>NW_026990243.1:1430000-2121666 GCF_963921805.1 Phalacrocorax carbo
TCGCCCAGGAAAATGGACAACTATGGAGAAAGGCATCCAGTATCTAAGGGAATTAGCTGTGTTTGAGGTGATTTATGGTGACCTGGACGATCAACAGTCATCCAAAGATCCAGATGAAGCTGAGTGCACACGACCCATGTGGCAGAAGTTTGTACAGAGCACACCATCTTCACATGCAAACTCATTGGCAGTAATGTACTGGAGAGGGGACGAGGCACCACCAGTGGTGGAGGTGATGGATAGACTCTGGAATTACGAAGCAAATATCTGTTCCTTGCTCATCTCTGCTGTGGAGAAACTATCCCGAGAGGTCCAGCAACTCAAAGCAGGTATGTCCTACTCCCCACCTCGACAGAGCAGTGTCTCAGCTGTTAGGAATAAAGAGCAGTGTCTCAGCTGTTAGGAATAAGCGTCCTTTGGCTCAAAGGAGAGGATACACACCACGGGCCACCCTATGGTTCTGCCTGTGTGACCACAGAGAGGACATGAGGAGGTGGGATGGTAAGCCTACCTTGACCCTAGATGCACGGGTATGTGAACTGCAAGGAAGAAGAGTCACTCAGGGAGGCTCCTCCAGGAAAGCTGCTGCTCCAATTTCCAGTGAGCAAGTCCCCAGACAGAGGAGTAGAAGTGCTGTTATTATTTCTCAGGTTAATAGAGAGACTATTGATTCACATTTACAGGAAGTGAGTTGTGACTGCCATGATCAGGACTAGAGGGGCCCTGCCTCAAGCCAGGTGGAGGAAAGGGATAACCGGGCTTACCGGACTCTGTGGATCTGATGGCCTGGCATGTCAGACCCACAGGAGTATAAAGCTTTAGTGGACACCGGCGCACAGTGCACCTTAATGCCATCAAACTATATAGGGGCAGAACCCATCAGCATTGCTGGAGGAACAAGGGGATCCCAAGAGCTAACTGTATTGGAGGCCAAAGTGAGCCTAACCAGGAAGGAGTGGCAAAAGCACCCATTTGTGACTGGGCCAGAGGCTCCATGCATCCTTGGCATAGACTATCTCAGGAGAGGGTATTTCAAGTACCCAAAAGGGTACAGGTGGGTTTTGGTGTAGCTGCCTTGGTGTTGTGGTTTAGCCAGCAGCTCAGCCCCACACAGTCGCTCGCTCACTCCTCCACCGGTAGATGGGGAGAGAATCAGAAGGGTAACGCTCGTGGGTTGGGATAAGAACAGTTTAATAATTAAAATTAAAAGAAACAACAATGGAAATGCAATGTAAAGGAGAATGAGAGGCGCAAAGCCCTGGGGAGGGGGGAAGGGAAGGAGGAGGGGGAACAAACTGCAGAAACAAACCGCATGCGATGCAGGTGCTCACTGCCCACTGACCCGATGCTGCACTGCTCCCGAGCTGCAAACTGCCCCCCCCCCCCCCTTAATATACTGGTCATGGTGTCACATGGTATGGAATGAACATACCATTGGCCAGTCGGGGTCAGCTGTCCCCACCATGCCCCCGCCCCTCCCTGCCCCCCTCCCCCCACCACGTGGCAGAGCATAGGAAGCTGGAAAGATAGCGGACACCCTGTGGTGAATATTAACCCCTTCTCAGCTAAAACCAGCACACGTGGAGACAGGGAATTAAACATTTGTCTGCCTTGCCAGGTCTCTCGAAGGACCTGTTTGCTGAGGGTCAAAGAACAACAGGTGCCGTTTGCCACCACAACAGTGCACAGGCGGCAATATTGCACCAACTGTGACTGATTCTCATCCATTAGCTCATTCACTGACTGGAGGGCCAAGGAGTCATAAGGAAGACCCACTCACCCTTTAACTGTCCCTTATGGCCAGTTGAGAAATCTAATGGAGAGTGGAGGCTAACAGTAGACTATCATGGCCTGAATGAAGTCGCTCCACCACTGAGTGCTGCTGTGCCAGACATGCTAGAACTTCAGTACGAACTGGAGTCAAAGGCAGCCGAGTGGTATACCGCAATTGATATTGCTATTGCATTCTTCTCAATCCCTCTGGCAGCAGAGTGTTGGCCACGGTTTGCTTTCACTTGGAGCGGCGTCCAGTACACCTGGAATTGACTGCCCCAGGGGTGGAAACACAGTCCTACCATTTGCCATGGACTGATTCAGACTGTACTGGAACAGGGAGAAGCTCCAGAACACCTTCAATACATTGAGGACATCATCGTGTAGGGCAACACAGCGGAAGAAGTTTTTGAGAAAGGAGAGAAAATAGTCCAAATCCTCCTGAAAGCTGGTTTTGCCATAAGACAAAGTAAGGTGAAGGGACCTGCATGAGAAATCCAGTTCTTAGGAATCAAATGGCAAGATGATCGTTGTCAGATTCCAATGGATGTGATCAACAAAATAACAGCCATGTTTCCACCAACTAGCAAAAAGGAAACACAAGCTTTCTTGGATGTTGTGGGTTTTTGGAGAATGCATAGTCCAGACTCTAGTCTCACCGTAAGCCCTCTCTATCAAGTGACCCGGAAAAAGAATGATTTCAAATGGGGCCCTGAGCAACAACAAGCCTTTGAACAGATTAAATAGGAAATAGTTCATGCAGTAGCTCTTGGGCCAATCTGGGCAGGACAAGATGTAAAGAATGTGGTCTCCACCGTGGCTGGGGTGAATGGCCCTGTCTGGAGCCTTTGGCAGAAAGTGCCAGGGGAAACCCAAGGTCGACCCCTAGGGTTTTGGAGTTGTGCATACAGAGGGTCTGAAGCCTGCTATACTCCAACTGAAAAAGAGACACTGGCAGCCTATGAAGGGGTTCGAGCTGCTTCAGAAGTGGTTGGTACCGAAGCACAGTTGCTCCTGGCACCCCGACTGCCCCTCCTGGGCTGAATGTTCAAAGGAAGCGTTCCCCTCTACGCTTTGAAATATCACCAGAGGAGGAGGTGATACGTGCTGAAGAAGCCCCACTCTATAACAAACTGTCAGAAAATGAGAAGCAATGTGCCCTGTTCACTGATGGGTCCTGTTGCCTTGTGGGAAAGCACCGGAGATGGAAGGCTGCTGTATGGCGTCCTACACGACAAGTCGCAGAAACTGCTGAAGGAGAAAGTGAATCGAGCCAGTTTGCAGAGGTAAAGGCCATCCAGCTGGCCTTAGACATTGCTGAATGGGAAAAGTGGCCAGTGCTCTATCTCTATACTGACTCCTAGATGGTGGCAAACACCCTGTGCAGCTGCTTACAGCAGTGGAAGCAAAGCAACTGGCAGCGTAGAGGCAAACCCATCTGGGCTGCCGCATTGTGGCAAGATATTGCTGTCCGGGTAGAGAACCTGGTGTAAAGGTACGTCATGTGGATGCTCATGTCCCCAAGAGTCGGGCCACGGAAGAACATCGAAACAACCAGCAGGTGGATCAGGCTGTCAAGATTGAAGTGGCTGAGGTGGATCTGGACTGGCAGCATAAGGATGAAGTATTTCTAGCTGAGTGGGCCCATGACACCTCAGGCCATCAAGGGAGAGATGCAAAATACAGGTGGGCTCGTGACTGAGGGGTGGACTTGATCATGGATGCTATTGCGCAGGCTATCCATGAATGTGAAACGTGCACTGCAATCAAGCAAGCGAAGTGGGTAAAGCCTCTGTGGTATGGGGGACGATAGCTGATATAAATATAAATACAGGGAGGCCTGGCAAATTGACTATGTTACACTCGCACAGACATGCCAAGGCAAGCGCCATGTGCTTACAATGGTGGAAACTCGACCAACTGGCTGGAAACATATCCCATGCCCCATGCCACTGCCTGGAACACTATCCTGGGTCTCGAAAAACAAGTCCTATGGTGACATGGCACCGCAGAGAGAATTGAATCTGACAATGGGACTCACTTTCGAAATAAAAACTACCATGAGTGCAATGGTTGGTGGGACATTCAAACACTGGGATATACGTTTAGCAAAAGCCACCTACTTAGTCAACACCAGGGGATCTGCTAATCAAGCTAGCCCTGCCCATTCAGAGCTCTTATGGACTGTGGAATGGGAAAAACTCCCTGTAGTGCACATAAATATGCTAGGGAAGTCAGTCTGGGTTCTTCCTGCCTCAGGCAAAGGCAGACCCATTCATGGGATTGCTTTTGCTCATGTACCTGGGTGCACTTGGTGGGTGATGCGGGAGGATGGGGAAGTCCGATGTGTGCCTCATGGGGATTTGATTTTGGGCAAAAACAGCCAATTAACTGAATGGCATAATGCGAACTGCTATATAATATTGTATATCATCGCATCTGTGGTTGCTATATGCTGTATCAATGATATCATTGTACAAATCTCCCAATCCATGAAGATGATGATTGTTGAAACAAGCAAAGTGCAGCAGTGATGGAACGATGATTGACTTGGTATGCAGCAGTCCAACACCACACACACACACCATCTCTCCTGCCCTGAAAGACTAATATGACAGGTGGAGCCCAGAGTCATGGAGTGGGTGAACTCAGTGGACATTTTAATGGATGTTTTACAGGGAAGGTCCATAAACTAAGGGAATGATGTCTGTGTGTTATGCCAAAGGATGGGAAGGTGTGGGGTGGTGGTTTGTGAGGTGGTATTGAATGGTATGGGCCCTGGCATGGTGTGAATGGTATGGGCCCTGGCATGGTGTAAATGGTATGGCATAAGGGGTGGAGAATGTGCTGGTTTTGGCTGAGAAAGAGTTAATTCTCTTCTCTGTGGTGCCTGTAGTAGTCAGGGACATTTCCAGCTTCCCATGCTCTGCCACGTAGGCGAGAGATGGGGAGGGGTGGGGCCACAGCCAAGATAGCTGACCCTAACTAGCCAATGGGATATTCATTCCGTACCATGTGACACCATGATCAGTATATTAACTGGAGGGTTTTTGCATGGGGAGGGCTGTTGCGGCTCCAGGACTGGTGGTGTCGGGTTGGTGGGTGGTGAGTGGCTGTGTCACATGCGGTTTATTTTGGTTGTTCATTTCCCCCTTCCCCCCCAGTCCCGGGTTTTGTGCCTCACTGTTTTCCTTTCCATTGCATTATTGTTGCTGCTGCTGTTGTTGTTATTGTTTCATATTAATTATTAAACTATTCTTATCTCGACCCACGAGCTTTACCCTTCTGATTCCCTCCCCCATCCTGCTGGTGGGGGAGTGAGCGAGCGGCTGTGGGGGGCTGAGTTGCCAGCTAAACCACAACACCGCCCCTTTTTCCAGAAGCAGTAGACTCTAATTTTTTTCCTGATTGCTAGCAAAATCTCTCTGATCAGCCAGTCTGGTCAGCTTCCCCGCTGGTTTGTCTTGTGGCACTTGGGGACAGCCTGCTCCTGCACCTTTAAGACTTCCTTCTTGAAGAAAGCCCAGCCTTCCTGGACTCCTTTGCCCTTCAGGACTGCCTCCCAAGGGACTCTCCCAACCAGTACCCTGAACAGGCCAAAGTCTCACCTCCTTTAAGTCCATGGTAGTGGTTCTGTTGACCCCTCTTCTTACTTTGCCAAGGACTGAGAACTCTATCACATCATCACCTCTAAGCCCAAGACAGCCTTTGACCACCACATCTCCCATCAGTCTTTCTCTGTTTGTGAACAGTAGGTCAAACAAGGCACCTCCCCTGGGAGGCTCACTTACCAGCTGTGTCAGGAAGTTATCTTCCACACATTCCAGGAACCTCCTAGACTGTTTCCTCTCTGCTGTGTTGTATTTCCAGCAGACATCTGGTAAATTGGAGTCCCCCGCTAGAAGAAGGGCAACCAATTGTGAGACTTCTGCCAGCTGCTTGTAGAACACCTCATCTACCTCTTCATTCTGGTTGGGTGGTCTATTACAGACCACCCAGCTGGATAGCTGCATTGTTGGCCTTCCCCCTCATCCTTACCCATAAGCACGCAAACTTATCATCAAAATTACTTAACTCTACGCAATTGAAGCATTACATAACATATAGAGCCACCCCACCGCCTCTCCTTCCTTGCCTAGCCCTTCTGAAGAGCTTATAGCCATCCATTGCAGCACTCCAGTCATGAGAGTCAACCCACCATGTCTCTGTGATGGCGACTAAGTCATACCATCCCTCTACACAATGGCTTCCAGCTCCTGTTTGTTACCCATGCTGCGTGCATTAGCGTAGATACACTTGAGCTGGGCTACCGGTTTCATGCCCAACCCTGGCACGCCACACCTAAGCTCCTCTTTAGTTGGCCTGGCTATATCCCCTTCCTGCTTCAAACCTAGTTTAAAGCCCTGTCAATGAGCCCCACCATGTCATGTGTAAGAGTCCTTTTCCCCCTTTGAGATACGTGAACTTCATCTGATGCCAGCATGCCCGGTGCCATGTAAACCTCCCCATGATCAAAAAAACCAAAATTCCACCGATGGCACCAGCCTCTGAGCCATGTGTTTATCAGATTAATTTTCCTGTTCCTTTCAGTATTATTCTTCCCTGCCACTGATGGGATTGAGGAAAACACTACCTGCGCTCCCAATCCTTCAACCAGTCGCCCCAGTGCCCTGAAGTCCCTTTTGATCACTTTTAGACTTCTGTCTGCAACCTCATCACTGCCCACCTGCACAACCAACAGTGGGTATTAATCAGAGGGCTGTAGCAGACCAGGGAGTTTCCTAGTAACGTCTCTGACCCTAGTCCCAGGGAGGCAGCAGATTTCCCTGTGGGATGGGTCTGGTCGGCATATTGGGCCCTCTGTCCCCCTCAGAAGGGAATCGCCTACAACAGTTACCCTCCTTTACTTCTTAACAGAGGTGGTCATAATGCATGGGGGTGACTGACTCTCCCTAGGCAACCCCCTGGAAGGACCTTCACCTACATCCTCATTTGTCTGGCCCTCAAGTTCCAGAGCCCCATGCCTGTTGTCTAAGGGCAACTGGGAAGGTGAGGGAGGCCAAGAGGGGATTCCCCTGCTGCCCCAACAGGGATCTGTTTCCGTTCCCTCCCATTGCTTAGGTTCCCTCCTTCTGCTAGGTGTCAAGAGGTTAGGGGATCCTCTGCTTCTTGTGGAGCTTCCTCATGTCCTCACCATGATCACGCAGGTAGAACCATAGAGTGCCCCATGGTGTATATCCTCTCTCTTGAGTAAAGGAACACTTACTCCTAATGGCTGAGATACTGGTCTGTATATGGGAAGTAGGATTTATCTTCTTTAAGTTGCTAGAACCTTCCAGGACAGTTTCTCCACAGCCGAGAAGACAGAAGAAGAAATATTTGCTTCACACCCCCCACCGTTGGTGCCTCTTCATCTCTCCAGGACATTGCTGCCAACGAGTTTACATGCAACAATGGTGTGCTCCATACAAACTTCTGCCACATTGGTTGTGTGCACTGAGCTTCGTCTGGATCTTTGGATGACTGTTCATTGTCCAGGTCACCATAAATCACCTCAAGCACAGCTAATTCCCTCAGGTACTGTGGAATAATTGCTGTAGGTGACTTAGAAATTAAACTTATGTTTTTAGAAAAGGTACAGCACTGAAGAAGCTGTCAGGGTGAAGTGCAGCTGCTATGTGAGGAATCCATTCCACGGAAGTTCCCTAGTAACCATAGATGTTGGCAATGCCAGGAAAATTTGGTGTACTGACTCTAAGAGGAGTTGTCCGGAAGGTGGAGCGGTGTGGAGGCATTGCGGCCAGGCTCTGTGATAAATGGGAACTCAAGGTACCATGGAGCTGGTACGCTGCATATTTGCCACCCTGGGCCAACAGTCCATCATACTTTTGGCAAAATGCTGTCCTTTTGGTGAACTTTGCTCATTACAATATCATTACAATACCAAAACACACCTCCATCCCAAAAGTTACCCACTTCTAAGGTGCGACCACCCCTCACTGGGCATGCACTTTGAATTTCTTCTAGTCTATGCTTTTAAAAGTAAAGCAAGGAAATTTTACACCAATCATAATAAAGGTATGTATGACTAGAGTCACTCAAGCTCTGCCTGAAAGGTAAAAAATAGTATAAAATGTGTGAAGAGAAAGAGGGTGTTGGGGAAGATATCATCGCGTACCACTCTGACTTCTGGGACCAGTCGACGGGCTGAGCCTCCTTCCCCCCCACTGGGATGCCTTTGGGTAAGATCAAAACATCTGGGTATACCATCTGTTTCCCCAGGAAAACTTAGAAACCTCTCTATAGCTTCACTTTAAATCTCCAATGCTTCATATTTGCTTAATGCATTTGTAGCCTAGCAGTGTTACTCATCTTCTTAGTATATGTGCGTGTCTTGTAACCAACAATCTTATCACTGGTAATCCAAAGAACCTGTGTATCTGTTGCTTTAATAAATTGTACTATTCATTAATCTAGCCATGATCTCATTGAACGCTACCGTCCGAGGCATCTGGCAAATTGGTTACTAACAGCAAATACTCTGATGAGTGGTTACTTCTACGACCCTTAGAAAATAAACCGTTGACCAAGTCTGAGACTAAGACTGGACTTAGCTGCACCTAGATTCCTCTCTGAGAAGGAGTTTAGAAAGCAAGGGGGTCCTGCCTGAACCTCGTGACTCAACGGTAGGGTCTCTCCCTAGCCACTCCTCAGACTCTTACCATTAACGCAACAGGTACTGGATAACTTTTTCCATGGTGGTCCCTTTCTCTGGGCAATATATAACATCTTCCTTGAAGGGATACCTTTCCTTCACTCCAGACAGGAGTCGCCTCCGGAGGCTGAGGGCTTCTGTCCCTTTTCCAATTGATTTTTCAGTGCCCCTTTCTGGGGAAGAGGATCTCAGTTGTTTGGCTTCTTTTCCCTCTAATTCCAGACTACTGGCCCGGTTATCCCAGCGTCGGAGCAGCCAGGCGACAATGTGCTCACCTAGACAATGGCCAAAATCTTACTGCATATCTCACAACTCACTCAAGGATAGGGATTGGGTGGATTCAGTCTCGTTTATGAGTTCTTCCTCTTCCAAGTCCTCTCCTCGTGATGGCCCTGCTCTTCCATCATCTCTTTCTAAACAAGTTGACGTCCACTTCCAAGATTTCCTGTTGTGTATAGGGATGACTGATACTGGCATGGGTTGATACTCTGATTCAGCTGCAATGTCTGTCATGGGGGTCTGAGTGGCTGCAGTGTTTGTCGCCAGGGTTGGTGTAGCCACAGTACCTGTCATGGGGGGTTGAGTGGCCACAGTTACTGTCGCTTTCCTTGTCTTTGTCTTTCTAGATCCAGCGGCCTTCTCTTCCCCTTGGTGGTACTGAATAGTGTTAAACAGGGCTCGGTAGGCATGGGGCAGGCCCCAGCACATTGCAGTGATTTGTATCTCTCTGGAATTGCCAGGGTAACAACATACTTCCTCCAAATATTATACTCATTTTTCAGGATTCTGCACTTGTTCAGGGGTGAAGTCACAAAACATTGGAGGTGCCCACTGTCTTAGGCATTTGCCCATACTATCCCACATACCCTGCCACCTGTAACTATCAAGCCTTGGGGCAGATTTCTGAGTGATATTCTTAAACTGCTTATTAACCTTAGACAAAACTGAAACAATATGCTCAAGAAACACCAATAAGTATATCTTAACTACGCAAGGATGTTCAAGATACTGAAAAGTTGTAATGAAGGAGGATACATCATAGAAGAAGGTAGCTAAGGTGCCATTCTGTATATCCTCCATAAAAAACCTCTCAGAGGAGGAGGTATAATTGCTAATTGTCTCTATGAGGTGGTACGCGAAGTACAGTAACAGCTTTCATGCAAGACCCAAATAACCGATTAAGCTCAAGGCCAGTGTTTTAATAACAGATCTCCTAGGCAAAACACTAATCCCTGCAGAGCACAGCAAACTACAGAAACCAACACCAATCTTTAACATGTACTTCAAAGACAGCATAGTGTAGATCTGATAAGCTAATACTGAGAACAGATGAGTCAATGCTGTGACCAGCAACTGTTATTATCTCAAAACCTTCGTGCCCCACATCAGGCACCAAAAAGGACTGTTTTGGTTTAGCCTGTCGGCAACTAAATACCACAGAGCCAATCACTCACTCCCCCCAACCCTGTGGGATGGGGAAGAAAACTGGAAGGTCCAAAGTAAAAAAAAAATCGTGGGTTGAGATAAGAACAGTTTAATAATTAAAATATAATAATAATAATAATAGCAATTTTAAAAATGTAATGAAAAGGAAAATAACAAGAGACAAACAGAGAGGTGAAACCTCGGGAGGAGGGGAAAAAATAACAAACAAATGACGCAACTGCTTACCACCCGCCGATCGATGCCACTGTTCCCCAAGCCGCGATCACTGCATCTCCCAGACAACTCCACCCAGTTAATATGCTGGGCATGATATCATATGATATGGAATACCCCTTTGGTCATTTTGGATCAGCTATCTTGGCTGTGCCCCCTCCCCTCCCATCTTCTTGTATACCTGGCAGAGCATGGCAGGCTGCAAAAGACCTTGACTAATACAAGCACTATCTAGCAACAACTAAAACATCAGTGTGTTATCAATATTATTCTCATACTAATTCCAAAACACAGCACTGTACCAGCTACAGTGAAGAAAATTAACTCTATCCCAGATAACAAGATAACACCATGACAATGATCTCTAACCCAGTCTTCCTCAACCAGGGAGAAGTCTTCCTTTTTCCAGATTTTCTCTCTCACCTCTTGGGGCTGAGATGCCTGAGGGCCAGCCTTAGCAGTAAAGACCGAGGCAAAGGTGGCATTCAGTAACTCTGCCTTCTCTGCATATCTGCGTCACCAGAGTCCCCACCTCATTCAGCAGTGGGCCTACAGTTTCCCCAGTCTTCCTTTTACTGCTGATATATTTGAAGAAGCCTTTCTTGTTCTCCTTGACATCCCTTGCCAGATTTTGTTCCAAAAGGGTCTTAGCCTTCCTCATCGCATCTCTGCATACCCTGACAACATTCCTATATTCCTCCCAAGTGGCCAGTCCCTTTTTCCATGTACCGTGAACCTCCTTCTTCCATTTGTGTTTCTCTAGAAGCATTTTCGTCATCCATGCAGGTGTCCTGGCTCCTCTGCTTGACTTCTTCCTCCTGGGGATACACTGATCTTGAGCTTGGAGGAAGTGGTCCTTGAATACTGACCAGCTCTCTTGGACCCCCCTGCCTTCTAGAGCCCTAACCCATGGGATTCCTCCAGGCAGGTCTTTGAAGAGGCCAAAGGTGGCCCTCTTGAAGTCCACGGTTGTAATCCTACTTGTCTCCCTGCTTCTACCACGCAGGATCCTGAAATCCACGATCTCGTGGTCACTGCAGCCAAGGCTACCCCCAACTCTCACATCCTCAACCAGCCCTACCTTGTTTGCTAGAATAAGTTCGAGCAGCACATCTCGCCTTGCTGGCTCCTCCACCACCTGCATCAAAAAGTTGTCCTCGACGCTCTGCAGGAACCTCCTGGATTGTGCATGGCTCGCTGTGTTGCTTTTCCAGCAAATATCAGTGTGGTTGAAGCCCCATGAGAACCAGGTCCTGCGATAGCGAGGCTACTTTCAGCTGTCTGTAGGCTTCATCAACTTCCTCTTCTTCATCAGGTGGCCCGTAGCAAACGCCCACAACAGTGTTGCCTATATTTGGCTGGCCCTTAATTTTTACCCACAAGCTCTCAACTTGTTCTCCTTCCACTCCTAGGCAGAGCTCGATGCATTCCAGTTGCTCCCTCACATAAAGAGCAACTCCCCCACCTCGCCCTGCTGGCTTGTCTTTCCTGAAAAGCCTGTAGCCATCCATGACAGCATTGCAGTCATGCAAGCTATCCCACCATGTCTCTGTGACTGCAGTGAGATCATGGCCCTGCAACCACACACAGACCTCTAGTTCCTCCTGTTTATTCCCCATGCTGCGTGCATTGGTGTACAGGCATTTCAGAAAGGTGCTTGAGCACACAGGTTTCCCCAGAGGGGTGTATGAGGACCCACTATAGCCATGCAAACCCTTGAGGTGGTTGGTCTCCTGGTTTCCATTGCATGAGGCCACTACGGCAGCTTTATCACTGCTCTGGTTGGCCTGGCTTATTCCCCCATTGGATGTGATGGCATTAGCATTGCCACTTTGGCCCCCTCCCCGTGAGTTCCTCAGTTTAAAGCCCACCTCACCAAGTTGGCCAGCCTGCTGCCAAAGATTCCCTTGCCCCTTCTAGGCAGGTGGATTCCATCCCTCCCTAACAGGCTATGGTTCTTGGGGAATGTCCCATTGTCATAAAAGCCCAAACCCTTGCAACAGCACCAGCCACATAGCCAAGAATTGATTTGCACTATTCATTTGTTATTGGCTGCCCATTTTTCTCCAACGGGTAAGATGTAGGAGAAGATAACTTGGGCACCAATATTTTTCACTTGCCCCCCCAGGGCTTTATAGCCTTCTTTGGTTCTGCCCAGGCTCTGGCTTATAGTATAATTTGTGCCTACATGGAAGAGTAGCAGCGGATAGTATTCTGTGCTCCTGACAGGTTGTGGCATCCTCTCAGTGATGTCTCAGACCTTAGCTCCTGAAAGGGAGCAAACCTCTCATGACTCCCTGTCAGGTTGGCAGATGGGTGCCTCAGTGCCTTTTAATGGGGAGTCACCCACTACGAGGTCTTGCCTCTTCTTTTTATGGTATCTGCTCTGTGCTGCTGGTAGAGTTGCACCTTGCAGACCATGCTTGTGAGTGTCTACAGCTGTTAAAGCTTCATATCTGTTGTTGGTAGTGATGGTGGATGGTGGAGACTGAAGCAGAACCTTGCTTTTGTGGGTCACCAGGGTCCAAGGTGTCTTGTTCTCAGTGGTGTTCGCTACAGGAATGTGGTTCTGAAACCACCTATCTATCTGTGCCTCAGCTCCACTAATACTGCTCAGCCTTTTAACCATTTCCTGCAACTCGGCCACCTGACACAACACATCAACCTGTGTACACCTTGTGCAGGTACTTACCTTTTCACCAGGAGAAGGTTCTGGATGCATCAGACATCTCTGGGGCTTTCTCTGTAGGAACACTGGTTTTAGCTCTGAGGCGAGTTCCCACCATTTTGGCAGAGGATGCAACGTCTGTTCCTTAATAAGCCATCGGATTTCAGACATTTTTGATTTTGACCCTGATGCTCTGTTATATTGCCTACCATCTGGAAGTGCTTACTCTTGATGCCACGCTCCCTTTGCAGAAGCAAAGCGTGATACCACGCTCACTTTACAGAAGTGTGTTTCTTATAATTATATCTTAGATGTATGCAACACTAGAATTCCCAAGCTGGTAATAAATGGGCTGAGGGGACAATTTGGGCAAAGTATCTTGTTACTAGGTCTATGGTGACAGCATGTTTAATTGCATCAGGTGCATTCTTAACAGAAAGCTACCAACCTGCCCAAGTCATGGGAAATAGAAAATGTGCATACAATGACTTTTATTTTTTTAAATTATTACAAGGTATTTATTTACAAACTCCAAGACACTATGAAGAATACCTAGGCTAACTTCTCCCTGCTAGTTTGAACTAACAGCTTGGTATCTCTTAGCTAACAGACTCAGTAAGAATGAAAAACTGCATAGGAGAGCTAACAAATTAAAAAAAAAATCAATGCATCATTTCCATTTATATAAAGGGATTCATTATATCTTCAGGAAGCTATGTAGGAGGAAGAAGGAAAAAACAGAATGAGGGAAAAGAGAAGTTGTTTTCAGAAGAAAAAAAAAAAAGGAAAAACCAAAACCAACTATGCATCTGATCTGTCAGGGACTACATCACCATGCTCTTGCTAGTTTTCAAATGAGAATTGCAGGTTGTCTACAGCAGGATTTCACTATGTGAAAATTAGACCATAAGAAATGCTATAAATAAAAGACATCGAAAGCAAGATTCAGTATTTAGGTATTCACCTAGATAACAGTTTCCATAAACAATGGGGACACAGCTCTGAAAAACAGGAAATCTCTGAAGTATGCTTCGTAAGGTGGGTAACAAGAAAGGTACCCCATTATTAACTGAAGCTTGAGGTATATGCTTTATTTATTTTACTATTTATGTTTTGTTTCCAAGTTTTTTGTCTGACAGACTACTCCCTAGTTGGAGCAAGGAAATCTTTGCTTTACTACTGAGCTTGTCTGGCAGTGAAGACAAGGTGAACCAGAGTGACAGACAAGCTTGGCTGTGTTATCTTCATCAAGAAATCAAGTGCAAACAAGCACATATGCAGCCATCTCAAGGAACCTGTAGCCCAGGATGCATTTGGGGAACCCAGAAGCTTGCAAGTATGTACTGTCAGGCAGTAATAGGATGTTTTAGGGGGCAGTATTGCCTACTACTGGTTTCATAGTAATTTCTCTACCAGACAGAAATCATAAGTCCTCCTGGAATGAACAAACAGAAGTCACTAAAGAACCTGATGGAAAACCTCTCAGTAGTCATGTGAAATCTTGATTGCATCCCGATGGTTTTCCACCCATACTCTTATTCCATCTCCTGGGTAGATTTGGATAGATCTTACTGTATATATATTATAAAGGTTCTGTATATTGTCTATAGCTTTGACCTAGAGCAAGTTTGTATAATAATTTATCATTAGGATCCTGTGATATATTACCCTAAATTTACCACAATCTACAGATTTGCTTAAAGTCCAGATCATATCAGAACAACACTGCATATTACTGCAGTCATGCCAAAGAGAGGTGCTGCTTTGAGGATCTAGTAAGTTATTGTAAAATACAACAGAAGCAGCCAAGGAAACATCAATACTTCCATACTTTGCTGACAGGAGAGAAAAATCTGGAGGCAACCAGAATACGCTACATATAGAATTGGAAGATTTGATATCGTGAAGGCACATTTTATTTCTGTGGGGGTTCTTCACAAACTGAAGGTTAAGCACAAGCATAAGCTTCAGTGGATTGTAGACTAAGAACTGGATAAAAAAGAACAATAATACCTAAAAGTCCCCATGCAGTCAAAGCAATTTTTATGTATATTGGCTATTTTAAATTACAACATTTTTAAAAAACCCAACTTATTCCTGACAGTAACAGGACTATCATTTTCTATATTAAACTCGCTTTGACTGTGAGCATAAAGCAATCTGTTTTTTCATCTGAAAGCAAAATATCTTAAGAATTTTTTAATAAATACAACATTTGTAGATATAGAAAATGTATTAATGTCAGCAGCACACTAAATTCCAATAGTATATAAAATTATTTGTTAAATAACATGTTTCATTAGATAAGGCATCCACATAAACAGCACAGAAGTTACTTAAAAAAGAACAAAATTCTATTCTTAGCTACATGCTGCAACTCCAGTTGTGGGAATTTCACTGGCATAAATAAGAATGGGTTTGGGGTTTTGGTTTGGTTTTGTTTTTTAATATGTAATGGAAACAGACTGCATTTCTTTTGTAATCAAATGAATATTTCCAGAACACAAGTTTACTCCAGACTTGTTCCAGTTGCATTGCAAACCAAGGCAATAAGATTATTTCAAAATATCATGCAGATTGCCTGAATCTGACTATCATCAGAGTAAAAGATATTAGCAGAGATTTTATGGAAGCTAAATGACAGTGTCCTTGAGTTAGTACTGACATTGACTTCAGCTGATACAGTTTTTGGTCATTAACATACCTTACTATGTGTCTAGAACAAGCCCTTCAATAATTAGAGCTGGATACACTATGGTTTTTAAAATTAAATCATGCCTCTGGGAAAGAATCAGGGAATAGACAGCTAAAGGACTTTCAAGCAATTAGCGAGAACTGTACTGTCAGGTTAAAAATTAAACATTGCAAAGTAGGTTAAGAGATTTTTCTCTCTCAAAAATTGTATGTTGACATAGAAAATGGCTCTCAGGCATGCCGTTGAGCAAAAGCAGAGGTGAGAATGGATACCGCTTATTTACAACCAAATGAAGTAAATTTCTCTCTGCTCTACTGAGCCTTCAAACCAAGCCTCTCAAAAACACCAACAAAGTTTAATTAAATATTACAGTGTCACTGATCTTAGATAGGTAGACAGAAATGCAGAGGTAAAGATTCATACTTATTAAGTGACCTCTGATTTCATAAGTCTCTATTTCTGAGTACCCTGAAAAACCTACCCCAGACTGAACAATCAGAAACTGAGCCACTCAAATTTTACCATGATTGTATAATCATAAAAAGGCTAAGCAACTTATCAAACCTTATGCATTTTTATTCAGCTTTGTAGTCACCAAAACCCTCAAACCAAATCCTAAACCCAGACCTTTATTTACTATTCCATGATTTTACATAGTATTCCAATTCACAGTTCCCTCCATACACTCAAGTCCAAGAAACCTAATATAAAGAAAAACCTTTTACTGACACGATTATAAGCATTGCTTATTTTGATGAGCTAACAAATAAATGCCAGTACATATTCAAAAACATGTAGTCTTGCTAAAACAACCAATGGGAATAACAGAATCAGTACTTTTTCCCCCATGAACCCAAGCATGATGCTGATCTTATGACATCTAAATTTTGATACATGTATATATAAAGATAATATTAATCAAGCACTTTTTTCTCACTACAGTCAAAACAAAAAAAGTAGAAAACTGAAGAGGAAGTCTCATGAGATTGAGTATCCCATGTCAAAGTTTAAAGACTCACATATAACACCCCCCAAAACATAATCTTTTAGATTACCCATAGAAATTCTGTAATGTTTTGGTTTGGCTTGTTTGGGGTTTTTTAAAACATATCTTGAAATCATGGTGCATACATTTGCCTTTATTTAGATTGTGAGTAAGCTGAATATTTTAAAATTAAGCATCCTGCAGAAAAAAAGTACTTGTGTACTTCTTCATAGGTGCTGCATGTGACCTTCAAAACATCCCAAGTTAAATTAAAAGTACACTAGTGATAGGACAAGAGGAAATGGCCTCAAGTTGCATCAGGGGAGGTTTAGATTGGATATTAGGAAAAAATTTTTTAATGCAAGAGTGGTCAGGCATTGGAACAGGCTGCCCAGAGAGGTGGTGGAGTCACCATCCCTGGAGGTATTCAGAAAACAGTGTAGACATGGCACTTCAGGGCATGGTTTAGGAGATATGGTATTGTTGGGCTGACGGTTGGACTTGATGATCCTAGAGATCTTTTCCAACTTTAATGATTCTATGATTCTACCTCAAAGAACTGAGGAATTGAGTGATGCTTATTGAGCTCTTTTTCTGCTGTAAAAAGTACTTTATGTTCAAGTATATAACATATCCAAAGATTGAAAGAAAATGCAGTGAATGGACTGTTATTCCAGGACTAGAATGGACATAATAACAATTGGGAAATGTTCAAAATATATGTGAGCTCAAACTATACATTAGTATTCTGCATTATCCAGAAACATAAGGATGTCTTATTGATAAAATTAATTGCTCTCCTTGCACAAATAAAGGCATAAAACTTCCCACATCCCCTAGAGGACTGGAAGGTGAGTGGGAGCTGCACCAACCTCAGGCAGACTTGGCTGGCTTTCTTTTGTGGTTCTTGAAAATTTCAAAGAGGACAAGAACATATAACCCTCATGAGCCCAAAAGCACAACATACACTTCTACATATCCATTTTCATTAATAAATGCTTATAACTGGTACAAAAAGAAATACCAGTAGCTAACTTTAGTCAACTAGATTTCATAACAAATGAATCGGTGACAGCCAATGATGAGACATTATTCAATATTAAAAATAATAGGAACTGAAGATGATAAAGAACCTAACGCGTTTCTGGCCCATATTCCACATCAAAGCATTTCCAATAGAATATTTCATTGCTTATTTTTTGTCCTGCTTCCTAAACATCTAATTTTGATATTTCTTGCTGCAATTTCACCCCATTACTTCTATGTAATTTCTTTCCTCTTTGTAACATCCATTTATGCATTTGAGTACTGTTATCATATTTCTCTTCAGCCTACCTTTATGGGAGTTGCATTTTACCTGGGGAACTATTATGAAGCTTAATATATAATATACTGTCAGAAATATTTTTTAGACATTATAAATGTATTGTTTAGATTAATGCTACATTTTTGTCATTTTATCCTTCGGGGCATTTACAGAAGTGAAGTGCAAAAATTGTTGGAATGCAAATAAAAAGCCAAGCACTACTAATAATCCTTTTAATACTAAACAGTTCTTTATGTTTAGGCATGTACAAAGAGTGAATGCTCATGTAATAGGAATACTTTAACCGCACGAAGTTTTCCTTTAATAGAAATAAAAACTATAATCACCACAATAGTATTTGAAAATGATACATGAAAGATAGCCCTAGCTAAAACCATGCTTCAGTCATAAAAACATAAATAAATAAATAAAATAAAAAAGAATTCAGTTTGTGCAAGGAATGTATACAGTATAATTATAAATCCTGATTATCAGTTTATTAGCAAATAATTCACAAATCTCAATACTGTAAGAGAACCTCATGACAAATCCTGAGCAACAAGACTGAGATAACTTCCTTCAGAATCCAAAACTACAGATATTTCATACTCCTACACTACCAGTGACATAATGTATCCATTAAAACCCACACCAATTTGTAACTGATCTATTTAATACAAACCAACATTATTTATATACTTAATTATACATACTTATATCTATATCAATTACACTTAAGTATGATACAACACATTTTGTCCTCATCACATATAACATTACTTTCAAACTCTACTGGTCTGTATAAACCTAAGTATGTAACAGCTCACAAAAAAATAAATCGCATTATCTTCAACTGACATTACAGACGTGACAAAAGAGAGGGACGAAGTGCTTACCCTAAGCTTCTTAAAATATAAATGATAGGTATAACATGTAGAATGAAGACTGGTCCCAAGGAAGAACAGGTTTTAAATCAATACATGCACAATTTTTAGAAATATGTATGTGAGCTGCACATATAACATAGTCTACCACATTAGGGTGATTGTTGGTGGTCAAAGGCAGGTCCAAAAGATACATACAAATTAAAAAGGAAGTTGATGCATAAGGAAAATATAAGTTCAGAATTGAGAGAAGTATAATAAAAAACATGAGACTAATACATTGCAGTTATGACTTACACTTTGGCACATACTTAACTGAAAAATTAAGCTGCACATGTGCATGACAACATGGATGGGTTGCATAAAACTGCACAAAATAAGAAAATGTTTTTAATAGCAACAGACATAATATTGTCGTAGGTGCTTATGGAAGAATATTTTTATTGTCTCTCTCACTCAGATTAAAACCCATTAAAACCTGACATTAAATTTACTTACAAGGTAGCATCAATAGAGCTTTATATGATTTATAAAGGTTTATATGCTAAACCTCATAGGTTTACATTATAAACCTCAAATGTGTATACAAAAAGGTTTTGAAACTGGAATGCCACATGTTAAAAAAGTCTGGCATACCTTTACTACTTCTATGCTCTGAAATTTTCTGTTCAAGTTTTAGAATTAATTCTGCTTTTATTTTAATGATAACAGAAAAGTAACACTTCGTGCTCCTTGAATAGATGAGAAGTTACCCAGAGAGATTCTGCCAGTATAGGATGGTAATAGTTTATTGCTATTGTTGCAAATCAGTTTATACTTTTTATTAATCTATATAGGAAAAAGACCTTCAGCATTGCCTGCATTGTACCTCCTTATCCACTACTCTGCCAGATAACTCCACATCACAGTCTTACTTCACTTCATCTTGCAGCCAATTAAAATTTCTGTCCCCACTTTCAGTCAAAGGCTGTTCCCAAACATCAAATTAAGAACTGGAACCATCAGAGTGCAAAGGCTACATTTACTCACACACATATTATTCCCACTCAGTCTTTCTCATACATTGCTCTTTCTTGTCAAAAAAATGCCTCTCCCTTGTGACTCTGGAGGTAGTAACTCTGATATCTTTTTAGAATGCTTACTACAGATGTCCTAACAGATGTGGTAATAAAACCAAGATTTCCGTGTCAGTGCAAGTTTCTCTGTGTACTCATATACAGGGAGGGAGGGAGATGCCACAAGGCTAGACCCAACAGTCCAGACATGTGCAAGCAAGCCCTCTGAGCATTAATGAAACTCCTGATGTGCCTAAGGACACTGAGTAATTAATTGTTTTAAAAATTAGCCATTGCACATTTCCACTAATACCAGATGGCTATAACATAAAAGTCACCCGAAGCCCAGGTCCACTGCAACTCTGCTAAGACACAAGTGAAACATATATGGCAGCAGCAGAACCACGTGCAGTTGCTTGCATCTACCGCTGGCTTAGTGCTGCTCTCATCCAGTGGCTGCAAGGCCACAGGGCTGGCTCAGTGATGCTGTCCCACAAGCTCATCCTGCACACAAGCAGGGATGACCAGAGGCACATGGTATCTCACAAAAACCATGCAGGACTCAAATAAACTCTAACAGGAAAAATGATAAATTCACTGTTGCGAGTCATGCAATTACACAGAATTGTTGTCCAATTTTAGGGATGCAATAATCACAGATGCAGAGATAAACAGAGAGAGGTCTTTTGCTGGGTTTGATGTTGTCGTGGTTTAGCCAGCAACTCAGCCCCACACAGTCGCTCACCAGTGGGATGGGGGAGAGAATCAGAAGGGTAATGCTCGTAGGTTGAGATAAGAATGGTTTAATAATTAAAATAAATAAATAAATGATCAAAAATTCAATGGAAAGGAAAACAATGAGAGGCACGAAAACTGGGGCAGGGGGAGGGGGGTGAACCGCTGAAACAAAAGGCACACGACACAGCCGCTCACTGCCCGACGCCCCGACGACACACCTCCCCAAGCCGCAAACTGTCCCCCTTAATATACTGGTCATGGTGTCACATGGTATGGAATGAACATGCCATTGGCCAGTCGGGGTCAGCCGCCCCGGCCGTGGCCCCGCCCCTCCCAGCCTCCCGCCACGCAGCGTGGGAAGCTGGAAAGGTAGCCGACCCCCCCACGATGAGAATTAACACCTTCTCAGCTAAAACCAGCACATTCTCCACCCCTTATTCCATACCATTTATACCATGCCCAGGTCCCATACCATCCAATACAACCTTACCAACCACCCCCTCTCCCTTTCCCATCCTTTAACATAATACACAGACATCATTCCCTTGGTTTATGGACCTTCCCTGTAAAATGTCCATGAAAACGTCCATAGAGTTCACCCAGTCCATGACTCTGGGCTCCATCTGTTGTATCAGTCATTCAGGGTGGGATAGATGGTGTGTGTGGCGTTGGGTTGCTGCATACCGAGTCAGTCATTGTTCCATCACTGCTGCACGGCTTGTTTCACAGTTTATCTTCCATGGATTGGGAGGTTTGTACTATGATATCATTGCTACAACACAGAGACGACACACAATATTATATAGCAGTTCGCATTGTGCCATTCAATTCATTGGCTGGTTTTGCCCAAAATCAAATCCCCATGAGGCACACATCGGACTTCTCCATCCTCCCACATCACGCACCAAGTGCACCCAGGTTCTCGAGCAAAAGCAATCCCACGAATGGGTTTGCCTTTGCCGGAGGCAGGAAGAACCCAGACTGTTTTGCCCAGCATACTTTTTACATGCACTACAGGGACTCTATCCCCTTCCACAGTATGTAGGATTTCTGACTGGGCAGAGCCAGCTCGATTGGCAGATCCCCTGGTGTTGACTAAGTAGGTGGCTTTTGCTAAACGTGTATCCCAGTGCTTGAATGATCCACCCCCCATCGATCTTAGCGTAGTTGTTAACAGTCCATTCTCCCATTCAATTTTTCCAGAGGCTGGTGCGTGATAGGGGATGTGATACACCCACTCAATGCCATGATCTTTGCCCCAGCTGTCTATGAGGTTATTTCGGAAATGAGTCCCATTGTCTGACTTAATTCTCTCTGGGGTGCCATGTCACCACAGGACTTGTTTCTCAAAACCCAGGATAGTGTTCCTGGCGGTGGTGTGGGGCATGGGATATGTTTCCAGCCAGCCAGTCGTTGTTTCTACCATTGTAAGCACATGGTGCTTGCCTTGAAGGGTTTGTGGGAGTGTGATATAGTCAATTTGCCAGGCCTCCCCATATTTATATTTCAGCCGTCGTCCCCCACACCACAGAGGCTTTACCCGCTTCGCTTGATTGATTGCAGCGCATGTGTCACATTCATGGATAACCTGTGCAATAACATCCATGGTCAAGTTGACCCCTCGATCACGAGCCCACCTGTATTTTGCATCTCTCCCTTGATGGCCTGAGGTGTCATGGGCCCATCGAGCTAGAAATAGTTCACCCTTATGCTGCCAGTCCAGATCCACCTCAGCCACTTCAATCTTGGCAGCCTGATCCACCTGCTGGTTGTTCTGATGTTCTTCCGTGGGCCGACTCTTGGGGACATGAGCATCCACATGACGTACCTTCACAAACAGGTTCTCTAGCTGGGCAGCAACATCTTGACACAGTGCAGCAGCCCAGATGGGTTTGCCTCTGCGCTGCCAGTTGCTTTGCTTCCACTGCTTGCAGCCAGCCCCACAGGGCGTTTGCCACCATCTAGGGGTCAGTATAAAGAAATAGCACTGGCCACTTTTCCCGTTCAGCAATGTCTAAGGCCAGCTGGATGGCCTTTACCTCTGCAAACTGGCTCGATTCACCTTCTCCTTCAGCAGTTTCTGCTACTTGTCGTGTAGGACTCCATACAGCAGCCTTCCATCTCCGGTGCTTTCCCACAAGATGACAGGACCCATCAGTGAACAGGGGCTTCTTCAGCACGTGTCACCTCCTCCTCTGGTGATAATCTGAAGTCTTTGCCTTCTGGCCAGTCCATGATCACTTCCAAGATTCCTGGGCGACTGGGGTTTCCTACTCAAGCCCACTCAGTGATCAGTACAAGCCATTTACTCCATGTAGCATCAGTTGCATGGTGTGTAGAGGGGACCCTCCCTTTGAACATTCAGCCCAGCACCGGCAGTCAGGGTGCCAGGAGGAGTTGTTCTTCAGTACCAACCACTTCTGAAGCAGCTCGAACCCCTTCACAGGCTGCCAATATCTCCTTTTCAGTTGGAGTATAGTGGGCTTCGGACCCTCTGTATCCCCGACTCCAGAACCCAAGAGGTCAAGCTCGGGTCTCCCCTAGCGCTTTCTGCCAGAGGCTCCAGGTAGGGCCAGTCTCCCCGGCTGCGCTCTAGAGGACATTCTTTACATCTTGTCCTGCCCAGGCTGGCCCAACGGCTACTGCATGAACTATCTCCTGTTTAATATGATCAAAGACCTCTTGTTGCTCAGGGCCCCATTTGAAATCATTCTTCTTCCGGGTCACTTGATAGAGAGGGCTGACGATCAGACTGTAATTTGGAATATGCATTCTCTAAAAACCCACAACAGCTGAAGAAGCTTATGTTTCTTTTTTGCTAGTTGGTGGAGACATGGCTGCTATTTTGTTGATCACATCCTTTGGGATCTGACGACGTCCATCTTGCCATTTGATTCCTAAGAACTGGATCTCCTGTGTGGGTCCCTTCACCTTACTTTGTTTTATGGCAAAACCAGCTTTCAGGAGGATTTGGACTATTTTCTCTCCTTTCTCAAAAACTTCTTCCACTGTGTTGCCCCACACAATGATGTCATGAATGTATTCTAGGTGTTCTGGAGCTTCTCCCTGTTCCAGTACAGTCTGAATCAGTCCATGGCAAATGGTAGGGCTGTGTTTCCACGCCTGGGGCAATCGATTTCCAGGTGTACTGGATGCCACTCCAAGTGAAAGCAAACTGTGGCCTGCACTCTGCTGCCAGAGGGATTGAGAAGAATGCATTAGCAATACCAGTTGTGGCATACCACTTGGCTGCCTTTGACTCCAGTTTGTATTGAAGTTCTAGCATATCTGGCACAGCAGCACTCAGTGGCGGAGTTACTTTATTCAGGCCACAATAGTCTACTGTTAGCCTCCACTCTCCATTAGACTTCTGCACTGGCCATATGGAACTGTTAAAGGGTGAGTGGGTCTTCCTTATGACTCCTTGGCTCTCCAGTCAGTGAATGAACTCATGGATGGGAATCACGGAGTCACTGTTGGTGCGATATTGCCGCCGGTGCACTGTTGTGGTGGCGATTGGCACCTGTTGTTCTTTGACCTTCAGCAACCCCACCACAGAAGGGTCCTTTGAGAGGCCAGGCAAGGTAGACAGCTGTTTAGTTTCCTCCGTCTCCAAGGCAGCTACACCAAAAGCCCACCTGTACCCTTTTGGGTCCTTGAAATACCCTCTCCTTAGGTAGTCTATCCCAAGGATGCACGGAGCCTCTGGGCCAGTCACAATGGGGTGCTTTTGCCACTCATTGCCAGTTAGGCTCACTTTGGCCTCCAATACAGTTAGCTCTTGGGATCCCCCTGTCACTCCAGCAATACTGATGGGTTCTACTCCTATATAGTTTGATGGCATTAGGGTGCACTGTGCACTGGTGTCCACTAAAGCTGTGATCCCCCCAGTCATTTGAGTTGTCCCACCATATTTCAGTTACTCCTCTGATGTCATACCCTTCTGAGTGGGCACGGAGCTCCAGTTCCTCCTGTTTGTTTCCTAGATTGCATGCGTTTGTATACATACACTTGAGGTGATTACTCTTCTGTTTCACCCCTTCGGAGACAGCTAAGGAATCTTTATCACCACACTGCTTGGCCTGACTTACTCCCCCATTGGACGTGCTGGTGTGAGCGTTTTCGCAATGAATCCCACCCCCACTAGTCCTTCAGTTTAAAGCCCGCCTCACCAAGTTAGCCAGCCTACTGCTGAAGAGTCCCTTACCCCTTTTAGACAGGTGGATTACATCCCTCCCTAGTATGTTATCGTCATTGAAGAACACCCCATTGTCATAAAAGCCAAACCCCTCACGGTGGCACCAGCCATGTAGCCAGGAGTTGATATACATTATGTGCCTTTTTCTGGCTGCTCCCTTCCCTCGAACTGGCAAAATGGAAGAGATTACCTGGGCTCCAATGTTTTTCACTTGCTCCCCCAGGGTTCAAAAGCCTTCCTTGATTTTACCCAGGTTACGTCTCTCAGTGTCATTCATGCCTACATGAAATAGTAATAGTGGATAGTAGTCTGTTTTCCTGATGAGTTGTGGCACCCTCTCGGCAACGTCTCGAACCTTGGCTCCTGGAAGGCAGCATACCTCTTGTGACTCCCTGTCAAGTCGGCAGATGGGTGCCTCAGTACCCTTCAACAGAGAGTCACCCACCATGAGCACTCGTCATTTCTTTTTATGGTGTCCACTGTATGTTGCTGGTACAGTTTCCCCTTGTAGGGGACTTTGCAGACCTTGCTCATGGGTGTCCTCAGGCTTCATATCTGTTTCTGATTGTGATGGTGGAGAGTGCAGGCTGATGTGGAATCCTGCTCCTCTGAGTCACCAGGGTCCATGGTGCCTCATTCTCAGAGGTGTCTGCCACAGGAACATGATTCTGAAAGCACCTGTCTAGCTCTGTCTCAGCTCCTCTAATACTGCGCAGCCTCTTAACCATTTCCTGCATTTCAGCCACCTGACGTAACAGGTCATCAACCTGTGCACACCTTGTGCAGGTACTTACCCTTTCGTCAGGAGAGGGGTTTGGGCAATTGCCGCAACCCACTGCCTGTACTGATGTGTCCTTTCTTACCAGACCTGTCTGGGTGGATGCATCTGACATCTCAGGGGCTTTTGCTGCACGAAAAGTGGTTTTAGCTCTGAGGTGAATGCCCACCATTTTGCCCAAGACCGAAGCACTTGCCTGAGCTGTAAACCTACAAGGTTAGTTACAAGCTACAAGTTACATTGCGCAAAATATGATGTACAACCTCCTATTGCTGAAAACATCGTTCAGTTGTGTATCTTGCTCAGAATCTAAGCTTACAGCAAAACGAGGGAATTTACTCACAATTCATTACTCTCATTCATTTTAATGGAATTCTCATGTGAATAAAGTTACTCATGCACATACGCGGGTAAGAGGCTATCAGACACCCCCCCATAATCCCCTATGCATGCTACCACAGCTCCAGATGTGACCTACTACATCCCTCTCCAGCTGGCAGAAAGGGATCGGGTGGACTCTTGGCTCTCTTCCCCTTTAATACACCTGCTAGTGCAGCTGAGCTGGCATGCAAGAGGAAAAAGGTACTCCAGGAAAAGAACGAGTGCAGTTTATCGCCTCTAGGGACCCAGAAAAAAAGCAGGGATTTGAAGCATGATTTTGAGTCATAACTGAGTGCTGCCCTGCTCCTCTGCTTCTGTAGCTGTACTGATCTCGGTCTCGACTGCAAGGTGCTAGCACAGCTCACTGCATAACACCCCACTCTGAATAGTCCCACAGAAACTCGGACTTTGGAAATATTTCCTCTCATTCTCTCTTGAAGTATGTTCTATTTAAGCTACTTTTTCTTAGAAGATCCATGTAACTATTGAACATTTTGGATTTTCCTTTTTTAAAAATAGTTTCACTTATTGTATACATGCAAGCTGTTCAATTTAAGCTGTTGATCAAATATGCTTAACACCACCAACAGTTCTTCAGCAAATATCATAGTGTAAAATTTACAAAGGCATATAGTCAGCTGGCATATATAGCAAAATTAAATAATCCTTCATTTAAAATGTAATTTTAAAGGGAAATATCTCTTCCCCGGAATTTATTTGCACTGCTTTTCATGTGAATACTCCAATTTTGCATACCCTCAACTTACTGTGACAGCAACGTTCTAATTTAGCATCACATTTATCACTCTGTATCTGAAAATGTAGCTTCCCACACAGTGTTAGCTTGGATAAAGTTATTTTGCTGCAAATCTGACAAAAACGTGCTTCCTTCACGTGACACAATGAACAAGTGTTTACATTAGGTGCTTAAGAAGAAGCAGGTACACGCCCAACGCGGCCCCCAGGATTTTAAATAAATTCCTACGTTACTGCGTGCACCCCAGCGAGCTCTCCCACCCTTGGGCAGAGCCGTGCCCCGCTCCGGCGGCGCCCCCGCCCGCTCCCCGCCCGACGGACGCAGCGAATGCGGCGGCCCCCGCGATACCACCAGCACGGGACGGCCCCACTGCCGGCGCAGCCTCCCCGCCGTGCGATGCCGGCCACGCGGTGCCTGCAGCCCCGCGGGGGCGGTCGGCGCGGCCCGGGTGCAGCACGCTGGAGAGCGCCGCGCCGGGGCAAGCTCTGCGGCCGCCCAGCCGGCGGTGCACGGACCGCAGATGGCAGGGCAACCGCCCCGCGCCGGCTTCCAGAACCTTACCCGACGAAGGGACGGAGGACGGGGGGGGCAAAGTTTTAGTCGCCAAGCGAGGCGCCACAGGGAGGGAGGGAAGGAGCGAGGCGGGGCCCGCCCGCGGGGCCGGCGAGCAGGGGAAGCCACTCTCCTCCGCGGGGCGCGGCCGGCCGCCGACAGAGCGCCGGTGTTCGTCGCCCCCCCTCAGGCCGGAGCCCGCCGAAGTTTCTGCCGGGCGAGGGGCTAGGCGGCGGGAGCGCCGCTCTGCCTTCTGCGGTGGGGCCACCCCCTATGCGGTCGCGGGAGCCCCGCGCTCACCTGAAGTCGCTGTAGGGGTGGATGATCCAGAACCCCGCAGTTTTAACCCTTTCCTGCTCCTTCTCCACCGCCTTCTGGCTGCCGAACATGCGGAGGGAGAATTTGTTGACCCCCGGCTGCAGCATGGAGGTGAACTGCCGCTGCATGAAGCCGTACTGCCGCCGGGGCCTCTCGGCATCCTCGAAGCCCACCACGGGCTCCTCGCCCCCGCCGCCGTCCACTTTGAAGCACACCAATTTACCATGCTCCTTCACGACGACGCCGCTGCCCCCGCCGCCGGGGCTGCTCTGGGCTTTCTCCACCGAGGCCGCCGGCTTGGCTAGTACGGCGTTAGTGCTGCTATCGTCCCGACTGCCGGGTGAGGAGCTGCGCTTCCCAGCCTCCATGCTGCGGGGCGGGCGCGCGCTAGCCGCAGGAGAGCGTGGGGAAGCCTCGCCGCCGCCGGTGCCCGTCAGCGGCGCGGCTGTGCTGGGCTCAGCTCCGCGCCGCCCGGCATGGCCAGCGCCGCCGACTCTGAGCCGCGCTTCCACGCAGGGCTGGCACTGCTTCCCCTCGCCCGCCCCCTGCCAGCGGCCGCGCCACACCGCCCGCCTGACATTGAGCGCCCCGGAGTCCTTGAGGGGCTGAAGCACCCGGGCTGAGGGGATGAAGAGGAGCCGGCGGCGGGGGCAGGCTCTGCCCTCGGATCCGCAGCGCGCGTGGGCCTGGCGGCGGCTCGATTTGTGGCCGCGAGTGCAGTGGCCCGCGGGGCGGGGCGGGGGGCCCGGCCTTCCTCCCTCCACGTGGCGGTGGCGGGCGGTGCCACTCGCTGGGGTGGCGCTTGGTGCGGACTGAGGAGACGGTCCTCGGGCGAAGAGGAGGAGTGGGGAGGAGAGGCTCCCCGGCAGAGTGCGGGGCTGCTCCGAGGGCCGCGGCTGGCAGCCCTGCCTGTTCTTCCAACAGAAATGCAATAAAATGGGTGGGTTTGTATTTCACCTTGGGTGAACTGAGCAGTGAGGTGCTGGGTGGTAGTGTGCTTCCACACTGAGAGCAGGAAATGGCGGCTGGAAATGAAACCGTGGAGAGTACTCACAGGCTTGCCCTTTACACGCAGACTGTCTCTTGCGAAGCCTGTCTCATGCTTTTTACGGAACAGATTCACTGGAAGAGAGCAAGAGGCAGGAGTCTGTCTGGTAATGGAGCCGACTGACGGCACTGGAGGTAGCACAGGCATTTTGGGTTCATACTGCTGAAAATGAAATCAAAACCTTTGCTGGTGTGGTGTGTGTGTGATAGCAAGGGAGGAGGAGGGGGTGTGAGGAGGGAAGGCCAGGTTTTGAGTGACATTTGTTTTCACACACAAAACAGTTGGCTCCAATTAGACAACTTTTACTATCTCCGAGTGGCTGTTTCTGTGTCCCTGAACATTACGCTGACTGAAAATACATGGCTGAGCACACGAGCATAGAGGTGCATTATGTGTGGGCTGCTATGCATGCAGCTGGAGCATGCAGGGGTGCAATTCCTGCTGGGAAGGCACGATGGTGTGCAGGAGGGCTGTGCCACCGTGGGCGCTTGCCTGTCTTACTGTAAAGCGTAAAATGGCAGGTGTACCTGAGTGCAGATACAAGCTTTTCACATATGCCAAGCGGTGATTTTGGTTTTGTTTGTGTGTAAACAGGGATCTGGATCTGGAGTCCATGCTCAGCTTGCTCCACCTCACACTGAAGTACGTCAGTTGGACTGGAAGGAAACAGGAGGTATTTCTAGCTCCCAGATACTGTAAGTAAACTCAAAGGAAATAGGATATGTATAAGCACTGAGTGTTGACATTGCACTGTATTACCTGTGGGATCCAATGGTCACTGGAATTAAGGCAAAGACTTTGGTTGACTGTAAAAGTTAGAGCAGGTCTATCTGTCATCTGTTTAAGGAAAATAACCCGGAAACACTTTTAACCATCTTTAAGAATTCTGTTATGATTGCAATTCACATATTTCTGTTTAAGTGAGATCACACTGGTTTCAGTTCTACAGGATAGACCACATCCTATGTATGTGCTGATTTTTCCTAAGCAAATCTGTATGGTTCCCTGACCCTGAGTGTTCAACAGGACAAAGAGAACAGAAAGTAAGTCACCTTTGTGCAGTGTATTGGGCATCAAATCAACTGTTTGACCACTGACCTGTTTGGTAGTGCTATTTAAACTGTAAATGTTCTTCAGCTTTTATCATAAGATGCTTTGATCTGTGGTCATTGAGATAAAAAGTGATCTTTTTTGTGAAACTCTGAAAGAGAATGTAGTCATACAGATCACCTCACTTTCAGTCATAAATCAGACAAAGCATTCTGTGACAAAAATAAAAAAAAATCTCATACTGCACAAGATTATTTATCTCACTTATACAAGATAGTCAATTCAAACCTCGGAGGGAGGTCACTGTCTGTAGTCATACTTTTAAAGATATACTGGTGTCTAGCAGGAACATATAACACTTAAGAGCTTGCAGGATTATTTCTGTAACTTTTAGAAATAAGCAATGAAGCCCATTTTAGGCATACTATTTTTAAACAAACTTTTACAACCTAAAAAATTATTAAAGCATAATCTGTCTGCACTGGTATGCAGTTTCCTGAAATTTTTAGGTGACTATCACATACTTAATTTTGCCTGCCTGTAGTAATTTACTCTCTGATTCAGCAAAATGATTAAGCTTATGTAGTTTTGTTACTACACTGAGAGCATGCAAGTGCTCAGTTTTTGGTATACACCTCAGTAACTTGGGGAACTGAGATCCAAATATTAATGTTATAGTATTGCATCCATCCAGATATATCTTGGGTTTGGGTTAGGTTTCTGAGTACAGACACTTTGGCATGCTTTTCCTCACAGAATTAATCTTAGAAAGATTATACCAAAAAGTGGCAATTTCAATTTGTATTCAACAAAGGAAAGAAAACCAAAACAAAGCGTTTTTCAGAAGCTCTTTTTCAGTAAATTAGAGACATCAGGACACGGTGAAATCTAAGGAGGATATCCAATGCCAGTCAAACCTTTCTGATTGTTCAGAAGATTCATGTAGTCATTCCTGTTCCCCAAACTCTTTTTTTATAAAGACTCAGAGCAGAAAAAGATGATGAGTGGAAAAATATTCCACTCTCTTTAGAACTTCTTTCTAGTACAAGAGAGCTACAGTTTTCTGAGTCTGACCTCAGTGTGATTTCAGATCGATATACAGTCCTTTGTTCATCATCGTGACCCACTTTGTATACCCTGATGCCCACTGTATGGACATCTCTTCAGTCTTTTCCTTTCATACTCCTTCCAAACTTTCCTTTGAAGTGTGCTAAATTACAATTTTAATATAAATTAAAATTCCACCCACTTTTTAAGAGTACCAATAGAAATATTTGAAAAAGAGGATTGCACATTCCCTTTGCTGATCTTGGTTACATATATAGCTTACATATACTCTCATGTAACCTTATCTAATGCAACTGATAAGCTGCCAAAGCTGTTGATAACAACCAATTCATTAGTTCAGTGTTGAGATTTTAAATTTTCACTTTTCTCAACTAGCTCAGCATACCCCACTGGCTAATCTGAAGGTTGCATATGATTATGTACTGTAAAGTGTGATTTTAGCATTGTGCTAAATATATCAGCCACAAATCCAGAGGTTTCTCCTTCATTACCTGTAATATAAAACCTGCAATGTTTTGTCTTAAATGTAAATACATATAGTAAAAATTATTCTACTGAAATCAATGGAATTAATGGCCTCATTTCAATAAAAGTGGCAGGAGTATCTAATTCTGACAAACATTTTCATTGTGTCACTGAGACATGTGTCTTAAATTTTACAAAGTATAAAGTCAAATTCAAATCGATAGTAAATTCTATAAGCTAAATTCTCTATATAAACTATGAGGATGAAAGTCTTTGAGCTAGTACTCTTGCATGCAAATTGAATTCAGAACTGCCAAAAATTATCTAGAGAAATATTACTGTCTTTGAGTTTCAGTCTTTACTAATAAGATTAAAAGCTTTTTCTTTTTTTTTTTTTTTTTTTTTACAGGAAATAATTTAAATGTCACTGAATTTTTTGAGTTATGGATAATGATAACATCTGCATGATTCAGTTGCAATAGCATTGATGGGTCTTCTTTTTAGGGTTGCCACATTGAAGTTTCTTGCTATAACAAAAAAGACAATAAATTTTACTCCTACTTGAGTAAAACTATGCCAAAATACAAAGAAATGCCCCTAAAATCTTTCTTCTGTCCTATTAGGTAAATCTCAAATCACAGTTCGGTGTGTGCCTTGTCCTCACATCAGTGATAGCAGAATATGCATGATTGTTATAAGAACAGTGAAGGGCTCACAGTACAGAGTTCACAGCCTTAAAATAACTTTTTGTATGTTCCACAAACTTTCTCTTCAACATAATAAAACTGGATGTAGCTGAGGGCATTGGTTTGAGAGTGAACTCTGAAATGGACTGACCAGGGCTGTGTAGCTTGGTACTCTCAGACTGAATAAATCATTCAGCTTTTCCTGGGCCTCTGTTGCAAAGCATTTCCTGGAGGATAAATGGAAGCTGATGTGCCAGTTGGCACTGAGTTTCTGAAATGAATAAAACACTACCTGGTATTCTTTAACAATGTCTAGTCTGTTTTATCAACTGCTAGCAAATTTTTCAAATTAGAATGTCACATTCTATAGATACAAGAGAGAAATTCTCTCAAGCACAGCATGTTAGGCTAAATAATGTAACTCATTATTTGAAAAAACAATAGATCAAAATGAGTGGTTTTGGTGTCTCACAGATCCAAACAAGCAATTCATTATAAATCAAATTCAGCACTAGAACTCTGTGAGAAAAGTCTATCACGTAACAGTAATTATTCACTTACTTGCTTTGTCTTCTCTTGCCAGTATTTCCTGTTTGAAGATTGTATCAATAGGAAATAATGCTTACGATTGTTTTCAAACCCTTTTTGGCATAAGTGCTTTCTAAATCTTAAGCAAATCATAAAATTCACAGGAAGTGAATGTCAGCACCTTTCTAAAATCTAAGTACAGAAAAAAAATATATATATTATTTTTCAAGAAAATGAGTACTCTTCTTATGGCAAGAGGTTTTCAGTATTGATTGCATAATTACCAAAAATATTTTTGAAATATAATAAAATTGCAGTGTCATCTGCATCCCAACACAACTATTGGGACTAAAAATTTTTCCTCTGCAGAAGGAATTGAATTAACCATTGTAGCTGTTCACCAAAATAAGTAAGACTTACTTTTTCCCAGATCAAATAAATAGTCTCTTCCTCTCTCACTCCCCTAATGAAGGATTTGTCCTCAGAACTACCTCACTGAAGGCAACTCCACCCTGGGATGAGATCTTCAAAGATGAAGTGATTTCTGTGAAGATCTTGCACTACTGTCAAGAAAGCTTTTTGGATTTCCTAGGCATGAAATGAATTGACATTTCGATTACTGAGTTGTAAAAATCCACAGGCAAGCTAGTATAAAACAGTTGAGGATATGGAGATTAAACTAATTAAGAGAAAGGCTTGAGCTTCCACCCTTTACCTTCTTCACTTCAACGGAAAATTGGCCAGGTCTTCTTGGAAATATAATACTAGAAAGTCAGTTGATAAAATAAAAAGCTAATTCTATGAATAATAATAGAAGATAGATTATATTTTTTTTTATCCTCCCTCGGGAATGACAGCTATAATAACTGACTTCCAGCTTCCTTCTCTTTGGCTTAGCAAATCTTGAATTCCTTTCTTAGAATATAGGTAGATTTTTTAAAGTGTTGCTATCCTACTTTCCAGGTAGATAGAAGAGCTGAATGGGTTAAAAACCTCCTCAGGCTGAGAAAATAATTTGACTGTTGACTCTCATATCTTGTGTTATTATAAAAAGTGTCCATCACCACATTTGCTAGGCAGCCATGCTTAGAAAAAATATTGGTTGATGAAAACTGATTGCTTTTAGGAATGAATATGGCCTGTTGAAACGTTTGATTTGAGAAGAATTCTAGATGAACTTTTAAAATCTATTCAACATTTCTGGGTTTTCAGAATCTGGCATTATTAAGTGGTGTTCTTATCGACATTTCCACATCCCAAAATGAAAATAAATTTTTAAAAATTGAGAAAGACTACTAAAATAAGGATTTTATTGTATTGTATAGCTATATATTTTGTCTGATACTGTAGCAAGATTGATTTTCACCAGGAATACAGTACACCTTTGAGTTTAAAACAGAACCTCAAGGGAAGATATGAGATGAAAGAGAGCCAAATTACAGAAGGGGAAAGATTCTCCACAGCAGATCCAAGTGTTGGATCTTTGCAGTCTACTAAAACAGCAAGCCTTTGAATTTTTATTCTGATTAAATTAAAATTATGAGCCCAAAAAATAATCTTCGAACCTCTAAGGTAAAGCTCTTAAAGGCTTTTCATTTATTTGTTTCCCAGGTTGGCCTAGAATTGAAAATGGAAATAACAAAAATAAGTCCATAAACTACTTTGGACCTATGTTTTGTTTTGTTTCTTTGTGAACTCAGGAAGCTCTGAAAGGATTCTGTAATTCTAGTTCTAGCGCGTCACCAAAGAGTTTTAGATAAGTTTAAATAAATTGTGCATAACCATCTAGCTGAGCAAAGTAACATTGTTCTAAAAACGTTTGTTTATGTTGAACAATAACTTTACACCTATTTGAGCAGTAATGAAATATGAGATTTGTAAATAGTAGTGTCTGAAATCAAACAAAACCAGTCTAATTAAAATTCAGACTATGTATTTGGCTTTTGGTGCGGTCTTTATTACAGAGTATCAGCATAAACATGGGCAGATTTTACCTCAAAGTCGTTATTTTGTTGATAGTCAAAATTGCATACAATAAAAACATAGTTTCATAATAATGTATGCTGGTTTTGGCTGGCATAGAGTTAATTTTCTTCATAGTAGCTAGTATGGGGCTATGTTTTGATTTGTGCTGTAAACAGTGTTGATAATACAGGGATGTTTTGGTTGTTGCTGAGCAGTGCTTACACAGCGTCAAGGCCTTCTCTGCTTCTCACACCACCCCATCAGCAAGTAGGCTGGCAGTGCACAAGAAGCTGGGAGGGGACACAGCTGGGACAGCTGATCCCAACTGACCAAAGGGATATTCCATACCATATGACATCATGCTCAGCATTTAAAGCTGGGGGAAGAAGGAAGGGGGGGACATTTAGAGTATAGACATTTGTCTTCCCAAGTAACCATTATGTGTGATAGAGCCCTGCTTTCCTGGAGGTGGCTGAACACCTCCCTGCTGATAGGAAGGAGTGAAAGAATTCCTTGTTTTGCTTTGCTTGCATGCGTGGTTTTTGCTTTACTTATTAAAGTGTGTTTACCTCAACCCACGAGTTTTCTCACTTTTATTCTTCCGATTCTCTCCCCCATCCCACTGTGAGGGGAGTGAGCGAGCGGCTGTGTGGTGCTTGGTTGCCAGCGGGGGTTAAACCATGACATACCGATATCACTTAAACTACTGACAGTGTGAATGGTAACTCCAAGTGCAATGTGAAGCACACCAAAGTCTTAGTAGAAGAGGGACCACAGAACTTCAAAGTACTTTTTTTGAAGCAAAAACCAGTTTGTTTCAAATTCAGTTTGAAATGAGAGAATATATAGAAAATCCAGCAGAAAGAAATGCCCTTCTAAAATTTTGCTGTGAACTTCCACTTTACTCAGCTGTCATCCAGCCTTATTTTGTTTAGGAAGCAGTATATATTGTGGAAAAGTTAGGGATAGTACCATATACCATGCAATTAATTTTAGATTTTTTTTAATAAATACATTGAATAGGGTAAAATAATTACAGATTTTCTTAGGAGAAAGAAGAAATTATAGACAGGCTATGTTGCTGTTTTAAGTTGATAAGAATTAGCGTGTTGAAAGAGAATTGCATACCCTTATTTGTAACTCCCCCTTAGTCCCATACATTAGTGAGTAATTCAGTTCTTGGGCATTACCAGCTCAGGACGTAACCCTAAATTATAGTCTTCTTGTAGTATCTCTTATTCATCTTGCAGTCCTTACTGAACAGAGTAAATTAAGCCAGTGGAGCTGCTCACATGATTTTATTCAAGGGATAACAAAATTCTGATACATCTTTAGTATGACACATTTTTTCCATTCTTATCCATAATTTATTTGTGCAAGTGGGCTTTTTTACATTTTCATAAAAAATATGAAAGATAGATATTCTCATTATATTTGCAGAACAACAAAGTGTTGAAATGTTTACAGTAGCCCTTGTGGTATGTTTAGACTAATTTCTCTGATTAAGGTGTTTAGTCACCCAATAAACGCTGATTATTTAATGTTGCAGCAATATTGTTCTTTTCTCCTCTTGAAAAACTAAATACAAAGACAAAAATTTTATCAGGACATTGTTTGAATTGGTGATTTTTTTTTAATTGTTTGTGTACATTTCACCAAGTAAAATGGCAAGATCTGTCTGTAGTGCTCAGAAATTCTCTCTCATCTGAAAAGTGATGCTCATGCAAAACAAGAGCAAGAAAAGAAAACGGCTATCATAACAGAGAGATAATCCTATGTGGAATCCAAATCACTGAATCATTTTTCCAACAGATGTTGCAAACAAATTTCAAAAGCATCTTGTTTACTAATATTTTCAGTAGTAGTGGCTCAAAGCCTTCTTGTAGAAGTTTTGGCCACCATATATAAGTTTTTTTATATAATACTTGAGGGTACACCTCATGTACTGTTTTCAAAAAAACCTGCATAAATCTAAAGAGAACAGAAATGTCCTTAGGCAGCATGGATCAACAGGGTCATATATTAGGTGATGTACCAAGCACAGTTCTAGAGATCTATAAATAATGAATGCATAAGACATCTGCTACCTCCCAGTGGTTAGGGATGGGAATTGTCCCACTTATGAGCATTGACATGAAGCTATACTTTAAAACCAATTTGAACTTGGTAATATTAAAAAAACACTATCTTTATGTTTACTGTAATTGATCAGACTTTAAGATATGGGGATGGGAATTCTTCTTTATGCCAAGATACATCAGTACAAATTAAATGTTTCTGTCTGTTAAAAAGACCAGAAAGGCAAATAGCTAAAGGCAACCTGTCCTCTGGTTAATGAAGATTGCCTGTGCAATTTCAGCACTGATATTTTGCACTCTGGCCCAGATCCTTGAATGCACTTCAACCTCTACTGAATGAGTCTGGGATCATCAAAGCAGTTAGATGTGTTGAAACTGATGGCTCTTGTAATTGCTGGAAGTTGTTTGAACATCTGCCTCTCTTTTGTGTTTCTCATAAATAATAGGTAGGTATTCAGAGTCATGTATAGGACTGAGATGTTTACCAAGGTATGCTTGCCACATTGCCACAGTGGGAATTGAGTATCGAGATATAGAAAGGAAAAGTTGTACTGATTTACAAATAAACAGAAATGCCCATGTTCAATGTGAACTTATTTTCTGATCATAGAGTTCCAAAAGCAGCCAGAATAACCTTTTCATTATGCTGTTGAAACTTAATTGTTGAGTAATATTGAAATGCAATTGCTAGATGCTCAAAAATATTTCCCAACATCAAGTAAATTCCCAGTGATAGCGTATAATATTGCATTAAAAAGTCAATCTCAAATAGCTGATTATTTTAGTACAGGAATACTGCATCAATTGTTACTGTGGGTGAACAAAATTCCACTTTGTTTTTGCTGTCAACTTCCTGGATACTAAACATACAGGATTTAGCTTAGCTGAAATGATTCTTTGAGATACAGTGATAAATGACTTTGTGCTGGTTTTGGCTGAGAAGGGGTTAATTCTCCTCACTGTGGGGGTCGGCTACCTTTCCAGCTTCTCGAGCTCTGCTGCGTGGCGGGGGGGGGGGGGGGGGCGGGCGGGGGGACAGGGCTGTGGTGGGGGTGGCTGACCCCGACTTGCCAATGGCATGTTCATTCCATACCACGTGACTCCATGACCAGTATATTGAGGTGGGGGCAGGTTGCAGCTTGGGAGCGGCACGGCATTGAATCGGTGGGCGGTTGTGGCATGTGTACTTTGTTCTGGCAGTTCGTTACCCCTCTCCCCTCCTTCCCCCCCTCCCCCAGGGGCTTTGCGCCTCTCATTGTTCTCCTTTACATTGCATTTCTATTGTTGTTTTCTTTTAATTTTAATTATTAAACTGTTCTTATCCCAACCCACGAGCGTTACCCTTCTGATTCTCTCCCCCATCTACCGGTGGGGGAGTGAGCGAGCGACTGTGTGGGGCTGAGCTGCCGCTAAACCACTACAGTCTTTTTGGCGCCCAATGTGGGGCTCAAGGGTTGGAGATAACAACAGCTGCTGGTCACAGCACCATGTTGTCCTTTTTGCAGTTGGTGTTAAAGATGGGTGTTGGTTTGTTGAGTCTGCTGTGTTCTGCTGTGATTAGTAATGTTTTGCCTACAAGATTTGTTATACAAACACTCGTTTTCAGCTTTCTCTGGTATTTGGGGTTTTGGCTGAAACTGTTACTGTACTTCGGATACCACCTTGTTGAGGCAATTAGCAATTATACTTCCTCCTCCTCTGAGAGATTTTATATGGAGGAAATACAGAATAGTACCTTTGCAACTTTGTTCTGTGATGTCTGTGCCTTTGTTACAACAACCTTTTTGTATCTTGAACATCCTTGGGTGGTTAAGGTGCACTTATTGTTAGTTTTTGGGCATGTTGTTTTGGTTTTGACTAAGCAACTTAAGAATATCACCCACAAATCTGCCCCGAGGCTTGATAGTTAGGAGTGGCAGGGCATGTGGGATAGCATGGGCAAATACCTAGGGCAGTGGGCACCCCCAGTGTTTTGGAGTTTCACCCCCGAACAAGTGCAGAATCCTGAAAACCTAGTAGAATATTTGGAGAAAGTATGTTGTTATGCTGGGAACTCCAGAGAGACACAGATCACTGCAATGTGCTGGGGCCTGGCCCATGTGTACCAAGCCCTGCTCAACAGTATTCAGTGCCCCCAGGGGGAAGAGAATGGCTCTGGATTGAAATGCAAAGTGACTGGCACTGTAAACAATCCAGCCCTGACAACAGGCACTGCAGCCACTCAAACCCCCACAACAATTAGTGGAGCTGGCTCAGAAAATAAACCCGTACCAGTATCAGTTGCCCCCATACACAAGACGAAATATTGGAAGCAGACATCAACTCGTTTAGAACGGGATGATGAAGAACCAGGGCCATCACGGGGAGAGGAGGGAGAAGTAATAAATGAAATAGAGACCACCTGATCCCTGTCCTTAAGCGAGTTGCGAGATATGCGAAAAGATTATAGCCATTGTTCAGGTGAGCACATTGTCACCTGGCTGCTCCGATGCTGGGATAATGGGGCCAGTAGCCTGGAACTAGAGGGAAAAGAAGACAAACAATTGGGATCCCTTTCTGGGGAAGGGGATGTTGACAAAGCAATTGGGAAAAAACCACAAGCCCTCAGCCTCTGGAGGCGACTCCTGTCTGGAGTGAAGGAAAGGTATCCCTTTAAAGAAGATGTTACATATCGCCCAGGAAAATGGACAACTATGGAGAAAGGCATCCAGTATCTAAGGGAATTAGCTGTGTTTGAGGTGATTTATGGTGACCTGGATGATCAACGGTCATCCAAAGATCCAGATGAAGCCGAGTGCACACGACCCATGTGGCGGAAGTTTGTACGGAGCGCACCATCTTCGCATGCAAACTCATTGGCAGTGATGTCCTGGAAAGATGACGAGACACCAACGGTTGTGGGAAACTATAGGATTGAATCAACATGTGGGTCCCATGATAAGTTGTTTGAGATAGAAAGCGGGCTGGAGGATTATGGGTATGCGATGGAATTAGCTTGACTACAGACCCGGCGTCAGACCCGCTGATGGAAAAATACAGAGAATCTGCAAGTTACCAATGTGAGAAACTGAACTAAGGTATTGTTTATTAAGACTTATGTTAAGCTCAATGTAAAGGTTATGCGAAGAATACCTCCCAGGCATGCTTATGCAAGATAACCATCAGATGTCCAAACTTATCGACAGAGATAGGACAAGCAACCCCATATCACCAGGAAGCAGGAAACGACCCCCTAACAACAACTGAAGCATGCGAAGAATACCTCCCAGGCATGCTTATGCAAGATAACCATCAGATGTCCAAACTTATCGACAGAGATAGGACAAGCAACCCCATATCACCAGGAAGCAGGAAACGACCCCCTAACAACAACTGAAGCATGCGAAGAGTACCTCCACTATCTCATTGAACATGGAAGTAAAGATGTATAAAGAGAGACTGTTTGAACTGCTCAGTACGGTAGTTGGCAGAGCGCAGACTCCCCTGCCGTCCAGCGCTGTATTTGCTCATATTCTACTTGCTACAATTAATAAAATTCTAATTGGATTATGATCCATTGTGGTCTCAATTTATGACAATTTGGTGCCGTGACTCGGATAAGGAACGGTGAGCTTCTGTCCTCCGGGGAGGCGCCCCGCGGCAATCCGCGGCCCCGCGACCGACAGCTTACCTCAACCTTACCAACGAACCTAAATTCTAGAATGATGAGCAAAGGAGAAACCGGTAAAATCCCATAAAAATTCTGTGCACGGGAGTCCGGACGAAGACGCAGGGCGCGTAAGTATATGGCGAATTTGTTCGCGGGTTTACCGTTTGGGCGGGATTGGGTTTCCTGGAATATAACGAGTGAGAGGTTCGCTATATTGAACCAGGCGAGTGCGGACCCTTAAGTACTGCGTTTCCCATCTCCCGCGAGGGACTGGGCCAGGAACAAGGGGAACGAGTGAGTGCACGCTTGTGGATATTCCAGAAGATGGGGGCGAAGGGCAGCAAGCCTTCGACTCCCATGGGAAAGGTACCCACTCTACCTAAGAATACCCCTCTGGCATATATCCTAGACAATTGGAGATATTTCCCTGGAACCCTAGGGAAAGATAAACAGAAAATGATAAAATATTGTACTAGGATATGGGGAGGGAAGAAGATTTCTAAAGATGTCGTTTGGCCAGTCTATGGGTCAGAAGAGGATTGGGTCAGACAACAATTAAACCTCTGGGTTAACAATAAAAAACCCCTTAACCCAGAAGAGAGTCAGTATGCGGAAGTGTGGCTAGAAAGACCGAGAGCTAGACTTTATCCACTGAATGAAGTAAAAACTGAACAAAAGAAAAAGAAGGAAGAGTTAGACGAAACCCTTCTAACCCCCCCTCCTTATATTTCTCCTCCTGCTCCCGCAGCCCCTTCAGAGGTCCCCAGAGCGCCCACTCCCCCACCAGAATCGGAACAAGGGTCTCCCCCTCCTCCTAGACGCGTAACTAGGAGTCAAAAAGGGGCAGCTCAGATGTATCCTTTAAGGGAAATGCCCATGGGGGGACCCCAACCTGTGACTGGATATATTTTTGTGCCCCTAAGTTCGGCTGACCTACGAGATTTTAAAAGAACCGAGATGGGAAACCTAATTGAAGACCCACTCGGAGTGGCAGAAAGATTAGATCAATTTTTGGGACCAAACCTTTATACTTGGGATGAGATGCAATCTATCCTTGGTCAATTATTTACTACCGAGGAAAGAGATATGATTAGACGAGCAGGAATGAGACTGTGGAATGCTCAGCATGCCCAGGGACCCCAAGCAGATATTAAATGGCCACTCCAAAGACCTAATTGGGATAATCAGGATCCGGTGCATAGAACTCATATGCAGGACCTGAGAACTATAGTAATTCAAGGGATTAGAGAAGCAGTACCCCGTGGCCAGAATATCAATAAAGCATTTAATGAAATACAAAAGAAAGATGAGAGCCCTACTGAGTGGCTGGAACGACTGAGGAAAGCCCTTCAGCTGTATTCTGGGGTAAATCCAGACGACCCTTTAGGGCAAGCGCTCCTCAAAACTCAGTTTGTGGCAAAATCATGGGAAGATATCAGAAAGAAGACTGAAAAGTTAGAGGACTGGCAGAATAGAGGGTTGGATGAATTATTGAGGGAAGCTCAGAAAGTCTACGTAAGGCGGGAAGAAGAGAGCAGCAAGCGACAAGTAAAAATGATGGTAGCAGCAGTCAGAGAGGATCGCAAAGGGCGGACTGGTGAACACAGATCTGCTGGAACGAAACAAGGGAACGTGGTAGTAAAGAAGGAACAGAGATGTTGTTTTTACTGTGGAAAGAAGGGACATATAAAGACGAATTGCAGAGAAAGGATCAGGGATGAGGAAATATTAAGAACGGAATAGGAGAGTCAGGGGCTCTATATCTTAGGGGACCGGAGTCATCATGAGCCCTTGATAAAATTAAAAATAGGTCCCCATAAACAAGAGTTCACCTTTTTAGTAGACACTGGGGCTGAGAAATCGACTATTAGGCAAATACCTGAGGGATGTAAAGTTTCCCCTGAAAAAGTACAAGTAATTGGGGCAAAAGGAGAACCCTTTAAAGTAAGCAAAATCAAAAATGTGGTATTCGAAACTGAAAATAAATTTGGAATGGGTGAACTCTTGCTCGTCCCTGAAGCAGAATTTAATCTGTTAGGACGAGATTTAATTGTTGAATTGCAATTAGAAATTAAAGTAAAAAATCAAGAGCTAACGGTGTCTGCTTATCCTTTGACCGTGGATGATCAAAAACAAATTAACCCCGATGTCTGGTACTCTCCGGACACAATAAGTAAACTGGAAATCCCACCGATTAAAATTCAAATTTCCGAACCCCATATACCTGTGAGGATAAGGCAATATCCCATATCCCTAGAAGGACGGAGAGGATTAAAACCAGAAATTGATCGATTGTTAGCACAAGGAATCTTAGAGCCTTGTATGTCACCCTTTAACACTCCCATTTTGCCTGTAAGGAAGCCAAATGGGAAATATCGGCTCGTACATGATTTAAGGGAAATAAACAAAAGAACTATCACCCGGTTCCCTGTAGTAGCAAATCCATACACACTGCTAAGCAAGCTAGGACCCCATAACTCCTGGTATAGTGTGGTTGATTTAAAGGATGCCTTTTGGGCCTGTCCACTGGCAGAAGAATGCCGTGATTATTTTGCCTTTGAATGGGAAGACATAGAGACAGGCCGCAGACAGCAATTGAGATGGACCGTGCTCCCCCAAGGGTTCACTGAGTCCCCTAATCTGTTTGGACAGGCCCTGGAAGAGCTCTTAAAAGAATACCGGGTACAAATGGGAAATGTGCTGTTACAGTATGTAGATGATCTGCTCATAGCAGGGAATAATAAGAAGGATGTAAGAAAAGAAACCATTCGACTTCTAAACTTTCTTGCACAACAGGGACTACGGGTATCACAAGAAAAGTTACAATTTGTGGAGGAAAAAGTGAAATATTTGGGGCATTATTTGTTTAACGGCAAGAAGATATTGGATCCGGAGCGCATTAAGGGAATTCTAGAATTACCTATGCCTGTCACTAAGAGGCAAATTCGGCAAGCATTAGGGCTATTTGGGTATTGTAGACAATGGATAGAGAATTACAGCTTTAAAGTTAAATTTTTGTATGAACAACTGTCTAAAGACAAAATACCCAAGTGGACCCCTCAGGATCAAGATCAGTTTACCAGCCTCAAAAGGGAGTTAAGTCAAGCACCGGTTTTAAGCCTCCCAGATCTAAAGCGGCCATTCCATTTATTCGTTAACATACATGAAGGAACAGCATTCGGAGTATTAACTCAGGAATGGGCCGGACAAAAGAAACCAGTAGCATACTTATCAAAGCTGTTGGATCCTGTGAGCAGGGGTTGGCCAAGTTGTTTACAAATCATTGTTGCTGCTGCCTTATTACTTGAAGAAACGAATCGTATTACCTTCAATGGAGAAGTTGTCCTATATGCGCCTCATAACATAAGGGGGGTGCTTCAACAAAAAGCAGAAAAATGGCTTACAGATAGCCGACTACTAAAGTATGAGGGAATACTCATAGAATCTCCAAAACTGTCCCTAAGGACTGTCGGAGCGGTTAACCCTGCAGAATTTTTATACCCAGGGGAAAGTACTGAGTTAATACACGATTGTCTTCAAACGATTGAACAACAAACATGAATTCGACCAGATCTAGAAGAAGAGGAATTACAACATGGAGAAATAATTTTTATAGATGGGTCATCTCGAATAGTGGAAGGTAAACGATTGTCAGGGTATGCCATCGTTAAGTTGGATAAAGGAGAATTTAAGACAATAGAATCGGGCCCCCTGAGTGCCAGCTGGTCGGCTCAAGCCTGTGAGCTGTACGCATTGTGGAAAGCCTTAGTGTCACTGAAGGGAAAGGATGGAACTATATATACAGACTCACGCTATGCGTTCGGAGTAGTACATACCTTTGGGAAAATATGGGAGGAGAGAGGATTTGTTAACTCACAGGGAAAAGAACTGATACACCCAGAATTAATTCGGCGAGTTCTGGGGGCATTGAAAATACCAAATAAAATAGCAGTTGTACATATAAAGGGACACCAGCGAGGCACGAGTTATCAAGTTAGAGGAAATAATGCAGCTGATACAGAAGCAAAACGAGTAGCAGGCAATTATAGTACGATTTTGACTATGCAACAAGTACCTGTTAGTAATAATTTGAGTTTTGAGTCTGCAGAAAAGGAAAAACTAGAACAAATGGGAGCTAAGGAACAAGATGGTAAGTACATATTGCCAGATGGGAGAGAAGTCTTGCCGAAGGGCATAGCACTCGAAATCTTTTCAAAAATACACAGTAAAACACACTGGGGAACCCAGGCGTTAGTTGATCATTTCAATCAACAGTTTGCCTGTATAAGCGTATATAACATAGCAAAGGCAGTCACGGCAGCCTGCGAGACCTGTCAAAAGGTTAATCGAAACAACATGAGACAAAAACCTCTTGGAGGACGTTCCCCAGCATACAGACCTTTCTCACACATACAAGTGGATTTTACTGAACTACCCAGGGTAGGGCGTTACAAATATTTATTAGTAATGGTGGATCATTTAACACATTATGTTGAGGCTTTTCCTACCTCTAAGGCAACTGCTAACCAAGTTACTAAGGTATTACTTGAACATATTATATCTCGATATGGAGTACCCGATGTAATCGATTCGGACAGAGGAACACACTTTGTGTCAAAAATTGTTAGAAATCTAACAGGAAGTTTAGGTATTAAGTGGGAATATCATACGCCATGGCATCCACAAAGTTCGGGAAAAGTTGAAAGGATGAACGGAGAAATCAAAACTATTTTGACTAAATTAATGATAGAAACCAAATTATCATGGGTTAAGTGCCTACCCATGGCACTATTAATTCTCAGAACCAGGCCCCGAGCAGATGTAGGGATATCAGCGTTTGAACTGGTGTATGGAATGCCCTATAGAATCGAAAGTCCACAAACAAATGTTTTAATTCGAGATCATGTGATTAATGAATATGTTTCACAATTAGCAGAACATCGTAACAAGCTTTGGGAACATGGACTAATTGTGCAACGACCCCCATTGGACTTAAAAATTCACAATTTTAAACCTGGGGACTGGATATTGGTTAAAACGTGGAAAGAAGAAACCCTAAAACCCAATTGGGAGGGACCTTATCTTGTTTTGCTTACAACAGAAACAGCTGTCCGGACTGCTGAGTGTGGATGGACTCATGCTAGTCGCATTAAAGGCCCAGTGACGAGACCCCACTGGAAAGTAATCAGTACTCCAGGTGACACCAAGATAACTCTGAAAAGATAACGTAATGATAAGAACTTTAGTTGATTATTTTGCCGCATTACCTTTTGGTATAAAGTGTATATTGCTGTTTATATTTGCTATAATTATCTTTTTTTAATCTATTATATATGGAAGCGTACAAAGTGTGTTGAAGGAAATTGCTAAACTTATGTAGTAACACAATATTGAATATAGAGGAAAAGCTAATAAGCACTTTAGATATACAAATTAGATGCAATCATTTGAACTGCGATTGTTATCCATTTGCTCGTTGCAAGTGTAAGGTATGCCAGGATAAATGGTGGACACACTGTGAATATGGATACCCTCCGATAGGAGTTTGCACACAGTGTTGGAAAATCCAAAGAACTCTCACTGAGTGGAAATTAAAAACAATTAGAGTCGGAACAAGAAATTATTCGAGGATCCCATGAATGGTGGAAAGTTTTGCCAAAGGAATAAACCCTTAGTATTATTGTTACCATTCCAACGAATCAATCCCCTTTGTGGTTGAAATTTTGGCTACAAAGTGCAGAAGGGAAGTACTAGCTGTGTCTTGCTTAGTCCCATTAGTTAAAGCTGCAAAGTGGGAGGCCTATATAAACAGGCAGAAAGCCTGAAACAGCTGTTCTCCTGAAGATTTCCCTTGCTGCCAAGAAGATGGTACACCCCGTGGCTCGAAGCAACCGAGTCGACGGGCGAGGCAGAGGAGGAACAAACTGTGGAGAAAAGAACCAGAACAATGAGACGCAAAAGCAGCTATGGTCGAACTTCCCCAAGACTGGTAAAAGTGTACTTAAATTGGAAAAATTGACAGACACCCTTTTTCCTGGTATATCGTTAGTTTTATTATCGATAATAGCCCAAACAAATGGAAAAGGAAACCCTCATGAACCCATGAACTGGACAATAACAAACATACAATATCCAAATAAGCCAATCCAAGCACAAATTATGGAGGGGGGAACAGTTAGTTTCAATATAAGTTTGCGTTACTTAATCGATGGAGAAACGGATAAGAATTGCAAGCCAATTTATATATGCCCAGCATCGAACCCTGGTAAATCATACTGTAATCCTCCAGACCATTATTATTGTGCATACTGGGGATGCGAAACATGGGCCTCTGAATGGTCTGCATCTGGAGATCAAAATCTAGAAATTAAATGGTCACCACAAATATGTCAAAAGAGAAATTGGAGCTACGCAGATAGTTACTATAATGGTACATGTAATCATAAAGATATTGGATGTACAGGCATTAATATAACCATAAAAGATCCTAGTCAGGACTTCTGGCTTGTAGGAAAATTTTGGGGAATTAGATATTACGAACAAGGTGTAGATAGAGGGGGTATTTTTCAAATTATGAAGAAACCGATGCCCCACGATCCTTTGCCAATAGGACCAAATCTGGTCCTGAATCCGCTCGCTTCCTCTGAAGAAAAGATGGCCCCCGTAATTGTCATAACCCCTTCCTCAGGCTCTCCTTCGAAAACAACTAATGACGCTGTGACTGAATTCTCTTTATCCAGAGATCTAGAGTTGTCAGAACCCAAGGACCCCTTATGGAATCTAATGCAAGCCTCTTATCGTGCCCTTAATGAAAGCAAACCAAATTTAACTGAAGAATGCTGGTTATGTTATAATATTAGACCACCATATTTTGAGGCAGTTGGAAAACCAGGTATGATTCGATGGTCTAATGGTTTAAACCCACAAGAATGTCAATGGGATGACCAGAGGAATCATACGCAAGGAATTACTATTCAATTAGTAACGGGTCAGGGAAAATGTATAGGCACAGTGCCCGAAAAGTATCAGCCTTTGTGCAGCCAAACAGTCACTAACACCAATATAGAGAAACACAAAAATAAAAAGGACAAATGGGCTATCCCGACACCAGGAGCTAAATGGGTTTGTTCAGACATCGGAATAACGCCTTGCCTATCCTTAAACGTGTTTAATGAATCTCAGTTTTGCATACAGGTGATTATTGTTCCTCGCCTAATCTATCACACCTCTGAGGAGGTGCTACGCCACTTTGAAGGAAACCTGAATAGACAAAAACGAGAGCCAATTACGGCAGTAACCCTAGCTACACTGCTGATAGCGGGTGGAGTTGGAGCAAGTACAGGCATAGCCTCCCTGGTAAAAGGTCAGGAGTTACAAAATTTGCAGATGGCTGTAGATGAGGATTTAGCAAAAATAGAGCAATCTATTCAAAATTTAGCCACTTCAGTAAAATCTTTATCAGAAGTGGTGCTGCAAAATAGGAGAGGATTAGACCTATTGTTCTTAAAGGAAGGAGGGTTATGCGTAGCTCTCAATGAAGAATGTTGTTCGTTTGCTGACCATACGGGAGTAGTCCAAGACACCATGTCTGAACTCCGGAAAAGGTTAGATCAACGTAAAAAAGATCGTGAAGCGGGCAAGTTATGGTATGAAAGCTGGTTTAATGTTTCACCTTGGCTAACCACTTTGTTGTCTGCTTTAGCAGGACCGCTTATTATGTTGATTCTGGGACTTATATTTGGACCTTGTATATTACGCTGTATTTTACATTTTATTAAAGAACGGTTTGACCCAGCTAAATTGCTTATTTTGACTACAAGGTCTGAAGCAAAATATAAGAGTGTATCTATTAATGAAGATGATGATTGTTGTGAATGCATTATGCCACATAAGAACTATGATTGTAATTGTGAGATATTACCTTGTGAGTGTTATGATAAATGTCGGAATTGTGGAAGAAGATTTGCCTGCAGTGCCGAAAATGAAAGTAGTGTCTAATAAACAATAATAGGATAAAAAGAAAAAGGGGGGATTGTGAGAAACTGAACTAAGGTATTGTTTATTAAGACTTATGTTAAGCTCAATGTAAAGGTTATGCGAAGAATACCTCCCAGGCATGCTTATGCAAGATAACCATCAGATGTCCAAACTTATCGACAGAGATAGGACAAGCAACCCCATATCACCAGGAAGCAGGAAACGACCCCCTAACAACAACTGAAGCATGCGAAGAATACCTCCCAGGCATGCTTATGCAAGATAACCATCAGATGTCCAAACTTATCGACAGAGATAGGACAAGCAACCCCATATCACCAGGAAGCAGGAAACGACCCCCTAACAACAACTGAAGCATGCGAAGAGTACCTCCACTATCTCATTGAACATGGAAGTAAAGATGTATAAAGAGAGACTGTTTGAACTGCTCAGTACGGTAGTTGGCGGAGCGCAGACTCCCCTGCCGTCCAGCGCTGTATTTGCTCATATTCTACTTGCTACAATTAATAAAATTCTAATTGGATTATGATCCATTGTGGTCTCAATTTATGACACCAAGAAGAGGAAGAAAGGCGAAGGACACATCGACCTTGAGAGTAAATTTGGCACGAAGGGCAGAACTAGACTGTTTGTTAAGGAAGTATCACAACCCGTGACCTTGAAGCTTGTTTACAAGAGCATATAAAAGCGCTGCGACTTAAAATAAAGCTGAAGCTTGCTTTATCACTCACGTTGAGTTGTCTGCTTGCTTTCCTCGCTCGCCGCAAATGGCGCCCGAACAGGGACCCGAAAAGGACTATCTCTGATACGGCAGCGAGAGACGGAGACGCACTGGCAGACGGCAGCCAGGGGGCAAAAGAGGAGTCGTTTTATGCATCATTCCTGATACTTTCCGACCCTCCGGCCTGGACCCAACCTCGGAATTCAAGAGGGGATCCGCCTTCCGCAGTTGAAGCTAACCCGGGAGCGAGAGCCGTACAAACGACGCTGATTATCCTCACATCGGGCGATGGAGGTCGAGGTAGCTTTTGAATTATTAAAGCGCTTTTTAGAAAAGCGGGGAGTAAGTCAGTTAAAAGACTTGTCAGGGCTAGTTGCAGTGGGCAAAGCGAAAGGGTTTTTTAAAGAACCGGAGTCGATTTTTGAAGTAGAGGAGTGGAGAGCCTATGGTGATTGTTTGTGGGACTTAGTGATAGATGACGATAAGACAGTGAAAAAGCTAATTAAACCTTGGCAGGAAGTGATTAACTGCATGAAAAAATATAAAACTGAAAAAAGATTAGCGACAGCCGCCTCTGATCGGCTAGACAACTGTGACCCCAATGCTGGAAAGATTGGAATTGGCTTAGACAATATCTCACCTCCCTTCTCGGGGATCCCAGTTGTCATACCTCGAAGACCCCTTGTTCCTCCTCCTCCCCCTCCTGGTAGATCTACATCTGTAGACAGTAGCGGAGAAGGAATGAGCTTGGGAAAGGGAGGTGAAGGTATTGAAAATTCATATGGTGCAGTCTCTCCGGTGGAGGAAAATAAGCTGAGCACGCCATCTAGTCACCATTCTGTACCTATTGTGCGCAGCCAAGTTGACTGGCGGAAAATCGGGTTAGAGGCATTACAAAATGGGGACCTAGAGACCGCCGATTTGCTAGCTCAAGCTTTCCCTGTCATCTATCAACCGGACCCTGCTAACAATCAAAATTTATTAGCACACCATAATCCTCTTGATTGGAAAATCTTGAACCAGCTGAGAAGTACTGTCAGCGAATCGGGTGTACACAGTGGACCGACCAGACAGATGCTAAATTACATTTGGGGAAGCGGGCTGCTTTGTCCCGAGGATATTAAAAACATTATGAAGTTCATATTGAAACAGTCACAGCAGCTTTTATGGCAGGCTCACTGGCACACCCTATGTGATAGATCGGCAAACACCCAGCACCAGCAAAATGATCCGCTAGCAGGAGTAATAGTAGAACAACTTATGGGAACAGGACCCTTCTCGTCCATAGACATGCAAATGCAGGCAGGCCCTGATGTATTAAGAGAATCAATGAAGCTAGCAAGGGACGCCTTACAGCGTGTCAAAACAGCACCAGTCACCCCTTCTTACATGTCGATTAAACAAGGGAGGGAAGAGCCTTTTGCCACATTTGTAGATCGAGTTACAGAAGCGTTAAATCGTGCCGACTGATTTTATGAAGGGCCCATTGCTGCGTCAATGTATTATGGAAAACTCAAACCATGCTACTAAAAGTATTTTAATTACACTTCCCCTAGACACAGGCATTGAGGTGATGCTTGAACGCATGAGTCGAGTACCTACCGGCCCTCAAGCTATGTTAGTTGAAGCATTGAGGGAAGTTGGGCAAGGAATGGTACAGGTTCAGCAACAAGTTTGTGCCGCTCTCGCCCCATTGGGTCCAGCCAAAAACCCTAACAGTAACCAAAGAGGGCCGGCTAATTTTCATGCTTCCGCTGCGGAAAAGCAGGGCACATAAAGAGACAGTGCAGCGAAGCTAACTTATGGTGCAAAAACTGCCAAGCTCAAAGTCACAATACAGCTGCCTGCCGGCGCTCGGGAAACGGGAAGCTGAGCGCCCGGGGTCGCAGCGCGCAGACACCAATAGCGGCTCCAGTGACTTATCAGCACCCCGTCACCACGCCACCGGTCCCGCCGAGCAACTCCAGCCAGCTTCCAATTTGCAACCCGCCACCAGAGGGAGCCTCGGCTTGGACTTGGCAACAGCAGTAGATGTCACTTTGATAGACACTCGTCCACAGAAGATCAGGACAGGAATAAAGGGCCCATTGATAATCAATGGGCAAGCGTGTGGAGCATTATTATTTGGACAGTCATCAAGCAGCTTGCAAGGATTGTTTGTTCTGCCTGGAGTTATAGACTGTGATTATGAAGGAGAAATTTGTATCGTGGCACAGACTGCCTTTCCCCCTATATGTATACCAAAAGGCAGCAGACTTGCACAACTTGTACCGATACAACAGCTGGCACAGCCGTTAGTATCAAATGATACCAGCGCTAGAGGAACAGAAGGCTTTGGATCCACTGGGGGGCTTGCTTTCCTGACTCTATCTCTGAATGAAAGACCCCTCGCCAGTGTAGTGATTACCCATGGTAATGAGAGCCAAAGGCTTTCTGCCTTGCTAGACACAGGAGCTGACATCACCATTGTTGCACGAAAACAGTGGCCTCCTCAATGGCCACTAAGGAATGCGGTCGACGGAGTAGAAGGGGTAGGAGGCACAGCACCAGTTCAACGCAGCCAACAACGAGTTAAAATAACTATCGATGGCCGAGTCGCCTCTTTATACATCACAGTCATGCCATTGCCAGCAGGAGTCCATGCTTTGATTGGGCGAGATGTGCTGAATCAATTGGGCGTGCTACTTACCACTGATTCCCCTGCATCAGCTGGCGCCCCTTTTCGGGTGCGGTCACTGCCACATGGACTTTCCCAATCCCACTGACATGGCTCACAGAAGAGCCAGTATGGGTCGGGCAGTGGCCGCTCAAACGGGAAAGCCTACAACAAGCCCATATATTAATAAAAGAACAATTAGACCAAGGACATCTCTGACCTTCGACAAGCCCCTGGAACACCCCTATTTTTGTTATCAAGAAAAAGTCAGGGAAATACAGACTGTTACATGATTTACGGGCAGTAAATCAACAAATGCAAGCTATGGGAGCTTTACAGCCTGGCCTTCCAAATCCAGCCATGTTACCAACTGGTTGGCATTTACTAATTATCGACTTAAAGGACTGCTTTTTTAATATAAAGCTGCATCCTCAGGATACCCGGCGATTTGCATTTACATTACCAGCAATCAACACAGAGGGTCCTGACTTACGCTTCGAATGGACAGTATTGCCACAAGGCATGAAGAATAGCCCTACTCTGTGTCAACTTTTTGTAGATGCTGCATTAAAAGACGTGAGGCAGCAATGGCCGGACACTGTAATTTACCATTACATGGATGACATCTTGTTTGCGCAAGAACAACCTTTCTCAGCACAGCAAGAATTATATTTACAGCAACAGCTCCAGCTACACGGCCTAGTAATAGCAGCAGAAAAGGTTCAACGCTTGTAGGGGAATAGACAGGGATCGGCAACCGGAAGATTACGGGATGTGACGGAAAGATAGACTCCTCCCCATAGGAGTGGCAGGAACAGGAACCGCAAGAGCTATACAAGCGTGTGACGCAGCTAAATAGACGGACATTTTGCATCCATCATATTGATGTCTGTGCATCACTGTCCCCAGGGTGGGTAGAGCCCTGTGTCCCGGAGGTATGCGGCCCAAGATAAGTTCTCCCATAGAAGCGTACAGCTACAAGTGGTGACCCCGACGTGATTAGCGGGGAGGCTTGGCAGGTTCGCCGGGGGGAAAAGATAGCTTGGGGCACGCAGGGGCGGGACGGGGAGCCACAGGTCGGCGGGCGCGCCATGGATTCAGTCGTAAAGGTACTGAAGGGATTGGGGAAGGAATATGGTACTTCGATATCGAAGACGCCTACCTCAAAGGCCATCCGATGGATGATTACGCAGGGGCTCATACGAAGTCCCGCAGACATATTTAATAAGGATAAGTGGGTGAGGATTAAAGAGGAGTTAGCCGAAAGGGCTATGATGGGAAAAACCCAGTACATACAGCTCTGGGGAAAGATACACCGATTACTATTGAAAGCTCGGGATGATCAGGGGACGTGGCGGCAGGCGCAGCGGTGCCTGCACGGTGCTACAGGTGACAGTAGCCCGGAAAGAGACCCAGGAGGGGCAGTGGGGACGCAGACAGGGGCAAGCATCGCGGGGGGTGGGAAAGAAGGGGAGAGTTCGGACGGAGTAGCCTGGCCAGCGACTCAGTCTGAGGCTCCCAAGGAGGTGGATCGGGAAGCGGCGGTGTTCCCTGTTGAGCCAGCAGGGCCTTTAGAGTGCCCCCCCCCGCATACCCCTGGGATGATTTGGCACAGGCTCGGGAGCCCGCGCGCGGGGAGAGTGACGTGGCAGCGGACGCAGCGGGAGTGACGGAGCGGAAGGAGAAAGATGACCAGCGCCGGAAGCAGCGCCGGCAGCGGCACAGCCCTCTGCCCGACTCTCGAGACTGGCTCCCGGGGCAACCCTTGAGATGGGAGTCGGACGAGGAGGGGGATTGGGGTGCCTGGAGGGGAGGACAGGGGGAGTATAGAACAACTTCGAGTAGCGGCGAATCAGAAATTGGGGGAGAAACCGATGCCCATATGTGGGAAGAGAGAGCAGCTTGCCTGCGGCACACAAAAAAGAGGCACAAAGCTGCAGAGACTTGGAGGACCAATCAGAAGGAGGGAGGAGAGGGACTGCCAAAAGGGGAGGTCCGGGGTGCTGCAGCTCCGGAGGGGTCTCCGGAGGACGTGCTGCGGCAGCTGCAGCAGGTTATGCGCGCACTAGGGGAAGTAACTCGGCAGCAGACAGGACTTTTAACGAAGGGGGCGCCCCAGCGACAGTCAGTTGAGTTACCTAACTGGCGGCTGATAGCTAGAGATTGTAGCCTCGATGGAGTAAGGATAGAGATGCCCGGGATCTTCCCTGTCCGATTAGCTCCAGGAGGAGGAGTGGAGTGGACGCCGATAGATGCCAAGCTAGTGCGAACTTTATGGCGAGAAATTAGAGAAAAGGGGCTGAAAGACGAAGGAGTAGGATTGCTGCTGGACGCTGCGCATGCAGCACCATTGACCCCCTCTGATGCTAAGCAATTGGCAAAAGCAATATTGGCCCCCACAATGTACATACTTTGGAAGGAGGCAATGCACAGTGCCTGCCATGCCCTCGTACAGCAAGTGGCGGCAGTTCCGGGCCACCCGCTGAGGGGGACCACCCTTGACCGGCTCACTGGCAGAAGTCAAGGACTGGAAACCCCGCAGTTGCAAGCAGCAGAATTAAGGGGCAGGGAGCTGCAAGCGGTAACGGAGTGTTCCCGCAAAGCGTATAGTGAAGTGGGCAGGTATGAGAAAAAAGCAGAACCTTGGCAAAAGATACAGCAAGGTCTAGCAGAGCCATTTACAACGTTTTGTGATAGGTTGCAAAAGGCTATTATAGAATCAGAATTGCCACCAGCAGCCAAGGAGGCAGTCCTTATGGATTGCCTCCAAAATCAAGCAAATCCACAAACACAAGATATCCTCCGCACCCTGGCGGTAGGGGCGCCATTGGGTGAAACCATCAGGCATGTCTTGTGCCAGGAAGCATTGAACCAGCATGGCGGTGCGGGAGCACACGTCTGCCAGAACACTGACTGTGGAAGCGAAGAAAGGGTGATGGTGCAAGCAGCCGGGGTGGGGCCGAGATGTCACTTGTGTGGCCGGCGAGGGCACTTTAAAGCTGGGTGCCCACTAGCGGAAAGGGGAGGACGTAATGGAGGAGGAGTCCGCCCAGTAGGGAGGTGCTGGGTGTGTGGGAAGCCAGGACACCTGGCAAGAGATTGTCCAACTACGAGGCCGGGAAACAGCCAAGGGAGGGCGAAGCGAGGGGGATTCGCGCCTCCTGTGAGTCAAATGACCCCCATCACGGTGCCAACGCCAGGAGCTTGGCCCACCGTAGCGAGCCAAGGGGGAGTGAACCGTCATGCAGGGGAGCAAGATTTGCAGGTTACAGCCCCCGCGTGGCCTTGGTCATAGGCTGTGATGAGAGACCCACGGCAGCAGTGATGATTACCCCACAAGAACCGAGTTACCCGGCACGGATATGCCTGGGAATGTTGGTGGATACCGGGGCAGATGTCACAATAATGCCACTCGAACGGTGGCCACCAACTTGGCCCCTTGCCATGGGAAAACGTATAATAGGGGTAGGAGGAGAACAACAGACGAGAACAAGTACTTGCCCTGTGAAACTCGAAGTCATGGACGAGGACGCAGGGAAGCTCCTCACGGCCGTAGTGACCATACTAGTAGCAGATGGGGTAGCAAGCCCCTTGTTAGGGCGAGACGCCCTTGCCCAGATGGGGATCGGGTTGAAAAATTTAGCATAAGGGCCACTGCCTCAGAGGGGCTTCGTCAGCACAAGCTAGTGTGGAAAACCGAACAGCCCATCTGGGTGGAGCAGTGGCCCCTGACAACAGAGAAAACAGAGGCTGTAAGAGCTATAGTAAAACGAGAGCACGAAGCAGGGCACCTAGAGCCCTCGATGAGCCCGTGGAACACCCCTATATTTGCTATAAAAAAGAAAGATAAAAACCAATGGAGGATGCTGCATGATCTTAGAGCAGTAAATCAGCAAATGGAGGACATGGGGCCTCTCCAACCTGGCCTACCAGATCTGAGTGCTGTCCCGAGAGGATGGCGAGTCATTGTTTTAGATATCAAAGACTGCTTCTTCAGCATTCCGCTACATCCAGATGATAGAAAGAGATTTGCCTTTACTCTGCCTGCAGTGAACCGCACAGAACCAGGTAGTAGATGGCAGTGGACAGTACTTCCGCAGGGGATGAAAAATTCTCCAGCGATCTGCCAGAGGTATGTGGCTTCCGCATTGCGGCAAGTAAGGCAGCAGTATCAGGAGAAAATCTACATGATCCACTACATGGATGACGTCCTCATAGCTGCGCCCACCAAGGCATTGTGTGAACAAGTCTTTTCAGACACCCAAAGGGGCCTTGTGGGACAGGGCCTCAAGGTAGCTGAGGCAAAGGTACAGCGAGGACCAGTGTGTGGATTTCTGGGTGCTAGAATACAAGGGGATTCCATACAAGCTCAGCCTATTAAACTTACACCTAAGGTTAAAAATTTACACGATGTCCAGAAGCTGGTAGGAGCACTGCAGTGGTTGCGGACATTCGTGCGCGTCACCGGTGAGGAGATGCAACCTTTCTATGCGTTGCTGAAAGGGACCGACCCATGGGAGCCCAGGAGTTTAGACGCTGAGGCAGTCCAGCAGTTGCAGATGATAGAACGTCGAATGCAAAAGGAAGGAGTATGGCGGTGGGACCCCCAGGAGGAATTAATTGCAGGTTGGATTCTGACCGCCAGTGGAGGGTTAGGATTGCTATATCAAATACGAGCAGGGGAAGAAAAACCACTGCGATGGGTATATCAGAAGGTTCCCAACGATGCATTCTCCACAAAAGTCACGGTAGCTGTGGGAATGATTTGGCGGCTGCGACGGGAAAGCAAGGTAATTTTTGGGAAAGAGCCAGATAAGCTGACAGTGCCGTGGAATGGGGAGAAATGGCAGAAGGTGGTAGAGACTGAAGAGGATATACAATTGGCAGTATACTCATACCCAGGGAAAATCGTCACAGGCACGGTACAGAAGTGGGCCGAAACAGCCAAAGTGGTGGATTTCAGTGTGGATAGTAGAGTTTTGGATACCCCTCACCCAGGACCAACATATTTCACAGACGCTTCCTCAAAAACGAACAGAGCGGCGGTAGTGTGGAAAGAAGAAAATAGTTGGATGCGACTGATGTATGAGGAGCAAGGTAAAAGTGTGCAGTGGCTGGAGGCGAAAGCGCTAGAGATGGCCCTGCGAAAGGATATAGATCGGCATATAAATGTGTGCACAGACTCCTTATATGTGTATAAATTAGTCATGTCCATGAAACGAGAGGGTGTACCACACACGGAAATTGCCTTGATGCTAGAGATTGCTTTATCACAGCGAGGAGCAACGGTGACAGTAATTCACATTCGCAGTCATCAGACGGGGCCTGGACCACTGATTGAGGGGAATCGCATGGCTGATGAGGCAGCCGCAGGAGTCTGGACCTTGGCGGAGGCAAAGAAACTACATGAACAACTGCACCTGGGTGCTAAAGCCTTGGCAAAGGAGTGTGGCATCTCAATAAGAGCAGCAAGAGAAGTAGTAGCCACCTGTCCTTACTGTCAGCACTCGCCATTGTGGGAGGCAGGAGTCAACCCTCGAGGACTGGAAGCAAATTCTATCTGGCAGACTGACTTTACTGAATGCCCACAGTTGGCCCCCGGACGGCACCTGGCAATTACAGTTGATACATATAGTGCAGTCATCATGGCTACTCAACATCGGAAGCAGACCGCAACGCACTTGACTACGCATTGGACCACGGTGATGGCGTGGCTTGGAAAGCCTACCGAGATAAAAACAGACAATGGACCATGCTTTCGGGCTCGAAGTACCCAAGAATGGTGTAAAACTTGGAATATTGTATTAAAACACGGCATTGCTTACAATAGCACAGGGCAGGCAATAGTAGAATGCGCTCATCGCACCTTGAAAGCAAAAATAATACAGCTTGGGGAGGGGGAGGGGTATAAGGGAACTATACCCATAGCAGCTCAGCAAACTATTTTAATGCGTGCATTATATTCGCTTAATCATTTTATACGCGGGCAGGAGCAAGTTACAGCAGTGGAGAAGCACTTTGGCAAAGCTCAAGCAGGCGAGCGCTATCCGCAGGTACGAGTAAGGTTCCCAGGCAGTGAGCAATGGGAGAGAGGATGGAAACTGAGATGCCTGGGGAGGGGCTACGCCGCGGTTGAGAATGAAGGGCGCATAGAATGGGTGCCTGCAAAGTGTGTGAAAGCAGAACTGTGCAAGGATGTACAATGAATAATTCCTTTCTGAGTTGTCTCTTGCAGGGTCTGCTGACATGGATCCTCATGCTAGCCGTACCATTGGGAAAAGAAATGAGCTCCTTGACAAGATCGCAAGCAATATTGCAACGAGAGCGACACTGGGAAAGGGCGGCAAAAGAGGGATATAAACTGGAACTGGATAGTAATAATTGGGGGGATCTTGTTGTGTGTAGTAATCATGGTTACTTGTGGGCTACCATTGTTATGCTGTGTTATAAGACAAATCAAAGAGCGCCTGCGAGCGTTACATGACTATAGACCTGACTGCAATATGTATCCACTTATGCAAGTAGCTTTGTAGAATTTTAGTAGCATGGGGAGGGGGAGATGTAGGGGAATAGACAGGGATCGGCGACCGGAAGATTACGGGATGTGACGGAAAGATAGACTCCTCCCCATAGGAGTGGCAGGAACAGGAACCGCAAGAGCTATATAAGCGTGTGACGCAGCCAAATAGACGGACATTTTGCATCCATCATATTGATGTCTGTGCATCACTGTCCCCAGGGTGGGTAGAGCCCTGTGTCCCGGAGGTATGCGGCCCAAGATAAGTTCTCCCGTAGAAGCGTACAGCTACAACCAAGTAATACTAATCACTATTCCCAGTTTCCTTAATACCACTGCAAATCTGATTCTTCTCCTATAATACAGTTTTTATAAGAGCCAGGCAAGACTCTCGAGTTTTACTTTACATTCTTGACTGGAGAAAGGACAGCAGGGGAAGAGGGATAATTGTTTAGTTTGAGTATGCTGCTATGTCTCTCTCCCATTAAGAATTCAAGGTTCCTAGATGATTTATAAAAATGGAGATGCTTGCAACTTCCTTTCTGTTCCCACATTTGGGTGGCAGAACTAGTCAGCTTAAAATAAACACTATATCTTCACATGCTTAGGTGTTCCAGGACATATTCTACTGCCATAGCAGCAGGATACACTCTTCCTCAGACTCAGAGCAATATTACATCAGTAACTTTTAAATTATTTTGCTAATAGTTACACAGCTGTGTTCATATGCAGGGAAAGAATGACACGTTTTGCAGTCGTAATTCAAGTCAGGAAGTGGTAATAAGCTCTGCTAGACATTCAAGACAGCAGCAAGCATAGAATGAAAAGTGAAAAGCTACATCATACTTCGAGTGTGTTCAAACTTCTGGAGAACTGTGTACCTTTAGCAGAAGGTAAAGTCAGCATCCTGCCAGTTCCTTCAGGTGAACACCACTACTAACACTCCTACTCCATTTCAGGTCTATAGGCCTAGACAACCTACAGACTCTTCCACTGGCACCTCCAGCACAGTTACTCCAGACTGCGTCAGAGTTATGTCCAGCTTGCACCATCTGCTTTCTCAATCTGCCCATCATACTCCAGCAAGTTTGGATCAAGAGTAAAATAAGGTAGTCAAAGGGTAAGATTAAAAGCTTAAGCATTAGTGGTTCTTAACAACAGGTGCTGAATTTTTTCATACTTCATTAGTCCACTGGTCCCACAGCCAAGTGTTCCCTCCAAGCCCTTCACCCAAAGAACTTAAGAAATCCACTCAGTCTGAGTATCTGCTGGCTTATGATCCAGCCAGTAAGAATACTGAGTCTTATTCTTTCCTTGACAGAGATGTTGAGAGCAGGGAGAGATATTATGCCTTTGATATTCAGGGTAAGGTTGAAGAAAGGTCCAGAAATTTTTATATCTGCAGCATCTCAAGGCATTCTAAGGGTGTCATGGATCACCTGAATGTGTCAGCTTGGTAGATGCATCACCTGCACAGTAATTAAAATCCCCCAAGATCATAAATTTAGAAGGTGCCAGTGTGAAGCTGTACAGCAGCTCTGTTATCTCTCTGCAAGGAAGCTGGATAACCTGTAACATGGTTTGCATACTAGAGTTCTCATCTTGGCTTTCTTCCTTGATTCAGATACCAAGCAAAAGCAGTCAAGTAGTGTTATTTCTAGCCGCCATTGTTTCCACATCTTGACTCTTATCTGTCCATATGACAAACTACATAGCACAGAAGTAACATTGCACTGCTCGTGTCCTCCCATAAATCCTGCTGAATAGCATTAGAGATCAAGATGAACCACTGCTGCACGATTAGTGTCATCAAGTCAGGCAGTGATGTAAAAAAAGTGGAATAACTTCTCAAACTATTGAGTCATGGCTGCATGCCTTAGCCTATAATTGATTTGCATTAGATTTAATCAATAGTATAATAGATTGAGTTCTCGTTGCCCTGATTTTTTACACAGAACAGAGTAGGCGAGAGTATTAGGTCATTGTTTTATTTTTCTGACTTACCTCTGCTCCCTACTGCAGCCAATATTTGGGGATAAAGTGGGCATGTACCATACCTGTCATCACCAGAGCAATTTCAGGCTTTTAAATCTATTTACTCTCTTTTTTAAAGCCAGAGAAGTGGCTGAATAGGAAAAGGTTGAGATACAATTTGGTTTAACTTAACATCATTAATTTAATGTTTAATTTATGTAAATTAATTTAATAGCAATTATACCCTGTGCAAGCATACAAGCATCCAGTAGCTTCTAAAACCAGCAGCCAGAACCTCCTAGCACCCCTAGAAAGGGAAAAGCTGCAGACTGAGCTTGCATGAGGCACCAGAGGATCCACATGAAGGACTTCCAAATGCCCCAATGGAAGCTTTTCCCTCAGGACAAACCAGAAAAATCCAACCTAGAAGCAAAGTCTATAAGAAATTACGTATATCCTCTACTCACATAACTCCCTGGTATCTTTAGGGGCACAAGTTGGGAGATGAGATGTGGTGGGTTTACTTTTCCTAAAGGAATCTGGCAGCACATACTGCAACTGAATTAGACAACCAAAATGGCAGTCAAATGAATCAGCAAACTCTCAAGAGCAATATGTCTTGATGCTTAGCTGTTAGAAGTTATCTTCAACTCAATATAGAATAAAAGTGATGGTTTATATTTTTCAAAAAACAGTTAAGTAACTAAACAGAGACTAAAAGGCAAAGTAACAGAATAATAAGAACCATCCTTAAACTAATTATCCTTAAAAAAATCTAGAAAGCCTCTTGTGGTATCAGCCTGACCAGCTGCAGAAGGATATGGAATCCACCTTTCTGTAACTCAGTCCTTGTGCACCTGATATTCCCTCTGGTTGTTTTTACTGCATACATTTATTTTGATTGAAGAAACCCACTGAAACCCCACATCTTCAGAATTCACACTGTTTCTGGACTTCACTAGAAGGCAGTTTTAGTTCTCCTCCCTCCAAGGGAGCATGAACTTCTTGTTGCTGCACCTGTGTAGACAGTCCCTGTGTTTGACTAGGTTTTTGCACATTATTAACCAATGGAAGAGTAAAATACTATTCCCCACATTTAAACCATTACAGAAATCACCATATGAAGCCTCCCTACCTATTTCATATAAATATGAAAGCATTTATTAAAAGTCTCAAAACCAGCCTCCCTTTATACAAATAAAGGATACTAAAGCAAGTGGCTCATTTCTAATGTCTGCTCAAAACCAGACATGATATCCACCACTTTAAGAAGATGGCAAATTTATGGAAGTTTTGGAAACGCAAACAGGGTTTTGGTGTTTGGAGAGGGGGTCTGTGTGTGTCCCTAAGGTTTTGTTTTATCTGTTGAGTTTGTTTTGTTTTGTTTTGGTTTTTTTGGGGGGGGGCACTTCGGAGGAGGCTATTATTTCACTGATGGTTTTACATAAAATTGCATCAACCACAATTAGGTACAGATTTTTGATGATTACTGCTGCCAAAAAAAATACCACAAGGCTAGCTTGCCATAATGTGACTCACAGGTTCCTACAAATATCAGGCCATTTACAGTCACAAAACTTTTTTTATCAATGAAGTAAACTGTTAGAAAGAACTTTAATTTTATGTGTACACAAACATACATATACACACTTTAAGGAAGCTTTGAGAACTATAAAACAGTTTTTCTGTGTATGCATACATAAATGCACATATATGTATTTAAACAAGCTTTGAGACCTGCAAAACACATTTTCCTGTCCTTTCACATTTTCATGTTATTGTGGTTTAGCCCCAGCTGGCAACTCAGCCCTACACAGCTGCTTCTTCACTCCCCTACCAGCAGGATGGGGAAGAGAATCAGAAGGGTAAAAGTGAGAAAGCTCATGGGTTGAGATAAGAACAGTTTAATAATAAAAACAAATAACAACAACAGTAATAATGTAATGAAAAGGAAAATAACAAGAGATATGCAAGACCTGGGGCAGGGGGGGAAGGGGGAATGAACAACCAAAACAAACACCACATGATACAACCACCTGACACCCCCAGTCTCTAAGCCACAACCACTTCCCCCACATGCCAACTCCCCTGGTTAATATACTGGTCATGGCATCATATGGTATGGAATATCCCATTGGCCAGTTTGGGGCAGCTGTCTTGGCTGTGGCCCCTCCTTTTCCTGCTTCTTGCCCACATGGCAGAGCATGGGAAGCTGGAAAGGTCCCTAACTAGTATAGGTGCTACTCAGCAATACTTAGCCGCTATTTAACAGCTAAAGCATCAATGTGCCATCAGCACTTTACCAGCTACAGTGAAGAGAATTAACTCTATCCCAGCCAAAACTAGCACACATGTGAAGCTACTACAAATTTTACAGAAGTTACCATCACATAGGGAGCAGTACTGCTCCTCTCGGGAAGACTAACGGAGGCACCAAGAAATGTGTAACACAATTACTCACATACCACACACTCAAAAATGTAGCTAAACCATCGATAGTTAAAGTCACAGCAATAATATGTTCATATTGTGTATTGGGCAGAACTTTTGGCCTTGACAAGGCATGCTCCAACAATTTCATCTTGCACAGTAAACATCAGCAATCTGGTATTTCCTTCCATTACCATTCTCTACTACTGTACCATGCTTCAAAAACAATGATTAACAACAGAAATCCGCTAGTTTTAGAAGTAAGCTCATATTTCCTTAGAAGTAGCTGGCCTGCTCCTGAACTACTGAAAACAACTGGAGGAAGAATAGGGCCCAGAACACTTGAGTCCCTCTTCCTTCCTGAATTTTAAATATCACATTTAAAAACACAACAAATTCCTCAAAAACTGCTATGCATACTGTTATTTTAGTAAATTAATTTACCAATTTTGGGGGGGCTCAGGACTTAAATAATGATTTATTTTATAAAGATTGGGCAGCAATAAAACACTATGCCTCAGCCTCCAAGTCCTGCACCAGTAAACTAATAAATCCTTCCATTTGTGAGGCAGAAAGCAGGAGACAGATCACAGGATTTAACATCACTAGATATAGTTCAGCATTAGAGCCAACATATCTGCTGCTGACTAGCACACACAGGGAGGCAACACTAACGAGCACATTACCATTCAGAGACAACAGCAGAGGAGGGATGATTACTTTCTAGCAGGTCCTAGGCGATCCCCAAACACTTTTTCCAAACTAATGAAAAAAGAGCAACAGGAGGCAGTGGCAGCAGATGCCCCTGCAGCAGGTGCCACGGAGAAACCAGTGCATAGGAGAAGGGAATGTTGGGGAGTTTAAACATCAGAGAGGGTTAGGGCCACTGAAGAAAAGAAACACCTCAATCCTTTAAATAGGCATGGCCAAGAGACAGCCATGTTGTCAGGCCACTGCTTCATCCCCTTGGGAAGCCAGGGGGATGCTCTGGGGCAGGGAGGACCTTTGCTCAGCCACAACTCTCAGGCAATGCCCCTACCCCCCTACTTACTCCAGCCCACCCTGATGCTGAGGGTGGACAAGGCAGCTACAGTGTGACAGTTGCCCAGCCCAGCATAGCCCACAATATGAGGGAGCATTTACCTGTGGGGCTCCTGCCTGAGAGGCTGAAGCAGAGGAGCAACAACCACCACAGTAGTCAACTTGGGTGCTTCCCAGAGAAGGCAGGCATAGTGCCCTACCACCACCACACTCCCACTCCTGCTCCCCTCCAGCAGCCTACAGGCAGGTAGCTGACTCAGCTTGGCCTAGCCCTACACTGCCTGCAGGCAGCAGTGTCTGTTGAAGAAGCCTTAAGCAGGCCAGGGCAGCTCTTCTAGAGAGAGAGCATGCTGCTAGAGCTGTAATGGGGATCAAAACCAAAACAAAACCGCTCCAAACCCATTAATACGGTGAATATCAGGCAACAACTAGGAGAGAAAGAGAAAAAAAAAAAGCTGAAAAGTCACTCTAGGCACCACTGTTCCTCCTCACAGGAAGGACATATTACTATATTACTGCTAGCATAGTGAGAGTTACTGTGGCCCCGCTGGGCTTTATGTGGAGGGAGGAAGGGCATGGGTGAGCACCAGTTGCTAATTGGAGAGGGGCCCTCACAGCAGATCTGGCTCAGAGCCTTGGTAGGAATAGTTGGAAGTTGACAAGTGTTGTGTTGTGGTTGTGTGTTTTTGGCCAAAAGCAGCTGTTGCTGCAGGACTACCTCAGCTTGAAAAAGCCTCTAAAGCAGCTGGCTCTGGTAGGGTTTGCCTAGAGAAGGTTATCTAGTGCTCTTTGTCTGATGATCTTCTGGAGAGCCCAGCTTTGAGGGTTAGTGGCTCTAAGGCAGCTGGATTATACTGTTATCCCAAAAAGTGGGTTTGTTTGCCCAGTGTGCAAAATGCCAAACTACACACAGAGCGGAGGTATTTTATTCAAGTCATTTTTGTGCAAAGACTGGTGCTAGGTGGTAACCCACAAAGTTAGCCCCCTGCACCGAGAAACTACAAGGCATTTATACAGTTAAATGTGTCAATCACAGCTAATATTCACATGCCTCAACTAATAATTGGTTAATTTCTTTCTAGTTTATATATTTTTTTTTAGTTTGGAAATATTTGTAATGCTGAAGATAAGACAGCGTAAAATAAGTAACAAGTAAAGTTATTTTAGTTAGTTAGCTTATTTAATAAGTAACAAGTAAAGCCTTATTGATTATATTCCTGGTGGAGAGAAGTCATTTAAGTTAAACACTACTCCATGTATTTATTAGTCAACTTTAGTAAACTTCAGAAACTATACCTCTAACAGCATTGTTTCACTTTCAACATTTTTTTTTCCTTTAGTCTTTATGTATTATTTTAGAGGGCTTCAGAAAAAAAGTGGAGAAAGCTATGTAACTGAAACTAATCTGTTATTTGTAATTTAAAATTCCTAAGTTTTTAAACAGTTTTTATTAGTCTTTTGCTTTTTAATGTTTAGTATGTAGTAAAACTACATTTTCCAGCTCCTTTTTATATACATATGGCATAGAAAATTCTTTTCTCTCTTAAATGAAAGCTAAGTTTTCTGAAATCACAGGATTCCAGTAGTGGGAGCTGTATGGAAGGGAGAAGAAAAAAAGAAAGAAAGAAGATAAAGGATTGCAAAAGTTGCAATAAAATCTTCAGCACTTTTATTGACTACAGAGTCATCATAGCCAAAACTGAACAACTAAAGTGGGAAGAACTATGCTGTCATTTGATCACTTCATAGAACACGGGTGAAATATGTCCCTATCCTTATCAGCACAGAGGCTGAGACCTCAGTCTGTATGTATTAGGAATATCTAACAGTAGTGACTCTGAATGAATGTGAATATTCACTCTTCTAAAACTTAAAAATCCGTATATGTGTTGGCAGAACCATGCCATCTAAGACAGTGCAAACAAATGTACCCTGGAATCTGCATGCTACAGGAATATACCCATGTTTCTTGTACCATATGATTTCTGTTAAAGAGAAAATTCAGTTTCAGGGTTTACCACAGTGATGATTCTCATAGCCATTAATTTACCCAAATGTAACATCTATGTAACAGGTACAGAACTACTTAAATATTCTCTGAAATGATGCATACTCAGAATTGAATAGCTTAGTACTTTAATAAAAAAGTATGTTGGTTCAGAGAGAGGGGGTCTTGGATATTTTTCTTTGGGTAGGAAGGAAAACACCATTCGAAACCAAAACAGCCTGAAAACATTTCTAGTTCTTTGCATGTAGAAGAGCTTCTTTTAGAAACTGATTGTTATCCAGTTTGCAAATATTTTCTTTGGAAAAGTGGAAACTGCATGTAGCAGAGTTCAAACAAAGGAAGGAAAGCCACCAGAACACTAATAAAGAAACTTCCTTGTCTAAAATAAGAAAATCAGGAGTCAAGCTTTTCATGTCTAGAATTTGTGGAATACCTATTTCTACAAAACCATTTTCCCTTGTCTTTTTCAATCTGACTATGCATAATAATCCTACAGTTTCTCTGGTGCCTAAGGCAGTACGTGCTCTTTACTTCTGCATGGGAAAGTTGAGCCTGGGAAGAAGGGAGGGGTGGGGGGAAGGTGTTTTAAGATTTAGTTTTATTTTCTCATTACCCTACTCGGATTTGATTGGTAATAAATTAAATTAACTTTCCCCAAGTCAAGACTGTTTTGCCTACGATGGTAATTGGTGAGTTATCTCTCCCAATTGTTATCTCAACCCACAAGCTTTTAATTATATTTTCTCTCCCCTGTCCAGTTGAGGAGGGGGAGTGATAGAGCAGCTTGGTGGGCACTTGGTGGCTAGCCAAGGTCAAACCACCACAGCAATGTAAATTTTTTTCAACAATCACTGATATCAACTTATCCTGGCTGACCTATCAAGTTTATTTCAGGCTTTATAAACCCCATAAACGCCAGAAAAAAAAATCTTTTTTTTTCCATTATTCATTGTTCCAGCTTCCTCTTCAGCTTTTTGCACCTTCTTTTGGTTATGAGAGTTACTGGAACCAATAGTAAATTGTATTGTAGAATTTCAGTTTACAGTATAAGACTTAGTTTATTGTAATTATTGCATTTTAATTAATTCAGCCACAAGTTAGAATCAGTAATGCTAAGAAAGCTTTGTAGAAGATAAAATAATTGGTTTTTTTTAATAACTCAGATAAGTAATAAATTACATCCAACACTGTTAAGACTTTAGAAAGTGTATTACTAAGGGCTGTGTAACTATTTACTAAAAAATAAGGTTTCAGAGAAAAATGTAAATCTGTCTACTGTGAGAAGCTTGGGTCGTTCTGACTATTTAGATTACATATATTCTTCTGACTCACTTCTCATAGTGTTTGAAACAAGTCTGTCAGAGGAAAATGTGATCTCTCTATGTGGACCCCATTCATATGCTTGCCAACATTTAAGGTGTTTGTCCTCATGTCAGCCTTGTGGGTAACGTTAACTCCAGTGAGACATCAAGTGGCTCACCTGAGATAACTCAGGAAAAGGGTTACATTTGACTGTTCTTTTCTAGCTTATTCTGTCCTGTGCCAGGTTCTTTTAGATTACCCAGGATAAAGCTGAGTAGATAGAAAAGACTACTCCGGGTGTACTGAAAAAGTCAGAGGCATTCCCTGCTGACCTGTTTTATTACTCCTCTTTCTTTTAGGAGAGAGCAAGCCGTGCCCTTTGTACTTGGCTAGGGAAGAATTTGAGTTGCCCCCTCTAACAAACAGCAGAGATTGTAAGGTGAGCATCTGAGACTGCAGACAGCTGTATGAACATGGTGATTTTCATGCAAGCAAATATCTGAGCACTTTTACACATTGGCATTATGTTGGAAATTAGATTCCAAGTATGAGTGTGTCGTGGTTTAGCCAGCAGCTCAGCCCCACACAGTCGCTCGCTCACTCCCCACCGGTAGATGGGGGAGAGAATCAGAAGGGTAACGCTCGTGGGTTGGGATAAGAACAGTTTAATAATTAAAATTAAAAGAAACAACAATAGAAATGCAATGTAAAGGAGAACAATGAGAGGCGCAAAGCCCCGGGGGAGGGGGGACAGGAGGGGAGAGGGGGAACGAAATGCCGGAACAAACCACACGTGCCGCAGCCGCACGCCCGACTCCTGAGCTGCAACCTGCCCCCCCCTCAATATACTGGTCATAGTGTCACATGGTATGGAATGAACATGCCATTGGCCAGTCCGGGTCAGCTTCCCCACCACAGCCCTGCCCCTCCCAGCCCCCCCGCCACACAGCAGAGCTCGGGAAGCTGGAAAGGTAACCAACCCCCACAGTGAGGAGAATTAACCCCTTCTCAGCCAAAACCAGCACATTCTCCACCCCTTATTCCATACCATTTACACCATGCCCAGGTCCCATATGATGCAATACAACCGTACCAACCACCACCCCTCCCCTTCCCATCCTTTAACATAATACACAGACATCATTCCCTTAGTTCATGGACCTTCCCTGTAAAATGTCCATTAAAATGTCCATTGAGTTCACCCAGTCCATGACTCTGGGCTCCATCTGCCGTATCAGGCTTTCAGGGTGGGAGAGATGGTGTGTGGCGTTGGGTTGCTGCATACCAAGTCAGTCATTGTTCCATCACTGCTGCACGGCTTGTTTCATAGTTGATCTTCCATGGGTTGGGAGGCTCGTACTCTGATATCATTGATACAACACAGAGGTGACACACAGTATTATATAGCAGTTCACATTGTGCCATGCAGTTCATTGACTGTTTTCACCCAAAATCAAATCCCCTTGAGGCACACATCGGATTTCTCCATCCTCCCCCATCACCCACCAAGTGCACCCAGATCCTCGAGCAAAAGCAATCCCACAAATGGGTTTGCCTTTGCCGGAGGCAGGAAGAACCCAGACTGTTTTGCCCAGCATACTTTTTGCGTGTACTACAGGGACTCTATCCCCTTCCACAGTATGTAGGATTTCTGACTGGGCAGGGCCAGCTCGATTGGCAGATCCCCTCGTGGTGACTAACCAGGTGGCTTTTGCTAAATGTGTATCCCAGTGCTTGAATGTTCCATCCCCCATTGCCCTCAGTGTAGTTTTTAACAGTCCATTGTACCGTTCAATTTTCCCAGAGGCTGGTACGTGATAGGGGATGTGATACACCCACTCAATGCCATGTTCTTTGGCCCAGGTGTCTATGAGGTTATTTCGGAAATGAGTCCCGTTGTCTGACTCAATCCTCTCTGGGGTGCCATGTCGCCACAGCACTTGTTTCTCAAGACCCAGGATAGTGTTCCAGGCAGTGGCGTGGGGCACAGGGTATGTTTCCAGCCAGCCAGTTGTTGTTGTTTCTACCATTGTAAGCACATGGTGCTTGCCTTGAAGGGTTTGTGGGAGTGTGATATAGTCAATTTGCCAGGCCTCCCCATATTTATATTTCAGCCATCATCCCCCATACCACAGAGGCTTTACCCGCTTCGCTTGATTGATTGCAGCACATGTGTCACATTCATGGATAGCCTGTGCAATAACACCCATGGTCAAGTCCACCCCTCGATCACGAGCCTACCTGTATGTTGCATCTCTCCCTTGATGGCCTGAGGTGTCATGGGCCCACCGAGCTAGAAATAGTTCACCCTTATGCTGCCAGTCCAGATCCACCTCAGCCACTTCAATCTTGGCAGCCTGATCTACCTGCTGGTTGTTTCGACGATCTACAGTGGCCCAACTCTTGGGGACGTGAGCACCCACATGCCGTACCTTTACAACCAGGTTCTCTACCTGGGCAGCAATATCTTGCCATAATGTCACAGCCCAGATGGGTTTGCCTCTGCGCTGCCAGTTGTTTTGCTTCCATTGCTGCAGCCAGCCCCACAAGCCATTTGCCACCATCCAGGAGTCAGTATAGAGATAGAGCACTGGCCGCTTTTCCCATTCAGCAATGTCTAAAGCCAGCTGGATGGCCTTTACCTCTGCAAACTGGCTCAATTCACCTTCTCCTTCAGCAGTTTCTGCTACTTGTTGTGTAGGACTCCATACAGCAGCCTTCCATCTCCGGTGCTTTCCCACAAGGCGACAGGACCCATCAGTGAACAGGGCATACTGCTTCTCCTTTTCTGGCAGTTTGTTATACAGTGGGGCTTCTTCAGCATGTGTCACCTCCTCCTCTGGTGATAATCCAAAATCTTTGCCTTCTGGCCAGTCCATAATCACTTCCAAGATTCCTGGGCAACTGGGGTTTCCTACTCGAGCCCGCTGGGCGATCAGTGCAACCCATTTACTCCATGTAGCATCAGTTGCACTGTGTGTAGAAGGGATGTTTCCTTTGAACATCCAGCCCAGCACTGGCAGTCGGGGTACCAGGAATAACTGTGCTTCAGTACCAAGCACTTCTGAAGCAGCTCGAACCCCTTCATATGCTGCCAATATCTCTTTTTTAGTTGGAGTATAGCAGGCTTCGGACCCTCTGTATCCCTGACTCCAAAACCCTAGGGGTCAACCTCGGGTCTCCCCATGTGCTTTCTACCAGAGGCTCCAGGTAGGGCCATTCTCCCTGGCTGCGCTCTAGAGCGCATTCTTTACATCTTGTCCTGCCCGGACTGGCCCAAGTGCTACTGCATGACCTATTTCCTGTTTAATCTGTTCAAAGGCTTGTCGTTGCTCAGGAGCCCATTTGAAATCATTCTTCTTCTGGGTCACTTGATAGAGAGGGCTGACGATCAGACTGTAATTTGGAATATGCATTCTCCAAAAACCCCCAACGCCCAAGAAAGATTGTGTTTCCTTTTTGCTAGTTGGTGGAGACATGGCTGCTATTTTGTTGATCACATCCTTTGGAATCTGACGACGGCCATCTTGCCATTTCATTCCTAAGAACTGGATTTCTCGTGCAGGTCCCTTCACCTTACTTTGTTTTATGGCAAAACCAGCTTTCAGAAGGATTTGGACTATTTTCTCTCCTTTCTCAAAGACTTCTTCCGCTGTGTTGCCCCACACGATGATGTCATCAATGTATTGAAGGTGTTCTGGAGCTTCTCCCTGTTCCAGTACAGTCTGAATCAGTCCATGGCAAATGGTAGGGCTGTGTTTCCACGCCTGGGGCAGTCGTTTCCAGGTGTACTGGATGCCCCTCCATGTGAAAGCAAACTGTGGCCTGCACTCTGCTGCCAGAGGGATTGAGAAGAATGCATTAGCAATATCACTTGTGGCATACCACTTGGCTGCCTTTGACTCCAGTTCGTATTGAAGTTCTAGCATGTCTGGCACAGCAGCACTCAATGGTGGAGTGACTTCATTCAGGCCACAATAGTCTACTGTTAGCCTCCACTCTCCATTAGACTTCCACACTGGCCATATGGGACTGTTAAAGGGTGAGTGGGTCTTACTGATCACTCCTTGGCTACTCAGTTGGTGAATGAGTTTATGGATGGGGATCAGAGAGTCTCTGTTGGTGAGATATTGCCGCCGGTGCACTGTTGTGGTGGCGATCGGCACCTGTTGTTCTTTGACCTTCAGCAACCCCACAACAGAAGGGTCCTTCGAGAGACCGGGCAAGGTAGACAGCTGTTTAGTTTCCTCCGTCTCCAAGGCAGCTACACCAAAAGCCCACCTGTACCCTTTTGGGTCCTTGAAATACCCTCTCCTGAGGTAGTCTAACCCAAGGATGCACAGAGCCTTTGGACCAGTCACAATGACAAGCTTCTGCCACTCATTGCCAGTTAGGCTCACCTCGGCCTCCAATACAGTCAGCTCTTGGGATCCCCCTGTCACTCCAGCAATGCTGATGGGTTCTGCCCCTATATAGTTTGATGGCATTAGGGTGCACTGTGCGCCGGTGTCCACTAAAGCTTTATACTCCTGTGGGTCGGACGTGCCAGGCCATCGGATCCACACAGTCCAGTAAGCCCGGTTATCCCTTTCCTCCACCCAGCTGGAGGCAGGGCCCCTCTAGTCCTGATCATGGCAGTCACAACTCACTTCCTGTAAACGTAAATCAGGAGTCCCTCTATTACACTTAGAAATAAAATCTGTGCTTCTACTCCTCTGTCTGGGGACTTGTTCACTGGAAACTGAAGCAGCAGCTTTCCTGGAAGAGCCTCCCTGAGTGACTCTTCTTCCTTGCAGTTCATGTACTCGTGCCTGTAGGGTCGAAGTAGGCTTGCCATCCCACCTCATCATGTCCTCTCCGTGGTCACGCAGGTAGAACCATAGGGTGGCCTGTGGTGTGTATCCCCTTCTTTAAGCCAAAGGATGCTTATTCCTAACAGCTGAGACACTACTCTGTCGAGGTGGGGAGTAGGACAGATCCTCTTTGAGTTGCTGGACCTCTTGGGATAGTTTCTCCACAGCAGAGACAAGCGAGGAAGAGATATTTGTATCGTAATCCCAGAGTCTATCCAGTCACCTCTGCCGCCGTTGGTGTCTCATCATCTTTCCAGGACATCACTGCCAATGAGTTTGCATGCGAAGATGGTGCACTCCGTACAAACTTCCGCCACATGGGTCGTGTGCACTCGGCTTCATCTGGATCTTGGGATGACCGTTGATAGTCCAGGTCACCATAAATCACCTCAAACACAGCTAATTCCCTTAGATACTGGATGCCTTTCTCCATAGTTGTTACATATCGCCCAGGAAAATGGACATCTTCTTTAAAGGGATACCTTCACTCCAGAGAGGAGTCACCTCCAGAGGCTGAGGGCTTGTGGTTTTTTCCCCAATTGCTTTGTCAACGCCCCCTTCCCCAGAAAGGGATCCCAATTGTTTGTCTTCTTTTCCCTCTAGTTCCAGGCTACTGGCCCCATTATCCCAGCATCGGAGCAGCCAGGTGACAATGTGCTCACCTGAACCACGGCTATAATCTTTTCACATATCTCGCAACTCGCTTAAGGACAGGGATCGGGTGGTCTCTATTTCATTTATTACTTCTCCCTCCTCTCCCCGTGATCGCCCTGGTTCTTCATCATCCTGTTCTAAGCAAGTTGACTTTCTCCTCCAAGATTTCTTCTTATGTATGGGGGCAACTGATACTGGTACGGGTTTATTTTCTGAGCCAGCTCCACTAATTGTTGTGGGGGTTTGATTGGCTGCAGTGCCTGTTGTCAGGGCTGGATTGTCTACAGTGCCAGTCACTTTGCATTTCAATCCAGAGACATTCTCTTCCCCCTGGGGGCACTGAATACTGTTGAGCAGGGCTCGGTATGCATGGGCCAGACCCCAGCATGTTGCAGTTATCTGTGTCTCTCTGGAGTTCCCAGCATAACAACATACTTTCTCCAAATATTCTACTAGTTTTTTAGGATTCTGCACTTGTTCGGGGGGGAAACTCCAAAACACTGGGGGTGCCCACTGCCCTAGGTATTTGCCCATGCTATCCCACATGCCCTGCCACTCCTAACTATCAAGCCTCGGGGCAGATTTGTGGGTGATATTCTTAAGTTGCTTAGTCAAAACCAAAACAACATGCCCAAAAACTAACAATAAGTGCACCTTAACCACCCAAGGATGTTCAAGATACAAAGACGTTGTTGTAACAAAGGCACAGACATCATAGAACAAAGTTGCAAAGGTATTATTCTGTATTTCCTCCATATAAAATCTCTCAGAGGAGGAGGTATAATTACTAATTGCCTCAACAAGGTGGTATCCAAAGTACAGTAACGGTTTCAGCCAAAACCCCAAATACCAGATAAAGCTGAAAACGAGTGTTTGTATAACAAATCTTGTAGGCAAAACATTACTAATCACAGCAGAACACAGCAGACTCAACAAACCAACACCCATCTTTAACACCAACTGCAAAAAGGACAACATGGTGCTGTGACCAGCAGCTGTTGTTATCTCCAACCCTTGAGCCCCGTGTTGGGCACCAAAAAGACTGTCGTGGTTTAGCAGCAGCTCAGCCCCACACAGCCGCTCGCTCACTCCCCCACCGGTAGATGGGGGAGAGAATCAGAAGGGTAACGTTCGTGGGTTAGGATACGAACAGTTTGATAATTAAAATGAAAAGAAACAACAACAGAAATGCAATGGAAAGGAGAACAATGAGAGGCGCAAAGCCCCGGGGGGGGGGGGGAGGGGGAATGAACCGCCAAAACAAACCGCACACGACACAGCACTCACCACCCACCGACCCGACACCACACCACTCCCGAGCTGCAACCTGCCCCCCCTCTATATAGTGGTCATGGTGTCACATGGTATGGAATGAACATGCCATTGGCCAGTCGGGGTCAGCCGCCCCCACCATGGCCTTGCCCCTCCCAGCCCCCCCCCCCCTCCCCCCGCCACGCAGCAGAGCTCAGGAAGCTGGAAAGGTAGCCGACCCCCACAGTGAGGAGAATTAACCCCTTCTCAGCCAAAACCAGCGCAGAGTGGCCTGAAAAATTGCTGTTGTGCAACAGGTTTGTTATGCCCTAGGATTTCTGCAAGGGATTTGATTGTATATCTCTAGGACTTAATGGTTACTGATCTCCTGGATTTACAGCTAGTGTAGTATGTCAACTAGGAAAAAGGCTAATTTTGAAGCTGAAGCTTCTTACAGAGATGTATTTTCTGGGCTTTACAGATAGATACTGTCCAGCTTTACTCTGAAAGTGGTGTGCTCACTGCTACATTTGAACTGTCTTGGGGTCTTCAAATTGGAAATAAATTTTCAGTTACAGTTTCTTATTGGTACACACTTCTTTTAATCATGCTTGAGTTTCATAAAATTATTTAAAGCTTCTCATGAAGTTGCTAAACCAAAGCCTATTAATTCTAAATTACTTTAAGGCTTTTTTCTTCTCTTGATAATGCACCCTTGGGGATGATGGTGCCTCACTATTACAATGCATCAAGCCAGGGGCAGTGCAGGTGTTAATTACATTTTTAAAAGTAATCATTAAATAGTTTGTACTTCACATAGAGCCTATGACCTCCATGCAGTAAGTTAATTGAACTTCGTAGTAGGAAAAATAGGAGAATATATCTGGATTGCAGAAGTCTGCCTGAAATCTGTGACTAGAGTGGCTGGAAAATACATGATCCTCTTTTCATAGGCCTTTCTTAGTCATTGTTCTACTTAATCTTTATAAGGGAAAATGGACTCTTTATATGAGTGTGGCCAAACCTCCTGCATCATCTAGTACATCCCAGTTTATCAGTGAAGCATAATTATCACTATTTCTACAGCTTCTCTGCAGCCCCATCCTTGAATAGTGAAAGAGAAACTACATCTAAGGCAGCTCTCATTACAGTGCAGTAATTTTTCCAGCTGTTGTGTGCTGCAGAAGTTGCTCTACCCACTGAAACTCCATGAATCACATCTTTCCTTCCTAGTAGGGGAAAAAAAGTCACGTGCATTTATTACTTTTATGGCAGTTTCTCCTTTAGGCTATGTATTCATTCTTGAAGACCTTTGCGCTCTTTAGCACACCTTCAAAGCATGCTCTGTGATGTCTCGGGTAGAAGCAATACAGGTGTTATTACTGGAGAAACAGAGTTCCTTCCAAGGAAAGCCCATCTCTAGATGGGCTTGTAACAGGGAATATGTTATGGTCCATACAGCACTTGTTTTAATCTAACATATTGAGTAATGACCTTTCAATTACTTCATTTCACGCTTTTTTTTTTTTTGCAAGTTGCAAAAATTAATCTTTTTTCAAGTACTTTTTAGTGGTGTTAAGTTGATGTCAGAAGAAAGTGGAACGTTTTGACTGTCTACGTTTTCCTAAAGCACATACTGCGTAACATTGTATAACACACAGAAAAACCACCACACTCGGAGATTTTCAAAAGAGACAGGATCCTGTAATGGCAACCTGAAGTCAGCTGAAGCCGGAAACATCACCCTTTCCAATTCTATGTCTGTATGCCAAGTATGCATCTTATCTGATTCACAGTATGACTGTCCACATTTAGTCCTAAACAGGCATCCTCTGTAGTTCAAAGAATTAAACTTCTGGGCTTTTAAAAAGGAAGCAAAGTACAAAAGGAAGATATCTCACAAAAGGATTGGATTTGTCTGGGAACTGAGCAAACATTTTTTCCAGAAGATTTCTACTGAGAACGGCAGTGCTACCAAGTAGCACTTCTATATCTCTTATTCAGATAATGCCTTTGTGCAGTGTTTGCTTTTTTTTCACTCCTACAACAGAAGCTAGAAAATAATGTTTATCAACTGCATATTTATTTCTTGCCCTCTTGATGTTACCTGGCTGTGATAGCTTTCGCCATTTTTTTGTGTGTGCATATAAGTATGATTTGAATGAACAGGTACAGACATCAGATGTATTTCTTATTGGAGAAGATAAGAAATGTGAACATCACCCCCTTAATGCTAAGTTTATATAGTGTTTTTTTCTTTATCACTCTTCTTCCTACATAGACCTAGAGGGGGAAAAAGCTGTCTGTAGAATACTGTCTGATCATGAACTACAGGCACAAAAAAATGTCTTATAGGAAATATGCATTAAGTTCTTCATAGTGTCTCTGAGGCAGCAATTTTACTAACAATAGGCGCCGATCAGAAAGCAGGCAGGAACGTGCTTGGGATCATACTAAACTGTAGCATGTGATTCACTGTCCTTTAAGGAATGGTCAAATCTCACCCAAAGTCCATGGACTTCTGGCATGGATGAACTTGGACTTGAGTGCAGGTTTGGGTCTGTATATGAAAGGTAGTGTAGAGGTATCCAAAACAAGCCATGTTTATATAAACCCCAACTAACAAGGAATATGCAAATCAGGTTTCAAACAAAGCAAGGAACCTTTCTCCAAAGCAAAATTAACTTTTTGTATGATAATGACAAGTCATTAGTTTCCTTTTACAGATAACAGTAATCTACCCTGGGGCACAACTCTGCAGGAAAGAAAACCTCTTTATAGGTTCTGCCTTGTTATCCCTAGGCAACTTCATTGCTGATACTGACATATTGACTTGCTAGCATGCTGGATTCAGTGACAGTAGAGAGGGTAGATGGGTAGTGGCAACTGTTTTATTTTGGGGAAGAAGGTGGTCTCTGCTCAGCTGTGAAATTAATTGACTTTATCACAGTATATCTTCCACTAAACGTATTTTTAGATTGCAGTCTCTGTTTTTCAAATCAGTAAGCTCTGTTAAGCTAACAATAGGAAAAAGTGCACATATCTGCAACAGTTAAATGGTGGGTTAAACTCATACATAAAGAAATCACTGATACATATCAAGAAAAAACTTTCCCTTTTAAAGACAACTGAGAGTAACATCTGTCAAAAATCATATACAATTTGCCGTTCTCTGTGAGTTCTTAACAATTCTTGCTGCAAATATTTATCATTACTCTGACAGAAAAATAGAAAAGAAAATTTGATTTTTTTTTACTTCTTTGGACTTTCTGCTGCACTTTATGTAGGGCACATTTATGCTTTCTGGCTAAGCAAGTGCATGTCTGAACCTCAGTTCTAATGAGTTAGAGGAATATCCTACTCCTGGCACGCCATCTAGTTTCCTCTGTAATTATGACTAGAAATCTTCTCAAAGTAGAGCCAGCCCTCCTGGGGGAGCTTGATCTCCCCCAATATTCAGTGTAAATTGTGAATCTCCTTAATTCCGGCTCTGAACAACAGAGGCACAGTGCCTTGCAGCAAACAGCCCTGCAGCCAGGCTGTGTTTGGACACCAGACACTAGCGGGTTAGGAGCAGAGGCCCTTGTAGCTGGTCCAAGCTCAGCAGGCACTGTGAATGCTCTTTTGAATGGTAATTCCCTTGTTAGTGTTTGTCTCAGACTGCAGAGAAACTCCTGGGACTGCAATGTCTGGTGCTATTTTAAACACAGCTAAGAATTTGATAGCATTTCTCTATTACAATAAATAACTTTCTTGTACTTTTTTGTACATAGTCTCCAACCACTTCTAAATTCCTACCGTGTTTTGTTATCTCATTGGGCACTTACACATTTAGTCCCTTTATTGTTCCATTTTAAAGCCATCTTCCTTCAAAAATAGCTGAGCAGTCTATGTTTGTCTTCCTTTTTCTGAGCTTTCTATTTCTTCTTTTAGGTAGGATGTGTCTAAAAGTGAATATTCCAGTTGTTTTTAAATGTACTAAAATTATCTATATAGAGTGCAATATAGTTGCACTCCATATACTGCAATAATGTTTTGGTGTAAAAAACTCAGAATGCAATAAGACTTTATAGGGCATTGTATCAAGCACTAAATGCTTTTATGAAGATAACAGCATTCACTCATTGCTGAGATAAGCTAGTTTTGAACTGCTGACCTGTAAGATAAAAGGAGAGGTGATCATTCTCTGGAGACACCTAAACAACTCTGTAGTTTTAAATGGAAACAATTTTCATTGCTCCTTGCTAGAAGATACTGCATGTTTGGTTCTTTGTGAGATCTTTTTTTCTGTTGGGGTTGGGGTTTTTTTGTTGTTTTTTTTTTATTTGAGCGGAGGGGACAAGAGTCAGGTGAGACCGGTTGTGGTAAATCATGCATTTATTGAAATGTCATAGTCATAGCATGAATGTTCCTAATAACTGAATTTTACTGATTGTCTTGAACTGCTGAAGTGTCAGTTTTCTCTGACTTGCATTATATTGTTCTGCTGAGTATTGCATAAAAATTTTGAAGTTATGATACAGTGTACAAAACTTTAAAAATGAGCACTTTATTGTATGGGTGGTTTAAAAGGAGGTGTGGAGAGTTTATGGTCAAAAGAGAGGGGAAAGGCTAGGATAAGAAATTAGCTGTGTGGTTTTATAGGGGTCTTTTATTCCTAGATTTGAATGCATTTTCAATATTGATTACTTTCATAGTGAGCTCTAATAAAGAAACAGAACTGGCACTTAAGCTTGCAGAGAATTTCAAAAAAGCAGCAGAAATCCCATGGTCACGAAGAACTAGTACAACCATGAAGAAACAAAATGACCTTTGTTAAACAGAATGTTTTCAAAAGAACTTTGGTGACAGTTAAAAATATTTCTACTTTTCAATGTGTAACAAACCCCTGCATTTTGCTTAGTCAAGAGAAATGGACATTGTAAGTATGCAGGATTGCATCTAAGAATGTCTCATTTCTTCTTGATAGCATACTGTAAGATAATGAATATTAGTCATGTGACTAGATCAAGAAGTGTAAATGTTTTAACATGGTCTGTGTGATTGTTTTGCAGTTATTTCTGATAATGCTTACATCGCCTAAACTTTATAAAGCATTTTTCACTTCTCTTATGCCTATTATAAAAATAAATTGGATTGTGATTATGTTAGGTCTGTTTCACACACTTAGAAATCTGAGAGGATACTGAACACTGAATGTTGGCAAAGACCTATTTTTGTAGCAATCAACACAAAATGAGGAGATGGCCTTAGGAGCTGCTTTGTCTCTTCTTTCTGAATATTGAAGTGCATTGTTTCAAACACTTGAATGCTATGGTTAATGCTGGCATATCTGCCTAAATACTACTGAGGACACCCCTGTAATCTGATGTGCTGGTCTTGGCTGGGATAGAGTTAATTCTCTTCACTGTAGCTGGTAAAGTGCTGGTGGCACATTGATGCTTTAGTTGTTTTTAAATAGTGGCTCAGTGTCACTAAGTAGCACCTACAGTAGTCAGGGACCTTTCCAGCTTCCCATGCTCTGCCAGGTGGGCAAGAGGCCGGGAAGGGTGGGGCCACAGCCAAGACAGCTGACCCCAGCTGGCCAATGGGATATTCCATCCCATGTGACGCCATGACCAGTATATTAAACGGGAGAGTTGGCACACAAGGGAAGTGGTTGTGGCTCAGGAAGTGGTGGTGTTGGGTTGGGGGGTGGTGAGCAGCTGTGCATGTGCAGTTTGTTTTGGTTGTTCGTTCCCCCTGCCCCAGGTTTTGCCTCTCTCATTATTTTCCTTTTCATTGTATTATTGTTGTTGTTATTATTGTTTTATTTTAATTATTAAACTGTTCTTATCTCAACCCATGAGCTTTCTCATTTTTACCCTTCTGATCCTCTTCCCCATCCTGCCAGTGGGGGAGTGAGCGAGCGGCTGCGTGGGGCTGAGTTGCTGGCCGGGCCTAAACCACAACAGTTTCTTTTGGCGCCCAGTGTGGGGCTCAGAGGATTTGAGATAATAACAGCTGCTGGTCACAGCACCATGTTCTAGTTTTTGCAGTTGGTGTTAAAGATTGGTGTTGGTTTGTTTAGTCTGCTGTGTTCTGCTGTGATTAGTGATGTTTTGCCTAAGAGATTTGTTATGGAAACACTTGTTTTCAGCTTTATCTGGTATTTGGGGTTTGTGCTGGAACCATTACTGTACTTTGAATACCACCTAATTGAGGCAATTAGCAATTATACCTCCTCTGAGAGATTTTATATGGAGGAAATACAGAATGGCATCTTTGCTACTTTCTTCTATGATGTCTCCGCCTTTACTGCAACAGCCTTTTTGTATCTTGAACATCCTTGGGTAGTTAAGATATACTTATTGTTAGGTTTTGGGCATTTTATTTTGGTTTTGGCTAAGGTTAGAAAGCAATTTAAGAATATCATCCAGAGATCTGCCCCAAGGCTTGATAGTTATGAGTGGCAGGGCATGTGGGCTAGCATGGGCAAATACCTAGGGCAGTGGGCACTGGTGCACAGTGCACCCAAGCCCATCAAACTATATGGGGGCAGAACCCATCAGTATTGCTGGAGTGACAGGGGGATCCCAAGAGCTAACTGTATTGGAGGCTGAACTGAGCCTAGCTGGGCATAGTGGCTTGTGCCTGTAATTCAAGCACCAGGGAGGCTGATGTTGGCAGACAGCTTGAGCCCAGGGGTTCTGGGCTTCAGTGGGCTGTGCTGAGCAGGTGCCCACACTAAGGCCAACATCAATATCTGCCTCCCTTGTGCACCAACTGCCCTGGTTAATATACTGGTCATGGTGTCACATGGTATGGAATGAATATCCCATTGGCCCAGCCAAAACCAGCACATCTGATAATTACCAAAGTAAAACCTTAGTTTTACTTTGTTGTAGTTAATAATTCCAGAGTTCTAGTGATAAATACATTGTGAAAAATTTCAGCACAGGGGCTTTTGAGAGCTTTAATGTCTTTTAGAGAGGAAAAAAATTGCAAAATTTTGGGTCAGGTCCTTAAAAGTCATTTGACACAGCACCTTAAATATTTTTAAGTGCTAGATGCTTCATGTTGCAGACAAGGTCTAGTGAAACCAGTGGGAAACCTAAGGAAACCACTTTTGGGAAATAGTGGTTGTTGTGTGTCTCATTTTCTTTGCATGCCTTTCCACATGTGTAAAGTCAGCACCTACTTATTTCTGGATTTTTCCCGTGCTGTACCTACTTAAATCTCCATGCATTCAATGTTTTCCCCTTTTCCTGTCATGGTACGAAAAGTTGTGACTTGAGAAAGTTATACCCCAGACTGAGATTCGTGTCCTTTTTTTTCTTGTCTTTGCTTGCACTAAGTTCTCTCGCTGTTTATAATTTAAATGTTCTAGATTTTGTCTCAACTGTTTGTTTTCTTGGAGCAAGAAATTCATGTACTCCTGCACATGAAAATCTGTTCACCTATCATTACACTGAATTTAGAGCAGCCTATTCTGTACTAGAGTCAGCAGTTCGCCTGTTTTTTATGCATGTAGTCTGTCATCATCTGTATCTTCCCAAGGTTCACACTTCCCTCCCTCAACAAAGGATGGTAATTTCTCTTCCCTGTCCCTCAGGCTTATCCTTTTAACAGACTCCCTTCTGCCCCAGGTCCAAAAATGAAAACAATGCTTTTATTTTTGTACCTACTTGGCATTGTTTGTGAATGTTTTCATTGTTTCAGTAGCTATGCTTGTACAGATACTGTAGAATATATTGATTTCATTAAAGAAGGTAAAGCAAATCTGCCTTTCTCTCTCTTATACAGTACTAAAAGTACATAACCAGATATTGCAAGCTCATTTTCAAGGCAAGAGATATGGATCCCAACTAAACTGCACTTACTACATTTATAGTAAGACCTCTACATCCATTCTGTCTGTCTCAGGGACTGACCCTGACCATCGTGGATTAGCCCCAGTCAGCAACCAAGCACCCCACAGCTGCTCGCTCACTCCCCCACACTGGGATAGGAGAGAGAATCAGAAGAGGAAAAGTGAGGAAACTCCTGGGTTGAGATAAAGACAGTTTAAAGACAGTTGAATAGGTAAAGCAAAACCTGCACACACAAACAAAGAAAACAAGGAATTTATTCACTCCTTCCCATCGGCAGGCAGGTGTTCAGCCATCTCCAGGAAAGCAGGGCTCCATCATGTGTAACAGTTAGTTGGGAAGACAAATGCTATTACTCTGAACATCCTCCCACTTCCTTCTTCCCTCAGCTTTATATACAGAGCATGATGTCATATGGTATGGAATATCCCTTTGGTCAGCCTGGGTCAGTTGTCCCAGCTGTGTCCCCTTCCAGGTCCTTGTGCACCTGGCAGAGCATGGGAAGCTGAAAAAGTCCTTGACTAGTGTAAGCACTACAGCAACAACTAAAATATCTCCACATATCCCCTTACTAGCTACTGTGAAGAAAATTAACTCTATCCCAGCTGAAACCAGGACACACACTATCCAATACAACCTCATTAACCACCACCTGCCTTCCTACCCTTTGACAGGTATCATTCCCTTAGTCTATGGACCACCCCTGTAAAATGTCTTTAAAATTTCTATAAAATGTCCATTGAGTTCATTTAGTCCATGACTTCGGCCTCCATCTGTTCTGGTGGTCACTCAGGACAGGAGAGGTGGTGTGTTGTGTGGAGTTACTGGGCATCAAAGCCAGCTCAGGTCAGGTTACTGCTGAAATTGCACTGCTTCTTGTAAGGCTTGTCCTCTATTGGCTTAGGTGGTTCCTGCTATAGTAATTCCTATAACATGCAACTCAAATCATGGGTAACAAAAATGTAAATGTTACAACAATTTTAAGGTGCAGCCTTATCTATGAGCCATGGTATCTCCAGGGGTATACCTGCTGCGGCATTGACTTATCCACAGTCACAGCTGCTTTGCGGTGCACCTGTTCCAGTGTGGCCTTCTCCATGGGCCACAATGCCTTCAGAGATACACCTGCTCCAGCATGGCCTTACTGACAGCCACAGTCCCTTCAGAAGTGAACCTGCTCCAACATAGAATCATAGAATCATTAAGGTTGGAAAAGACCTCTAAGATCATCAAGTCCAACCATCAACCCAACACCACCATGCCCCCTAAAACATGTCCTGCAGTGCCACGTCTACACTGTTTTCTGAACACCTCCAGGGATGGTGAGTCCACCACCTCTCTGGGCAGCCTGTTCCAATGCCTGACCACTCTTGCAGTAGATCATTTTTTCCTAATATCCAATCTAAAACTCCCCTGATGCAACTTGAGGCCATTTCCTCTCATCCTATCACTAGTAACTTGGGAGAAGAGACCAACACCCACCTCACTACAACCACCTTTCAGGTAGCTGCAGAGACCAATAAGGTCTCCCTTCAGCCTCCTCTTCTCCAGGCTAAACAAACCCACTTCCCTCAACCTCTCCTCATAAGACTTTGTCTCTCGAACCCTTCCCCAGCTTTGTTGCCCTTCTCTGGACACGCTCCAGCACCTCAATGGCCTTCTTGTAGTGAGAGGCCCAAAACTGAACACAGAATTTGAGGTGTGGCCTCACCGGTGCTGAGTACAGGGGCACGATCACTTCCCTGCTCTTGCTGTCCACACTGTTCCTGATACAAGCCAGGATGCTGTTGGCCTTCTTGGCCACCTGGGCACATTGCTGGCTCATGTTCAGCTAGCTGTCGACCAGCACCTCTAGGACCTTTTCCGCTGGGCAGCTTTCTAGCCACTCTTTCCCAAGCCTGTAGCGTTGCATGGGGCTGTTGTGACCCAAGTGCAAGAGCTCGCACTTAGCCTTGTTAAGCACGTGGCCTTGCCAATGGCTGCACTCCCTCCAGGGGTCTAAACCTTCTCTGTTGTGGGCTTACACATGGCCACACACTTTGAGGTGCTCCAGCATGACCTCATGCACAGCCACTGATGCTTCAAGGTGTACCTGCTGCAGCATGTACTTATCCACAGCCACAGATGCTTTGGGGTGTCCTGCTCCCATGTGGACGCATCCACAGGTCACAGTCCCTTAGACTTGAGTTAACACTGGAGTTCCAGCCTGTCTGGTACAGCAGCACAGAAACAGCAGTGGTGCCCTGGGTGCCTGCCAGCCCAGGCACCTGGCCATTGCTGTTATCAGAATGTTCCCAGTGTTGCGATTTAGCCCCAGCCAGTAACTAAGCACCACACAGCCACTTGCTCATTCCAAACTGGCTAGATGGGGGAGAAAACTGGAAGGGTAAAAGTGAGAAAACTCATGGGTTGAGATAAGAACAGTTTAATAATTAAACTAAAACAATAACAACAGCAACAATAATAATATACTGAAAATGAAAAAAAACCAACAAGATAGAGAGACGCGAAACCCAGGGTGGGGGGGAGGGGGAAGAAACAACCAAAACATACAGCTGGCAGTGCAAGTGCTCACCACCTGCTGACCCAAGGTCATCCACCATTCGGAAAGCTGTGAGCACTCCCCCAGCACTGCTGGCTCCCCTGGTTAATATACTGGTCATGACATCATATGATATGGAATATCCCATTGGCCAGTTTGGGCAAGCTGTCTTGGCTGTGCCCCCTCCCCTCCCGGCTTCTTGTGCATGTGGCAGAGCATGGGAGGCTAGAAAAGTCCCTAACTGGTATAGGCACTACTTAGTGACAGTTAGCTGACACTTAGTCGCTACTTAAGAACAATTAAAACATCAATGTGCCATCAGCACTATACCAGCTACAGTGAAGAAAATTCTATCCCAGATAAAACTGGCATATTCTCCACCCCTTATTCCATATCATTTACATCATGCCCAGGTCCCATACTATCCAATACAACCTCACCAACCACCACCCTACCCTTTCCATCCTTTGACATAATACACAGATATAATTCTCCTAGTATATGGACCACGCCTGTAAAATGTCCGTAAAATGTCCACAAAATGTCCACTGAGTTCATTCAGTCCATGAATTTGGGCTCCATCTATTGTAACAGTCTTTCAGGGCACAGAAGATGGTGTGTGTTGTGTCAAATTGTTGCATGATGAAGTCAGTCCTTGTTCCATCACTGACATACTGTGCTCGGTTTCATCAAAGTTCATTTTCCATGAATGGGAGATTTTGCTGTGATACCATTGATATGGCATATAGCAACCACAAAAGAGATGACATACAATATTATATAGCAGTTAGCATTATGCCATTCCCCTTCACTGGCTGTTTTCACCCAAAATCAAATCCCCTTGAGCCACACATCGGACTACTCCATTCTCCCGCATCAGCCACCAAGTGCACCCAGGTCCTTGAGCAAAAGCAGTCCCACGAATGGGTTTGCCTTTGCCTGAGGCAGGAGGAACCCAGACTGTTTCCCCCAGCATACTTTTTACGTGCACTACAGGGACTCTATCCCCTTCCACAGTATGTAGGATTTCTGACTGGGCAGGGCCAGCTCGGTTGGCAGATGCCGCTGTGGTAAACCACAGAGAGTTTACCCACTTGGCTTGCTTAATTGCAGCGCATGTTTCACATTCATGAGTAGCCTGTGCAATAGCGTCCATGGTCAAGTCAAACCCTCAGTCACGAGCCCACCTGTATGTTGCATCTCTCCCTTGATGGCCTGAGGTGTCATGGGCCCACCGAGCTAGAAACAATGGACCCTTGTGTTGCCAGTCCAGATCCACCTCAGCCACTTCAATCTTGGCAGCCTGATCTACCTGCTGGTTGTTCCAATGTTCTTCAGTGGCCCGACTCTTGGGGACGTGAGCATCCACGTGACGTACTTTCACAAACAGGTTCTCTACCCGGGCAGCAATATCCTGCCACAATGCGGCAGCCCAGATGGGTTTGCCTCTGCGCTGCCATTTTTTTTTGCTTCCACTGCTGTAACCATCCCCACAGGGCATTTGCCACCATCCATGACTGAGTATAGGGAGAGAGCACTGGCCACTTTTCCCTTTCAGCAATGTCTAAAGCCAGCTGGATGGCCTTTACCTCTGCAAACCGGCTCGATTCACCTTCTCCTTCAGCAGTTTCTGCTACTTGTCATGTAGGACTCCATACAGCAGCCTTCCATCTCCGGTGCTTTCCCACAAGGCGACAGGACCCATCAGTGAACAGGGCATATTGCTTCTCATCTTCTGGCAGTGTGTTATACAGTGGGGCTTCTTCAGCATGTGTCACCTCCTCCTCTGGTGATATTCCAAAGTCTTTGCCTTCTGGCCAGTCCATAATCACTTCCAAGATTCCTGGGCAACTGGGGTTTCCTACTCGAGCCTGCTGGGTGATCAGTGCAACCCATTTACTCCACGTAGCATCAGTTGCATGGTGTGTAGAGGGGATGTTTCCTTTGAACATCCAGCCCAGCACTGGCAGTCGGGGTGCCAGGAGCAACTGTGCTTCTCTACCAAGCACTTCTGAAGCAGCTCCAACCCCTTCATATGCTGCCAATATCTCTTTTTTAGTTGGAGTATAGCAGGCTTCGGACCCTCTGTATCCCTGACTCCAAAACCCTAGGGGTCAACCTCGGGTCTCCCCATGTGCTTTCTGCCAGAGGCTCCAGGTAGGGCCATTCTCCCCGGCTGCAGTGTCCTGCCCTGACTGGCCCATGGGCTACTGCATGAACGATCTCCTGTTTAATCTGTTCAAAGGCTTGTTGTTACTCAGGGCCCCATTTGAAATCATTCTTTTTCCGGGTTACTTGATAGAGAGGGTTTACAATCTGACTCTAATTTGGAATATGCATTCTCTAGAAACCCACAACGCCTAAAAAGCTTGTGTTTCCTTTTTGCTAGTTGGTGGAGACATCTTGTTCATCACATCCATGGGGATCTGACAATGGCCATCTTGCCATTTGATTCCTAAAATCTGGATCTCCTCTGCGGGTCCCTTGACCTTTACTTTGTTTAATGGCAAAACCAGCCTTCAGAAGGATTTGGACTATTTTCTTCCTGTTCTCAAAAACATCATCTGCTGTGTTGCCCCACACCATATCATCAATGTATTGTAGGTGTTCCGGAGCTTCTCCCTCTTCCAGTTCAGTATGGATCAGTATATGGGACTAGAAACTTGTCTCAGCATTGTTGTCAGGACAGTTTTAGCCACCACGGCAACTAGGACAGTTTTTCCACCAGGCCAACTGAGCAGTTTGGTTTAACCACCAAAACCTCATCACCACGGCAACCGGGACAGTTTGACCTGACAGGAACACATATGCATCCTGTTGCCTTCTGAGGCTCTGGCACATAGCCCTAGTCCTCTGTGCATGTGCCTCGGCCCAGGGTCAACTGACTACATATGGGGGGCACAGATCCTCTAGAACCTCTAGTGACGGTACTGGGCATGCGTCCCCATTCCCAAATGGGAAGCATGGATATGCAAAACAGTTCTGAGAACAACACTATAAAAGGTGAAACCAGTGGAGACCCGCAGGAAGGGTAGAAAGAAGAAAGAAGAAAGAAGAAAGACCGTTCTTCCACTGGATTCAAAGATACATCGGACTGATGGGATACCAGAGATCTGTGGTGGGAGCTATCACAACTCTCTCTCTCTCTCACTCTTTTCTCTCTTTCTCTCCTTTTCTCTTGCATACTTCTTGTTGGCCAAATAAAGCGACTTGGCACTTGACTCCATTTTGAGTCTTAGTTCTGTTTCTGAGAATATAAAAGAAACCTATTCACGATAAAACATTTGAGTTAATCAGAAGTTAAGCCCAGCCACCCCCAACCACCCAGAGCTACCTGAGGTTGGTTGGAAAGGAAGGGGGTTTAACCTCTGCCAAATTGTTCAACCCAACAGTGGATTGTGACAATCAGTCCATGACAAATGGTAGGACTGTATTTCCACCCCTGGGATAGTCAATTCCAGGTGTTCTGGATGCCCCTCCGAGCGAAGGCAAACTGTGGCCTGCACTCTGCCGCTAAAGGGATGGTGAAGAATGCCTTAGCAATATCAATTGTGGCATACCACTTTTGACTCCAGTTTGTACTGAAGTTCTGGCATGCCCAGCATGGCAGCACTCAACGGTGGAGTGACTTCATTCAGGCCACGATAGTCTACTGTTAGCCTCCACTCTCCATTAGACTTCCGCACTGGCCATACGGGACTGTTAAAGGGTGAGTGGGTCTTAGTGATCACTCCTTGGCTCCTCAGTTGGTGAATGAGTTCATGGATGGGGATCGGAGAGTCTCTGTTGGTGTGATATTGCTGCCGGTGCACTGTTGTGGTGGCGATTGGCACCTGTTGTTCTTTGACCTTCAGCAACCCCACAACAGAAGGGTCCTTCGAGAGGCCGGACAAGGTAGACAGCTGTTTAATTTCCTCTGTCTCCAAGGCAGCTACACCAAAAGCCCACCTGTACCCTTTTGGGTCCTTGAAATACCCTCTCCTGAGGTAGTCTATGCCAAGGATGCACAGAGCCTCTGGGCCAGTGCCTTGTCCCCTTTCCAGGACATTACTGCCAATGTGTTTACTTGTGATGATGGTGCACTCCATACAAAGTTCCACCATATAGGTCCTGTGCACTGGGCTTCATCTGGGTCTTTGGGTGACTGTCCATTATCCAGGTCACCATAAATCACCTCAGGCATGGCTAATTCCCTCTGTTAATGGATACCTTTCTCCATGGTGGTCCATTTCTCTGGGCAATATATAACATCTTCCTTGAAGGGATACCTTTCCTTCACATCAGACAGGAGCTGCCTCCAGAGACTGAGGGCTTGTGTCCCTTTTCCAATCGCTTTGTCAGTGCCCCCTTCCCTAGAAACGTATCCCATTTCCTTGGTTTCCTTCCCCTCTAATTCCAGGCTACTAGCCCCATTATCCCAGCATCGGAGCAGCCAGGTGACAATGTGGTCACCTAGTCAACGGCCGAAATATTTTTGCACATCTCACAGCTCACTCAAGGATAGGGATCGGGTGGATTCTGTCTCGTTTATGAGTTCCTCTTCTTCCTCCTCCTCTCCTCCTGATGACCCTGCTCTTCTATCATCTCTTTCTAATCAAGTTGACTTTCTCTTCCAGGATTTCTCTGGTTCAATTGCAGCACCTGTCGTGGGTGTCTGAGTGGCCGCAGTGCTTGTTGCTAGGGTTGGAGTAGTCTCAGTGCCTGTCGTGAGGGTTTGAGTGGCCACAGTGCCCGTTACTTTCTTTCTCTTTATCTTTTTAGATCCACAGGCCTTCTCTTCCCCTTAGGGGTACTAAATAGTGTTAAACAGGGCTCGGTAGGCATGGGCAGCACGATGCAGTGATTTGTGTCCCTCTGGAATTACCAGGGTAACAACATACTTGCTCCAAATATTGCAGCAATTTTTCAGGATTCTTCACTTATTCAGGGGTGAAGTGTGAAAACACTGTAGGTGCCCACCATCTTAGTCATTTGCCCATGGTATCCCACATACCCTGCCACCCATAACTATCAAGCCTTGGGGCAGATCTCTGGATGATATCCTTAAACTGCTTATTATCCATAGACAAAACTGAAAAAATATTCCCAAGAAGTACCAATAATAATAATAATAATACTAACTGCCCAAGGATGTTCAAGATACTGAAACATTGTTGTAATGAGGAGGAGACATCACAGAAGGCGGCAGCGATAGTGCCATTCTCTATTTCCTACATAAAAAACCTCTCAGAGGAGGTATAATTGCTAACTGCTTCCTTGAGGTGGTACCAGAAGCACAGTAAAGGCTTCCATGCAAGACCTAAATAACCCATAAAGATCAAGGCCAGTGTTTTAATAGCAAATATCCTAGGCAAAACATCTCTAATCATTGCAGAGCACAGTAAACTACAAAAACCAACACCAATCTTTAACATGTACTTCAAAGACAGCATAGTGTAGATCTGATAAACTAATACTGAGAACAGATGAGTCAATGCTGTGACCAGCAACTGTTATTATCTCAAAAGCTTTGCACCCCACATTGAGCGCCAAAAAGGACTGTTGTGTTTTAGTCCCAGTCGGCAACTAAGCACCACACAGCCGCTCACTCACTCCCCCACCCCTGTGGGATGATGGAGAGAATCGGAAGGGCCAAAGTAAGAAAACTTGTGGGTGTCCTGGTTTCAGCTAGGATAGAGTTAAATTCCTTCATAGTAGCCAGTATGGGGCTATGTTTTGGATTTGTGCTGGAAACAGCGGTGATAACGTGGAGGTGTTTTAGTTGTTGCTAAGTAGCACTTACACTGGTCAAGGACTTTTTCAGCTCCCAGTGCTCTACCGGGTGCACAAGAAACTGGGAGGTGACACAGCCAGGACAGCTGACCCAAACTGACCAATGGGATATTCCATACCATATGACGTCATGCTCAGTATATAAAGCTGGGGGAAGAAGAAGGAAGTGGGGGATGTTTGGAGTGATGGTGGCTGTCTTCCCAAGTAACCGCTACGCGTGATGGAGCCCTGCTTTCCTGGAGATGGCTGAACACCTGCCTGCCCATGGGAAGTAGTGAATGAATTCCTTGTTTTGCTTTGCTTGTGTGCACAGCTTTTGCTTTGCCTGTTAAACTGTCTTTATCTCAACCCATGAGTTGCCTCACTTTTACTCTTCTGATTCTCTCCTCTGTCCCACCAGGGGGGAGTGCACAAGTGGTTGTGTGGTGCTTGGTTGCTGACTGGGGCTAAACCCTGACAGTGGGTTGAGATAAGAATAGTTTAATATTTAAAACAGTATTAATAATAATAATAACAATAATATAATTAAAAGGAAAATAACAAGAAAGAAAGGCGAAACCTCGGGAAGGGGGAGAGAACAAAAGAACAAGTTATACAACCGGTCACCACCCAGTGACCAATGCCACCAGTCCTCGAGCCGTGATCGCTGATTCCCCTGGCCAACTCCCCCCAGTTAATATACTGGGCATGACATCATATGATATGGAATATCCCTTTGGTCAGTTTGGATGAGCTGTCTTGGCTGTGCCCCCTCCCCTCCCAGCTTCTTGTGCCCCTGGCAGAGCATGGGAAACTGAAGTCCTTGACTAGTATAAGCACTACCTAGCAACAACTAAAACATCAGTGCGTTATTCTCTTACTATGTCCAAAACACAGCATTATGCCAGCTACAGTGAAGAAAACTAACTGTATCCCAGCTAAACCCATGACACCCATTCTCCTTCATTGAGTAATGTGGCTAGTGCATTCACTCAAGATATGGGAAGGTTGAACTGAGCTTCTTCCTCTTCAGGAGACTTAGATCTTACACTTATGAATGGAGTGCCATAAATACACTGCTCTTAGACAAGTCTTCTTGATCTGTCTTTGTAAAGCTGTTTCTCTTTATCTAAACCGAAAGTACATTGAGCAAGGGCCTGGAATCCTCCTGAGTGACTGTTCAAACAATGGAGCTGAATGTTTGTTGCTTCTCCCTTCACATCCAACTCAAATAAAAGCTCTTTTCCACTCAAAGCAGGAACAAACCCAAAGCTGGCTTCTACCAAGTATTCTAGCTAGAAGCTGAGGTAATTTTCTGGAGCAGGGTGCTCTTGTTGTCGCTGTTTCACCTTCTATAAAATACTTCAATAAATGTTGAGAGGCCAAGATGTGAGCCAAACAACATGAGATCTCCTCAGGCCTTGTAAGCTATAGAATAAAAGGATGTTTATTCATAGTGGAGTTTTATGACTTCTTGTTTTTCCTAAAATGAGTGTCCCAAAATGAAACTTTTTGATTCAGGCTGAAAAGAACAATTTTGTGTTAAATGGACCAAAACTTCTCTACCTCCTATTTCAATGACAAAAAAGAGATGACAAAAATAAGTTTAGCTTGATACAAACCAAATATGATTTTCCTTTTTCTTTGATCCAACAGCAGAAGTCCCAGTTGAAAGGACTTCAGAATACTGAAGGCCTTTGCCTTGTCATTTCTATGAATGTATTTATCACTTCTTCATTATTTAAACACCTTTATGTGAATAGCTATCAAGTACTGCATTGCTTGAAAACTGTTCACTCTAATCATATCTTTAAACAATTATAATACTTTATCTATGATGTGTGTTGGAATTATGCTACATAATATTGTGTCTTTCCTGACCATGTAAACAGAAGAAAATAATTTTCTGACTCAAATGTAAATACTAATATTGCTACAAGAATTATCATGGCTGAATATTGACATCATCCAATAAAACAATCCTGCTGAATATTTTTTTAAATAAGCAAGTATAAGAGTTGGGACGAGAGCCAAATTTTAAGTTATTTGTAAATATCTCCATGAATAATTTTTCCTATTATTTACCTAGCTCTGCTCTTGTGACTGAGTTTACCAAAATGCGTAAATCAGTGCTGAGTTTTTTAATTTATCCAGCTACACTTCTCTTTCAGCATTCTCTTGTCAGTATGAAATATTGTGCCAGGAGCTATATCTGTGTAGTTTACAGAATTTAGATAATTAGGTAGGAAGATGAAAAAATAATTTAATAAAAAAATAAAAGTAGGGTTTATAGTATAGAACTCTGTAGCTGCATAAAAAAGCCACCAAGACAAAAGAGCTAAGATAAATCTCCTTATGTAATGTTTTATCACTGTTTTGCACACCAAAACCTTATAAAGCATCTATAAAACTGAACTAGCTTAAAGACAATGATGGACATATTAATAATTGATTTTGGGGAACAGCAAATGCATAAAGAAAAGTTTGTTGAAGCACTATCAACTGATTATTTTACTGGAAATTTCTTTTCAACCTTGAAATTTTTTTTAAGATTTATGTGTTAGCCTCATGGTTTTCACAATTTTGAGAGAAAAACAAGGAAAGCATCAAATGTAAAATGCGATATAAAAATAAATAATAACCAAAGTTTAAATCTAGAAATCAATAATAATGACCTAGTTTCAATTGTGGCTGTTTTTCTATACTATTTCCACAGACTAATTGAGTTAGTCTGTTTACACAAGTATATATTTTATGTTGTGAATATTAGAAGAAATTGGTCTCATATTACACAAGTTTTAGTATAAACACACTGTAAACCAACCTTATCAATCACAAGGCAGCTCATCTACATTTTATAATATATTGAATTAGTGTTTATGGGTATTAGATGGGAAAAAATAAATACAAAGTTCAACCAAAACAGATGGGGCTCCAACAGGATTTGTAAAATGGGTTACTTCACTGCTGGCAGCCTAGAGCTCATTTCAGAGAAAAATAAAAGCAGAATTGAGGAAGAAGAGGAAAGAGAAAAAGGTCACATAGAAGATCTGGAAAACACACTTAATCCAGAAACATTTTTTTTGTGTTTTTTCCTCATTAATTTTGTGGTTTTGAAGTAATATGTCACCCCTCTGGGCTAAGGTAGAGGAACTGTCTTCAGGAGGGTATCTTTACTTTTAGGATATAACTTTGGTCTTATTGCATGTTTTGTATATCAGAGAAGAAACTGAGAAGGTAGATAGCATTGTGAATGCTCAAACCCTTACACTGACTGTAAGTCACTAACCCCTGCTGACTGGGGCTAAACCATGACAACCATATAGGCATTGCTTCATTAATGGGCATAGCCCAGCCTCCTTCCTCACAAAGGCATTTATGAATCTTGTCAACAGTGACAGTGAATTATTTTGATATCCTTTTCAAGAATATATTGTATTTAAGGAGATTGTTTTTAGTATTTATTTAAATAATATTATTAGAAATATATAGAAATAATATTATTGGAATAGGCAAAGCTTCACTAGGCTTGCAGAAAATGCCACCTTTTTTTACATGCTGCACACAAATATACGGGGTTTAAAAATCAAAGTATGGATGTGGCTCCCCTTCCTCCCTTCCTTTCCCCCCACCAAAATGTAGATTTGCCTCTGACAGATCTTCTTCCTGTAAACATTGCACACTTTCTTTTGTATTTGATATATATGTCTTTGAGGGGTGTCAGGTTTTGTTTCATTGCCACTTCTTTTGTTTCACCCATTTCCTATCTTGTAGAAAGCCAGCAGTCTCACCACTGGACATCTTAGGTTGGTCATCTGCTGAAAAATCTTCTGAAGTTAGCAAATGGTTTTAAAAGAAAAGACATCTACTTTATATGTGGTAAGCCTGATTTTGTACTTAAACTGTACAAAGTGTCTCAAATATATAAGAGGGGGTGGATTTGTTTCTCCAACTACTTTAGTGGTTTTGATTTATAACTCAACAGCCTTTTTGCCTAACAATTTTTCAATTGTTCCAGTTTGTTTGGGGTATAGCAAAGACTGCAGATTTTTACTAGTTTAGGTTATGGTGTTTAGTTTTTAGTGGTGACTTCTGCATTCTGGATACTGTTGGCTCACACTGTACCTCAGGGTTAAGATAACAGGGAAACCAGGGAACGGGTTGACTTGTAGTAATTATGAACATGGCTTGCAAACAAATTAATTATCTGTATAACTACCAAAAGATATGGTCAATGGGATGAATATTGTACACTGTACACATTTGGCTGGGTTTCCTAGCAACTAAAAAAATAAGCAAAAACTCACACAATATACTCCCTTGTATGAGGTCAATGTTAAATACAATGTCTGAGCTATTATTTATAAAGAAAAAAAATCATATTCTGGCTCCTGCCAGGTTACACAACTGGCTTACCAGATGAGAAACAGCCATAAAAGATGGCCTGTAAACACCTAAAAAGCTAAAACACTTTTCTTAGCCATAGAGGCACTGGACTTGAGACTGTGGGAAAACCTTGAATGTGGGAAAACCTTGAATGTATCAAAGTCAACTATGTTGATTGCAACTGCTCTGTAGAATGCCTCTGGGTTAAAGTCAAAGGGGTCATCTCCAAGCAGGACGTCACAATGGGCATCTGCTATCGACCTCCTAACCACGGTGACGAAGCCGATGAAGCGATACTTGGGGCACTAAAGCAAGCTTCTGGCCAACAGAACCTGGTCCTGATGGGTGACTTCAACTACCCAGACATCTGCTGGAAGAACAATACGGCAGCTCGCATGTCATCCACCAAGTTCCTGGCATGCATAGAGGACTGCTTCCTGATACAAATGTTAGATGTGCCAACCAGGAATGAGGCACTGCTGGACTTGCTATTCACAAAAAAAGAAAACCTGCTTTGTAATATCTCGGTTAGTGATAGCCTTGGCTGCAGTGATCACAACATTGTAGAGTTCGGGATCCTGCTGAGCGTGCTGAAGGTCACCCCTAAGACAAGTGTTCTGGATTTTAGAAGAGCAAACTTCAGTTCACTCAGGGCTCAGTTGGGAGGGATTCCATGGGATGCTTCCATGGAAGATAAAGGAGCTAGTGAGTGCTGAGAATTTTTCAAGAACTCTCTCTTGGAAGCACAAAGCCAATTTATCCCCTACAAAGGAAATGGAAGTAAGCAGAGCAAGAGGCCCCCTTGGCTCAACCATGACCTCCTGGGTCTATTCAAATCCAAAAGGGAAGCATACCAGAAATGGAGGAGTGGAGGATTATCCGTCGAGAGCTACAAGGGCATTGCCAGAGTGTGCAGAGATGCAGTTAGAAATGCAAAAGCCCAGCTCGAATTGAAACTGGCTGTAGATGTCAAAAATAACAAGAAAGTTTTCTTCAGACATGTCAACCATAAGCAGAAAAAGAAGGAAAACATAGGCCCACTGTCAAACGGAAAAGGAGAGTCAGTTACCAATGATGCTGGAAAGGCAGAGGTCCTCAACACTTTCTTCACCTCTGTCTTTACCAGCAGTGCCGGGTCCCAGGCTTTGGGAATGAAATTGCCGGTTGATCCAAACACCGACCCACCATCAGTGAAGGAAGAGTTAGTACATGAATTATTACAGGAGCTTGACCCCTACAAATCAATGGGCCCTGACGCCATCCACCCAAGGGTGTTGAGAGAGCTGGCTGACATCATCGCAAGGCCACTCTCCATAATCTTCGAGAAGTTGTGGAGAACAGGGGATGTCCCAGAGGACTGGAGGAAGGCAAATGTTACCCCTATCTACAAGAAAGGCTCGAGGGAGGATCTGGGTAACTATAGGCCCATCAGCCTTACTTCAATCCCTGGGAAAGTTATGGAACGAATCCTCCTGGGGGCCATCACAAGTCAATTGAAGCACATGATTGGGAAAAGCCAACACGGCTTCACTAAAGGCAGATCATGCTTGACAAACCTGGTGGCCGCCTATGACAAAGTGACTTGCCTGGTTAACATGGGGTGGGCGGTAGATATTGTCTACCTGGACTTCTCCAAGGCTTTTGATACGGTCCCCCACAGTCTCCTGCTGGAGAAATTAATGCGTTATGGCCTAGACAAGTGGCCTGTGCAGTGGGTGGGGAACTGGCTGACAGGCCGCACCCAAAGGGTGGTAGTAAATAGCTCTTTTTCCAAGTGGCAACCTGTCACAAGTGGAGTCCCCCAGGGATCGATACTGGGCCCAATGTTATTAAATATCTTCATAAGTGATCTGGATAACGGCATCAAGTGTAGCCTGATGACGTTTACTGATGGCACCAAATTGAGTGGGGAAGTAGACACTCCAGAAGGGAGAGCTGCTCTGCGGGAAGATCTGGATAGGCTGAAAGAGTGGGCCAGCAAGAACCTTATGAAGTTCAATAAGGACAAGTGTAAGGTCATGCACCTGGGAAAACATAATCCAGGAATGCAGTACAGACTGGGACCCACCTGGCTGGAGAGCAGCTCTGTGGAAAGGGACCTGAGGGTCCTGGTGGACAGAAAGCTTAACATGAGTGAACAGTGTGCTGCTGCAGCCAAGAAGGCCAACAGGATGCTGGGTTTCATCAAAAAGGGCGTTGCCAGCAGAGAGAAAGAAGTAATCATCCCGCTCTACTCAGCGCTTGTCAGGCCACACCTGGAGTACTGTGTCCAGTTCTGGTCCCCGCTCTATAAAAAGGATGTGGACAGGCTGGAAGGGGTCCAGAGAAGGGCCACCAAGATGATCAAAGGACTGGGAAGCCTGCCGTATGAGGATAGGCTGGGAGAACTGGGTTTGTTCAGCCTTGAGAAAAGGAGGCTCAGAGGGGATCTCATCACCCTGTACCAGTACTTAAGGGGTAGCTACAGAGAAGATGGAGACTCCCTTTTTACACGGAGTCACCTGGAGAGGACAAGGGGGAACAGACACAAATTGCTCTTGGGGAGATTCCAATTGGACACCAGAGGGAAATTTTTCACAGTGAGAACAGTCAACCATTGGCATAATCTCCCCAGGGAAGTGGTTGACTCGGCCACTTTGGACATCTTTGAGAGTTGTCTGGACAGGGTGCTGGGCCGTCTTGTCTAGACTGCGCTCTTCCTAGAAAGGTTGGATTAGATGATCCCTGAGGTCCCTTCCAACCTGTGATTCTGTGAAAGCAACTAAGGAAGACATCCGTATGAAGTCTTGAAAGTTAGGCTGTTGTATGCAAGCTTGGAATGCTTTTGGTAAGAGTTAGATGAGACAGTTGCATACACTCATTAATTACTGTAAATGTCACTTTCTTTTATGTTTAGTTCTTTAAGATTAAAGAGTGCTTTGGTTTAAGAAGACTGACTGAACATTGCTTTAACCACTGGTCCCAATCTTCTGAAGGGAAAAAATGCAGGCACCCAAATCAGTTACATCTGTGGGGTTAAACACAGTTGGTTGTGCAGGAATAGCTGAGCAAACACTAAATGAGTTTGCTTGGGTACAGGAAACAGGGTAGTTGTAGCAGCATGAAACCCTGCATGTGCTCATTTTCCCTCTTTCTTGACCTCTCATTTAGAGTTAGGTCAGAGGTCAAAACAGTACCCCACAACTTGCAGTATGAGACATGATCTACTGATGGAATTAGTTCTCAGTTTCTAAGAGCCAATCTTGCAAGATATTGAATGCTTCCCACCCTATGAATTTCAGCTAAACTAAGAGTACTTGGCAGTTCCTTTTAATTTTGGATTACAAATTCTTAGTTAAGATTGTGCACAGGTTGGCTATAATGGAGGTTGTTGTAGCAGGAATGCATCAGTACCTGATAACAGATGGTGACATGATGAATCATATTTATTGTTGCAGAAAACTGACTAAATGGAATAGTCTTAGCAAGGTAAGTATTTTACAGTTTGAGTACTTTCTGGCATGACTATTTGCAATTAAGAAATTGCAATCTGGATATAAGCAACAGAGGAAGTTTGTTTTAAGTTTTTTTTTAACCATGCGTTTGCTCAGCAATTGAGAAATTTGCCAGGTAATAGGAGAAATGAGACTGAAAGATGAGGCGACATTAGTGAAGGAGGAAAAACAAGAACAAGTTAAAACCATCATTAGAAAGTGTAATGCTGAGTTACAATAAATTGTGGCATCATTTGGGACTCTGCGTTATTTATTGAACATTGCTGAGGGCGTTTATAATGCCAGCAGCCATAGGCTTAGCTATTGTGCGGTTCAGTGACACCTGGAAGGGTGAGTACTTGGTCTTTGGTGGAAAGTTAGAGGTCACTGTCGTAGCAACCCACACATCTGTGTGTAGCACTTGTACATCCATTTGCTTTGTTTGAGGTGACTAATACTGCTGTTTAATATGACATATTTTTTGAAGAAAAAAAATACAATCACTTTGGAAATTTCAACACTTAAAAAAAAGCCTTGGTTCTCTGGTACATCATTTCAATGCTTTTTTTTCCCCTCCACTGCTATTCCATAAAAAAGCAAATATAATATGTAACATTAAAATATGTTAGCTGAAGGTTCCCTGCCCCCGGCTAGATGAGAAGGCTTAAAATAATTTTTAAAACCTTATGGTGGATTGGACAGATGATAGTTTAAGTTCCATATTGTAATCTAAGTCATTACATCAGTTTTTATCATGCAAAAAAATTTAAAGCTTTTATTAACTATTAAGCAGTATTTTAAGTCATGTTATTAATTCTATTTTAACTAGCATGCTTTATTTAAAAGCTATGGCTTTTTATCAATGGACCAATGCTAACGCACTCAAAAAATCAGTTAAGATGCTTTATTCACAGTGAAATTCACTTTTAAATCATGATAAGCCCACCATGCTAGTGTGTTTTTACAGAATTATAGAATCATAGAATCATTAAGGTTGGAAAAGACCTCTAAGATCATCAAGTCCAACCATCAACCCAATACCACCATGCTTCCTAAACCATGCCCTGAAGTGCCATGTCTACACGTGTTTTGAACACCTTCAGGGATGGTGAATCCACCACCATGTCCAGAGGGACAATGTGTAGTTATCCCTCAAATAATGAGAGAACTTATGAACAAAACACATGGTGCCACTCACATGGGAGCAGATGCGCTGGTAGAAATTATAAAAACATATGCAATAGGCATTAATATGCTAAAAATTGCAAAAGGTATTACAAAAGGGTGTGAGACCTGTTTAAGAAACAAACCAAAAATTCAAGAGAGACCCTTACCAGGAGAGGTAAAAAGAGGTTCCATACCTGAGAGTTATTGGCAAGTTGATTTTTCAGAATTACAAAAATTTAAAGGATATAAGTATTTATTGGTAATTGTTGATACCTTTTCAGACTGGCCAGAGGCTTTCCCATGTTGCACCAACAAAGCCAGACAGGTAGTAAAAGTGCTTTTAAAGGAAATAATACCTAGATTTGGAGTCCCTGAGGGATTTTCTTTAGACAGGGGACCTCATTTTGTAGCAGAAATTATCCGAGAAGTTTCAAAATTTTTGCAGATTAAATGGGATTTGCACACTCCATGGAGACCACAGTCTAGTGGGAAAGTAGAAAGGATGAATCAAACAAATTAAACAGCAAATTAGAAAGTTATGTCAGGAAACCCAAATGAAATGGGCCAAGGTTTTGCCCTTGGCATTACTTAGAATCCAGAATAACACTGCAGATGCAAGAAAATGTTAGGCCATTTGAAATAATATATGGGAGACCCTATGTTGTAAACTTAACAGGGAAAGACAATCAGATGCACCTGAATAGCGATCAGATTTTAAGGGACTACTTAATTTCTCTGGGCAAGGTTATTAACTCTCTCCATAGGTATATTCTGGTTAAAGCTCCTGTGCCTTTGGATTCACCAGTTGTCGTGTTTTAGCGGCAGCTCAGCCCCACACAGCCGCTCGCTCACTCCCCACCGGTAGATGGGGGAGAGAATCAGAAGGGTAACGCTTGTGGGTTGGGATAAGAACAGTTTAATAATTAAAATGAAAAGAAACAACAACAGAAATGGAATGTAAAGGAGAACAACGAGAGGCGCAAAGCCCTGGGGGAGGGGGAAGGGAGGGGAGAGGGGGAATGAACCGCCAAAACAAACTGCATGCGCCGCAGCCCCTCACCGCCCGCCGACCCGACGCCGCGCCGCCTCCGCGCTGCCACTACCCCCCCTCAATATATTGGTCATGGTGTCACATGGTATGGAATGAACCTGCCATTGGCCAGTCGGGGTCAGCCGTCCCCACCATGGCCCTGCCCCTCCCAGCCCCCCACCCGCCCCCCCCGCCACTCGGCAGAGCGCGGGAAGCTGGAAAGGTAGCCGACCCCCACAGTGAGGAGAATTAACCCCTTCTCAGCCAAAACCAGCACATTCTCCACCCCTTATTCCACACCATTTACACCATGCCCAGGTCCCATACAATCCAATACAACCTTACCAACCACCACCCCTCCCCTTCCCATCCTTTAACATAATACACAGACATCATTCCCTTAGTTCATGGACCTTCCCTGTAAAATGTCCATTAAAATGTCCATTGAGTTCACCCAGTCCATGACTCTGGGCTCCATCTGTTGTATCAGTCTTTCCGGGTGGGAGAGATGGTGTGTGGTGTTGGGTTGCTGCATACCGAGTCAGTCATTGTTCCATCACTGCTGCACGGCTTGTTTCACAGTTTATCTTCCATGGGTTGGGAGGCTTGTACTCTGATATCATTGATACAACACAGAGGTGACACACAGTATTATATAGCAGTTCACATTGTGCCATTCAGTTCATTGACTGTTTTCGCCCAAAATCAAATCCCCTTGAGGCACACATCGGATTTCTCTGACGGAAAACCAGCGGGAGACAGGCACCATCCGATGATGATCATCAAGTCTCGTTTATTGGCAATTAGCAAATATCTTTTATACCGTTCGTAAATTAGCTCATACCTATTTGCAAAAGCATAGCTCATCCTTGGCTGGGAGGTAGATGCCAACTCCTCCCATGCTTATCTCTTGTGTTCAGCCTTGCAATTAGCAGTTACTTGTTTCTCACACTCCTTTACCGGTCAACAGCAGCTGGGCTCACACTCCCTTGTAAAACACCAGCTGGCCTCATATTCCTCTGTCGACCAACAGCTGGGCCCAAGGTTGCTCTAACTCTGAGCCTGCTTTTCTACTTCAATGCCCTCTTTCTGCTAGCCGTTCCCGGGCTAGGGTCTCCCACATTTCTCCATCCTCCCGCATCACCCACCAAGTGCACCCAGGTCCTCGAGCAAAAGCAATCCCACGAATGGGTTTGCCTTTGCCGGAGGCAGGAAGAACCCAGACTGTTTTGCCCAGCATACTTTTTACATGCACTACAGGGTCTCTATCCCCTTCCACAGTATGTAGGATTTCTGACTGGGCAGGGCCAGCTCAGTTGGCAGATCCCCTCGTGTTGACTAACCAGGTGGCTTTTGCTAAATGTGTATCCCAGTGCTTGAATGTCCCACCCCCCATCGATCTTAGCGTAGTTGTTAACAGTCCATTCTCCCGTTCAATTTTTCCAGAGGCTGGTGCGTGATAGGGGATGTGATACACCCACTCAGTGCCATGCTCTTTGGCCCAGGTGTCTATGAGGCTATTTCGGAAATGAGTCCCGTTGTCTGACTCAATTCTCTCTGGGGTGCCGTGTCAGCACAGGACTTGTCTTTCGAGACCCAGGATAGTGTTCCGGGCAGTGGCATGGGGGACAGGATACGTTTCCAGCCAGCCAGTAGTTGTTTCTGCTATTGTAAGCACATGCCACTTGCCTTGGCGGGTCTGTGGGAGTGTGATATAGTCAATTTGCCAGGCCTCCCCATATTTATATTTCAGCCACCGTCCCCCATACCACAGAGGCTTTACCCGCTTCGCTTGCTTGATTGCAGCGCATGTTTCACATTCGTGGATAACCTGTGCAATTATATCCATGGTCAAGTCCACCCCTCAGTCACGAGCCCACCTGTATGTTGCATCTCTCCCTTGATGGCCTGAGGTGTCATGGGCCCACCCAGCTAGAAATAGTTCACCCTTATGCTGCCAGTCCAGATCCACCTCAGCCACTTCAATCTTGGCAGCCTGATCTACCTGCTGGTTGTTTCGATGTTCTTCAGTAGCCCGATTCTTGGGGACGTGAGCATCCACATGACGTACCTTTACAACCAGGTTCTCTACCCGGGCAGCAATATCTTGCCACAATGTGGCAGCCCAGATGGGTTTGCCTCTGCGCTGCCAGTTGTTTTGCTTCCATTGCTGCAGCCAGCCCCACAAGCCATTTGCCACCATCCAGGAGTCAGTATAGAGATAGAGCACTGGCCACTTTTCCCATTCAGCGATGTCTAAGGCCAGCTGGATGGCCTTTACCTCTGCAAACCGGCTCGATTCACCTTCTCCTTCAGCAGTTTCTGCTACTTGTCGTGTAGGACTCCATACAGCAGCCTTCCATCTCCGGTGCTTTCCCACAAGGCGACAGGACCCATCAGTGAACAGGGCATACTGCTTCTCCTTTTCTGGCAGTTTGTTATACAGTGGGGCTTCTTCAGCACGTGTCACCTCCTCCTCTGGTGATAATCCAAAATCTTTGCCTTCTGGCCAGTCCATAATCACTTCCACGATTCCTGGGCGACTGGGGTTTCCTACTCGAGCCCGCTGGGTAATCAGTGCAACCCATTTACTCCACGTAGCATCAGTTGCATGGTGTGTAGAGGGGACCCTCCCTTTGAACATCCAGCCCAGCACTGGCAGTCGGGGTGCCGGGAGCAACTGTGCTTCAGTACCAACCACTTCTGAAGCAGCTCGAACCCCTTCATATGCTGCCAATATCTCTTTTTTAGTTGGAGTATAGCAGGCTTCGGACCCTCTGTATCCCTGACTCCAAAACCCTAGGGGTCGACCCCAGGTCTCCCCATGTGCTTTCTGCCAGAGGCTCCAGGTAGGGCCATTCTCCCCAGCTGCAGTGTAGAGCACATTTTTTACATCTTGTCCTGCCCGGACTGGCCCAAGAGCTACTGCATGGACTATTTCTCGTTTAATCTGTTCAAAGGGTTGTCGTTGCTCAGGGCCCCATTTGTAATCATTCTTTTTCCGGGTCACTTGATAGAGAGGGCTGACGATCAGACTGTAATTTGGAATATGCATTCTCCAAAAACCCCCAACGCCCAAGAAAGATTGTGTTTCCTTTTCGCTAGTTGGTGGAGACATGGCTGCTATTTTGTTGATCACATCCTTTGGAATCTGACGACGACCATCTTGCCATTTGATTCCTAAGAACTGGATTTCTCGTGCAGGTCCCTTCACCTTACTTTGTTTTATGGCAAAACCAGCTTTCAGAAGGATTTGGACTATTTCCTTTCCTTTATCAAAAACTTCTTCCGCTGTGTTGCCCCACACAATGATGTCATCAATGTATTGAAGGTGTTCTGGAACTTCTCCCTGTTCCAGCACAGTCTGAATCAGTCCATGGCAAATGGTAGGACTGTGTTTCCACCCCTGGGGCAGTCGATTTCAGGTGTACTGGACGCCCCTCCATGTGAAAGCAAACTGTGGCCTGCACTCTGCTGCCAGAGGGATTGAGAAGAATGCATTAGCAATATCAATTGTGGCATACCACTTGGCCGCCTTTGACTCCAGTTCGTACTGAAGTTCTAGCATGTCTGGCACAGCAGCACTCAACGGTGGAGTGACTTCATTCAGGCCACGATAGTCTACTGTTAGTCTCCACTCTCCATTAGACTTCCGGACTGGCCATATGAGACTGTTAAAGGGTGAGTGGGTCTTACTGATGACTCCTTGGCTCCTCAGTTGGTGAATGAGTTTATGGATGGGGATCAGAGAGTCTCTGTTGGTGCGATATTGCCGCCGGTGCACTGTTGTGGTGGCGATCGGCACCTGTTGTTCTTTGACCTTCAGCAACCCCACCACAGAAGGGTCCTTTGAGAGACCGGGCAAGGTAGACAGCTGTTTAGTTTCCTCCGTCGCCAAGGTAGCTACACCAAAAGCCCACTTGTACCCTTTTGGGTCCTTGAAATACTCTCTCCTGAGGTAGTCTATGCCAAGGATGCACGGAGCCTCTGGGCCAGTCACAATAGGGTGCTTCTGCCACTCATTCCCAGTTAGGCTCACTTCGGCCTCCAACACAGTCAGCTCTTGGGATCCCCCTGTCACTCCAGCAATGCTGATGGGTTCTGCCCCTATATAGTTTGATGGCATTAAGGTGCACTGTGCGCCGGTGTCCACTAAAGCTTTATACTCCTGTGGGTCAGACGTGCCAGGCCATCGGATCCACACAGTCCAGTAAGCCCGGTTATCCCTTTCCTCCACCCAGCTGGAGGCAGGGCCCCTCTAGTCCTGATCATGGCAGTCACAACTCACTTCCTGTACATGTGAATCAGGAGTCCCTCTATTACACTTAGAAATAAAATCTGTGCTTCTACTCCTCTGTCTGGGGACTTGCTCGCTGGAAACTGGAGCAGCAGCTTTCCTGGAAGAGCCTCCCTGAGTGACTCTTCTTCCTTGCAGTTCATGTACTCGTGCCTGTAGGGTCGAAGTAGGCTTGCCATCCCACCTCATCATGTCCTCTCCGTGGTCACGCAGGTAGAACCATAGGGTGGCCCGTGGTGTGTATCCCCTTCTTTGAGCCAAAAGACGCTTATTCCTAACAGCTGAGACACTGCTCTGTCGAGGTGGGGAGTAGGACAGATCTTCCTTGAGTTGCTGGACCTCTTGGGATAGTTTCTCCACAGCAGAGACAAGCGAGGAAGAGATATTTGTGTCGTAATCCCGGAGTCTATCCAGTCACCTCTGCCACCGTTGGTGTCTCGTCATCTTTCCAGGACATCACTGCCAATGAGTTTGCATGTGAAGATGGTGCGCTCTGTACAAACTTCCGCCACATGGGTCGTGTGCACTCGGCTTCATCTGGATCTTTGGATGACTGTTGATCATCCAGGTCACCATAAATCACCTCAAACACAGCTAATTCCCTTAGATACTGGATGCCTTTCTCCATAGTTGTCCATTTTCCTGGGCGATATGTAACATCTTCTTTAAATGGATACCTTTCCTTCACTCCAGACAGGAGTCGCCTCCAGAGGCTGAGGGCTTGTGGTTTTTTTCCAATTGCTTTGTCAACATCCCCTTCCCCAGAAAGGGATCCCAATTGTTTGTCTTCTTTTCCCTCTAGTTCCAGGCTACTGGCCCCATTATCCCAGCATCAGAGCAGCCAGGTGACAATGTGCTCACCTGAACCACGGCTATAATCTTTTCACATATCTCGCAACTCGCTTAAGGACAGGGATCGGGTGGTCTCTATTTCATTTATTACTTCTCCCTCCTCTCCCCGTGATCGCCCTGGTTCTTCATCATCCTGTTCTAAGCAAGTTGACTTTCTCCTCCAAGATTTCTTCTTATGTATGGGGGCAACTGATACTGGTACGGGTTTATTTTCTGAGCCAGCTCCACTAATTGTTGTGGGGGTTTGAGTGGCTGCAGTGCCTGTTGTCAGGGCTGGATTGTCTACAGTGCCAGTCACTTTGCATTTCAATCCAGAGACATTCTCTTCCCCCTGGGGGCACTGAATACTGTTGAGCAGGGCTCGGTATGCATGGGCCAGACCCCAGCATGTTGCAGTTATCTGTGTCTCTCTGGAGTTCCCAGCGTAACAACATACTTTCTCCAAATATTCTACTAGTTTTTTAGGATTCTGCACTTGTTCGGGGGTGAAACTCCAAAACACTGGGGGTGCCCACTGCCCTAGGTATTTGCCCATGCTATCCCACATGCCCTGCCACTCCTAACTATCAAGCCTCGGGGCAGATTTGTGGGTGATATTCTTAAGTTGCTTAGTCAAAACCAAAACAACATGCCCAAAAACTAACAATAAGTGCACCTTAACCACCCAAGGATGTTCAAGATACAAAAAGGTTGTTGTAACAAAGGCACAGACATCACAGAACAAAGTTGCAAAGGTACTATTCTGTATTTCCTCCATATAAAATCTCTCAGAGGAGGAGGAAGTATAATTGCTAATTGCCTCAACAAGGTGGTATCCGAAGTACAGTAACGGTTTCAGCAAAAACCCCAAATACCAGATAAAGCTGAAAACGAGTGTTTGTATAACAAATCTTGTAGGCAAAACATTACTAATCACAGCAGAACACAGCAGACTCAACAAACCAACACCGATTTTTAACACCAACTGCAAAAAGGACAACATGGCACTGTGACCAGCAGCTGTTGTTATCTCCAACCCTTGAGCCCCACGTTGGGCACCAAAAAGACTGTCGTGGTTTAGTGGCAGCTCAGCCCCACGCAGCCGCTCGCTCACTCCCCACCGGTAGATGGGGGAGAGAATCAGAAGTGTAATGCTCCTGGGTTGGGATAAGAACAGTTTAATAATTAAAATTAAAAGAAACAACAGTAGAAATGCAATGTAAAGGAGAACAACGAGAGGCGCAAAGCCCCGGGGGAGGGGGGAAGGGAAGGGAGGGGAGGGGAGAGGGGGAATGAACCGCCGGAACAAACTGCATGCGCCGCAGCCGCCCGCTGACCGAACGCCGCGCCGCCTCTGTGCTGCCACTGCCCCCCCTCAATATATTGGTCATGGTGTCACATGGTATGGAATGAACCTGCCATTGGCCAGTCGGGGTCAGCCGTCCCCACCATGGCCCTGCCCCTCCTCCTCCCCTGCCCCGCCCCCCCCCCCCCCCCCCCCCCCCGCCACTCAGCAGAGCACGGGAAGCTGGAAAGGTAGCCGACCCCCACAGTGAGGAGAATTAACCCCTTCTCAGCCAAAACCAGCACACCAGTGCACCCCTTCAAGCCCGGAGATTCAGTATATCTACGGACATGGAAAGACGAACCACTTGCAAAGAAGTGGAAAGGACCTTACCAGGTGTTGCTGACTACAAATACTGCAGTAAAGCTCCCGGTAATTGAGTCCTGGATCCATTAAACTAGAGTAAAGAAAACATCTGCAACTCTGTAGACTTCTGCACCAAAGACACCCTTGAAATTAAATATAAAATCATATCCAGTATTTAATTATTTGAATAAGATTGTATCTAGAGAAACTAGTTTTGTATGATATCGGAAAATTATTTGTGAAACTAATAATGAAATGGTTGATTGTTGTAGGTGTTCTGATAATTTGAATGGGAAAAAGTGATTCACAAATTATGTTGCCACAATGGGACAGAAATCAAAATCTATGGGAATTACTAGCCTGAGAGGTAACCAATAGATCCTCCTTTAGTATTGGATCTGGGAATTCAGCAGGAGAGATGTACAGTTCATGTTTGATATGAGTTCCCAAAAGAATTATACCATGCTCAAAGCATTTGAAATAAATGTAACCTATAGCAGCCTCTACAGCCTGTGAAGAACCACTAAAAGTAAAGAGGAATGCTACAAGTTAGCGCATAAAGGATGCTCCCTCCTAAGAATTTTGTTACCTTTGTAAATTTCACTTCAAAATGTGACAATTTGACACAATTACAACCCCCTCTTGATATCCGTAAGAAAACTGAATTTTTGGAACTGTCCGCTAAAGCCATAACAATGAACTATGCGAGCCTGGTGTCGTGGTTTAGCCCCAGTCAGCAACCAAGCACCACACAGCCGCTCGCTCACTCCCCACTGGTGGGACAGGGGAGAGAATCGGAAGAGTAAAAGTGAGGCAACTCATGGTTTGAGATAAAGACAGTTTAATAAGTAAAGCAAAAGCTGCGCACACAAGCAAAGCAAAACAAGGAATTTGTTCACTACTTCCCATCAGCAGGCAGGTGTTCAGCCATCTCCAGGAAAGCAGGGCTCCATCACGCGTAGCGGTTACTTGGGAAGACAGCCACCATCACACCCAATGTCCCCCCTTCCTTCTTCTTCCCCAGCTTTATATACTGAGCATGACGTCCTATGGTATGGAATATCCCATTGGTCAGTTTGGGTCAGCTGTCCTGGCTGTGTCACCTCCCAGTTTCTTGTGCACCCGGTAGAGCACTGGGAGCTGAAAAAGTCCTTGACCAGTGTAAGTGCTACTTAGCAACAACTAAAACATCTCCACATTATCACTGCTGTTTCCAGCAAAAATCCAAAACATAGTCCCATACCAGCTACTACAAAGAAATTTAACTCTATCCCAGCTGAAACCAGGACACCTGGCAAAACAGAATTTGACAGCCAGAGACAGGAAGTGAGAGATAGGGAAGCACTTGTTTTATGACTATATCCTTGAGGAGAGCTGAGAGGCTGATCAAAGCAAACATCCCACCTCAGAAGACGCTGAGAACAGGGTGATAAAGTATATAGTCAAGGAGAAAAACTAATGGGGATGTAGATAAGAACTGAAACAAAGTGCCCAGTAGGGGAAATATCCTCATTATAATACTAAGAATCAGGCCCATAGGCCAGGAACCACCCCTCCTCTAGTAAATCCCTTAATCTATGAGCATGTGTGGTAAATTAAAAGTGAGCTGTACTGTTACATCCAAGGGAGAAAGAAATTAACCAATTATTAGCTGAGGCATGTGAATATTAGCTGTGATTGACATATTTAACTGTATAAATGCCTTGTAGTTTCTTGGTGCGGTGTGCTAGCTTTGTGGGTTATCACCTAGCGTCAATCTTTGCACAAAAATGACTTGAATAAAATACCTCCGCTCTGTGTGTAGTTTGGTGTTTTGCGCACCAGGCGAACGAACCTGCTTTTCGAAATAACACTCTGACTTGTAAAAGAATAGTGACCATAAGTTATGCCTGGGCCTGTAACCAGGGTGAGGGAATTAACCAACCATGGATGTTGCTGTACTCCTTGTACAACTCTATCCAGCTGGACATTAAGTCTGGGGACATGGAGTATACAAATCAGTGTATTCTTTGATCTGTATTTTAGTCATTAATCATTAATGTGAATGAAACAATAGACAATGCGTTTCTGTCAGAACCCCTCTTTTAAGGCTCAAAGCCTAATTTTTAGGTCCCAAGCCCTTACTTTTAGGGTCCAAACCTCTGTTTTAAGGATTAAAGCCTCATTTTTAGGTAGCAATGATTCAGGGAATAAATGGTTGGGCGTTACTAATGCAATCTAGTGTAGCTCAACAAATGCTGGGGCCTGGAGCCAAAACTTAGCCAGGATAATGAGGTAGCCTTAACAGGAACAGCCTGCACAATGACTAAAACTTGTTGCTTTGGGGGAGAGTCAGAAAGGCTTCAAGATAAGAAGCACCTAAACAAAGTTACGATGACATTTGACCTTAAGAAAAGCAGATGTACAGAACTATAAAGATAAGGAACTGCAGAGCAAACACTAAACCAGAACAGACCATCCCTCAAGGACAGTACATACGTAATCTCAGAACTGAGTTTGCGCGAAAGCAAGGGTTAACTAGCGGACACAGTGAGGAAGAGTATATCCTTCATCCAGAGACCCCTGATGACCACCCGGAGACACCAAGAGGCATGCGCAAATGACATTTGTATATGATGAATATGCATATCTTTTATCAGAAAACTAATTAATATCTATATAGAACATGTACTTAACCGGCACAATTAGATCTGACAGTGTGCATGTTAGGAGGAGCGATCCCCCATGCATCCAGCGCTGTAAATAAAGAATGCCTGCCTTTTAACAGTACATTGATGTTACAGGGTTTATTCACTATTTCAGTGACAGTTTTGGCCACCCAGATGGGACTCCGCTTGTGAATTTCAATGGATCCGTGGGATCACGGGACCTCCAGCCAGCACCGAGGGATTCCTGGGGAGAACTTCTGATCCCTGGACCAAAGAATTCCAAGGAAGTCCCCTGGAAAGGTAATAAGGCATTATTTTAAGGGGGTAATGGAACATGGGTTCGAGTCCCACCAGCCTGCTTATAAGATGCGGCAAAAGCTACGCAGAGTTGGGCTGAGAGGTACCTCTACGGGGTTAGGGTCCCCAAGGGGTTAGAGTCCCCACAGGTAACGCCTGCCTATAAGGCGCAGCGAAAGCCTCGCAGGGTTGGGCTAGGGTCCCGGGCAAGGACAAAGGGTTAGAGACCCCACAGGTGCAAGGAGGTTGGGATTTCCGCAGGGGGCTGGAATCCCAGAGGGAGCTTCAACAGTGCTTCAACACAATCACACCCACTAGTGTTTTGGGAGAATGGGTACATTTCTGAGTAAGAAAACTGTCCCACAAAGAACACCTTTGGGATGTATCTTGAGACATTAGAAAGATCTGTGAGGTGATCCTTTGTTTCAGAAACAACTAACTGAATATTGCAATCATTGGTGGCCAGTGTATCGATTGGAAGGTGGGGAGAAGTGGCCAGAAAATGGGACATTGCAATATGATACCATCTTGCAATTAATGTTTTGTAAAAAGGGAAAATAAATGGGAGGAAGTGGCATATGTTGACTTGTTCTTTACACTGCGGAATCATCCAGAATGGCAGAAAGAGCGTGGGATATATCCCCAAAATTCTATGGCAATGGTTTTGAAAGGAGGAAAATGTGGTGCTGTTGTGGTTTAGCTGGCAGCTCAGCCCCACACAGTCGATCGCTCACTCCCCCACAGGTAGATGGGGGAGAGAATCAGAAGGGTAACGCTTGTGGGTTGGGATAAGAACAGTTTAATAATTAAAATTAAAAGAAACAACAACAGAAATGCAATGGAAAGGAGAACGAGAGGTGCAAAACTCCGGGGGGGGGGGAGGGGAATTACCATGGAAACAAACTGCATGCAACACAGCTGCTCACCACCCACCGACCCAACACCGTTCCACTCCTGAGCCGCAAACTGCCCCTCCTTAATATACTGGTCATGGTGTCACATGGTATGGAATGAACATGCCATTGGCCAGTCGGGGTCAGCCACCCCTGCCATGGCCCTGCCCCTCCCAGCCCCCCCCCCCCCGCCACGCAGCAGAGCTCGGGAAGCTGGAAAGGTAGCTGACCCCCCACAGTGAGGAGAATTATCCCCTTCTCAGCCAAAACCAGCACAGGTGAGAACTTGAAAAAGTGTTGTTCTACTTGTGATATTGGATACTTTGCTTGATGAAACTGACAAGAATATGGTATTGAATACAGCCAGAAGGCAGGTGGAGGGAGCACTATGCTAATGGGGATTTACAGGGGACAGTCGACCAGAATTTCCATCTACAAATCCTGAGTGGGGCCCTAATCAACTGGGACCCAGGGAAATGTTGACTAGATATCAGAGGTGGATTTTATTTGGTGTAAGACATGCAATGCCAAAAGCAATTAGTTGGTCAAAAATTTTTGAAGTGAGACAAGAATTAAATGAGTCCCCTTCAGCCTTTATGGAAAGACTGAAGGTGACTGCCAGAAAATATACTGATTTGGACCCAGAAAAAAACAGAAGAAGCAATACAATTGGCCTCTATATTCATGGGTCAATCGGCCCCAGATATCAGAAAGAAACTTCAGAAATTGGAAGGACCCAAACCTAGAGATTTGGGTAAAATGCTTGAAGTAGCCTGGCATGAAGGAGACTGGGGGAATCAACCCAAGCTGAACCCCTGGTTACATTGTAGCTAGGGAATGACGAAATAGAATTCTTGGTAGATGTGGGGGCCACTTATTCGGTATTGAATACATGTAAAGGGAAATTTAGTCATAAATCAGTAGATGTTGTTGCTGCGACAGGGCAAAAAGAAAATTGGCCTTTCTTAGAGCCATTAAAGTTTAAATTGGGGAAATAGTGGGTAACTCACCAGTTTCTGTATATGCCTGAATGTCCACTACCTCTGTTAGATGAGATCTATTGAGTAAATTTGATGCACAAATAACTTTTAAAGATGGAGAGATTAAATTACTAATACCAGAATCAAAAGCCATAGAGGTGAGAGTGTTTATGTTACAGGATTCCTCCAGGGAGGAACAGATTCCTGAAGAAGTGGAAAACGCAGTAATTCCTTTGGTTTGGATGAGTGGAGTTTTGGGATGACTTAAATTGGTAGAGCCGGTAAACGTAACGTTAAAACCTGGAGCCAAGCCAGTAAGACAAAAACAATATCCTATTAAGTGGGAGGCTTGAAAAGGATTAGAGGGGTTAATCACAAAATTTTCAAAATATGGGCTTTTGGTGGATTGTGAATCAGAATATAATACTCTCATATTGCCAGTAAGGAAATCTGGAGGCAAGGAATATCGACTAGTTCAGGATTTAAGGGATATAAATCAGATAGTCCAAGATATACACCCAGTAGTGGCTAATCCATACACTTTACTGACCTCTTTAAAAGAGGAACATAAATGGTTTACTGTACTAGATTTAAAGGATGCCTTCTTTTGCATACCTCTGGATATAAAAAGACGAAGCATATTTGCTTTTGAATGGGAAAGCCCTGCCACAGGATGAAAGATGCAGCTAACATGGACTGTACTTCCACAAGGATTTAAAAATAGCCCTACGATATTTGGGAATCAGCTGGCAAAAGAATTAGAGATATGGAAAACACAGAACCAAGGGAGAGGCACGTTGTTACAGTATGTGGATGACATTCTGATAGCGGCAGAAAGTAAAGAAAAATGTTTTGAAATTACTATCAGCTCATTAAATTTTCTGGGCCAAGGAGGATACAGTTTCCAGAAACAAAGCCCAAATAGGAAAAGAAGCAGTGATTTATTTGGGATTTGAGATATCTCAAGGACAAAGACAATTAGGAAATGAAAGGAAAGAAGCCATTTGTCAAATTCCTGAACCTAGCAGCCTGAAGGAACTGAGAGCTTTTCTGGGGATGATTGGATGGTGTTGACTCTAGATTCTGAACTATGGACTGTATGTGAAGCCACTATATGAAGCTTTAAGATCGGTAGTTGACTTGGACACCTGAGTGTCAGAAAACATTCAAAGAATTTAAAAAGGCACTAATGAGGGCCCCTGCATTGGGTTTACCTGATCTGACCAAACCTTTTGAGTTGTTTGTACATGAAAGGCAACATCTGGCCCTTGGAGTGCTGGCACAACGGTTGGGACCCTGGAGGCGGCCGGTGGGATACTTTCCCAAACAACTTGATAATGTGATTAAAGGATGGCTGGGATGTTTGCGTGCTGTGGCAGTAACAGTATTGCTGATCCAAGAAGCTCAAAAACTGACCATGGGTCAAAAAATGGTGGTATATGTACCACACATGGTAATAACTGTCTTAGAGCAAAAGGGGGGTCATTGGTTATCCCCCAGCAGAATGCTGAAATATCAGGTTGTCTTATTGGAACAAGATGATGTAGAATTAAAAACCACAGCAACTGTTAATCTAGCAATGTTCTTGTCAGCAGAAAATCCGATGGGAAATTTTAGAACATGATTGCCTGCTAACTATTGAACAAGTCTATTCCAGCAGACCGGACCTGAAAGATGAACCTCTGGAAAATCCTAATCTGGAATTTTTTACAGATGGAAGCAGCTTTGTGCAAGAAGGGAAGCGAATGGCCAGATATGCTGTCATTACCACCACCAAGGTACTGGAGTCAGGGACATTGCCTGCAAACACCTCATCACAGAAAGCAGTATTGGTGGCATTGAAGCAGGCTCTGCGAATGGCAGAAGGACAAAGGGTAAATATTTGGACCGATTCCAAATATGCATTTGGTGTGATCCATGCTCATGGAGCTATTTGGAAGGAAAGAGGACTGCTATCAGCCCAAGGATCATCGATAAAGCATAAAGAAGAAATTCTTCAACTTCTGGAAGATGTGCAGAAACCAAAAGAAGTGGCGGTAAGGCATTGCAAAGGTCATCAATTCAGTCAGACACAAATGACACAAATCTGAGAAGCCACCTTAGAAAACCAGGCAGCTATTGACTATTTATTGTTGAGACAATCACGGTTGTGAGGAATTTAAAGGAATGTGTTGTTTCAATCTCTCAGATAATTCACATCTACTAGAAAAGAAAATACAACGATTGAGAGAGTTTATGGAAGGGAAGGATTGGATCTTTCTTGGTTAACCTCATGGCTTCCCAACTTAGGATGGCTAAAGCAACTGTTTGTGGTCATCTTATTGATTGTACTAATAATCATAACCTCTTGTCTTATTCAGTGTACCCTGAGGAGATATAAAGAAATGGTTTGAGACTTGGACGTGTTAAACACACCTCAAGACTCAAAAAGGGGGGACATGATTGTAAGAGAACAACGAAGAACATTCAGTATCCTTGAAGAAGGGCTGAGAAACTGATAAAAGGGAAAACTCTCACCTCAGCTGGGTGAGAAACTATGAAGTCAGTATCTTTTAACCAAGGACATTCCAGGGCAATTAGAAAGAACAACTAATCAGATGTTTTATCTATGTTGCCAACTTGGTAAGAACTAAGTGTCCTTTGGGTGAACTATTCTCATTATAATATTAAAAATCATGCCCATGGGTCAGAAAGCCCCACTACTCAAATAAGCTCCTTACTCTCTGAGCATGCGTAGTGAATTTAAAAGGAGCTGTACCTTTAAGATGAAGTAAGAAAGAGACTAACCAATGATTAGTTGGGGGTGTGAATATTAGCTGATTACTAATGCATTTAACTGTATAAATACCCTGTAGTTTCTTGGTTTGGTGTGCTTGATTTCTGGAAAACCACTGAGCACCCAGGCTTGTGCAACCCTGAAATAAATAAGCAATGTCTCTCCTGAGTGTGTGATTATTGACTCATTGTACACCGGGTGATAAATCCGCTTTTCAGACAACAGGCGCAACTAAGTATTGCTCCTACATCTCTCACAACTTAGTGCTTATGTTTTCAGACTTTAATGCCACAGTGTCATTTAGAAATGACTGTGCCATTTTGAGGAAGCTTACTGGAAAGGTAGCATTGTGCTTTATGCTGTAAGAGTGGAATGGTATTGATCCTTTAAATGTTCCACCTCTGAAAGCTCACTGTCTACAGACATCAATGAGCTTTGCTGTATTGCTGACTGGCAAATAGTGCTTGAAAATGGAGAAAAAGCAGAGTTTTAGTTTGTTTTGTACTAGAGTTTTGTCTGGAGCATGTAAAAGTGGAGACAGGATTTTTAAATTGTTTTGGAGGGTCGATGGAAGTTTTTTTTGTTTTGGAGGAGTTTGGATTCTGTTCCCTCTCTCTGCCCTTTTGAATGCTCTCTCATATTAGAAATATAGGATATCTGCCAAATTATCTCATTGCCCTGAGTTCTGTATATTCCCTTCAATGGCAAGTCTACATATTTTTTATTTTTCTTAAGACTTCTAATGTGTGCTTATATGTAAGAGAAACATGTTTAGAAACATATAAAGAAAATACTTTGGGACAGAACAGGGTGTCCTGATGCTTACTGAAACATTTCTAACAGCTTTACTAATAGGTGTAAAAAGGTTTTTTTTTTTCTCTGCATAAAATGAAAAAAATCTGCTTAGCCTAAAGGAGGCAGAAATTGGCTGACCAGAATGAGCAGAAATTGGCTGATCTGTGCATTTCCTCAATAACTTTCTCAGTCACTGCTCACACATTATTGAAACACATTCACTGTGTTGTTTCTATCTCTTTAGATAGTTTGCCCATTACATTTTTAGCCAATCTTCTCATATAAATTTTATAATCATGTAACTCCAGTTTTCAATTTTTTTTTCACCTGATTTGCACCTCTGTAAATGTTATCAAGATCTCAGGAATACAAATATAAAAGTTACTTTTGTTTCTTTTTTACTTAATTGGGGCAATCAGTTCAGTACAATCTAACTGAGCTGAGCTGAACTTGAGACAGAACTAGAAATGACATGAGCTGATTTTCAAGACTGAGAAAGCAATTGGAAAGACAGACATTGAATTCCCTTGAGCCAAGACCATTACTTCCAAGACCAACTGCCCTAGTGTTCATGAAATTACTTGTAAAACTCTTCAGAAAGTTTCTTCAAGAGGGTGGTATAATTTACATCATTATAGGGGTTACAGCACGCATACGGACACTGTTGCAATAACAGGGTACTTGGATATCAGCAATGTCAGCAGCTTATCAATCTGTACAAATTTAAGGATCAACTCTTAACTCTAAAGATTCACCTTGATTTTTCTAACACTTCCATTATCAGTATTTTAATCAACAGAATAACCTCAATATATAATCTAGCTTTTCTTCACCAAAATCAACCATTCCTGCTATAACAGTACTAGAGTCATCAGATAAATCAAGGGCTGAATTGGCTAAGAATCTAGAAAGTTAACAGCCACATACAATAAATGATAATAAATAACCAACCATATTTCCAGAAGTCTTGTTCTATTCAGTTGATGCTGTGAAACCAGATACCAACCATATTAGTTTTCCTGAAGACAGTAGTATTTCTTTGTGGATGACTTTTTAATTCACTGTTACTAAGTCTATAAAAATAGTCTAAGGCTTAAAAAGGCAATCAAGAATTGTGTTAACTGACATGACACTGAAAAGAACCCTGTGGTCAGAATAAGCTGTGAGAAGAATTGTCAGCATAAATATCCTGTATATCTAATAACCTTCCCCCCTTCCTGATCCACATGGGAGGGATAACAGAGACCTTTCACTACAAGGTTCAGGACCAAAATCCCACCAGAATAAATCAAGTTCTGATTACATCTTCTAACTATAATTAAGGGGAAGGCAGCAAGCATAGCTGCTGATGTCCAGCTTGAATAGCTAGAAAAAACTCTAGAAAAGCATCACTCGTTGACCAAGCTAGCATAACTTGACAGAATGACAGTTTTACTGTATTACACTGTATTTCTGACTACAGTGACAAGTTCTGTATCCTACCTTGGAAAAGTCTTGCTGCAGTAGAAGATAATTTAGTGAACAGCACTGAAAAGTAGTCTGGAAATCTTGCTTCAGAGATAAATTATTTTCCTAGAGGCAGAAAGTTATATCACATGATGGATTTTTGTTGTCTTTAAACACTACATGCTCTTTCTTATAATTTCCCTTCTGTTCCCTCCTTCAGACATGAAGTCTTTTCAAGGTAGGAGTAAATATGGAATCTTCTTAACCTCACTTTTTTAGCTATTTCCACTTAAGAGCAAATAACAAAATAATGATTGTGTTTCTCCCGTGTTTGGAATCAACAATACAGACTTGTTTAATGAAAAAACACTAAAACTACTGGGGTCAATAATGAATAATCCATGGGAGCTGTTTAGAGCTGGGTGAATACATAAAAAATTAATTTTATTAATATTTTTTTGAAAATTTTTAATCAAATCTGTTTCCACTGTGTTCACATCCGTTTATTTTATTAATTATCCCCTTTGCTCTTTGGCCAATGAAAAATATTTGGTTTTGCAGACTTGACCATTCCTTCCGAGTTATATTACAATTATTACTTGTATTGCATTAGCGCCCAAAACCTCTAGACTGGATTAGTGCTGACACCTACCGACAGCCCGAGTCCTCTCCTGAAGCCCTTAGCTTTGAGAGACAGGTTTGCTTAAGACTGACGGGAGAGGAACGTGATTAAAAATCCCGGTGGTTAGAGACGGATTATAAACACGCTAATTCTCTTTTTATTGTTTCAATGGGCACGCATCCCCGTCGATACGACGGACGCAGACAGGCAGGGGATGGCACTCTGGTAAGGGTGGGCGGTCCGATTTTCCTGCCTGGGGAATGGCCAGGCAGAGAAATGCTGCCCACGGTGGAACCGGGGTGCTGCTTGCCGATGCCCGCCCTCAGTGGCGGAAGGGCGCGGGCGCAGGCGGAAGGGAAGCTGCGGAGAGGAGAGCCGCAGGGTGCTGTTCTGAGCGTCCACCCCGCTGGGAGCCAGACGGTGTCCCTCCAGGACAAAGGGCGAGCGGCCCCCGTTGTAGGGCCCCGTGGAGCCCTGCCTGTCCGGGAAGTGTCCTCGCCCCTGTGCCACGCTGCAGCCGGCCTTGCGCAGCACGGCGCTGCCCGCTTCCTTCCCCGTGCCGGCTTGGGAGCCGCCCCGCCGCCTAGATCACTTATATTTGCATTTCTCCGCTGCTCGGGAGGAGGTGAAAGCCTATGGCCGGGGCCGGGGGAGGGGCTGGGGGAGGCGAGGGAGGCGAGGGCGGCGAGGGCCGGCAGCGGGGCCGGGGCCATCGAGCTGCTGTCTCACAGGCTGCCCACACGGCTCTGTGCATCCACCTCTTCCTTCCCCAGGGTATTCAGCCCCCTGAGCTGAAAGGCAGGGACGGGGAGCAGAATAAACCCCCCATAATCCAGGAGGAAGCAGTTTAAAACCTGCTGCTCCACCTGGACACTCACAAGTCTATGGGGGCGGATGGGATCCACCTGAGAGTACTGACAGAGCTGGCGGAGGAGCTCGCCAAGCTACTCGCCATCATTTATCAGCAGTCCTGGTTAACAGGGGAGGTCCCAGATGACTGGAGGCTTGCCAATGTGACACCCATCTACAAGAAGGGCCGGAAGGAGTATTCAGGGAACTACAGGCCTGTCAGCCTGACCTCGTTATTGGGGAAGATTATGTAGTGATACATCTTGAGTGAGCTTGCCAGGCATGTGCAGGACAACCAGGGGATCAGGCCCAGCCAGCATGGCTTCATGAAAGGCAGGTCCTGCCTGACCAACCTGATCTCCTTCTATGACCAGGTGACCCACCTAGTGGATGAGGGAAAGGCTGTGGATGTTGTCTGCCTGGACTTTAGCAAAGCCTTTGACACCGTTTCCCACAGCACCCTCCTAGAGAAGCTGGAGGCTCATGGCTTAGACAGCTGTACTCTTCACAGGATAAATAACTGGCTGGATGGCTGAGCCGAGAGAGTTGTGGTGAACAGAGCTAAATCCAGTTGGCAGACGGTCACAAGTAGTGTTCCCCAGGGCTCAGTGTTGGGGCCAGTCTTGTTTAATATCTTTATCAATGATCTGGATGAGGGGATTTAGTTTACAGATGACGCCAACTTGGGTGGGAGTGTTGATCTGCTTGAGGGTAGGAAGGCTCTACAGAGGGATCTGGACAGGCTGGATCGATGGACCAAGTCTTATGAGGAGCAACTGAGGGAACTGGGGTTGTTTAGTTTGGAGAAGAGGAGGCTGAGGGGAGACTTTAGCTCTTTCTACAACTGCCTGAAAGGAGATTGTAGTGAGGTGGGTGCTGGTCTATTCTCCCAAGTTACTAGTGATAGGACAAGAGGAAATGGCCTCAAGCTTCATCAGGGGAGGTTTAGATTGGATATTAGCAAAAATTTCTTTACTGCAAGAGTGGTCAGGCATTGGAACAGGCTGCCCAGAGAGGTGGTGGACTCACCATCCCTGGAGGTGTTCAAAAAACAGTGTAGACATGGCACTGCAGGACATGTTTTAGGGGGCATGGTGGTGTTGGGTTGATGGTTGGACTTGATGATCCTAGAGATCTTTTCCAACCTTAATGATTCTATGATTCCCCCGCGCTGCCTCCGCCCGGGGAGCCGGCGGGGGCCGTACGTGCTAGGCCGAGAGCGAGGGGAGGGTCTGCGGCTCGGCGTCGCTGCAGCAGCGCTGGCCCCGCTGCGCCGCCAGAGACCGTGTGCGGCCGCCGCCGCCGGCTCTCCGCGCTGCTACTGCGCGGCGATCGCCGCTGCTGGCGGGAGGAGCAGGGATGTGAGCGGTCGGGACGGCTTGTCACACCCCCCTTTATTTTTTTTTTCCTTCCAGAAAAAGACCAAAGCAGCCAACCAACCCCCAAAAACCTAGAGGAGGTGGTGGGGGAATCCCGTGTCGCCGCCCCCACCCTCCGCTGGATCTGTTGTGAGGAAATTGCCGTTCGTCGTCAGCGACGGCACGTCTGGGCGGGCACTTCTGGGTATGCAACATTGGCTCCCGCCGCCTTCCTCCTCTGTCCTCCATCCGGCCGAGCGGGTCCCTCCGGGCCGCCGGGGAGGCTCCTGCTCGCCAGCCCCAAGGTCCGTCTTTCGGACTGAATATTAAAACTGGCAGCGCGGGGGGGTGGGGTGGAAATAAAGGCTGATTTTTTTTCCCCCCTGGGATTTATTTCATGGGGATGTGTTCAAGACAAGAGAGGATTCAGAAGGATATTGACGTTGTGATCCAAAAGTGCAAGGCGGAGAAGGACTGCCTGTTTGCAGGTGAGTTTCTCTCCCGGGCACCAGGTTGGCGGCGCGGAGGCTGCTGCCGCCGCCCGCCCGTCCCAGACCCCGGCTCCCGCCCCAGACCCCGCTCCCGCCCCCGCCGCGGCGCGGCTGCCCGGGCTATGCCCGTGCCCTTCGCCGCCGTTCCCGGGAGCGGGAGCCGCCGCCGAGCCGGCTTGTGCTTTCCCTCAGCCCCCTTCTTCCTCTTCCTTCTCTCCTTTCGAGGGCTTATGAGGGCAGATGAGACCAGGCGCCAGCTGGGAAAGCGTGGGGGCATCCCGAGTCAGGGAGCGTGGCAGTGGTCACACGCAAAACCGGGCGGGTGTGTGCGAGTATGCGTGTCTATCGCTTCCTAGAGCAGCCCGCAGCTGCTGGGTCGAGTGCCCAGCCGAGCGCAGCCCTGATGCTTTTTGCTCCGGCGGGCACTATACGGCTGTTTTCCGGGCGGCCGGGCTCCTGCCGTCCTCGGTGCCTGCCTTTATCTCCCCACGCCCGCCTGGCTTCAGGGTTGGGGGCATGGCCAGCCATTTCCGTGAAAAAAAAAAAACCGGGGTTTCGCCGCTTTCTTTGCGGGGACATGGAGGTGCCGGCGTTGATTTGCCGTCGCAGGAGCCCGGTTTGTGGCTGCCTGTTGCCGTTTTCTGACAATGGAAATCCCTGTCGTTGCCATAGCACCGGGCACTTGTTGCGAGGGGCTGGTGGGGGGAGTTACTGCATTTCCTCTTATTCATGCCGACCCCCACCACCACCACCACTACCCCGTGTCGGTAGCAGAATGCTGGTCTGCAAAACCTCAGCTATTTCAGCCAAAATAAAGACAAGTTGTAATAACGCAGCTCTTTGTATTTCAGATTTCAGGTACTCAGACTCCACCTTTACCTTCACCTATGTTGGAGGCTCCAAAAGGTACTTTTTTTTACAGTAATGACGCCCTTTCCTGCTGGCAGTGAGGTGCAGTGGTTCAATTCCATGGCAAGCTTTTTTGTTTCCTTTCCTTTTGCAAGGAAGATCAATAAATCATCTGCCTTTTCACAAACATAAATTGAGGAGGAAGTGTGGAGGAAGGTGATCCTTGTTAATGGAGGCTTGTTCCTCTGAGTGTTGCTCTGTGGCTCTACACCATTTCTCTTTTTTTAATTTATGTGTATATGTAGAATTTCCGCCATATGTAAACTTAACAGAAACATAGCAAAGGCATCAACATATGAAATATAAAATTATTTCATCTTAAAAAACTGGGAAAAGTTATGCTTTTAATAACAAATAGGCCAAATTTCACATCAGCACCTTATTCTATTGCATGAGAGCCATATTTAGTCCCATTACAGATGTGAGACTGTCTGCAGTTGACCAAATTAAACTACTGAGACATTAAGTGAGATGTCAGTATAGCTTCTAAGACTAGAAAAACGCTTTATTCAATGGTAGTTTAAATATTATTTCTAAGTGGTTATGAGCTTTTGGTTATAAACTGGATTGTGCATATACACATTTTTAAAGTATATTTCACTGTTTGATGTGTTTGTCTGTTTTCAAAAAGAAATATACGTAAAAGCTTGAATACACATCCTTCTTGTTTCCCTGGCTCTTAGTTACCTTTTACTTAATATGGTATTTACAGTATATGCTAGGTTGTCCTCTTATCTTTTAGCTGAATTTTATTTGACTTGGCAAGATGTCTTGGGCTTTGTTTTGTTTTGTTTTAATTTTTTTCTCAGACAGTTCATCTGATATCTTTGGTGACTGTTTTCCTTTACCGGGGTACATCAAAGTGTTGTATTCTTTGCAAGTGAACCCTTTCAGTGGAGGCAATGCTCCTACAGCCATTGGTTCTCCTGTGCATGCTTTGGGGCCTGGCTGCAGGACCAGGTTCCCAGGTGGTCCTCAGGCTGTGAGACTGCTCAGAAAAATGCTTTCCCACCCCACTACCCAGCCTCTTTCTATTAAAGGAAAAGATAACTTCTGTCATTTTCAGTGGAGTAGAATAGTTCAGTTTACTCAGTAGCTGAATCAGATATATTTTCAGGTTGCTTGTAGTATACTCTTTTATTTAGGGTTTTAGTATATATTTTGTTTTGGCCTTGTTTTAAAAGACAGTTTTGAAAGGCTTGATACAGTAAAAATTATCTAACAGAAATATTATTTATCATGTAATTAAAACAATCAAATTTGAAAGTTACTTTGCACTGTTTTCTAAACCAAATATTGCAGCAAGAAATCAGGAAGTGAAACCTGTCTATTGTTTCCATTTTCCAAGCTGAATAAAATTAAAAGCCTAAGGGCATAACTGATGTAAAGCAAACTGGTTTATAAATGTTGAAACAAAACATTATCACTTCTACAACGAGAGACAGAAGATGGCCTTACATCCCCCACTCTTGAATTTTAACTGAGGTCAGCATTTGCTTAAGGAAACTGAATGGAAACTCGTCTCAGTATCTTGAAAATCCAAACTGCATTGAGAAATAAAAGTTATGCTTAGAGAAACTGGTGAAAGTGGGTTGTTACTTAGAGCATAGTAAAATTTTCCTTTTGACATTTTAAGGACATTTAAAAGGCATCCTTTGAGAGAAGGGTTTCATGTTCTCTGGTTGTATTTTGATTTAGAAAGATGTTTTACAGTATTCTTACTATACAGTGGTATACTGAGTGGCAAGTTTGTGGTAGTAAGCTTTCTTGTGAAGTAAAAAAAATGAAAACCCTAAGCCTTGAACATTAAGCGCCAAACTTTTCTTTCTCACATCAAAGAAGAATTAGTGGTTTCTTGTTGGAGACAGTGCTTGCTGAGCAGCGGCTATGCTGTACCATGTGCAGCATTCGGGCAGGTCTCTAGATGTGGTGGGTTGGCCTTGGCTGAATGCCAAGGACACTCTATCACTCCCCTCCTCAGTGGGGTGGGGGAGAGGGGAGGGAAATAAGATGGAAAAAACTTCCTGGGTCAAGATAAAGGCAGTTTAATAAAGCAAAGGCCATGTACAGAAGCACAGGAAACCAAAAGATTTATTCTCTACTTCCCATCAGCAGGCGATGTCCAGCCACTTCCTGGGAAGTAGGGCTTCAGTATGCATTCCAGGCAGACTTTACTCATGTGACTTGCTTGATTGTGGCACATGTTTCACATTCATGGGTGACCTGTGTGATGGCCTCCATGGTCAGGTCCACCCCTAGATCATGAGCCCATCTGTATGTTGCATCTATCCCTAGATGTCCCAATGTTTCGTTGGTCCATCGAGCTACAAATAGCTCACCCTTACGCTCCCAGTCCAGGTCCACCTGAACTACTTCAATTTTGACAGCCTTGTCTATCTGTTCATTGTTTTGACAGTCTTCAGTGGTGTGGCCTTTAGGCATGTGAGCATCTACATAACATAACTTTAGAGCCATGCTTTCTACCCAGGTAACAGTGTCCTGCCACAATGCAGCAGCCCAGATAGGTTTGCCTCTGTGCTGCCAATTGGTCTGCTTCCATTGCTGTAGCCACCCCCACAGGGCATTTGCCACCGTCCATGAGTCAGGTAGAGTACTGGCCACTTTTCTTATTCATCAGTCTCTAGGCTTAGTTGGATGGCTTTCAGTTCTGCAAACTGACTTGACTCACCTTCTCCTTCAGTGGCTTCAATGACTTGTCATGTGGGACTCCACACAGCAACTTTCCACTTCTGACAGTTTCCTTCAACACAACAGGATCCCTTGGTAAACAGAGCATAACACCTTTCATCTTCTGATAACTCATTATATGGTGGTGCCTCTTGGGCATGAGCCACCTCCTCAGGTGATGCTTGAAAATCTCTGCCTTCTGGCCCATCCATGTTCTCTTCCGCAGCATGTACAGGACAACCAGGTGATCAGGCCCAGTCAGCATGGGTAGGTCCTGCTTGACTAACCTGATCTCCTATGACAAGGTGACCTGCTTAGTGGATGAGGGAAAGGCTGTGCATGTTGTTTACCTAGACTTTATTAAAGCCTTTGGCGCAGTTTCCCACAGCATCCTCCTAGAGAAGCTGGTGGTTCATGGCTTAGACAGGTATACTGTTCGCTGGGTAAAAAAATGTCTGGATGGCTGAGGCCAAAGAGTTGTGGTGAATGGAGCTAAATCCAGTTGGCGACCGGTCGCAAATGGTGTCCCCCAGGGCTCAGTGTTGGGGCCAGTCTTGTTTAATATCTTTATCAATGATCTGGATGAGGGGATCGAGTGTGCCTTCAGTAAGTTTGCAGATGGCACCAAGTTGGGCAGGAGTGTTGATCTGCTCGAAGGTAGGAAGGCTCTGCAGAGGGATCTGGACAGGCTGGATCAATGGGCCAAGATCAATTGTATGAGGTTCAACAAGGCCAAGTGCCGGGTCCTGCACTTGGGTCACAACAACCCCATGCAACGCTACAGGCTTGGGGAAGAGTGGCTGGAAAGCTGCCCAGCAGAAAAGAACCTGGGGATGTTGGTTGAAAGCCGGCTGAATATGATCCAGCAGTGTGCCCAGGTAGCCAAGAAGGCCAGCAGCATCCTGGCTTGTATCAGGAATAGTGTGGCCAGCAGGAGTAGGGGAGTGATTGTGCCCCTGTACTCAGCACTGGTGAGGCCACACCTCAAATACTGTGTTAAGTTTTGGGCCCCTCACTACAAGAAGGACATTGGGTTGCTGGAGTGTGTCCAGAGAAGGGCAATGAAGCTGGGGAAGGGTCTGGAGACCAAGTCTTATGAGGAGCGGCTGAGGGAGCTGGGGTTGTTTAGCCTGGAGAAGAGGAGGCTGAGGGGAGACCTTATTGCTCTCTACAACTACCTGAAAGGAGGTTGTAGCGAGATGGGTTTCATTCTCTTCTCCCAGGTCACTAGCAATAGAACAAGAGGAAACAGCCTCAAGCTGCATCATGGGAGGTTTAGATTGGATATTAGGAAAAATTTCTTCACCAAAAGGAATGTCAAGCATTGGAACAGGCTGCCCAGGGAAGTTGTTGAGTCACTATCCCTGGAGGTACTGAAAAGACATGTAGGTGTGGTGCTTAGGGACATGGTTTATTGGTGGACTTGGCAATGCTAGGTTAACAGTTGGACTAGATGACCTTAAGGGTCTTTTCCAACCTAAATGATTCTATGATTCCAGGATTCCTGGGCAGTTGGGTTTCCTCAGTTGAGCTTGTTGCTACCCAGTTACTCCATGTAGCACTATTTGCGTGATGCATAGAGGGGATGTTTCCTTTGAACATCCAGTCTAGCACAGGCAATTGCGGTGCCAGGAGCAGCTGTGTTTCTGTACCAATAACTTCTGAAGTGGCTTGAACCCCCTCATATGCTGCTAGCATCCCTTTTTTCAGTTGGGGTGTAGTGGGCTTCTGATCCTCAGTACCCCCAGCTCCAAAGCCCTAGAGGTCGACCTCAGGTTTCTCTTGATGTTTTCTGCCAGAGGCTCCAGGTGAGACCATGCTCCCCAGCTGCAGTGTGGAGTACATTTTGCACATCTGGTCCTGTCCAGACAAGCTCAAGAGCTACCACACGAGCTATCTCATATTTGATATGCTCAAAGGCTTGCTGTTTCTTAAGGCCCCACTCAAAATAGTTCTTTTGGGTTACACGATAGAGAGGGCTCACAAGGTGCCTATAACCTGGAATATGCATTCTCCAGAATCCCACAACACCTAGGAAGGCTTGTTTCCTCCTTGTTAGCTAGTGGAGACATATTTGCTATCTTGTTGTTCACATCCATAGGGATGTGATGACAACCATCCTGGTATTCTGTTACCAAGAACTGAATATCCTGTGCAGGTCCCTTGACCTTGCTTCTTTTTATGGCAAAAAACCACAGCTTTCAGAAGATTCTGAATCACTCTTTTTCTCTTCTTATATACTCTTTCTGATTTGTTGCCCCATACAATGATGACACTCATATATTGTATATGTTCAGGGGCATCACTCTTTTCCAGTGCAGTTTGAATTAGTCCATGACAAATGGTGGGGCTGTGCTTCCACCCCTGGGGCAGTCAATACCAGGTCTATTGGGCACCCCTGCACATGAAAGCAAACTATAGTCTGCATTCTGCTGCTAAAGGAATTGAAAAAAAAAAAACCACATTGGCAATGTCAATTGTGGCATACCACTTGGCTGCCTTTGACTCCAGTTCATACTGAAGCTCTAACATGTCTCACCCAAAAGCTGTCTACTCTTATATGAGGGCAATACCAGATTCCACAAACCTGACAATAAGCCAACAGTGTTAATTAGTAGTATTAAACAGTTCACGTAAGGGTGAACAAGGACCTTGGGAACCTGCATAATAAAACCACCCACATCAATCCAGGGTAGGGATAGGGAGACATATTCTCTCATCCTCTCCACAAAATAGCTTCCCCAGCACAGCAAGGCTATCAATGCCAGGGCAAAGCACATAGCCATTATTTGTATTAACATGTTCCCAAGCTCAGCAAAATAAAGAGATAAGTAGTGCAGTCAACAAACTCCACGACCCACACAGGAGCTTGCCATTTAATAACTACCATAGCTATAGCACACTCAATACAAAACTGCTGTTGTCTCGTGCCCCAGGTTGGGTGCCATAAAGGACTGTGGTGGGTTGACCTTGGCTGGACACCAGATGCCCACCAAGCCACTCTATCACTCCCCTCCTCAGCAGGATGGGGGGGAGAAAATGAGATGGAAAAAAGCCTCATGGGCCAAGATAAAAGCAGTTTAATAAAGCAAAAGCAAAGGCCACGTGCGGAAGCAAAGGAAAACAAAAGATTTGTTCTCTACTTCCCATCAGCAGGCGATGTCCAGCCACTTCCCGGGAAGTAGGGCTTCAGTACGTGTAGCAGTTGCTCTGGAAGACAAATGTCATAATAACGAATGCCCCCCCTTCCTCCTCCTTTCTCTTAGCTTTTATTGCTGAGCAGACCTCATATGGTATGGAATATCCCTTTGGTCAGTTTGAGTCATCTGTCCTGACTATGTCCCCTCCCAACCTCTTGCCCACCCCCAGCCTACTGGGTGAGGGGGTGAAACGTTGGAGAGACAGTCTTGATGCTGTGGGAGCACTGCTCAGCAGTAGCCAAAACACCAGTGCGTTATCAACACCTTTCTAGCTACTGATACAAAGCACAGCACTATGAGGGCTGCTATGGGGAAACTCTCTCTCAGCCAGACCCAATACACCAGTACAGGCTCTACGAGGGTCAACAACGGTGACATGTATGCGGTATCAATTTAGGAGAGTACAAGGCTATCTGAGGATCTTTTTCTTGCATTTGACCATTTTTTTTCCTACTACCATTGCTGCATCTGTGGACTTCCTGAGTGGTGACCCCATTTTTTTTTTACTATTGCACTCAGGAATTGTCCTTAAATGACAAAACCTCTATTAGCTTGTGATCATAGACTTGAGTATCAGCTGACAGGGATGTCCTGTTACTTCAGAGTTACTTTTGAGTAATGGGCAAAGGGGTGGATGTTCACTGGATGGATGTTCAAACCAAGAAACAGATTTAAATGAGTAAGAGTTGAAATGGTGTGTAAGGAAGATTACAGTACTTTAGCACTCACTAGCTATGCTTGGAACTAAGACTTTTTCATGTGTTATTTCCTTTATATGTTCCTTTAGGTCAGTGTGTAGCATGGCTTTGTTTTAGCCATAGTGGTTAGATACAAGAGCAGAGACCCCTGAAAGAAGACAATACATTTTCTGTTTGAGAAGGAGGATTCTTTGTCTTACCCTTGTATAAAGGAAGGTTACAATACTAGCAAGTTAAACATCACTGGGGCTTTTCCTCTGCATACTGTAGTTGCCCCTAGTGCCCATTAGGTCCATTTATCAGTCGTCTCAATTTATAAACTCAGAGCCAGATTCTTAGTAAATCAGAGGAAGTCCATGGAAGTCAGTGTACCAGTATTATTTCAGTTACAATGAGGACCTAAGATTTGTGTTTGTTCTTTAAGCTGTTAAGTTTATCTGTGTGAGATTTTTCTTCTTGGGACCAGCTTCTCTGACAATCTGATTTTTCCCTGTTGCTTGGATTGATTGCACAGCCCCTTCTTACGTTAGTACTACTCAAATATTTAGGTGGTACATAACCACGCTGCAGATTAAGCCAAATAGATAGGCCTGATCTGGAGCACATTTATCATAGCTTCAGTGGAGTTAACTTGTATTCCCACAGTAAAGTGGCATGACTTAGCTTTTGTTCAAGTACAGAGGTTACAGTGAAACCAACTGAGAAGTATTATTTTTTTATTCATTTTATAGACCTGTTCCAACATTTGACCTTTAGGTGGTATTAAGCTATCATATTGTGTAAATAATATATGTGTAAATGATCACTGGATGGGCATAAATATGCTTCAAGGAGATTTTGCATTTGCAGGACTTTTCTTGAAATGTTGGAAGGGAAGAACCTCTTTAATTGCAAACATTTGTATTGTGTGAATTATCATAAATAATCCTTTACCTCTGTAGCTCAGTTAATCCCTTTGGACTGTATTTCATGTTCAGATTGTACTTTTTTTTTTTTTTTTTAATGCACTGTGTTCACACTTCTAAATTATTAGAGTTGCTTGACACTGCAGAGATGCTTCCTGGTTTGGGAAGCTTAGAATTAGAACTTTATTACTGAAGCACATCTTTGTGCATAATGTGGGCACTAAATATGGGGCAGATTGTTTATCAATTTAATAATTTTTAATTTCATTGTCAGAAAGTGATAGGTAGGGTAATAGATTTCTTATAAAGTGAGCTGTTCATTCAGGTGGTGTGAGTGTGCAAGATTTACTCTTTAAATACATCTCTACATCTCCAACAGAAATCAGTGGGAAGCATCAGCAGTTTTGAAGAATAAGGCTTTATAGTCCAAATTTAAAAAATAATTAGGCAACAGAATTTGTGCAGGATGGGCAGTTAGACCCTTAAACTGTTTATATTCCCTTTGAAATCTCATCAGTACATATTCACCGTTTCAGATAATTCATTGTACTTACAAAGGTATAAAAAAGTTCATTTTATCATGGATTTCTATAGAAATTTAGTTATCTTAGAAGGGATTTGGCTACCTAAGCACCTTTTATGAGGCCAGCATGTAAATACCATTGAGAAACCAGTAAAGTAAGATTCACGCTAAGGCACTCAAAACTGATACATACTTGTTGAAACACACAGTGAAATACTGGCTCCATGAAATTCAATTGTCAAAACTCTCGCTGACTTCAAAAAAGTGAAGGTTCAGCCTTATCTCAGCTTCTCCACCAGCAAATCTGCAATAAAAATACTTCAGAGATGATGTACTCCCTTCATCCCTTCCTTATTCCTTACTCTGTCTGTACAGTTTAACACACTCAGCCACCAAAATGATCACCAAAATTTGGAAAGCATCCTGAAGATGGGAAATGACCTAAGTGATAAGTTTTGCAATCAGACATTCTATTATGAAGTATTTCCAGTAAATCTAGAGAATGAGAGTAAACATGAACAGAAAACTTCAGTCTTCTGCTAATGTGAGATTAAAAACAGTGTCTTTCACTAATACAGAGGCCTTAATCCTCAGAGCCTTTAATAAAGACAGAGATATGAAAACTAATGTAAAAAATTAGACAGTATAAAGAGAACAAAACCAATTAGCCTATAGAATGAAATAAAAAAGAAAAAGGATCAAACACCAAAGAATAACTGCAATGGCTTGAAGTACCGTTCAGACAGCAGTGCCCCAGACTGCAGAGAAAGCATCAATGGAAGCAGTAATGCAGCTGCAAGTGCTTATCACCCTGTTTACTGAGACCATTGTACTGAGAAACCTAAATACAGAGATTCAGAAATCTGATTCAGACATCTACATCTTAAAATCTGGGCCAGTTTTACCAAGATCCAAACTGTCTTCTCAGGCATGTCGGGATACATAAAACATACACAGCACAGTAAGTGAACTGCAAATAGCTCAAAGTAGGCAGAGTCAAAATAGTGTAATCATGAACATTTGGGGAGATTTTTATTTTTTTTTTAGTTTGAGGGTTGGGGTCTTGGGTTTTTCTTGAGGAAGGAGAGTTTGCAAAAAAAAAAATTCAGGTAGTATTGCCCCAAGTGGGTGGGTACATTGCATTTTAATGTCCTCAAAAAATTCCCCTGAGAAACTTACCAGCAGACATGAGCTGAACCGCTTACCTGCTCACACAATTGTTTATCCTCAGATGCATCAGTGATATGAGTCATGCAAACACCTAGATCAAGAAACATCCCAATTTCTTTCACAGCCCTGTCAGGTGCTATGAGGCTACTGCAGAGGCTGCTCCTCCAGAACAGAAAATCAGGAGTCTGGTGGCAAAGTGATTATAGTTCACTCCATTTTGAAAGGTCACTCACGTTCCATCATCTCATAGTGTCATTAAGCCCAAGAGAAGTGGGATAACTGTTCAAAATTACTGCCTGGGGTGAAATGGAACAGTAAAGCCTTATTCCTTATTTGCACCAGAGAAATTAAAAGGAAAAATAGCAGTCTCCTTTCACACCAGGACACATATAGCAGAGGGCCTGAAAAAATATAGCAAGATTTTACTGCTTAACATAATACTTAGTGATATATTAAGGCATGTGGGGGAGTTCATGATGTATTAATCAAAACATATTTGAAAAGCTTCACTGTATTTTTAAATTATGCTAGACTATGTGATCCAGGACCCAGCCACCTCCTGGGATGTGCTGCATTCTCAGCTACTGAAAAGTCTGTGGGAACAGAGGATGCTTAGCACTTTGCAGAATAGGGCCCTCAATGCTCAAAGGAAAATCTAACCTAAACATAATCTAAATGACTCAAACAGATCAAGCAGCATTAATTAACAACAATCTAACAAGAACGTGGATAGCAACATAAGGAAACAAATTTCAAGTGTTTTTTTTAAAAACCAAAACAGTACTGATTCCCCTCCCATGTTACTCAGCAGCAAAACTCTAGTTGAGTTGAAGTGATACCTGATACCGACTTCAAAAAGAACATATGGTCCCTTCTAATTGGAGCAACGTAGCTAAGTTTGAAATACTTTGAATACTTAGTTACCCTCCCCCTCTACTCTGCCCTAGTGAGACCACATCTGGAGTACTGTGTCCAGTTTTGGGCCCCCCAGTTTAAGCAGGACAGGAAATTGCTTGACCAAGTCCAGCGGAGAGCTACGAAGGTGATCAGGGGACTGGAGCATCTCCCTTATGAGGAAAGGCTGAGACACCTGGGTTTGTTCAGCCTGGTGAAGAGAAGACTGAGGGGGGATCTTATCAATACTTACAAAACACTTATAAATATCTGAAGGGCTGGTGTCAAGAGGATGGGGCCAGACTCTTTTCAGTGGTGCCCAATGACAGGAAAATGGGCAATGGGCACAAGTTGAAACACAGGAGTGCTGTGAGTGTGCAAGATTTACTCTTTAACTACATCTGGCAGAATATCAGAAATGGCTGGATTCTTTATGCTTTTTACTGTAGGATCTAAAAAGGATATTACAGTGTGATCATGTCGAGTTTTCTTTTTTTTTAAAAAAAAAATCTCATTTCCTTTTTCCTGTTATCTGCCCCTGTATAAAACACTGCTCCTCCAGAAACCCTGTAGACCGAACAGAACTGCCGATCTGTCATCTTTCAAATAGATATGAGTGATGCCCTGAAGTTGTTTTCACTTTATATCTCATTTGACATGGTTTACATAAAAGCAGTGCTTGGTTGTCCTGAAAAAAAAAAGATGTTTCCTTTTTTTAAGTGTTTTTCTCACTCCCTTTTTTTTTTCCCTGAAGCTAATCAAGGACATCATATCAGTTCTGAAATACCTCTTTATTCAAATATGTACTTAACTCTCATTGGCAGTGAGGGACAGTGACAATAAGGGTGTGCATGAGAACAGATCTAATACTGCAGCATATTGTAAAGAAACTAGATAAGACCTGTAAGAACTAAACACACAGATTAATTTTGTCAGCAAAATTCCCTGTTGTGGTCTGCTTTCCCTGCATGAGCACAATAACTATAATAATGGCAGTTCTGCAGCTGCAAGGAAAGTTGAATTTTAGTCTGAATGAATTGTTTATTTTTGCTTAAAATAATGACAAATTGTTAACTTACGCTGTTTTGATTTTGAATATTTGGCTATTTGTCTTTATTCAAGGGTTTATACATAGTGCTTAATATTGTAGTATCAGAAATTCTCATGTAACTCGATGAATTAATTCCCACCTCACTGTAGCAGTGAAGTATTTCACAGCTGGGGAGCTGTGCCACTGAAAGAGTAACTAAATTGCTTGTGGCTTTCTACAGCTAGAGATGAAAACCACTGTCTGAAGTCCTAGCGCGTTATGTCCACCAGGTGTTTGAGCCACTTGATGATAAATACATACAGATAATGTTTTTCTCCCCTTTAGTGGTATGCCCTATTGCTTCTTACATGAATTTAATAAAACTCTGCCTACATCAGAGATTCCATTTGGTGAATAATTTTGAAATTCTGGTGTCACTCTGATAACACTGAAAGTCTTCAATACAAAAATATGGTGAAGAAAAATGGTTTCGGGCTAATTGATGTGTGAATTTATGTTCAATTTATATATACTGTAGCAAGAAAGGAGAGAGAGAATTGAAAAACATTTTAAAAACTGAAACATAAAAATGTGTCCATCTGAAAATATCAAAATGGAACACTTTCCTGAACATCATCTTTTTTTTTTTTTTTTCTTTCTTTTCCAAAACGATCCAGTTTAAGACCAGCCTTTTTTGGATAGGTTAGTTTTAACCTAGCTCCTCTGTCTGGTTCATTGCATGGCAATGTGTTTACTGGCTATGCAAGGTTTGGGAAGAGAAGGTTGTTGGACCGCTCCTTTTAGAAACAGTGCTGGCTTACATAAGATGAAAGTGTCCATGAAAGAAGAGGAGAAAACAATTTTTATGGAATCCTTTGCTCTGAATGGTTTTAGTTTAGCCGGAACCGTTTTTATACAGGGCTTAGGAAGGGCTGGCACGAGTACACGTCATCTTCTGTTGCTGGTGACTGCACTTAGCTTTGTGTTCAGGTTATTAAATATGTACTTTCATTCCTAAAATCTACCTCTACTACAGTAAGATAGGGATGAAAACTAGATACACAGCTTGCACTTAGCCCTCTGTTTATTGCTATTTCAGAATACCTGGAAGATTGTACACCATCTTTCAATTTTATCTTTCCTATCAAATAGGGCTTAACATTTTTGCCAGGACAGCACCATTTCCTGGAAGAGAAATCTGTGATATGAGACAGGAATCTAGTTTAGATATAACATGGAAAGCATTGTGATTTTAATTTTTAAATTAAAGAGTCTGTAGATGAAGTAATGTTGAATACAGCCTTGGGTACTTTTAAAAAATAGGCAACGTTGATGGTTTGTGAAAAGCAAAATCAATGCCATTCTACTCACAGTTTCATTGACCTCGCTTTTTTTTTATGATCTTGTTTTTGACAGATCCTTCTTGCCTTGCTCTTAGTGTCACCGAAAACCGGGAATAAAACTCCATAACGCTGGGTGTATTAAAGAGCAGGCATTACTTTATTTGGTGCCAGGTGCATGGGGGATCTTTCCACCCAACATGCACACCTACTATAATTCCTTTTTGACATTTATACATGAAAGTTAACACACCACGCCTGTCTAATAAATAATCATTGACCCGACTGAGCACCCTGTTCTTCTGTTGGTCTGTATCTTCTTCGCTTACATTTAAAGCTACAGAGAGATTTTAATTCACTGCGCATGCTCAAGAGGAGTGGGGAGGTGTGCTGGTTTTGGCTGAGAAAGGGTTAATTCTCTTCACTGTAGTGCCTGTAGTAGTCAGGGACCTTTCCAGCTTCCCATGCTCTGCCAGGTGGGCAAGAGGCTGGGAGGGGAGGGGCCACAGCCAAGACAGCTGACCCCGACTGGCCAATGGGATGTTCATTCCATACCATGTGATGCCATGACCAGTATATTAACGGGGGCAGTTGGCACACGGGTTGTTGCAGCTTGGGGACTGGTGGTGTTGGGTTGGCAGGCAGTGAGTGGCTGTGTCATGTGCGGTTTGTTTTGGTGGTTCATTCCCCCTTCCCCCACCCCCCAGCCCTGGGTTTCGCGCCTCTCATTGTTTTCCTTTCCATTGCATTTTTGTTGTTGTTGTTTTATTTTAATTATTAAACTGCTCTTATCTCAACCCATGAGCTTTACCCTTCTGATTCTCTCCCCCATCCCACTGGTGGGGGAGTGAGCGAGCGGCTGTGTGGGGCTGAGTTGCCAGCTAAACCACAACAAGAGGGTAGTCCTTTTGTCCCTCAGTTGAGTTGGTGGTCGCAATCTCCCCCTACTGGAATTCCCTTTCCCCCAGTTTCTATGCTTCCGCACCTTCTGGGCCAAGATGTTCCCCTTTATCACCTGTGTCTTCACATCTGGCCTTCCCTTATCTTCACACCCTTCTTTGTGGCACTGTTAGTCTTTTAGGAGGCTCTCCTTAGTGAGGCATGCATTTTTATTGCCCTCTTATCTGGCCTAAGCATTATTTACTACCTTGTTAAAATTCTCAGGTGTTGGTTTCTACTCCTAATTGTGAACCTCTCTTAACTACTGCTAACTCCTGTGCTATTCCATTTCATCCAAGAAGAATATATGTTTGAGGTAAAAGAAGGAACACAATTCAGTACACTGTTAGAGTGAAAAGCAGCTGTTAGACATAATAGAGGCAGGTCATAAAGGCAAAACAGAATTCATGTGTTATATATACAGATTCACCCACAGCACTGTCACCGAAATTGGGAATAAACCTTGTAACACCAATGTAGTGTTACTACAAGCCAAACAGCACTGCTTTAAATTTTTACCAGATTTTTGTCCTTCCAAAGCCAATACCATAGAATCGTGTGGGAGCATCCCACATTGCTTCTGCCATTCTAGATTATTTCGCAGTGTGAAAAACAAATCCACATATGATACTTCATCCCATTTACCTTCCCTTCTACAGAATAATATTAATTGCAAAATAGTATTATATTTCAATGTACCATTCTTTCGCCATTTTCCCCCACTGTCTAGAGTATACATTGGCCACCAATGATTACAGTATTCAACTAACTGTTTCTGCATCAACAGATCCCCCACCAGATCTTTCCAATGTTTCCAAACACATCCCAGTGGTGACGAGTGCAGAATTCCCCCATACAGTGATGCTGCATTACCCATTATAAATTACTAAAGTCGGGGACTCCAACCCCTTTCGCGGTTTGCACCGCTGCTTATAACAGGGACCCCAATATAGCTCAGAGAGTTGTGATCAACGGGGCAGAGCCTGGTTGGAGGCGCGTAACTAGAAGAGTTCCCCAGGGGTCTGTGCTGGGTCCAGTCCTGTTCAGTATATTCATCAGTGACCTGGACTAAGGGATAGAGTGTAACCTCAGCAAGTTTGCTGATGATACCAAGCTGGGAGGAGTGGCTGATACACCAGGAGGCTGCGCTGCCATCCAACAAGAGCTGGGCTGAGGGGAACCTGATGAAATTCAACAAGAGCAAGTGCAAGGTCCTGCACCTGGGGAGGAACAACCCCATGCACCAGTAGGGGTTGGGGGCTGAATTACTGGAAAGCGGCTCTGTTGAGAAGGCCCTGGGAGTGCTGGTGGACAGCAAGCTGACTCTGAGCCAGCAATGTGCCCCTGTGCCCAAGAAGGCCGATGGTCTCCTGGGTTGCAGAAAAAGGAGTGTGGCCAGCAGGTCGAGGGAGGTTATCCTTCCCCCCCTACTCTGCCCTAGTGAGACCACATCTGGAGCACTGTGTCCAGTTCTGGGCTCCCCAGTTCAAGAAAGGCAGGGAACTGCTTGATCAAGTCCATCAGAGAGCTACCAAGATGATCAGGGGACTGGAGCATCTCCCTTACGAAGAAAGGCTGAGACACCTGGGTTTGTTCAGCCTGGACAAGAGAAGTCTGAGGGGGGATTTCATCAATACTTATAAAATACTTATAAATATCTGAAGGGCTGGTGTCAAGAGGATGGGGCTGGACTCTTTTCAGTGGTGCCCAATGACAGGACAATGGGCAATGGGCACAAATTGAAACACAGGAAGTTCCACTTAAATATGAGAAAAAAACCCTCTTTCCTGTGAGGGTGACAGAGCAGTGGAACAGGCTGCCCAGGGAGGTTGTGGAGTCTCCTTCCCTGGAGACATTCAAAACCTGCCTGGACGCGTTCCTGTGCCCCCTGCTCTAGGTGTGCCTGCTCAAGCAGGGGGGTTGGTCAAGACGATCTCCAGAGGTCCCTTCCAACCCCTACCATTCTGTGATTCTGTGGTAGTGGGACTCTAACCCACAACCTTACCAGGGGACTCTAACCCCTATCCTTACCCGGGACTATAGCCCAACCCTGCCAGGCTTTCACCTCGTCTGATTGGCAGGCATTACCTTCAGGGACTCTAACCCCATTTGGGGACTCTAACCCCGTAGAGGTACCTCACAGCCCACTCTGTGTAGCTTTCACTGCGTCTTATGAGCAGGCCGGTGGGACTCGAACCCGCATTCCAGGAGGGGACGCCAACCCCTCTGTTACCCCCCTTAAGAGAATGCCTTATTACCTATCCAGGGGACTTGCTTGGAATTCTTTGGTCCGGGGAACAGAGGTTCTCCCTGAGAACCCAACAGCATCACACCGCTGTGTCGCTCACCACCTGACTGCAGGAGCGGAGCCGATGGAGTCCCCGAAGCAACAGGTTGGTGCATGCTGGAATCCACTCAGTTCCCTTCTCCCCATCAGGTACGGCAAGATGAACCGGGGAAGGCTGTCAACCCTCAGTGCCGGCTGGAGGTCTGTGATCCCACAGATCCATTGAGATTCATGAGCAAAGTCCCTTCTGGGTCACCAAAACTGTCACCGAAATCGGGAATAAACCTCGTAACACCAATGTAGTCTTAAAAGGCAGGCATTCTTTTTACGTCCGGGAACACGGGAGGGTAGTCCCTTCCATACATGTTCGTCAAGCAGTCTAAGAAACAATCTTTTATACATGCATGGTTACACAGTCATGGTTACTCAAACTAACACAACTAATTTCCATAATTGGTTAATCGATGCCCGGATATACGTCTTGATTCTCCTCGGCATTTCTGCCAAGATGGATTGGGGCTATACAAGGTTCCCTAGCAGCAAGTGCTTTGTAAACAATACTTGAATGGTTACTTATTCCCATCACCACGGCTACCTAAGGGGTAAGGGTTTGGCTAGGGTTGTTATGGCAACAGCACCACAGATAGCATTTTCAAGGTTTGCTTCTGCTATCTCCTCTTCTCTGTATTGATTGTTTTTAACTAAGGCGTTTGAACAGTGCTGTAAAGTTTTTGTCATGCTTTCAGTTGTACATGCATGTTTTAATCTGCAAAAATACAGGCTTCAGATGCCTGATGCAGATACTCTTTTGTTCTAAGACCTTCTCTCTTGCACGTTGCTTTCTGCTGTCTTGGCTTTCTTTGGGTTTTTTGTGTCTCGGTGGAGACTTGAAACTTGAGGGGGGGACAAATGCACCTAGCATTATGCAACATTCCTCTCCTCTAGCTGCAGTTGCTGCCATCCCACACAGCAAATCCTGCACAGAATCACACAGGTCTTGTGTGTGAGGGCAGAAAGAAAGGCTGACATACTTGTCAGGGAAGATGCTACCTCTGTGTGCTGAACATAGTTTTGGAGAAGGAAACTATCAGTTTCAGGGGGATTACTGTATGGGTAGGACCTTACAGTATGTTGCCAAAATTAATCTAATGAGCATAGAAGACTTTTTGAAAGGCTACGTTTTCCGTACACATAGCTGTTTACACAGTGACTTTGCAATAGAGATTTGGCAGAAAGGTTAGTATCTTTTAAGCACCAGAGAGTTCCTGTTTTGTAGTATATATTCAACTGTGCTGGCAATAATTGAAAATGTTATTTTTAATTTTTTGTGCCTCTCAGCTGCCACATCCTTAATCTTTGTATGGTCACAGAACAAATGATCAGTGTGGTGAGTTCAGTTTGTTGCAGAAAGAATTCTTTCGTGCCTACGAAAGCAAGTCTATAGTACATGCCTGAAAGCCAGAAAGCAGTGTTTTAACTATCAACACTCTTAGTACCTCAATTTCACCAGTATTGCATGGGAATAATGTTACTTTACTTCATAGTAGCATTCTGAGATTAATTAGTTCACTGTGCTTTTTCGATATTAAATCAGAACTGTCAAAGCTTGCCATCATTATGATATCTGAAGTTCAGGCAGCAAGAGTAGTTGCAGTTTCGGCACCAGATGATCTCTGCTCCCACAGCTGAACTCTGTATATTTGCCTGCCATGACTAGTGTGAAAATTATAAGGTAGTCTGTTTATCTGTCTAGCAAACTTCATTGTGTTTTCTTTTTTCTTTTTTTTTTTTTTTGCCTTGTTCAACATTTACATTACTTTTCTTCGAACTACATATGCAGTTGGTACTTTAAGTCTTTGTGGATATATACCTTAAGACTTGACATTTCAGTGCTTGTCTTTTCCATGATTTGCAAGAAGAGAATTTCACAGTTCATGCTTGTGGCCACGCTAGTTATTTCCATGGGGGCTTTGACATCCCTGGATATATCTATCTGAAAGGTTTTCATTAGGACTAGATGAGGAAAACAGCTTCATAACCAAGATGGTCTCTCATGTGTACAGCTATCCAGCTCTGAAAATTTAAGTCAGAAGATGCAAATTCAAGGTGGAAATGGGTGAAACATTTGGGAAAGTGCAGGTGCAGAGTCTGTGCAGTTCCAGAATTCAGTTCCTTGTTGTATGTAATCTAACCTAGCTGAAGACTGCTGCCCAAAGGCAACTTTTTCATTGCCCCCAGGGCTATATTAATATCCCCTCACTTCCACCAGTGAGTTGATTTGTTAGAAACTGATTATTATGGCTGTGCAATCATTAGAGGAAGCACAAGGGAGAGATGAAATGGGTTGCTGGGTCTTGAGAGCAATGAAAACAATGAGAGGAGGGGAGAGAAAGGGGTGTCGTCTTGGTGGCAGCCCACTGTTTAAGTTGAATTAACCACAATATGAAGCTGCTCTCTCAGGGATCTAATATCTATTTAACTGTGAGATCTTTCAGTACCACTGTAACTCACCGTCCTTATTTCCACATATCTCCCCTGTCAGTCGGAACATTTCACTCCCCCTTGGTTTAAGCTTGTTTTGCTTCATCCCTTGTATTAATACATTTGTCATCCCAGACACAGCTGTATGCCATACGCATTCTGATAGACAAAGCTGTAAGCATCTTGCCTTGTTCCCCCGTGGCCTGGTTTAGACTTCATTATAATAGAATCATTAAGATTAGAAAAGACCTCTAAGATCATCAAGTCCACCCATCAACCCAACACCACCAGGCCTCCTAAACCATGTCCTGAAGTGCCACATCTACACGTCTTTTAAACACCTCCAGGGATGGTGACTCCATCATCTCTCCGGGCAGCCTGTTCCAATGCCTGACCACTCTTGCAGTAAAGAAATTTTTGCTAATATCCAATCTAAACCTCCCCTGATGAAGCTTGAGGCCATTTCTTCTTGTCCTAGCACTAGTAACTTGGGAGAATAGACCAACACCCACCTTGCTACAACCTCCTTTCAGGTAGTTGTAGAGAGCAATAAGGTCTCCCCTCAGCCTCCTCTTCTCCAGACTAAACAACCCCAGCTCCCTCAGCCGCTCCTCATAAGACTTGGTCTCCAGGCCATTCACCAGCTTCGTTGCCCTTCTCTGGACACGCTCCAGCACCTCAATGGCCTTCTTGTAGTGAGGGGCCCAAAACTGAACACAGAATTTGAGGTGTGGCCTCACCAGTGCTGAGTACAGGGGCATGATCACTTCCCTGCTCCTGCTGGCCACACTGTTCCTGATACAAGCCAGGATGCTATTGGCCTTCTTGGCCACCTGGGCACACTGCGGGCTCATGTTCAGCCGGCTGTCAACCAGAACCCCCAAGTCATTTTCCGCTGGGCAGCTTTGTAGCCACTCTTCCCCAAGCCTGTAGCGTTGCATGGGGTTGTTGTGACCCAAGTGCAGGACCTGGTACTTAGCCTTGTTAAACCTCATACAATTGGCCTCGGCCCATCGATCCAGCCTGTCCAGGTCCCTCTGCAGAGCCTTCCTACCCCCGAGCAGATCAACACTCCTGCCCAATTTGGTGTCATAGAATCATAGAATGTCCTGAGTTGGAAGGGACCCACAAGGATCGTCGAGTCCAACTCCTGTCCCTGCACAGGACAACCCCAAAATTCACACCATGTGTCTGAGGGCGTTGTCCAAGTGCTTCCTGATTATCGTCAGGCTTGGCGCCATGAATACCTCCCTGGGGAGCCTGTTCCAGTGCTCCACCACCCTCTGGGTGAAGAACCTTTTCCTAATATCCAACCTAAACCTCCCCTGGCACATCTTCCTGCCATTCCCTCGGGTCCTATCATTGGTCACCAGAGAGAAGAGACCAGCACCTGCCCCTCGTCCTCCCCTTCTGAGGAAGCTGTAGACTGCAATGAGGTCTCCCCTCGGTCTCCTCTTCTCCATCCTGAATAAATCAAGTGACTTTAGCTGCTCCTCATACGGTTTCTCCTCTAAACCCTTCACCAACTTCATGGCCCTTCTCTGGACACTCTCTAGTAGCTTTATATCCTTAATGTACTGTGGCGCCCAAAACTGCACACAGTACTCGAGGTGAGGCCGCACCAGCGCAGAGTAGAGCGGGACAGTCACCTCCCCCGACCGGCTAGCAATACAGTGCTCGATGCACCCCAGGACTCGGTTGGCCCTCTTGGCTGCCAGGGCACACTGTTGGCTCATGTTCAACTTGCTGTTGACCAGAACCCCCAGGTCCCTCTCTGCAGAGCTGCTCTCCAGCCTCTTGTTCCCCAGCCTGTATGTACAGCCAGGGTTGCCGTGCCCCAGGTCTAAAATCCGGCACTTGCCCTTGTTAAACTTCATACGGTTGGTGACTGCCCAGCTCTCTAATTTGTCTAGATCTCTCTGCAGGGCTTCTCTGCCCTTGAGAGTGTCAACAGCTCCTCCCAATTTTGTGTCATCAGCAAACTTAATTAGTATTCTTTCAAGTCCTGCATCCAAGTCATTTATGAAGAGTACCCCGCTAGTGACTGGCCGCCAGCCCGATGTAAACCCATTTACTATGACCCTTTGAGCCCGACCCATTAGCCAATTGCTCACCCATTGCATTATGTGTTTATCCAGCTGTATGCTGGACATTTTGTCCAGGAGGATACTGCGAGAGACAGTATCGAAAGCTTTACTGAAATCCAAAAAGATCACATCGACTGGCTTCCCTCGGTCAACTAGATGAGTGACCTTGTCATAGAAGGAAATCAAGTTTGTTAGGTAGTACTTTCCCTTTGTGAACCCGTGCTGGCTAGAACCAATGACTGCATTGTCTTTCAGGTGTTTTTCAATAACTCCCAGAATAATCTTCTCCATAATTTTGCCAGGCACAGAAGTGAGACTGACAGGCCTGTAGTTACCGGGGTCATCCCTGTTGCCCTTCTTGAAGACTGGGACAACGTTTGCCAGCTTCCAGTCAACTGGGACCTCTCCAGGTTCCGAGACCATTGAAAAAAATCATTGAGAGAGGTCTCGCTATGACATCAGCCAGCTCTTTAAGTACCCTCGGATGAATCCCATCAGGCCCCATTGACTTATAGGGATCCAGCAAGTCCTGCACAAGTTCGGGGTTCATTAGGAGTTTATCATTCCCACAGTCATGGTTCTCTAGCCCAGGGCTCTGGGGGTCCCTGAGCCCACCATTGGTGTTGAAGACTGAGGCGAAGAAAGCACTAAACATCTCTGCCTTATCTATGTCCCTGTTTGTGAGGTGACCATGCTCATCAAGTAACGGGTCAATGTTATTTCTGGCCTGCCTTTTGCCATTAATGTATTAAAAAAAACCCTTCTTATTTCCCCTCACAGTACTGGCCAGCTTCAACTCTGAGCTTTGGCCACATGAATTTCCTCCCTACAGTGGAAAATATCATCCCTGTAGTCCTCCCATGTTGCCTGACCTTGCTTCCACTGGCCATATGCTTGCTTTTTTTCTCCTTATTTCTAGAAGAATATCCCATGTCAGCCAAGCCAGCCTTTTGCCTCGCCTGCTTGACTACCTACACTTTGGGATTGCCTGCTCCTGTGCTCTTAGGAAGTGGTACTTAAAAAGCGACCAGCACTGATGGACCCCAGCACCTTCAAAAGCTTTGTCCCAGGGGACCTTACTAAGCAGTTCCCTGAGCAACCTGAAGTCTGCTCTCCTCGTATCCAGGGCTGAGGTCTTGCTGGCAGTTTTCCTCCTGTCACCATAGATTTTAAACTTGACTGCTTCATGGTCACTGTGGCCAAGGCGGCCCCCGATCTCTACTTCACTGACAAGGCCCTCTCTGTTAATAAGCAACAAGTCAAGGAAGGCACCTTTCCTGGTCAGTTCCCTTAGTAACTGTACCAAGAAGACGTCATCCAGATGGTTTAGGAACTCTCTGGACCTGTTTGTCATCTGCAAACTTACTGAGGGTACACTGAATCCCCTCATCCAGATCATTGATAAAGATATTAAACAAGACCGGCCCCAACACTGAGCGCTCGGGGACACCACTTGTGACCGGCAGCCAATATGTTTTAGCTCTGTTCACCACAACTCTCTGGGCTCGGCCATCCAGCCAGTTTTTTACCCAGCAAAAAGTACACCTGTCTAAACCATGAGCCTCCAGCTTCTCTAGGAGGATGCTGTGGGAGACAGTGTCAAAGATACCTCTGCAGAGCCTTCCTACCCTCAAGCAGATCAACACTCCCGCCCAACTATGTGTTATCTGCAAACTTACTGAGGATGCACTCGATCCCCTCATCCAGATCATTGATAAAGACATTAAACAAGACTGGCCCCAACACTGAGCCCTGGGGGACACCATTTGCGACCGGTCGCCAACTGGATTTAGCTCCATTCACCACAACTCTTTGGCCTCAGCCATCCAGCCAGTTTTTTACCCAGTGAAGAGTACAGCTGTCTAAGCCATGAGCCTCCAGCTTCTCTAGGAGGATGCTGTGGGAGACAGTGTCAAAGGCTTTGCTAAAGTCCAGGTTGACAACATCCACAGCCTTTCCCTCATCCACTAGGTGGGTCACCTGGTCATAGAAGGAGATCAGGTTGGTCAGGCAGGACCTGCCTTTCATGAAGCCATGCTGGCTGGGCCTGATCCCCTGGTTGTCCTGCACATGCCTGGCAAGCTCACTCAAGATGTATCACTACATAATCTTCCCCAATAACGAGGTCAGGCTGACAGGCCTGTAGTTCCCTGAATACTCCTTCCGGCCCTTCTTGTAGATGGGTGTCACATTGGCAAGCCTCCAGTCATCTGGGACCTCCCCTGTTAACCAGGACTGCTGATAAATGATGGCGAGTAGCTTGGCGAGCTCCTCCGCCAGCTCTGTCAGTACTCTCAGGTGGATCCCATCCGCCCCCATAGACTTGTGAGTGTCCAGGTGGCTTGGCAGGTCATAAACTGCTTCCTCCTGGGTTATGGGGGGTTTTGTTCTGCAATCTGTCCCTGCCTTCCAGCTCAGGGGGCTGAATACCCTGGGGGTAACTGGTCTGACTGTTAAAGACTGAGGCAAAGAAAGTATTAGGTACCTCAGCCTTCTCCTCATCCTTGGTGGCAATGTTCCCCTCCGCATCCAATAGAAGATGGAGATTCTCCTTGGCTCTCATTTTGTTGTTAATGTACTTGTAAAAACATTTTTTGTTATCCTTTACAACAGTGGCCAGACTGAGTTCTAGCTGGGCATTTCCCTTTCTAATTTTCTCTCTGCAAGACCTAACGACATCCCTGTACTCTTCCTGAGTTGCCTGCCTCTTCTTCCAAAAGCGATAGACTCTCCTTTTTCTCCTGAGTGCCAGCAAAAGCTCCCTGTTCAGCCAGGCCAGTCGTCTTCCCCTCCAGTTCGTCTTGCGGCACATGGGGACAGCCTGCTCCTGCATGTTTAAGACTTCCTTCTTGAAGAAAGCCCAGCCTTCCTGGACTCCTTTGCCCTTCAGGACTGCCTCCCAAGGGATTCTCCCAACCAGTGCCCTGAACAAGCCAAAGCCTGCCCTCCTGAAGTCCACGGTAGTGATTCTGTTGACCCCTCTTCTTACTTTGCAAGAATTGAGAACTCTATCACATCATCACCGCTAAGCCCAAGAGAGCCTCTGACCACCACATCTCCCACCAGCCCTTCTCTGTTTGTGAACAGCAGGTCAAGGGAGGCACCTCCCCTGGGAGGCTCGCTTACCAGCTGTGTCAGGAAGCTATCGTTCACACACTCCAGGAACCTCCTAGACTGTTTCCTCTCTGCTGTATTGTAGTTCCAGCAGACATCTGGTAAATTGGAGTCCCCCAACAGAACAAGGGCAACCAATTGTGAGACTTCTGCCAGCTGTATGTGGAACACCTCATCTACCTCTTCGTCCTGGTTGGGTGGTCTATAACAGACTCCTAGCAGGATATCTGCACTGTTGGCCTTCCCCCTCATCCTTACCCATAAGCACTCGAACTTATCATCAAAATCCCTTAGCTCTATGCAAATGAAGCACTCCCTAACATATAGAGCCACCCCACCGCCTCTTCTTCCTTGCCTAGCCCTTCTGAAGAGCTTATAGCCATCCATTGCAGCACTCCAGTCATGAGAGTCAACCCACCATGTCTCTGGGATGGCGACTAAGTCAAAGCTATCCCACTGCACAACGGCTTCCAGCGCCTCCTGTTTGTTGCCCATGCTGTGTGCATTAGCGTAGATGCACTTGAGCTGGGCTGTCGATTTCACCCCCAACCTCAGCATGCCTCCTCTAGTCTCCTCTCTAGTTGGCCTGGCTATATCCCCTTCCCCCTTCGAACCTAGGTTAAAGCCCTCTCGATGAGCCCCACCAACTCATGTGCAAGAGTCCTTTTCCCCCTTTGAGATAGGTGAACTCCATCTGCCGCCAGCAGGCCCCGATACCTGATACCGACTTCAAAAAGAACATATGGTCCCTTCTAATTGGAGCAACATAGCTAAGTGTGAAATATTTGGAATACTTTGCAAATAGATAGTCTTAGAATTTGCTATATGTGATTAGATAGAAGGGAGTCTGGAGACACTGTACCCTTGAGTAGAATAAATAAGGGACATGCGCTAGAATAGGCTAGTTTAGTATCAGTAAGAATTGTGTAAGCAAGCCAAAAGCGAACTGAGCATGCCCCAAAACTGAGTTCAACCAGCAGACACGGTGAGGAAAACTATCCACGACCACCAGAGGACCCTGGAAGGCCACCAAGGAACATGAATGCGCATGCGTTAAGGACATTTGCATATATTAATGAGTTCTAAGAATAGTATGAATACGATAATAATTTCCTAGAAATCTAATGAATATGTATATTTTGATTGCATATAACCCCTGTAGTAGAGCAACTCGGCGCACACGCGAGGTGGAGCGATCCCCTGTGCGCCAGGCGCCGCAATAAAGGATGCCTGCTTTCTAAAACTACAAACTGAGTTTTAGAGGGTTCTTATATTGCCGACTTATGGCATCAGTTTTGGCAACCCAGATGGGACACTGCTTCTGAATCTCGACGGAACTGTGGTATCGCAGGACCTCCAGCTGGCACCGAGGGATTCTTGGGAAGAACCTCCAATCCCCGGACCGAAGAGCTCGAAGCAAGACCCCCGGTAAGTTTTAAGGCATTCGTTCAATTTGGTTTGGTTTCGTTGCCTGCCCATAAGGCACAGAGCAAGCTACGCAGGGTTGGGCTATAAAGGTACCTAACACCCGGGTTTGGAACGGGGTTTGAGTCTCCAAAGTTTAAGGAGTGGGTTAGAGTTCCACTGAAAGGGGTTCGAGTTTGATTAATTGTCTTGACTGGTCTCTGAATTTTGGTTTGGTTATCAGAACTATGGATTTGGTTTTGCATGTTCATATCAGATAGTTGTTTTGGATCATAATATTATATTATTATTATATAATAATAATATATAAATAATAATTTAATTTAATTAATTTTAATGAATTCTTTTCAACATTGGTGTTAAGAAGTTTATTCCCGATTTCGGAGTATAATAATACTATATTACAGTTAATGCTGTTTTGTAGAAGAGAAGGAAAATGGGATGAGATACCATATGTGGATTTGTTCTTCACGTTGTGGAATGGTTGGAAAAGTAGAAAAGAATGTGGATTGATTACTAAGGATGCAAATGTCTTGGCTTTAAAACAAATTCGGGACAAATGCCTAAACGATGTTGTTCTGCATGTAGTATTGGTAAAAGGTGTAAAAATACAAGGAGCCGGTGGAAGAGGAAGACGATGTAGGATTATTAGTGGCTCTGGGACAGGGAAATCTATGGGAAGGTAATGATCAGGGTGGAAACAGGGAAGTTGGAGAAGTGGATAATAGGGATGTGAACAGTGATGCTGAAAGTGAAGGGGAGAATTTCAGTGCAGTAGCAGGAAGAACTAGGAGAAGGGGGGGGCAGTGCTACAAGCGCCCTTAAGGCAGGCTGTGGGTCTGACAGGAGAACCGATGTGGGTTAAAGTACCCTCCTCAGTAGCAGACTTAAGGGCTTGGAAAGAGATGGCTGGAATGTATAGGGAAGACCTGGAAAAGGTGGCAAAGGTATTAGAAACTATTGTGGAGAATCATGATCCAGAGCGGAAGGCTATACAGGTGGTGTTAAAAATATTGTTGACATATGAGGAGCGGAGGGCTGTTGTGGTTAAGGCTAGGGAAGAAGCAGAGAGGGTTCATGCTCAGGACGCACAGGCAGGAAGACTAGAGGATCATTTTCCCCACCACCAATCTGAATTGGGACCCTAACAATCAGGCACAGAGGTTATTATTAACTGAATATCAGAGGTTGTTATTGTTCAGTGTAAGGAACGCGGTTCCAAAACTGAAAAACTTGTCAAAATTATATCAGGTGGTACAAGGGAAAGATGAAACTGTCAGTTTTCTTTGAACAATTATGCGATGTGGCTAGGAAATGGACGGATTTGGATCCAGAGAGTGAGACTGATGCACTAATGTTTGTGACTTTGTTTGTGGGGCAGTCGAATCCTGATATTAGGAGAAAGCTGCAAAAGCTAGAAGAAGCAACAGGAAAAGGAGCAAGTCAAGAAGGGGAATCACAAGGCTCAATTGCTGGCTGCAGCAGTAGCGGAAGGCAGCCGAAATAGTAAAAGACGAAATGATGGGTATAGGCTAGATCGCCCTCCTATGGGAAGAAGTATGAGGACCCACCTCATTAGACCTGGGGAGAGTAAACCTTTGAATAAGGATCAGTGGGGTTTGTTGGTTGGTTGGTTGGTTGGTTTTTTTTGTAAAGAAGAGGGGCACTGGAAGCGTAAATGTCCCCTCCAGAAACTAAATCCCCCTTCAACTCCTTTACTTACAATAGGAAAGGATTAAAGGAGACCAGAGGAGTCTCTCCCAGTGGAACCTCTGGTTAAAGTGAAGTTGGGAAATGAGGAAATAGAGTTTTTAGTCAACACTGGGGCTACATATTTGGTCTTAAACACTTTAGAATGAAACTTAAGTGACAAAAGCATAAATGTTATTGGTGTGACAGGGACTTGTGAGACCTGGCCGCTTTTCAAGCCTCTGGAATTCAAACTCGGAAAATAAATGTCATGGTTTTAGTTGGGACAGAGTTAATTTTTCTTCACTGTAGCTGGCATAGTGCTGTGTTTTGGACTTTGTGTGAAAATAATGTTGATAACACACTGTTGTTTTAGTTGTTGCTAGGTAGTGCTTGTACTAGTCAAGGACTTTTCCAGCCTCTCATGCTCTGCCAGGTGCACAAGAAGCTGGGAGGGGAGGGGGCATAGCCAAGACAGCGGATCCAAACTGGCCAAAGGGATATTCCATATCATATGACATCATGCCCAGTATATTAACTGGGGGGAGCTGGCCGGGGGACGCAGCGATCACAGCTCGGGGACCGGCATCGGTCGGCGGGTGGTGAATGGTTGCATCGCTTGTGGGTTTTTTTTCCTTTTTTTTTTTTCTCCGGGCTTCATTTCTCTCTCTCGTTATTTTCCTTTTTATATTATTATTATCATCATCATCATTACTATTATCATGACCATTATTACTATTACTATTTTATTTTAATTATTAAACTGTTCTTATCTCAACCCACGAGTTTTCTTGCTTTTGCTCTTCCAATTCTCTCCCCCATCCCACAGGGGTGGGGGGAGTGAGCGAGCGGCTGCGTGGTGCTTAGTTGCTGACTGGGGCTAAACCACGACAGTCCTTTTCTGGTGCCCAATGTGGGGCACGAAGGGTTTGAGATAATAACAGTTGCTGGTCACAGCATAGACACTGTTCTCAATACTAGTTTATCCAATCTGCATCATGCACTTATATTTGCTGTGCCTGTTAAAGATTGGTGTTGGTTTTTGTGGTCTGCTGTTCTCTGCAGTGATTAGCCATGTTTTGCCTGGGAGAGTTGTTTTTAAAACGCTGGCCTTGAGTTTTCCTTGGTATTTGAAGTTTATATTGAAGCCGTTACTGTACTTCAGGTACCACCTCATGGAGACAATTGGCAGTTATAGCTCCTCCTCTGAGAGTTTTTTATGGAGGAAATACAGAATGGCACCTTAGCTACCGTCTTCTATAATGCCTCCTCCTTCATTACAACAACTTTTCAGTATCTTGAACATCCGTGGGTAGTTAAGGTATATCTGTTGGCATTTCTTTCGCAGATGATTGATTCGGTTTTGTCTAAGGTTAATGAGCAATTTAGGAATATCATCCAGAGGTTTGCCCCAAGGCTCGATAGTCATGAGTGGCAGGGTATGTGGGATAGTATGGGCAAATGCCTAAGATGGTGGGCACCCCCAGTGTTATGGAACTTCACCCCCAAACAAGTGCAGAATCCTGAAAAACTAGTAGAGTGTTTGGAGAAAGTATGTTGTCACCCCGGCAACTCCAGAGAGACACAGATCATTGCAACATGCTGGGGCCTGGCCCATGCCTAGCGAGACCTTTCATCAATATTCAGTACCCTCAAGGGGAAGAGAAGGCCTCTGGACCTAAGAAGACAAAGAAAAAGAAAAAAACAGGCACTGAGGCTATTCCAACCCCGGTGACAGGTGCCATGGCCACTCCAGCCCCGGCAACAGGCCGTGCGACCAATCCAACCCCTGCGACAGGCACTGCAGCTGAACCAGAGGATCAAACTGTGCCAGTATCAGTCGCCCCTATACACAAGAAGAAATCTTGGAAGAGAAAGTCAACTCAATTAGAAAGAGATGATGGAAGAGCAGGGCCATCACAAGGAGAGGAGGAGGAAGAGGAAAAACTCGTACAAGAAATGGAAACTACCCGATCCCTAGCCTTGAGTGAGTTGCAAGATATGCGAAAAGATTTTGGCCGTCGTTCAGGTGAGCACATTGTCACCTGGCTGCTCCGATGCTGGGATAACGGGGCCAGTAGCCTGGAACTAGAGGGAAAGGAAGCCAAATAACTGGGAAGGGGGCACTGACAAAGCGATTGGAAAAGGGGCACAAGCCCTCAGCCTCTGGAGGCGACTCCTGTCTGATGTGAAGGAAAGGTATCCCTTCAAGGAAGATGTTATATATTGCCCAGAGAAATGGACCACCATGGAGAAAGGTATCCATTACCTGAGGGAATTAGCCATGCTTGAGGTGATTTATGGTGACCTGGGCAATGAACACTCATCCAAAGATCCAGATGAAGCCCGCTGCACACGACCCATGTGGCAGAAGTTTGTACGGAGCGCTCCATCCTTGTATGCAAATTCATTAGCAATAAGGTCCTGGAAAGATGATGAGGCACCAGTGGTGGTGGAGGTGATTGATAAACTCCGGGATTACAAAGCAAAGTTCTCTTCCTCCCTAGTCTCAGCTGTGGAGAAACTGTCCCAGGAGGTCCAGCAACTCAAAGAAGATATGTCCTACTCCCCACCAGTACGGACCGGTATCTCAGCCATTAGGATTAAGAATCCCTTTGCTCAAGAGAGAGGATACACACCATGGGGCACCCTATGGTTTTACCTGCGTGACCACGGAGAGGACATGAGGAAGTGGGATGGAAAACCTACCTCGACTCTAGAGGCACGGGTACGTGAGCTGCAAGGAAAAAAAATCACAAAAGGGGATACTTCCAGGAAAGTTGCCGCTCCAGTTTCCCGTGAGCAGGCCCCCAGACAGAGGAGTAGAAGCGCTGAATTTACTTCTGATCTTAATAGAGGCACTTCTAGTTTGCATTTTCAGGAAGTGAGTTGCGAATGCTGCGATCGGGACTAGAGAGGCCCTGACTCCAGCCAGGTGGAGGAGAGGGACAACCGGGTTTACTGGACTGTGTGGAGCCAATGGCCTGGCACGTCCGACCCACAGGAGTATAATGCTTTAGTGGACGCTGGTGCACAGTGCACCCTAATGCCATCAAACTATATAGGGGCAGAACCCATCAGTATTGCTGGAGTGACAGGGGGATCCCAAGAGCTAACTGCATTGGCGGCCGAAGTGAGCCTAACTGGGAATGAGTGGCAAAAGCACCCCATCGTGACTGGCCCAGACTCTCCATGCATACTTGGCATAGACTACCTCAGGAGAGGGTATTTCAAGGACCCAAAACGGTACAGGTGGGCTTTTGGTATAGCTGCCTTGGAGATGGAGGGAATTAAGCAGCTGTCTACCTTGCCCGGTCTCTCGAGGGAACCTTCTGTTGTGGGGTTGCTGAAGGTCAAAGAACAACAGGTGCCGATCGCCACCACAACAGTGCACCGGCGGCAATATCGCACCAACCGAGACTCCCTGATTCCCATCCATGAGCTCATTCGTGAAATGCAGAGCCAAGGAGTCATCAGCAAGACCCGCTCACCCTTTACCAGTCCCATATGCCCAGTCCGGAAGTCTAATGGAGAGTGGAGACTAACAGTAGACTATTGTTGCCTGAATGAAGTCACTCCACCGTTGAGTGCTGCCGTGGTGGACATGCTGGGACTTCAATATGAACTGGAGTCAAAGGCAGCCAAGTGGTATGCCACAATTGATATTGATAATGCATTCTCCTCAATCCCTCTGGCAGCAGAGTGCTGGCCACAGTTTGCTTTCACTTGGAGGGGCATCCAGTACACCTGGAATCGACTGCCCCAGGGGTGGAAACACAGCCCTACCGTTTCTCATGAACTGATTCAGATGGCACTGGAACAGGGTGGAGCTCCGGAACACCTTCAATACATTGATGACATCATCGTGTGGGGCAACACAGCAGAAGATATTTTTGAAAAAGGGAAGAAAATAGTCCAAATCCTTCTGAAGGCCGGTTTTGCCATAAAACAAAGTAAGGTGAAGGGACCCACACAGGAGATCCAGTTCTTAGGAATCAAGTGGCAAGATGGACATCATCAGATCCCAATGGATGTGATCAACAAAATAGCAGCCATGTCTCCACCAACTAGCAAAATGGAAACACAAGCTTTTTTAGGTGTTGTGGGTTTTTAGAGAATGCATATTCCAAATTACAGTCTGATTGTTATGCCCTCTCTATTAAGTGACCCGGAAGAAGAATGATTTCAAATGGGGCCCTGAGCAATGACAGGGATTTGAAAAGATTAAACAGGAGATCGTTCATGCAGTAGCCCTTGGGCCAGTCCGGGCAGGACAAGATGTAAAAAATGTGCTCTATACCACAGCCGGGGAGAATGTCCCTACCTGGAGCCTCTGGCAGAAAGCACATGGGGAGACCCGAGGTCGACCCCTAGGGTTTTGGAGTCAGATACAAGGGGTCCGAAGCCTGCTATACTCCAACGGAAAAGGAGATATTGGCAGCGTATGAAGGGGTTGGAGCTGCTTCAGAAGTGGTTGGTAGAGAAGCACAGCTCCTCCTGGCACCCCGACTGCCGGTGCTGGGCTGGATGTTCAAAGGGAGGGTCCCCTCTACACACCATGCAACTGATGCTCAATGGAGTAAATGGGTTGCACTGATCACCCAGCGGGCTCGAGTAGGAAACCCCAGTCGCCCAGGAATCTTGGAAGTGATTATGGACTGGCCAGAAGGCAAAGATTTTGGTTTATCGCCAGAGGAGGAGGTGACACGTGCTGAAGAGGCCCCACTGTAAAATAAACTGCCAGAAAAGGAGAAGCAATATGCCCTGTTCACTGATGGTTCCTGTCGTCTTGTGGGAAAGCATCGGAGATGGAAGGCTGCTGTATGGCGTCCTACACGACAAGTAGCAGAAACTGCTGAAGGAGAAGGTGAATTGAGCCAGTTTGCAGAGGTAAAGGCCATCCAGCTGGCCTTAGACATTGCTGAACGGGAAAAGTGGCCAGTGCTCTATCTATACTGACTCCCGGATTGTGGCAAATGCCCTGTGGGGCTGGCTACAGCAGTGGAAGCAGAAAAACTGGCAGCGCAGAGGCAAACAAATCTGGGCTGTCACATTGTGGCAAGATGTTGCTGCCCGGGTAGAGAACCTGGTTGTGAAAGTACGTCACGTGGATGCTCACGTCCCCAAGAGTCGGGCCACTGAAGAACATCGGAACAACCAGCCGGTAGATCAGGCTGCCAAGATTGAAGTGGCTGAGGTGGATCTGGACTGGCAACATAAGGGTGAATTCTTTCTAGCTCGGTGGGCCCATGACACCTCAGGCCATCAAGGGAGAGATGCAACATACAGGTGGGCTCGTGATCTAGGGGTTGGACCAGACCATGGACGCTATTGCACAGGCTATCCACGAATGTGAAACGTGCGCTGCAATCAATCAAGCGAAGCGGGTAAAGCCTCTGTGGTATGGGGGACGATGGCTGAAATATAAATATGGGGAGGCCTGGCAGACTGACTATATCACACTCCCAGAAACCCGTCAAGGCAAGCGCCATGTGCTTACAATGGTGGAAGCAACCACCAGCTGGCTGGAAACCTATCCCGTGCCCCATGCCACTGCCCGGAACACTATCCTGGGACTCGAAAAACAAGTCCTGTGGCAACATGCCACCCCAGAGAGAATTGAGTCAGACAAGGGGACTAATTTCTGAAACAACCTCATAGATACCTGGGCCAAAGAGCACGGCATTAAGTGGGTGTATCACATTCTCTGTCATGCACCAGCCTCCGGAAAAATGGAATGGTACAATGGACTGTTAAAGACTACGCAGAGAGCGATGGAGTGGAGTGGGACACTTAAACACTGGGATACACATTTAGCAAAAGCCACCTGGTTAGTCAGCACAAGGGGATCTGCCAATCGAGCTGGCCCTGCCCAATCAGAACCCTTACGTACTGTGGAAGGGGATAGAGTCCCTGTAGTGCATGTAGAAAATACGCTGGGGAAAACCATCTGGGTTATTCCTGCCTCGGGCAAAGGCAAACCCATTCGTGGGATTGCGTTTGCTCGAGGACCTGGGTGCACTTGGTGGCTGATGCGGGAGGATGGAGGAGTCCGATGTGTGCCTCAAGGGGATTTGATTTTGGGTGAAAACAGCCAATGAACTGAACGGTATGACATTAATTGCTATATAATATTGTGTGTCATCACTCCTATGGTTGCTGTGTACCATATCACTGGTGTCATAGTAGTAGGAATCTCCCAAATTAGTGAAGAATGAACTTTGAATGAACCGAACAAAATGCAACATTGATAGTACAAGGACTAACAATCCAGCGGTGATGGAACGAGGACTGACTTCAGCATGCAACAATCTGACACGACACACACCATCTTCTGTGCCCTGAAAGACTGTTACGATAGATGGAGCCTAAAGTCGTGGACTAAATTAAATGAATTAACATTTTTGTGGTCATTTGTGGATGTTTTACAGACATTTTAAAGAGGTGGAATAAGGGGTGGATACTGTCATGGTTTTAGCTGGGATAGAGTTAATTTTCTTCACTGCAGCTGGCATAGTGCTGTGCTTTGGACTTAGTATGAAAACAATGTTGATAACACATCGATGTTTTAGTTGTTGCTGGGTAGTGCTTGTACTAGTCAAGGACTCTTCTAGCTTCCCATGCTCTGCCAGGTGCACAAGAATCCGGGAGGGGAGGGGGCACAGCTAAGACGGTGGATCCAAACTGGCCAAAGGGGTATTCCATATCATATGATGTCATGCCCAGTATATTAACTGGGGGGAGCTGGCTGGGGGATGCAGCAATCGCGGCTCGGGGACTGGCAGCGTCGGTTGGCGGGTGGTGAGCAGTTGCATGGCTTGTGGGGTTTTTTTCCTTTTTTTTTCCAGGCTTCATTTCTCTTGTTATTTTTCTTTTTATTATATTATCATCATTATTATTATAATGACCATTATTACTATACTATTTTAATTATTAAACTGTTCTTATCTCAAGCCATGAGTTTTCTTGCTTTTGCTCTTCCAATTCTCTCCCCCAACCCCTGGTGGGTTGGGGGAGTGAGCGAGCGGCTGCATGGTTTTTAGTTGCTGACTGGGGCTAAACAATGACAGTTACTCACCAGGTTTTTTTGAACTTGCCAAATTCTTTGAAAGCTTTATTGGGCAGAGACCTGCTTGAAAAAATAGGAGCTGAAATCAGGTTCAAGGATGGGGAAGTTGAAATTTTAATCCCAGAAACTAAATTTGTTGAAGCCACAGCCTTCTTGTTACAGGATACAAATCCCAGAAGGACGAGGTACCTCGAGAAATAGAAGATGCAGTGATTCCCATCGTTTGGGCAGGAGAAGTTCCAGGAAGGTCCAAAAGAGCGGAACCAGTAAGAATTGATCTAAAACTAGGATCGGCACCGGTAAGAATTAAATAATATCCTTTAAAACTAGAAGCGAGAATTGGCCTAGTACCAATAATTCAGAAATTTTTAAAATACACGTTACTGGTAGAATGTGAGTCAATAAAGCAGACAGTACAAGACACACATCCGGCGGTTGCAAATCCATATACGTTACTAACTACTCTCACTAGTGAACAAGGCTGGTTTACAGTTTTAGATTTAAAAGATGCCTTTTTCTGCATACCTCTTGACTCTGAAAGTCAGGAACTTTTTGCTTTTGAGTGGGAAAATCCTGAAACAGGGCAAAAGACACAATATACTTGGACTGTTCTACCACAAGGTTTCGAGAACAGCCCGACCATTTTTGGAGATCAACTAGCAAAAGAATTGGAAATCTGGAGGAAAGAAAACAGACAGGGAACTGTACTACAATATGTAGATGACATCTTAAATTGCAGCAGAAACTCAAGAACAATATTTTTCTCTGACAGTAAGCCTTTTGAATTTCTTGGGAATTAGTGGATACCGTGTATCAAAAGAAAAGGCACAGATTGTCTGAGAAACGGTCATCTACCTGGGCTTTGAAATTCTAAAAGGGCAGAGGCGACTAGGAACAGAATGAAAAGCAGCTATTTGCCACCTCCCCGAGCCATGTACACCAAGAGAATCATGAGCATTTCTAGGTATGGTAGGATGGTGACGCCTGTGGACTGTGAATTATGGATTGATGGTAAAACCTCTATACGAATTACTACAGGACTCCCAAAGAGGGAGCCTTGAATGGACAAATGACAGCAGAGCCGTGTTCAGACGATTGAAACAGACTCTGATGAGAGCACCCGCCCTGGAACTGCCAGACCTGACTAAAAACTTTGAACTTTTCACTTATGAGTGGTGAGGAGTGGCATTAGGGGTCCTGGCACAGTTTCTAGGAGGACAACGAAGAGCAGTAGCGTATTTCCAGCATTGGAACTGAGTGAAGGAAAAAGGTTAATATCTGGACAGATTCTAAGTATGCTTTTGGAGTTGTACGTGCCCATGGAGCCATCTGGAAAGAAAGAGGACTATTATAAGCACAAGGAACTGAAATCAAGCATGCAGCACAAATACAAGGATTACTAGAGAGCATCCAAAACCCAATGGCAGTTGCAATAATGCATTGCAAAGCCCACCAAACAGGAAAGACCCCACCGGAAATAGGTAATCAATTGGCAGGTAAAGCTGCCAAAGAGGCTGCAGAAACAGGCATCATGGCATTGTTACCAGAAAAAGAAACAACTCTACCTAAGACACCACCTAAATATGATAATACAGATGCCAAATTAATAAAGACCTTACGGGCACAGGAACAAATGGATGGGTGGGCTATTACACCCTCAGGGCAAGTAGTAATCCCACCCTTATTAATGAAAGAAATTGCTAGGCAAGAACATAATAAAGTACATTGGGGAACTGAAAATTTAGTAAAGCAGCTTTGGAAAATAGTTATAAGCTGGGCAATGACAGAAATTACAGAAAGATGTGAAATTTGTTGTAAAAATAACCCAAATACTAGTAATAGATTGATTTTTCGGAGTAACCAAAGGAGGAAATTCCCATGGGGATTATTGGCAAATCAATTTCACAGAGCTACCTAGAAAAGGAGGATATAGGTACATCTTGGGTTTAACTGACACTTTTACCGCATGGCCAGAGGCTTTTTCCTGTCACACCAATAAGGCTAGAGAAGCAACTAAAGTTTTGTTAAAAGAAATTATTTCAAGATTCGGTATCCCCCTAGGGATGCCATCAGATTGGGGACCACATTTTGTTGCTGAAGTTCTAAAACAACTGAGTAAAATTTTAGATACGAAATGGGATTTACACACACCATACAGGCCTCAGTCAAGTGGAAAGGTAGAAAGAATGAACTATGCTCTTAAATCCCAAAATGGAAAAATATGCCAAGAAACTTCAGTGACCTGGACACAAGCTTTGCCTGTGGCATTATTAAGAATTAGGATACAGCCTCGGGGTAAAAAGAGTTTAGGTCCCTATGAATTGCTCTATGGGAGACCATAACAGGCCCCTCATATACCAGGGACCATACATATTAAAAGGGGTTATAAAACAGCAAGTCAGCATAGTTAAACAAATACAGGAGGATGACACATCTTTAGGGTTTGAAGAAATTTGGCGCAAATTAACCTCGTGGTTGCTCGATTGGTCCTAGTTAAAGAAATTATTTTTGTTGATTGTTTTCATCATAGCTGTATGTATAATTTCCTGTGTAATGATACCATGTTGTAACAGTTGCTCCAACCTTTGCTGGAAAAAACAGAAAACTAATATGATGAGTGTTGTAGCTTGCTGGCTACAAACCCTCAAAAGAAAAGGAGGGACTGACACCTGATACTGACTTCAAAAAGAACATATGGTCCCTTCTAATTGGAGCAACATAGCTAAGTGTGAAATATTTGGAATACTTTGCAAATAGATAGTCTTAGAATTTGCTATATGTGATTAGATAGAAGGGAGTCTGGAGACACTGTACCCTTGAGTAGAATAAATAAGGGACATGCGCTAGAATAGGCTAGTTTAGTATCAGTAAGAATTGTGTAAGCAAGCCAAAAGCGAACTGAGCATGCCCAAAAACTGAGTTCAACCAGCGGACATGGTGAGGAAAACTATCCATGACCACCAGAGGACCCTGGAAGGCCACCAAGGAACATGAATGCGCATGCGTTAAGGACATTTGCATATATTAATGAGTTCTAAGAATAGTATGAATACGATAATAATTTCCTAGAAATCTAATGAATATGTATATTTTGATTGCATATAACCCCTGTAGTAGAGCAACTCAGCACACACGTGAGGTGGAGCGATCCCCTGCGCGCCGGGTGCCACAATAAAGGATGCCTGCTTTCTAAAACTACAAATTGAGTCTTAGAGGGTTCTTATATTTGCCGACTTACAGTATTACAGTATCAGAAGGAGATAAAAATAAGCCCTCCCCCCCCCATTTCTCTAGGACAGTGCTTTGGTGATGTCCTGGTTTCAGCTGGGATAGAGTTAACTTTCTTCATAGTAGCTAGGTATGGGGCTATGTTTTGGATTTGTGCTGGAAACGGTGTTGATAATGTGGAGATGCTTTAGTTGTTGCTAAGCAGTGCTTACACTAGTCAAGGACTTTTTCAGCTTCCCATGCTCTGACAGGCACAAGAAGCTGGGAGGGGACACAGCCAAGACAACTGACCATCAAGCAAGCTGTGCAAGGTGACCCTTCCTTGAATGGCAGGAAGATGTGCCAGGGGAGGTTTAGGTTGGATATTAGGAAAAGGTTCTTCACCCAGGGGGTGGTGGAGCACTGGAACAGGCTCCCCAGGGAGGCAGTCACAGCACCAAGTCTGACGATAATCTGGAAGCACTTGGACAACACCCTCAGAGATAGGGTGTGAATTTGGGGTTGTCCTGTGCAGGGACAGGAGTTGGACTCTATGATCCTTGTGGGTCCCTTCCAACTCAGGACATTCTATGATATTCCATACCATATGACATCATGCTCAGTATATAAAGCTGGAGGAAGAAGAAGGAAGGGGGGGACATTTGGAGTGACGGTGTTTGTCTTCCCAAGTAACTGTTACGCTTGATGGAGCCCTGCTTTCCTGGAGATGGTTGAACACCTGCCTGCCGATGGGAAGGAGTGAATGAATTCCTGGGTTTCTTTGGCCTTTGCACACGGCTTTTCCTTTACCTGTTAAACTGTCTTTATCTCAACCCACGAGTTTCCTCACTTTTACTCTTCTGATTCTCTCCCCCATCCCACTGGAGGGGGAGTGAGCAAGTGGCTGTGTGATGCTTAGTTGCTGGCTGGGGCTAAACCACAACAGGTAGTAAAGCCATTGATAGCTCTCCTGTTTTATAGGTGGGAAACAAATACTCAGGAATGACACTGAACTGTTTCAGCTCAAACAGATAGTCAGTGGTAGATAACAAGAGATCACAAGCACCAACTGGAAGACCATCCTTTCTCACATAAAGGTCTTCAATGCTGGCAAAACTGTTGTTATCCACAGGATACGAGTCTCACATTGATTGACTCCTGCCAAATACAGGTATTTTCTATCTCAGTAGAAGGTTTAGAGTTGACTGAGCTTTCGCTACATTTTTCAAGTCATCAACTATATAATCAAAGTGTTCCATCTACTATCTGCCTAATTTAGCTAGGTATATCCAACCATGAATATGTTGTGCAATTAAATTCCAATACAGACAACACTGCTTTGTTCCTCTGCAAACTGCAAAACCCTGCCACTTCCCTTTTTGAAATAACAAAGCAGAAAGGCTTACATGAAGGCAACTGCTATGCATTTCAAATAAAATAAAGATTTTGAGTTTTACTTTTGGAACACTCACTATACATTTTTTACCAAACTTCCACCAAGCATAGGCACAGCAACTGACCATTCAATTGCCACTGCTTCCCAAAGCAAGGGGATTTTACTGAACTCACATTTGCTAAACTGTCTACAAATAGAATTAGGTGAGTGGTAATCAGTTTGATTTTTAAAAAGCCTGAAAATTTTACAAACGTTATGTGCTGTAAGTAGTATAAGAGGCAATGGGAACAAGAGGTACTTCCACTGGGAAGTGGCAAAGCCAATACAGAGCTTGCAGATATAACACCACTATAGAAAGCTGGTAAGCAAAATTGGAAGAAAAAAATCATAGAGCCAGATAAGTGACTTTAAGAGACAAACAAAACCTCTGTTATAGATTTTTTTAAAACATTATTTGCAATATGGATCACATTGAAATATGAGAATATAAATACTGCTCTTGTATAATATACTTCACATCATTAATGAATTGTAGCTTTAATGAGAAAATACTATAATTCAAGTTCAATCTCTTAAGCAATTTGTTGTTCCTCATCTTCTGTGAATTCACCATGGCATTTTAGCCTAATGAACACCGGTATAATGCATATTACATCTTTCTAACATCAAAACCACTTGCCTCCCAAAATAATAATTAGAAAGAAATTAAATTATGGAGAAATAACTACATTTTGTTTGATTTGTTTTAAAAATAAAAAGCAGATCCTGCAGGACACTGGCTCCACTACTGAGTAAGTATGAAATGAGTAGAAATTGTGTTTTAGAGGCTTCTTCTATTTGCCAACTTACGGTATCAGCCTGGTGCCATATAAACCTCCCTGTGATCAAAAAAAACCCCAAAATTCCACCGATGGCACCAGCCTCCGAGCCATGTGTTAATCAGATGAATTGTCCTGTTCCTGTTCCTTTCAGTATTCTTCTTCCCTGCCACTAGACAGGATCGAGGAAAACACTAACTGCACTCCTGGTCCTTCGACCATTCACCCCAGAGCCCTGAAGTCCCTTTTGATCGCTCTTGGGCTTCTCTCCACAACCTCATCACTGCCCACCTGCATAACCAAGAGCAGGTAGTAATCAGAGGGCTGTAGCAGACCAGGGAGTTTCCTAGTAACATCTCTGACCCGAGCCCTAGGGAGGCAGCAGACTTCCCTGTGGGATGGGTCTGGTTGGCATATTGGGCCCTCTGTCCCCCTCAGAAGGGAATCGCCTACAACAGTTACCCTCCTTTTCTTCTTAACAGAGGCGGTCATAATGCGTGGGGGTGACTGACTCACCCCAGGCAAGTCCCTAGATTTGGTAACAGCTGTGAAAACCTGGGACATAAGGTCTGATTCCAGACTGCAAAATAAACTCCCATCTTCACCTCTGCACTTTGGCTTATTATATTAGGTAGGGCCTATTAGATCAGTAGTAAATGTTTATTAACTGCACCTTTGACAAATATATATGTTTAGAAGAAAGACACTTCTAAATTAGTGGCTTGTAAATGAAGGCCATAGCTGCTTCTTCATGGCTGAATTACATTTATTGTGCTCAGCTGGAAAATATTTCAGCCATTTAAAAAGCAGCAGCTGTTAACCTGCTTTAAGGGAATGTTTGCATTTTCTTTTGAACCATCTGGTCACAATATCAGACAATGCTTGGTGTTCCTCAGTATTGTCTAACAGTCTTGGCTGTTCCAATGTGTCATGGTTTTGGCTGGGATAGAGTCAATTTTCTTCACTGTAGCTGGCATAATGCTGTGCTTTGGATTTAGTATGAGAATAATGTTGATAACACACTGATGTTTTAGTCGTTGCTAAGTAGTGCTTACATTAGTCATGGACTTTTCCAGCTTCCCGTGCTCTGCCAGGGGCACAAGAATGTGGGAGGGGAGGGGGCACAGCCAAGACAACTGATCCAAACTGGCCTAAAGGGCTATTCCATATCATGTGATGTCATGCCCAGTATATTAACTGGGAGGAGTTGGTCTGGGGAAATAGTGGTTATGGTTTGGGGACTGGTGGTGTCTGTTGGCAGGTCATGAGCGGTTGCATCACTTGGGGTTTGTTTGGTTGTTTCCCCCCTCCCCAGGTTTTTTCTCTCTCATTATTTTCCTTTTCATTATATTATTATTGTTATTATTATTTCTATTACTATTTTATTTTAATTACTAAACTGTTCTTATCTCAACCCACAAGTTTTCTTGCTTTTGGACTTCCGATACTCCTCCCCGTCCCAGTAGGGTGGGGGGGAGTGAGCGAGCGGCTGCGTGGTGCTTAGGTGCTGACTGGGACTAAATCACGACAGTCCTTTTTGGTGCCCAACATGGGGCACAAAGGGTTTGAGATAATAACAGTTGCTGGTCACACCATCGACTCATCTGTTCTCAGAATTAGTTTATCCAATCTGCATCATGCACTTATATTTGCAGTACATGATAAAGACTGGTGTTGGTTTTCGTAGTTTGCTGTGCTCTGCAGTGGTTAGAGATGTTTTGCCTGGGAGATTTGTTATTACAACACTGGCCTTGAGCTTTACCAGTTATTTGGGTCTTGCATGGAAGCCGTTACTGTACTTCGGCTAACTCCTCATGGAGACAATTAGCAATTATACCTCCTCCTCTGAGAGGCTTTTTATGGAGGAAATACAGAATGGCACCATTACTGCCTTCTTCTATGATGTCTCCTACTTCATTACAACAACGCTTCAGTATCTTGAACATCCTTGGGTAGTTAAGATACATTGGTATTCCTTCGGCATATTGTTCCTGTTTTGTCTAAGGTTAATAAAGCAGTTTAAGAATATCATCCAGAGAACTGCCCCAAGGCTCGATAGTTATGGGTGGCAGGGTATGTGAGACAGTATAGACAAATGCCTAGGACGGTGGGCACCACCAAAGTTCTGGGACTTCACCCCCGGACAAGTGCAGAATCCTGAAAACTTAGTAGCATATTTGGAGGAAGTATGTTGTCACCCAGGCAATTCTAGGGAGACAGAAATCACTGCAATGTGCTGGGGCCTGGCCCGTGCCTGCAGAGCCCTGTTTAACACTATTCAGTACCCCCAAGGGGAAGAGAAGGCCTCTGGATCTAAAAAGACAAAGAGAAAGAAAGCGACAAGCGCTGTGATCACTCAAACCCCCACGACAGGCACTGCAGCTGAACCAGCGAATCAACCTGTGCCAGTATCAGTCGCCCCTATACACAAGAAGAAATCTTGGAAGAGAAAGTCAACTCATTTAGAAAGAGATGATGAAGAAGCAGGGCCATCACGAGAAGAGGAAGAACTCGTACAAGAAAGGGAAACTACCCGATCCCTATCCTTGAGTGAGCCGTGAGATATGCGAAAAGATTTTGGCCGTCGTTCAGGTGAGCACGTTGTCACCTGGCTGCTCCGATGCTGGGATAACGGGGCCAACAGTCTGGAATTAGAGGGGAAGGAAGCCAAGCAACTACATTTTTGTTTGACTTGTTTTAAAAATAAAAAGCAGATCCCGCAGGACACTTGATACACTACTGAGTAAGCATGAAATGAGGCTAATTTCATTTGATGTACTTTATTTACTTTATTAGGTCAGGAGAGAAGCAGAAATGAAGTAGTGTACTGTAAATGTGCTTAATAAAGTAGGTAAACATAGGCATCAACAACTTAGACAATGTATTTCCAGTGAGCTATATTTGTTCTTATCAAAGTATTTGTGTAAGCAGAAGCTACAGTCTAAATCTAAAGCTAAAAAGGAAAAAAAAAGGGCACAGCTTGTTCAGGCAACTAGAGGTCTAGGAATGTAAACTATTTCATTTAGGAGTCTATTCTTCTTTTCTGGGTCATGTAATCCCCACATTAACCTCGGTGGATCTTACATTGTCAGAAAACCAGAATTCTAAGTCAAATGTTGTTTACCTCTCCTTTTACAGCCTCTTCTTTTCAAATCCACAGGCATAAATGAACCTCCTCCTTTCCTTAAGAAAAACTAAAAAACAACATACCAACCCCACTTTTATAGGAGAGGACATGGGAAGAGAGGGGCAAGGAGAATGGTATGCTTTAACCTAAAGAATGTGTGGGGCTGAAAAATGTGGAGAGCAATGTGAACTGGGAATGTTTAGCAATTACATTTCTAATCTGAACTGCCCCTAAAACAAGTGGGAGCTTCAACATCCATTTTCATAGGGGAAGAACTGCTTCCCTGCGGTTAAAAAGCTTCATACAGAATCAGGCAAGTAGATGTTTCAATAAGTGAGCATCCAGTATGAGAGATGAAAGTGAACTGGCTCTTTGCTTTATGATCCATTAAGGGATCTAGCCATACAGGGAAAAAAAAAAAAAAAAAAAGGAGAAAAAAAGATAATTTGCAGAAATCAGCATGCCCTCAAATCATACTTAATTTAAATAAACAGACAAGAGGGTTCAAGGAGTTTAGCTCTGCCTAGGCACAAGTGAAAACAATGCAAGATGGTTTATTAATAGACAGATAAAACCATCCAGAAACGGCCTGATGAGTCAGTACAACTCAGCAGCTGAGGGAGATCTCCACAGCTTTCACACATGATGAGTGCCTGTGACAACCAGGTCTACAGCTGAAGCCACCGGCAGCAGCATGCAGCTCTCTGGAGCTGGTGGTGGGAAGTGTTAAACGGCTGTAATGGAAACAGGGGCACTCTGCACTTCACTTGCGTTACTGGCAGGTTAGGTTATCATCTCCACACACTTCCAAAAATCAGTTATCATAGAAAGCTTTCCAGATGTTCTATCCGTGCGAACCTGAAATCTGAGAGTAAATACTAACATCTAATAAATGGTGTAATAATGATGTGGAAACTGTAATAAAAGATCTACACTTCTCTTGGGGAAAATTATTAACTCAAAAGTCACATTAGCTTGCCAGAAAACATGTTTGGGGTGATAAATACTGGTTTGTGGTTGTAGACTTGTAGCTTTACATTCAGCTGAGCCATCAGTGTCTTTGAACAACTGAGACTGATAAAAGCATGGCCCAGTGAAAACAAATGAGGATGAGTTCTGAGCTTTGCAACTGGCAACTAATAAACTCCTTTACATGGCTTTGAGCCTCATGCTTCCTGTTCCCTTTCTGCAAAATGCTTTGAAAACTACAGATGAAAAGCCTATGTTTATTATACATTATATTGAAGCCTTATACTCCAAAATAAAATACAAAGTAAAAGTAAATTAGCGGCCAAATTCTTAGATGGTAAACAGCAGCCTTCCCCCCCCAATCCCAGCTGATGATTTTCTCAAACCAAGAGGCCAGCTCATGAATCAGTTCTTACTTTACTTTTCACCTGTGACAGAAGACTTCTCAAAAACTGCTTGCAAAGCTGTGATATGTCAAAGCCTCCACCTGCAAAAGCAACTAACATCTCTGGCTGCATCCAACAGAGCTGAGGCAGAGCCGGCGAGCGAGCCCTGTCCTGGCAGACCCACCATGCCACTGCAGGGCGGGCTGGGTCAGCGCTTGCAAAAGGGCCTGGGACAATCTGTCTCTGCCAAGGTTCTGCCCCAGTTTCTTCCAAACACAGAGACTCAGATAGCCCAGCAGCTTGGCACAGCCCTCACATCAGCTATGTCATTACAGCTGCCAAAGTGGGAACCACATCTGAGCTGTTTGTGAATTCTGGGCAGATCGAGTTGGTCACTTCTTGCTGTGACTTCCCAGCAGTTTCAAAGAAAAGAAGATCTGTATAAGGGGATGCAAGCAGGATCAGACCTTTTGACTGGTCAATTGACACAGTTTGTTTGAAGATCAACATTTCTCTAATGTCTGTTGCAAAGTAAAAATATCTTTTCTTGATGACTCATTTTCCACACTAAAGAATGTCTGAGGGTGGAAGAACAGAGATGAAGTCATTCTATTTTTTTTGCCTCCTGTCACTATTGTAGCAGTTCTCAACTCCAGCACAAAATAGAAATGAAGCATTTGCAAGACGTTTCCAGCAAGTGAACTGAACAACACTATTTTGTTACCTCTTTTGTAATCATTTTGATCTAGATGCGTATTATATTCAAATCATTTCAGCACTCTTATGCTCACCCTCAGAATCTGACCTTCCAAACACAGAGGCAGAAGCAGGGTTTTTAGTGTATCCATGAAATGGATGGTGCGTTACTTGCAAAAACTTCTTTGCTGTTAGTGTTGTGAGTCCAGTCATGCTTTAGTTAAGTTAGGAATGAATGAATTTAATGAGAAGATTTTTAATCCCACAGGATTAGACTCTAAAGAATAGCCTCTTGGAGTAAGGAGTGCCTCAGAAAACCTCTGCAACATTGCTGGACTCTGAAACTCTACAGAGCTTGGCAAGGGCTTTCTGCCTCTTGTCCCAGCACTCCCCTACTACACTACACTTCAAGTGGGGATGGTGACATAATCTTTTTTTTGTTCTAGATGACAAAAGGTATGGGATATTAACACCTAGCTAGAATCAGGAGAAGTAGGTGATCCCGGCATCCTTATAGGGAAGGAACAATTTTCATACACTCAGAAGCTGGGCAGAAAACAGCCCACAGCTTCTGGAACCAGTGTGCCCAAAACAGAAACAGCAGGAAGTGTGGGAAGATTTATCATAAAAGGAGTTTTCCTCGCCTCCTCCTCCTTCCCTTGAGCAAGCTGACTCATGGTTTCTCAGCAGCATGGGCACAGAGTCTTTCCCAGCAATGGCGAAGCATGCATCCTAGAGCTACAGTAATGAAACTCCAGTGGGTTGAAAGGGGATGACGGAAAAAGTGGGGGTTTTTTTGAAAGGTAGGGGGATAGGAGGAGCTAGTTTCAAGGGGGATCAGAAAGCTCTCATCAGGTGGTAAGCAGCAGCGGGCACCTCTTGCCCTGCAGTATCACACACTGCCCCCATACACCTCCAGTATTCCTTTCCTCCAGCGGAGAGATGGGGACCCCAACCCACACCTCTTCTGCAACCTGAAGAGCCACTCTGCCTCCCATGCACTGAGCATCCATTCTGCCCTTACCCACATGTACCCCCCTGCCTGCTGAGGAGGGGGAGAGGCTGAGACAGGCCGAGGGGGAGGCCAGTGCACTTTGTTCCTTGCCATCACAAAAGGAGCAAGTATTAAAAAGAAGAAACTTTTCTGCATGGAGAAGGAGGCAGAGGAACCCTCTGTGTGCAGGAGGTGATCAAAACACAGATTGCCCCAACAAGTCCTACAAAACATAAATCAAGGGTTGCCTTGTTCTTAGCTTAAGAGGGAAGGCATTTATGCTCATTTTCAGTGAAATATCATGGTTCAGCCTCAGTCAGCAACTAAACACCACGCAGCCGCTTGCTCACTCCCCCCACCCCTCTGGGATGGGGGAGAGAATCGGAAGAGCAAAAGCAAAAAAACAAAATAAAAAACTTGTGGGTTGAGATAAGAACAGTTTCACAATTAAAATAAGATAATAATGATAATAATGATGATTATTATAGTAAAAGCAATAATTATAATATAATGAAAAGGGAAAAAGGGAAAAAAACAGAAACACAAACGATACAACTGCTCACCACCCGCCGACCGACGCTGCCGGTCCCTGAGCCGCAACTGCTGCTTCCCTCCCCCAGCCAGCCCCTCCCAGTTAACATACTGGGCATGACGTTACATGATATGGAATATCCCTTTGGCCAGTTTGAATCCGCTCTCTTAGCTGTGCCCCCTCCCCTCCCGGATTCTTGCGCACCTGGCAGAGCGTGGGAACCTAGAAGAGTCCTTGACTAGCACAAGCACTACCCAGCAACAACCAAAACATCGGTGTGTTATCAGCACTGTTTTCATACTAACTCCAACGAACAGCACTATGCCAGCTGCAGTGAAGAAAAAGAACTCTATCCCAGCTAAAACCATGACAGTATCCACCCCTTATTCCATATCATTTACATCATGCTCAGGTCCCATACTATCCAAAACAATTTCAAGAAGCCCTACCTGCCTTCTCATCCTTAAATGAAATCTGTATATTCTATTAATCATACCCCACTCTATGGACCACCGCTGTAAAATGTCCATGAAATGTCCATTGAGTTAATTTAGTACATTACTTTGGGTTCCATCTATTGTACGATTCTTTCAGAAAGGTGGTGTGTGTGGTGTTGGATTGTTGCATACTGAAGTCAGTCCTTGTTCCATCACCGCTGCACTGTCAGTCCTTGTTCTATCACTGCTGCACTTTGCTTGGTTCAATTGAAAGTTCATTTTTTTAAATTAATTTCGGAGATTCCCACCATGATGCCATTGATATGGCATATAGCAACCATAGTAGTGATGACATACAATATTATAAAGGAATTAATGTCATACCATTCAGTTCATAGGCCGTTTTCACTCAAGATCAAATCCCCTTCAGGTACACATCGGACTCCTCCATCGTCCCGCATTAGCCGCCAAGTACACCCAATTCCTTGAGCAAAAGCAGTCCCACGAATGGGTTTGCTTTTGCCTGAGGCAGGAATAACCCAGACGGTTTTCCCCAGCATATTTTTTATGTGCACTACAGGGACTTTATCCCCTTCCACAGTACGTAAAGGTTCTGATTGGGCAGGGCCAGCTCGATTGGCAGAGCCCCTTGTGCTGACTAACGAGGTAGCTTTTGCTAAATGTGTATCCCAGTGTTTAAATGTTCCACCCCCACCATTGCTCTCACTGTAGTCTTTAAGAGTCCACTGTATCTTTTGATTTTCCCAGAGGATGGCGCATGACAGGAAATCTGATACACCCACTTAACGCCGTGCTCTTTGGCCCAGGTGTCTATGAGGTTGTTTCAGAAATGAGTCCCCTTGTCTGACTCTGTAGCTGTACGCTTCTACGGGAGAACTTATCTTGGGCCGCATATCTCCGGGACACAGGGCTCTACCCACCCTGGGGACAGTGATGCACAGACATCAATATGATGGATACAAAATGTCCGTTTATTTAGCTGCGTCACACGCTTATATAGCTCTTGCGCTTCCTGTTCCTGCCACTCCTATGGGGAGGAGTCTATCTTTCCGTCACATCCCGTAATCTTCCGGTCGCCGATCCCTGTCTATTCCCCTACAGACTCAATTCTCTCTGGGGTGGCATGTCGCCACAGGACTTGTTTTTCAAGACCCAGGATAGTGTTCCGGGCAGTGACATGGGGCACGGGATATGTTTCCAGCCAGCTGGTGGTTGCTTCCACCATTGTAAGCACATGGCGCTTGCCTTGGCAGGTTTGTGGGAGTGTGATAGAGTCAGTCTGCCAGGCCTCCCCATATTTATATTTCAGCCATCGTCCCCCATACCACAGAGGCTTTACCCGCTTCGCTTGATTGATTGCAGCGCATGTTTCACATTCGTGGATAGCCTGTGCAATAGCGTCCATGGTCTGGTCCAACCCCTAGATCACGAGCCTGCCTGGATGTTGCATCTCTCCCTTGATGGCCTGAGGTGTCATGGGCCCACTGAGCTAGAAATAATTTACCCTTATGTTGCCAGTCCAGATCCACCTCAGCCACTTCAGTCTTGGCAGCCTGATCTACCTGCTGGTTGTTCCGATGTTCTTCAGTGGCCCGACTCTTGGGGACGTGAGCATCCACATGACGTACCTTTACAACCAGGTTCTCTACCCGGGCAGCAATATCCTGCCACAATGTGGCGGCCCCGATGGGTTTGCCTCTGCGCTGCCAGTTGCTTTGCTTCCACTGTTGTAACCAGCCCCAATGGGCATTTGCCACCATCCAGCAGTCAGTATAAAGATAGAGCACTGGCCACTTTTCCCGTTCAGCAATGTCTAAGGCCAGCTGGATGGCCTTTACCTCTGCAAACTGGCTCAATTCACCTTCTCCTTCAGCAGTTTCTGCTACTTGTCGTGTAGGACGCCATACAGCAGCCTTCCATCTCCGATGCTTTCCCACAAGGCGACAGGAACCATCAGTGAACAGGGCATATTGCTTCTCATTTTCTGGCAGTTTATTTTACAGTGGGGCCTCTTCAGCACGTGTCACCTCCTCCTCTGGTGATAATCCAAAGTCTTTGCCTTCTGGCCAGTCCATGATCATTTCCAAGATTCCTGGGCAACTGGGGTTTCCTACTCGAGCCCGTTGGGTGATCAGTGCAACCCATTTACTCCACGTTGCATGGTGTGTAGAGGGGACCCTCCCTTTGAACATCCAGCCCAGCACCGGCAGTCGGGGTGCCAGGAGGAGCTGTGCCTCAGTACCAACCACTTCTGAAGCAGCTCGGACCCCTTCATACGCTGCCAATATCTCCTTTTCCATTGGAGTATAGCGGGCTTCGGACCCCTTGTATCCGACTCCAAAACCCTAGGGGTCGACCTCGGGTCTCCCCTGGCGCTTTCTGCCAGAGGCTCCAGGTAGGGACATTCTCCCTGGCTGTGGTATAGAGCACATTTTTTACATCTTGTCCTGCCCGGACTGGCCCAAGGGCTACTGCATGAACGATCCCCTGTTTAATCTTTTCAAATCCCTGTCATTGCTCAGGGCCCCATTTGAAATCATTCTTCTTCCGGGTCACTTAATAGAGAGGGCATAACAATCAGACTGTAATTTGGAATATACGTTCTCGAAAAACCCACAATACCAAAAAAACCCTTGTGTTTACTTTTTGCTAGTTGGTGGAGACATGGCTGCTATTTTGTTGATCACATCCATTGGGATCTGATGACGTCCATCTTGCCACTTGATTCCTAAGAACTGGATCTCCTGTGTGGGTCCCTTCACCTTACTTTGTTTTATGGCAAAACCGGCCTTCAGAAGGATTTGGACTATTTTACTTACTTTCTCAAAAACATCTTCTACTCTATTGACCCACATGATAATGTCATCAATGTATTGTAGGTGCTCGGGAACTCCACCTTGTTCCAATGCATTATGGATCAGTCCATGGCAAATGGTAGGGCTGTGTTTCCACCCCTGGGGCAGTCGTTTCCAGGTGTACTGGATGCCCCTCCAAGTAAAAGCAAAATGTGGCCTGCACTCTGCTGCCAGAGGGATTGAGAAAAACGCATTGGCAATATCAATTGTGGCATACCACTTGGCTGCCTTTGACTCCAGTTCGTATTGAAGTCCCAGCATGTCCGCCACGGCAGCACTCAATGGTGGAGTGACTTCATTCAGGCAACAATAGTCTACTGTTAGTCTCCACTCTCCATTAGACTTCCGCGCTGGCCGTATAGGACTGTTAAAGGGTGAGTGGGTCTTGCTGATCACTCCTTGGCTCTCCAGTCGACGAATGAGCTCATGGATGGGAATCGGGGAGTCTCGGTTGGTGCGATATTGCCGCCGGTGCACTGTTGTGGTGGCGATCGGCACCTGTTGTTCTTTGACCCTCAGCAACCCCACAACAGAAGGGTCCTTCGAGAGACCGGGCAAAGTAGACAGCTGTTTAATTTCCGCCGTCTCCAAGGCAGCTACACCAAAAGCCCACCTGTACCGTTTTGGGTCCTTGAAATACCCTCTCCTGAGGTAGTCTATGCCAAGTATGCATGGAGAGTCTGGGCCAGTCTCAATGGGGTGCTTTTGCCACTCATTCCCAGTTAGGCTCACTTCGGCCGCCAATGCAGTTAGCTCTTGGGATCCCCCTGTCACTCCAGCAATACTGATGGGTTCTGCCCCTATATAGTTTGATGGCATTAGGGTGCACTGTGCACCAGCGTCCACTAAAGCTTTATACTCCTGTGGGTCGGACGTGCCAGGCCATTGGCTCCACACAGTCCAGTAAACCCAGTTGTCCCTTTCCTCCACCTGGCTGGAGGCAGGGCCCCTCTAGTCCTGATCATAGTGTTTGTCACACACTACTCGTAAATATGAATCACAAGTGCCTGGTAAGATCAGGAAGAAAATCAGCGCTTCTACTCCTCTGTTCTCGGTATTGCTTACTGGAAACTGGAGCGGCAGCTTTCCTGGAAAAAAGCCCCTGAGTGATTGGGTCGTGTGCAGTGGTCTTCATCTGGATCTTTGGATGACTGTTGATCATCCAGGTCACTATAAATCACCTCAAGCATGGCTAGTTTCCTCAGGTACTGGATGCCTTTCTCCATGGTCATCCATTTCCCTAGGTGAAATACAATATCTTCTTTGAAGGGGTACCTTTCTCTCACACCTGACAGGAATTGCCTCCAGAGGCTGACGGCTTGTTTCCCTTTTCCAATTTCTTTGTCAATGCCCCCTTCCCTAGAGAGGGATCCGAGTTGTTTGGCTTCTTTTTACTCTAATTCTAGGCTACTGGCCCCATTATCCCTGCATCGGAGCAGCCAGGTGACAATGTCGTCACCTGAACGACGGCCGAAATCTTTTCGCATATCCTGCAACTCACTCACGGATAGTAATCGGGTAGTTTCCTTTTCTTGTACGAGTTCTTCCTCTTCCTCTCCTCGTGAGGGCCCTGCTTCTTCATCATCTCTTTCTAAACGAGTTGACTTTCTCTTCCAAGATTTCTTCTTGTGTATAGGGGCGACTGATACTGGCACAGGTTGGTCCTCTGATTCAGCTGCAACGCTTGCCACCAGGGTTGGAGTAGCTGCAGCATCTGTTGTGGGTTTTTGAGTGGCCGCTGTCCTTGTCGCTTTCCTTGTCTTCGTCTTTTTAGATCCAGAGGCCTTCTATTCACCTTGGGGGTACTGAATAGTGTTAAACAGGGCTCAGTTGGCATGGGCCAGTCCCCAGCACATTGCAGTGATTTGTATCTCTCTGGAATTGCCAGGGTGACAACATACTTCCTCCAAATATGCTACTAAGTTTTCAGGATTCTGCACTTGTCCGGGGGTGAAGTCCCAGAACTTTGGTGGTGCCCACCGTCCTAGGCATTTGTCTATACTGTCTCACATACCCTGCCACCCATAACTATCAAGCCTTGGGGCAGTTCTCTGGATGATATTCTTGAACTGCTTTATTAACCTTAGACAAAACAGGAACAATATGCCGAAGGAATACCAATGTATCTTAACTACCCAAGGATGTTCAAGATACTGAAGCGTTGTTGTAATGAAGTAGGAGACATCATAGAAGGCAGCAATGGTGCCATTCTGTATTTCCTCCATAAAAAGCCTCTCAGAGGAGGAGGTATAATTGCTAATTGTCTCCATGAGGAGTTAGCCGAAGTACAGTAACGGCTTCCATGCAAGACCCAAATAACTGGTAAAGCTCAAGGCCAGTGTTGTAATAACAAATCTCCCAGGCAAAACATCTCTAACCACTGCAGAGCACAGCAAACTATGAAAACCAACAGCAATTTTTAACGTTTAATTCACAATTAGCATGTTATAGAATGAACAAAATAATAGTATTGAGAACAGATGAATCAGTGCTGTGACCAGCAACTGTTATTGCCTCAAACCCTTCATGCCCCACATTGGACAACAAAAAGTACTGTTGTGGTTTAGCCTCAGTCAGCAACTAAACACCACACAGCCGCTGGCTCACTCCCCGCACCTCTCTGGGATGGAGGAGAGAATCGGAAGAGCAAAAGCAAAAAAAACCATTCCAAACCAAAAAAAAAAACAACTTGTGGGTTGAGATAAGAACAGTTTCATAAATAAAATAAGATAATAATGATAATAATGATGATTATTATAGTAATAACAACAATGATAATATAATAAAAAGGAAAAGGGAAAAAGGGAAAAAAACAGAAACACAAATGATGCAACCACTCACCACCCACCGACTGACGCTGCCGGTCCTCAAGCTGCAATTGCTGCTTCCCTCCCCTGGCCAGCTCCTCCCAGTTAACATACTGGGCATGACATCATATTATATGGAATATCCCTTTGGCCAGTTTGAATCCGCTCTCTTAGCTGTGCCCCCTCCCCTCCTGGATTCTTGTGCACCTGGCAGAGCATGGGAAGCTAGAAAAGTCCTTGACTAGTACAAGCACTACCCAGCAACAACTAAAACATCGATGTGTTATCAACATTGTTTTCATACTGAGTCCAAAGCACAGCACTATGCCAGCTGCAGTGAGGAAAATTAACTCTATCCCAGCTAAAACCATGACAACATTTCAGTGAAATATGAATATATATTAATTTGAATTCAAGTGTCTTTTGTTATTTTGATACCATTTTCTCTAATGCTTTGCTGCATTACAGAAGTCATTACATTATAGGGTTGCCTGTGCTGACAAAGGAATTCCTTCTCATGCTCTTTTCTTATTTTCTAGATAAAGTTGTTTAAACCTGAGTAAATAAATATTACACAGCACTATGTACATGCTCTGTTACAACCATTAAAAACACAGGAGTCCAGTAAACCTGTCCAATAAAAAATATTTGACACAGTTCATAGACCTCTATCTGAGATAGTAGAGTCTTGCAGACTGAATTTGATTTTAAATTTATAAGGGGAAAGTATCAAGGTTTGTTCATACAAAGAGAGAAGAAAGGTGCTTTTGGGCAGAGACAAAAATTTCCACAAGTAATGACAAGTATACCCAAAAGAGTAGTGCTTTCAAAAAGCATTCATTTCAGCAGCCCTAAAGATACAGACAGAATAATTAGTCGCCTGTGTATATTAACTCCTCAACCCAGCAGCTGCTGATCTGAGAGCAGATCTGAAGATGCCTTTTCACACTCTTCATCACTGAAGTCAATACCAAATGCACATCTACAGATTTATTTCCCAACATGAGACTAACCTGGGCACTTTTTACTGACTGCAGACCCAAAGGTGGGCAACACCAAATGGATTCACTAATGTTTGTACAATGTGATGAAGTAACAAAAAAGACAAACAACAGAGGCACGAGCACTACCAAACTGCAAAGCAGTGCATCAGAGGAGGCACTAAGGTTTTCTGTTCACTGCATTTCCAATTCAGGTATGATTTCCTTGAAACCTGATGACAGCTGTCATATATGGATGGTTATTTCTCTTGGTGAACCTTTTCGCTTCTGAAATCTTGACAAATGCAAGTGCTAGGCCAAGAAAATCTAGTATGAGCTACTATTCCATATTGAGCCCAGTGAAGAAACTATCCTAGACATATCTCCCAGGATTAGAGATATAGCTACAATAGAGTACATTCACCATGTAAGTCTAGAGTCATAAACATGGGCCATATGCTGTCCATATCTGTCTGAGCCTGTGGTACAGAAATACTGGCTAAACATAGATCATCTGCCAAACAAAAGACAACTGTTTTCAGAAGATCCGTAGAACTTCAGAGAGCTCAAGTTTCACTGGACCGTTGTCCAAGGATGTCTTCACTCAGGATTCAAATTCCATGTCATGAGTAGTCATAATTCATCTAAAATATTTGCAGGCTTATCAAATCTCTCCTTATTTATGAACCTCCAAACCAATATATCACTGAAGAACACAAGATTGGTCCTCACAGGGCTTAAAGATTCATCTGTCTTTCAAGGTATTGTATTATACTTTATTTCTTTTATGTGCAGGTCAGAACAGAGCCCTCAAACAATATGAAACATCTGCAAAATCTTATCTCAGAGGGCTTTTTAATCCGCTCATGCCCTACACCCTAACACAAACAAGAATGGAGAACAGTTTCTTTCTCTTTCCCTCAGTTTCAAACTGATCTAGATTACAATCTTGTACTTTCAGTGATAGCTTGTTACCTCCCTTGCAGAGAGATAAACTTTGCACCCTTGGCACTTCATTTAGATATGTTGAGGTCAGAAGTCTGGCAGAAATATCTTTGCTGATACATATTTTACAATGATCAATAAGAGAAACAGAAAGGAAACAAAAGGCACTGGAATAAAAGTAGAAGAAAGCCAATGGCAAACACAACACACAATCCTGTAGAGGCCTCGGAGATTATTTTTAATATTAAAAGAAAAAAAAAACCACTTCTCCCTCTCCCCCAATGTAAAGCATTTTGTTTAGATGAAGTGCAACGCTTGGCTTTCTATAAATAATGCCAACTGAGCTCTCCCAGGTGACCCGGGGGGGCCTCTGCCACCCTCAGCCAGGAGACAGAACAACACTTGTTTTCCACATTCCCACCTAATCTAATTCTCAGGACTGAGCAGCCTGAAAAAATACTATTCATATTCCATGCCAACTTGCTTCTCTATCCTGTAGAAAAACCTAAGCAACAATAAATTCAGGACTATTTTTAACTTAAAAATGTGTATGTTACTATATTTTCAGCATACAAATAAAATCTGGTTGCATTAATTTGACAGCTTCTAAAATCTAACTTTCAAATACAAAATAACACTAGGAAAGCATTGTTGCCCATGAAAATAGAAGCCTGCAGATTTTGTGGAAAGCTAAGATTTCCAAAGCATTTTTCTTACAGTTTATGCTTACAATTTTAAAATGCACATTTGTTTATGAAAGAAATTATTTAAAAGACTTCTGGTAAGCATTCCTGCACTTCAAATTACATTGCTTTAAAATTACTGAAGGGATCATTTTTGTTTCTCTTTGTTCTGTTTTTTTTTAATCACTTACTGATATACAGACAAACTTTAATTCATTCTAATATGGCGAGACAGTCAAATTCTCTTCCTCCTTCCCAATTTTCTTCTGCATTTTATTTTCTCACCTTCTCTTCACATCCATTTCTCCTCTCTTGGTCTGCATATAGCTCTAAAAGGCCTATAGTTCATTATGCTAAGCAGAGAGGGTTTAAAAATTCCTCATTATTTATTTAAACATCGAAAATCATGTCTCCACTAAACCAAAAAATTCCATGAGAAGCATATGCTTCCTACAGATGAGTTTTCAATCAAAACAGTAAATATCCTTCCAACTGAAATATTTTTATATGGCCTCAGTGAATCCTGGAAATTGTAGTTAAGGAACCTCGTGTCCTCTGGCCTGAACAGATTAAGTATCCCATATTTAACACAGTGGCAAACCCTCTTGCACATGATACATCACCCAAGGCAAATAACCAACCAAACACACATTTCATTGCAAAGAGATAATAAAAGGAACTCTAGAGGGAAAACAGGAGGAGAAGCTCTATGGGAGCCAACGTGCAAAATGTCTTGGGCTACAATAAGAAGTTTACACTGGGGCAACTTTGCTGCCTTGAGCTGCCAGGTAAGGCAAGCACAAAGGACACAGGAACAGCCCAGGGATCACCAGGAACAGTAATGTTTGTTTGTTTTGCAATTTCCTTGTCAGTAACACAATAAGGAAGACAAGAAATAATATTAGGCCAGTATCTAAGATGTTTACAAACTTTTACAATTAGACAATTTATTATGAAAAATCACTTTAATTGAATTTAATTATGAACAGCTTATATTAATTACTTGTACAACATTAGCTCAGGCAAGAGTAGGGCTCCCTACGCCTTGCTTGCACAGATATATATTACAAGAGTACATATCCAAGCAAAGCTATAATCTCATTTCAGTTAAGGTCTGATACTAAAGAAACACACAAATACACAGAAAAACTGGACTAAAACTCAGGGATTTAGATGTGAGATCCTATATGTAAGCAGGGATGGAATGTCCATACCAGGACTTTGCAAATACATAATGCGTAAGACGATGTGACTTTTCTGACTTTAATGTCAGTTTGCCTATATATGTTGGACAGATGACCGACCTAGACCTTCCAATTATTTTCCTGCCTAGAAGGATGGATGACCTGACGGTGACAGTCATAAAACTCAGCAGTGAGATCCTATGCTCTGGTAGGAGGCACTAAGATGATCTTTTCAAACTCCTGCAGATAACCACTGATAAATCCTCACCACAGTAACTAATACCTTAAGAAAGTAAACAGTGAAATAAGTGTAATAGCTTTCAGTGAATATTTCGATACATAATAAAAAGTGCTACACAACTAGGACTAGTTCTCCACGAATTCTTAATAGATGCCAATGACTGGCAAATCAAGTTTGAACTAGAATTGTCAGGGAGGCCTAGTACCACTCCATCCCCTCAGTTTATTTAGTCCTTCTAAAACTTAGCGCCACTTCCAACAGGGAATTTTTTGCCTCTTGGTGAGAGAGAAAAACAAACTTCAGCTGAAAATTGCACTTCACAATTAAAATTGTCCCTGGGCTATACTTCCTAGTATTATAGAGTATTTAATCAAAAACACTAAAGGGGATGAGATGCATAAGCCTCATTAGAGACTACACAGACTTCTGTATTATTAATATTCTTCCTCTTTTCTCCATTCATATTAGGACACAGAATTAACAATTCCCATCTAAGTGTCAGTGGTAATAAATAATAATAATAAAATAATAATAGTGCTGGTGTGAGCACAGGAAACTCTCCACAATCTGAGGATATAGAAGGTATATTTATTATTCCCTTGAGACTTGCCACATAGGCAAGTAAGGAAATAAAGCACAAAACCCAAATCCCACTGTCCCCATAATGACTAAATTATAATATTAGTACAAAGCTATTAAGGTTATTTAATGTGATCCTCCTAGAGTTCCAAACAAGTTTCACATTTTGCCTACTTACAAATACATTAAAATGGATCCTAGCTCAATTATTGTTTTGGTTACTTTAGAGTCTGTTCATTAGCAGAACCCCTACCTTCTCAATGCATTATTAAAATTCCTTTCTTAATTAATCTTTCTACAAAATATATTAGAAATATATTATTGACACAACTCAAACACAAGCATATACTGTGTCAACAGTGCTAAATAATCTTCGTTACTCAGCAATGCAGAACTGAAACAAAAAAATACAGCACTGTATCATTTAATATGGCATGCCAGACTAAATGGTCCCCCTTCAGTAAATCATGGATTTCAAAGAGGAGAGCATCTATAGATATAATACAGGAATCTGAAAGGCTTACACAAAAATAAATATTTGTAACTCATTGCTTTCTTTAAAATGCAGAGAGGGGAATATAGATTTTTCTTCCTGAGGAAAATAGCTGAAGAAAGGATGCATGAAGAAAAACAGATTATTTTGATCGTTCACCTTTCACATAGTCAAATATTACAGAATCAAATAACCAAAACCAGAAGACAAAAATATGAGGGAGTAAATCTAAGAAAGAATAAAATGCTATATTAATGCAAGAAAGTTAGAGAGTTATATTAAATAAAATTAAATAAAATAGTAGTCACACCAATTCTACCTGTTGGAACAGAAGCACCAGTTCCAGGTAATTACCTAAAGCTAGGTGGAATACATCTGTGTCCATGTCAAGAAACATTACAAACTTTGAAGACATGCATTGAGAAATGAAGGCATGCCCTTGCAAAAAGAAGTACACATATGAAATGAATCTTGGTTGAGGGCCCAGTCTGCAGCTCATATATCACTGTGGCTCTAGTAAAGAATACAAGAACTTGTTTATGCCATTCCTTAATATGCAAAGTAGAAGTAAATATAAATCCAAGTATAGTTTTATTATATATAGCATCTCAGGTGAAAGTACAAAATACAAACCAGTGAAAAAAAAATGGTCCTGGATCTTTTAGTTTTTTAGTCTCAGGGGAAAACAAAGTACTTCTACAGCCATTTTTGAGCTATGTCTATACGCCATGTAATGAGATTCTTCACCAAGATCAAAAAAACAACTATGTGAAATATAAAGTATTTTTATATATTCACACTTGCTTTAATTCTATCGTAACAGTCCCATTTTTTTAATATGAAAAAAAAACACCTGACAGCCATCCCATTAATTGTTAAGATAGTTTTTATAGATACAATTTTTATTAGTAAAACCCAGAGCAACATATTTTTGCATTAAAGTACGTCTTCACTCCACAGACTATTCCTTTCACCTCTAACATTTGTGAATCTACAAATTATCAAACTGTATTTTAAGTAACTTGTTACACTGTCTCATGGTTTAGCCCCAGTTAGCAACTGAGCACCACACAAGTGCTTGCTCACTCCCCCCACCCTAGTGGAATGGGGGAGAGCACCAGAAGAGCAAAAGTAAAAAAGCTTGTGGGTTGAGATAAGAACAGTTTAATAATTAAAACATCAATAGTAATGATGATAATAATAATAATATAATGAAAAGGAAAATAACAAGAGAGGGAGAGAGGAAACCTGGGAAGGGGGAAAACCAAAAACAAACCCCAAGTGATGCAACCGCTCACCACCTGCTCACCAATGCCGCCAGTCCCCAAGCCACAATCCCTGCTTCCCCAGGTCAACCAGTAAACCAGTAAACCAGGTTGTCCCTTTCCTCCACCTGGCTGGAGGCAGGGCCCCTCTAGTCTGAATCCCAGCATTCATTACTCACTTCCTGTAAATGTGAATCAAGAGATGGTGGGAAACCACCAAAGTTCTGGGACTTCGCCCCCGGACAAGTGCAGAATCCTGAAAACTTAGTAGCATATTTGGAGGAAGTATGTTGTCACCCTGGCAATTCCAGAGAGATACAAATCACTGCAATGTGCTGGGGACTGGCCCATGCCAACTGAGCCCTGTTTAACACTATTCAGTACCCCCAAGGTGAATAGAAGGCCTCTGGATCTAAAAAGACGAAGACAAGGAAAGCGACAAGGACAGCGGCCACTCAAAAACCCACAACAGATGCTGCAGCTACTCCAACCCTGGTGGCAAGCGTTGCAGCTGAATCAGAGGACCAACCTGTGCCAGTATCAGTCGCCCCTATACACAAGAAGAAATCTTGGAAGAGAAAGTCAACTCGTTTAGAAAGAGATGATGAAGAAGCAGGGCCCTCACGAGGAGAGGAAGAGGAAGAACTCGTACAAGAAAAGGAAACTACCCGATTACTATCCGTGAGTGAGTTGCAGGATATGCGAAAAGATTTCGGCCGTCGTTCAGGTGACGACATTGTCACCTGGCTGCTCCGATGCAGGGATAATGGGGCCAGTAGCCTAGAATTAGAGTAAAAAGAAGCCAAACAACTCGGATCCCTCTCTAGGGAAGGGGGCATTGACAAAGAAATTGGAAAAGGGAAACAAGCCGTCAGCCTCTGGAGGCAATTCCTGTCAGGTGTGAGAGAAAGGTACCCCTTCAAAGAAGATATTGTATTTCACCTAGGGAAATGGATGACCATGGAGAAAGGCATCCAGTACCTGAGGAAACTAGCCATGCTTGAGGTGATTTATAGTGACCTGGATGATCAACAGTCATCCAAAGATCCAGATGAAGACCACTGCACACGACCCAATCACTCAGGGGCTTTTTTCCAGGAAAGCTGCCGCTCCAGTTTCCAGTAAGCAATACCGAGAACAGAGGAGTAGAAGCGCTGATTTTCTTCCTGATCTTACCAGGCACTTGTGATTCATATTTACGAGTAGTGTGTGACAAACACTATGATCAGGACTAGAGGGGCCCTGCCTCCAGCCAGGTGGAGGAAAGGGACAACTGGGTTTACTGGACTGTGTGGAGCCAATGGCCTGGCACGTCCGACCCACAGGAGTATAAAGCTTTAGTGGACGCTGGTGCACAGTGCACCCTAATGCCATCAAACTATATAGGGGCAGAACCCATCAGTATTGCTGGAGTGACAGGGGGATCCCAAGAGCTAACTGCATTGGCGGCCGAAGTGAGCCTAACTGGGAATGAGTGGCAAAAGCACCCCATTGAGACTGGCCCAGACTCTCCATGCATACTTGGCATAGACTACCTCAGGAGAGGGTATTTCAAGGACCCAAAACGGTACAGGTGGGCTTTTGGTGTAGCTGCCTTGGAGACGGCGGAAATTAAACAGCTGTCTACTTTGCCCGGTCTCTCGAAGGACCCTTCTGTTGTGGGGTTGCTGAGGGTCAAAGAACAACAGGTGCCGATCGCCACCACAACAGTGCACCGGCGGCAATATCGCACCAACCGAGACTCCCCGATTCCCATCCATGAGCTCATTCGTCGACTGGAGAGCCAAGGAGTGATCAGCAAGACCCACTCACCCTTTAACAGTCCTATACGGCCAGCGCGGAAGTCTAATGGAGAGTGGAGACTAACAGTAGACTATTGTTGCCTGAATGAAGTCACTCCACCATTGAGTGCTGCCGTGGCGGACATGCTGGGACTTCAATACGAACTGGAGTCAAAGGCAGCCAAGTGGTATGCCACAATTGATATTGCCAATGCGTTTTTCTCAATCCCTCTGGCAGCAGAGTGCAGGCCACATTTTGCTTTTACTTGGAGGGGCATCCAGTACACCTGGAAACGACTGCCCCAGGGGTGGAAACACAGCCCTACCATTTGCCATGGACTGATCCATAATGCATTGGAACAAGGTGGAGTTCCCGAGCACCTACAATACATTGATGACATTATCATGTGGGTCAATAGAGTAGAAGATGTTTTTGAGAAAGTAAGTAAAATAGTCCAAATCCTTCTGAAGGCCGGTTTTGCCATAAAACAAAGTAAGGTGAAGGGACCCACACAGGAGATCCAGTTCTTAGGAATCAAGTGGCAAGATGGACGTCATCAGATCCCAATGGATGTGATCAACAAAATAGCAGCCATGTCTCCACCAACTAGCAAAAAGTAAACACAAGGGTTTTTTTGGTATTGTGGGTTTTTCGAGAACGTATATTCCAAATTACAGTCTGATTGTTATGCCCTCTCTATTAAGTGACCCGGAAGAAGAATGATTTCAAATGGGGCCCTGAGCAATGACAGGGATTTGAAAAGATTAAACAGGGGATCGTTCATGCAGTAGCCCTTGGGCCAGTCCGGGCAGGACAAGATGTAAAAAATGTGCTCTATACCACAGCCAGGGAGAATGTCCCTACCTGGAGCCTCTGGCAGAAAGCGCCAGGGGAGACCCGAGGTCGACCCCTAGGGTTTTGGAGTCGGATACAAGGGGTCCGAAGCCCGCTATACTCCAATGGAAAAGGAGATATTGGCAGCGTATGAAGGGGTCCGAGCTGCTTCAGAAGTGGTTGGTACTGAGGCACAGCTCCTCCTGGCACCCCGACTGCCGGTGCTGGGCTGGATGTTCAAAGGGAGGGTCCCCTCTACACACCATGCAACGTGGAGTAAATGGGTTGCACTGATCACCCAACGGGCTCGAGTAGGAAACCCCAGTTGCCCAGGAATCTTGGAAATGATCATGGACTGGCCAGAAGGCAAAGACTTTGGATTATCACCAGAGGAGGAGGTGACACGTGCTGAAGAGGCCCCACTGTAAAATAAACTGCCAGAAAATGAGAAGCAATATGCCCTGTTCACTGATGGTTCCTGTCGCCTTGTGGGAAAGCATCGGAGATGGAAGGCTGCTGTATGGCGTCCTACACGACAAGTAGCAGAAACTGCTGAAGGAGAAGGTGAATTGAGCCAGTTTGCAGAGGTAAAGGCCATCCAGCTGGCCTTAGACATTGCTGAACGGGAAAAGTGGCCAGTGCTCTATCTTTATACTGACTGCTGGATGGTGGCAAATGCCCATTGGGGCTGGTTACAACAGTGGAAGCAAAGCAACTGGCAGCGCAGAGGCAAACCCATCGGGGCCGCCACATTGTGGCAGGATATTGCTGCCCGGGTAGAGAACCTGGTTGTAAAGGTACGTCATGTGGATGCTCACGTCCCCAAGAGTCGGGCCACTGAAGAACATCGGAACAACCAGCAGGTAGATCAGGCTGCCAAGACTGAAGTGGCTGAGGTGGATCTGGACTGGCAACATAAGGGTAAATTATTTCTAGCTCAGTGGGCCCATGACACCTCAGGCCATCAAGGGAGAGATGCAACATCCAGGCAGGCTCGTGATCTAGGGGTTGGACCAGACCATGGACGCTATTGCACAGGCTATCCATGAATGTGAAACATGCGCTGCAATCAATCAAGCGAAGCGGGTAAAGCCTCTGTGGTATGGGGGACGATGGCTGAAATATAAATATGGGGAGGCCTGGCAGACTGACTCTATCACACTCCCACAAACCTGCCAAGGCAAGCGCCATGTGCTTACAATGGTGGAAGCAACCACCAGCTGGCTGGAAACATATCCCGTGCCCCATGTCACTGCCCGGAACACTATCCTGGGTCTTGAAAAACAAGTCCTGTGGCGACATGCCACCCCAGAGAGAATTGAGTCTGTAGGGGAATAGACAGGGATCGGCGACCGGAAGATTACGGGATGTGACGGAAAGATAGACTCCTCCCCATAGGAGTGGCAGGAACAGGAAGCGCAAGAGCTATATAAGCGTGTGACGCAGCTAAATAAACGGACATTTTGTATCCATCATATTGATGTCTGTGCATCACTGTCCCCAGGGTGGGTAGAGCCCTGTGTCCCGGAGATATGCGGCCCAAGATAAGTTCTCCCGTAGAAGCGTACAGCTACAGAGTCAGACAAGGGGACTCATTTCTGAAACAACCTCATAGACACCTGGGCCAAAGAGCACGGCGTTAAGTGGGTGTATCAGATTTCCTGTCATGCGCCATCCTCTGGGAAAATCAAAAGATACAGTGGACTCTTAAAGACTACAGTGAGAGCAATGGTGGGGGTGGAACATTTAAACACTGGGATACACATTTAGCAAAAGCTACCTCGTTAGTCAGCACAAGGGGCTCTGCCAATCGAGCTGGCCCTGCCCAATCAGAACCTTTACGTACTGTGGAAGGGGATAAAGTCCCTGTAGTGCACATAAAAAATATGCTGGGGAAAACCGTCTGGGTTATTCCTGCCTCAGGCAAAAGCAAACCCATTCGTGGGACTGCTTTTGCTCAAGGAATTGGGTGTACTTGGCGGCTAATGCGGGACGATGGAGGAGTCCGATGTGTACCTGAAGGGGATTTGATCTTGAGTGAAAACGGCCTATGAACTGAATGGTATGACATTAATTCCTTTATAATATTGTATGTCATCACTACTATGGTTGCTATATGCCATATCAATGGCATCATGGTGGGAATCTCCGAAATTAATTTAAAAAAATGAACTTTCAATTGAACCAAGCAAAGTGCAGCAGTGATAGAACAAGGACTGACAGTGCAGCGGTGATGGAACAAGGACTGACTTCAGTATGCAACAATCCAACACCACACACACCACCTTTCTGAAAGAATCGTACAATAGATGGAACCCAAAGTAATGTACTAAATTAACTCAATGGACATTTCATGGACATTTTACAGCGGTGGTCCATAGAGTGGGGTATGATTAATAGAATATACAGATTTCATTTAAGGATGAGAAGGCAGGTAGGGCTTCTTGAAATTGTTTTGGATAGTATGGGACCTGAGCATGATGTAAATGATATGGAATAAGGGGTGGATACTGTCATGGTTTTAGCTGGGATAGAGTTCTTTTTCTTCACTGCAGCTGGCATAGTGCTGTTCGTTGGAGTTAGTATGAAAACAGTGCTGATAACACACCGATGTTTTGGTTGTTGCTGGGTAGTGCTTGTGCTAGTCAAGGACTCTTCTAGGTTCCCACGCTCTGCCAGGTGCGCAAGAATCCGGGAGGGGAGGGGGCACAGCTAAGAGAGCGGATTCAAACTGGCCAAAGGGATATTCCATATCATGTAACGTCATGCCCAGTATGTTAACTGGGAGGGGCTGGCTGGGGGAGGGAAGCAGCAGTTGCGGCTCAGGGACCGGCAGCGTCGGTCGGCGGGTGGTGAGCAGTTGTATCGTTTGTGTTTCTGTTTTTTTCCCTTTTTCCCTTTTCATTATATTATAATTATTGCTTTTACTATAATAATCATCATTATTATCATTATTATCTTATTTTAATTGTGAAACTGTTCTTATCTCAACCCACAAGTTTTTTATTTTGTTTTTTTGCTTTTGCTCTTCCGATTCTCTCCCCCATCCCAGAGGGGTGGGGGGAGTGAGCAAGCGGCTGCGTGGTGTTTAGTTGCTGACTGAGGCTGAACCATGATATTTCACTGAAAATGAGCATAAATGCCTTCCCTCTTAAGCTAAGAACAAGGCAACCCTTGATTTATGTTTTGTAGGACTTGTTGGGGCAATCTGTGTTTTGATCACCTCCTGCACACAGAGGGTTCCTCTGCCTCCTTCTCCATGCAGAAAAGTTTCTTCTTTTTAATACTTGCTCCTTTTGTGATGGCAAGGAACAAAGTGCACTGGCCTCCCCCTCGGCCTGTCTCAGCCTCTCCCCCTCCTCAGCAGGCAGGGGGGTACATGTGGGTAAGGGCAGAATGGATGCTCAGTGCATGGGAGGCAGAGTGGCTCTTCAGGTTGCAGAAGAGGTGTGGGTTGGGGTCCCCATCTCTCCGCTGGAGGAAAGGAATACTGGAGGTGTATGGGGGCAGTGTGTGATACTGCAGGGCAAGAGGTGCCCGCTGCTGCTTACCACCTGATGAGAGCTTTCTGATCCCCCTTGAAACTAGCTCCTCCTATCCCCCTACCTTTCAAAAAAACCCCCACTTTTTCCGTCATCCCCTTTCAACCCACTGGAGTTTCATTACTGTAGCTCTAGGATGCATGCTTCGCCATTGCTGGGAAAGACTCTGTGCCCATGCTGCTGAGAAACCATGAGTCAGCTTGCTCAAGGGAAGGAGGAGGAGGCGAGGAAAACTCCTTTTATGATAAATCTTCCCACACTTCCTGCTGTTTCTGTTTTGGGCACACTGGTTCCAGAAGCTGTGGGCTGTTTTCTGCCCAGCTTCTGAGTGTATGAAAATTGTTCCTTCCCTATAAGGATGCCGGGATCACCTACTTCTCCTGATTCTAGCTAGGTGTTAATATCCCATACCTTTTGTCATCTAGAACAAAAAAAAGATTATGTCACCATCCCCACTTGAAGTGTAGTGTAGTAGGGGAGTGCTGGGACAAGAGGCAGAAAGCCCTTGCCAAGCTCTGTAGAGTTTCAGAGTCCAGCAATGTTGCAGAGGTTTTCTGAGGCACTCCTTACTCCAAGAGGCTATTCTTTAGAGTCTAATCCTGTGGGATTAAAAATCTTCTCATTAAATTCATTCATTCCTAACTTAACTAAAGCATGACTGGACTCACAACACTAACAGCAAAGAAGTTTTTGCAAGTAACGCACCATCCATTTCATGGATACACTAAAAACCCTGCTTCTGCCTCTGTGTTTGGAAGGTCAGATTCTGAGGGTGAGCATAAGAGTGCTGAAATGATTTGAATATAATACGCATCTAGATCAAAATGATTACAAAAGAGGTAACAAAATAGTGTTGTTCAGTTCACTTGCTGGAAACGTCTTGCAAATGCTTCATTTCTATTTTGTGCTGGAGTTGAGAACTGCTACAATAGTGACAGGAGGCAAAAAAAATAGAATGACTTCATCTCTGTTCTTCCACCCTCAGACATTCTTTAGTGTGGAAAATGAGTCATCAAGAAAAGATATTTTTACTTTGCAACAGACATTAGAGAAATGTTGATCTTCAAACAAACTGTGTCAATTGACCAGTCAAAAGGTCTGATCCTGCTTGCATCCCCTTATACAGATCTTCTTTTCTTTGAAACTGCTGGGAAGTCACAGCAAGAAGTGACCAACTCGATCTGCCCAGAATTCACAAACAGCTCAGATGTGGTTCCCACTTTGGCAGCTGTAATGACATAGCTGATGTGAGGGCTGTGCCAAGCTGCTGGGCTATCTGAGTCTCTGTGTTTGGAAGAAACTGGGGCAGAACCTTGGCAGAGACAGATTGTCCCAGGCCCTTTTGCAAGCGCTGACCCAGCCCGCCCTGCAGTGGCATGGTGGGTCTGCCAGGACAGGGCTCGCTCGCCGGCTCTGCCTCAGCTCTGTTGGATGCAGCCAGAGATGTTAGTTGCTTTTGCAGGTGGAGGCTTTGACATATCACAGCTTTGCAAGCAGTTTTTGAGAAGTCTTCTGTCACAGGTGAAAAGTAAAGTAAGAACTGATTCATGAGCTGGCCTCTTGGTTTGAGAAAATCATCAGCTGGGATTGGGGGGGGAAGGCTGCTGTTTACCATCTAAGAATTTGGCCGCTAATTTACTTTTACTTTGTATTTTATTTTGGAGTATAAGGCTTCAATATAATGTATAATAAACATAGGCTTTTCATCTGTAGTTTTCAAAGCATTTTGCAGAAAGGGAACAGGAAGCATGAGGCTCAAAGCCATGTAAAGGAGTTTATTAGTTGCCAGTTGCAAAGCTCAGAACTCATCCTCATTTGTTTTCACTGGGCCATGCTTTTATCAGTCTCAGTTGTTCAAAGACACTGATGGCTCAGCTGAATGTAAAGCTACAAGTCTACAACCACAAACCAGTATTTATCACCCCAAACATGTTTTCTGGCAAGCTAATGTGACTTTTGAGTTAATAATTTTCCCCAAGAGAAGTGTAGATCTTTTATTACAGTTTCCACATCATTATTACACCATTTATTAGATGTTAGTATTTACTCTCAGATTTCAGGTTCGCACGGATAGAACATCTGGAAAGCTTTCTATGATAACTGATTTTTGGAAGTGTGTGGAGATGATAACCTAACCTGCCAGTAACGCAAGTGAAGTGCAGAGTGCCCCTGTTTCCATTACAGCCGTTTAACACTTCCCACCACCAGCTCCAGAGAGCTGCATGCTGCTGCCGGTGGCTTCAGCTGTAGACCTGGTTGTCACAGGCACTCATCATGTGTGAAAGCTGTGGAGATCTCCCTCAGCTGCTGAGTTGTACTGACTCATCAGGCCGTTTCTGGATGGTTTTATCTGTCTATTAATAAACCATCTTGCATTGTTTTCACTTGTGCCTAGGCAGAGCTAAACTCCTTGAACCCTCTTGTCTGTTTATTTAAATTAAGTATGATTTGAGGGCATGCTGATTTCTGCAAATTATCTTTTTTTCTCCTTTTTTTTTTTTTTTTTTCCCTGTATGGCTAGATCCCTTAATGGATCATAAAGCAAAGAGCCAGTTCACTTTCATCTCTCATACTGGATGCTCACTTATTGAAACATCTACTTGCCTGATTCTGTATGAAGCTTTTTAACCGCAGGGAAGCAGTTCTTCCCCTATGAAAATGGATGTTGAAGCTCCCACTTGTTTTAGGGGCAGTTCAGATTAGAAATGTAATTGCTAAACATTCCCAGTTCACATTGCTCTCCACATTTTTCAGCCCCACACATTCTTTAGGTTAAAGCATACCATTCTCCTTGCCCCTCTCTTCCCATGTCCTCTCCTATAAAAGTGGGGTTGGTATGTTGTTTTTTAGTTTTTCTTAAGGAAAGGAGGAGGTTCATTTATGCCTGTGGATTTGAAAAGAAGAGGCTGTAAAAGGAGAGGTAAACAACATTTGACTTAGAATTCTGGTTTTCTGACAATGTAAGATCCACCGAGGTTAATGTGGGGATTACATGACCCAGAAAAGAAGAATAGACTCCTAAATGAAATAGTTTACATTCCTAGACCTCTAGTTGCCTGAACAAGCTGTGCCCTTTTTTTTTCCTTTTTAGCTTTAGATTTAGACTGTAGCTTCTGCTTACACAAATACTTTGATAAGAACAAATATAGCTCACTGGAAATACATTGTCTAAGTTGTTGATGCCTATGTTTACCTACTTTATTAAGCACATTTACAGTACACTACTTCATTTCTGCTTCTCTCCTGACCTAATAAAGTAAATAAAGTACATCAAATGAAATTAGCCTCATTTCATGCTTACTCAGTAGTGTATCAAGTGTCCTGCGGGATCTGCTTTTTATTTTTAAAACAAGTCAAACAAAAATGTAGTTGCTTGGCTTCCTTCCCCTCTAATTCCAGACTGTTGGCCCCGTTATCCCAGCATCGGAGCAGCCAGGTGACAACGTGCTCACCTGAACGACGGCCAAAATCTTTTCGCATATCTCACGGCTCACTCAAGGATAGGGATCGGGTAGTTTCCCTTTCTTGTACGAGTTCTTCCTCTTCTCGTGATGGCCCTGCTTCTTCATCATCTCTTTCTAAATGAGTTGACTTTCTCTTCCAAGATTTCTTCTTGTGTATAGGGGCGACTGATACTGGCACAGGTTGATTCGCTGGTTCAGCTGCAGTGCCTGTCGTGGGGGTTTGAGTGATCACAGCGCTTGTCGCTTTCTTTCTCTTTGTCTTTTTAGATCCAGAGGCCTTCTCTTCCCCTTGGGGGTACTGAATAGTGTTAAACAGGGCTCTGCAGGCACGGGCCAGGCCCCAGCACATTGCAGTGATTTCTGTCTCCCTAGAATTGCCTGGGTGACAACATACTTCCTCCAAATATGCTACTAAGTTTTCAGGATTCTGCACTTGTCCGGGGGTGAAGTCCCAGAACTTTGGTGGTGCCCACCGTCCTAGGCATTTGTCTATACTGTCTCACATACCCTGCCACCCATAACTATCGAGCCTTGGGGCAGTTCTCTGGATGATATTCTTAAACTGCTTTATTAACCTTAGACAAAACAGGAACAATATGCCGAAGGAATACCAATGTATCTTAACTACCCAAGGATGTTCAAGATACTGAAGCGTTGTTGTAATGAAGTAGGAGACATCATAGAAGAAGGCAGCAATGGTGCCATTCTGTATTTCCTCCATAAAAAGCCTCTCAGAGGAGGAGGTATAATTGCTAATTGTCTCCATGAGGAGTTAGCCGAAGTACAGTAACGGCTTCCATGCAAGACCCAAATAACTGGTAAAGCTCAAGGCCAGTGTTGTAATAACAAATCTCCCAGGCAAAACATCTCTAACCACTGCAGAGCACAGCAAACTACGAAAACCAACACCAGTCTTTATCATGTACTGCAAATATAAGTGCATGATGCAGATTGGATAAACTAATTCTGAGAACAGATGAGTCGATGGTGTGACCAGCAACTGTTATTATCTCAAACCCTTTGTGCCCCATGTTGGGCACCAAAAAGGACTGTCGTGATTTAGTCCCAGTCAGCACCTAAGCACCACGCAGCCGCTCGCTCACTCCCCCCCACCCTACTGGGACGGGGAGGAGTATCGGAAGTCCAAAAGCAAGAAAACTTGTGGGTTGAGATAAGAACAGTTTAGTAATTAAAATAAAATAGTAATAGAAATAATAATAACAATAATAATATAATGAAAAGGAAAATAATGAGAGAGAAAAAACCTGGGGAGGGGGGAAACAACCAAACAAACCCCAAGTGATGCAACCGCTCATGACCTGCCAACAGACACCACCAGTCCCCAAACCATAACCGCTATTTCCCCAGACCAACTCCTCCCAGTTAATATACTGGGCATGACATCACATGATATGGAATAGCCCTTTAGGCCAGTTTGGATCAGTTGTCTTGGCTGTGCCCCCTCCCCTCCCACATTCTTGTGCCCCTGGCAGAGCACGGGAAGCTGGAAAAGTCCATGACTAATGTAAGCACTACTTAGCAACGACTAAAACATCAGTGTGTTATCAACATTATTCTCATACTAAATCCAAAGCACAGCATTATGCCAGCTACAGTGAAGAAAATTGACTCTATCCCAGCCAAAACCATGACACATTGGAACAGCCAAGACTGTTAGACAATACTGAGGAACACCAAGCATTGTCTGATATTGTGACCAGATGGTTCAAAAGAAAATGCAAACATTCCCTTAAAGCAGGTTAACAGCTGCTGCTTTTTAAATGGCTGAAATATTTTCCAGCTGAGCACAATAAATGTAATTCAGCCATGAAGAAGCAGCTATGGCCTTCATTTACAAGCCACTAATTTAGAAGTGTCTTTCTTCTAAACATATATATTTGTCAAAGGTGCAGTTAATAAACATTTACTACTGATCTAATAGGCCCTACCTAATATAATAAGCCAAAGTGCAGAGGTGAAGATGGGAGTTTATTTTGCAGTCTGGAATCAGACCTTATGTCCCAGGTTTTCACAGCTGTTACCAAATCTAGGGACTTGCCTGGGGTGAGTCAGTCACCCCCACGCATTATGACCGCCTCTGTTAAGAAGAAAAGGAGGGTAACTGTTGTAGGCGATTCCCTTCTGAGGGGGACAGAGGGCCCAATATGCCAACCAGACCCATCCCACAGGGAAGTCTGCTGCCTCCCTAGGGCTCGGGTCAGAGATGTTACTAGGAAACTCCCTGGTCTGCTACAGCCCTCTGATTACTACCTGCTCTTGGTTATGCAGGTGGGCAGTGATGAGGTTGTGGAGAGAAGCCCAAGAGCGATCAAAAGGGACTTCAGGGCTCTGGGGTGAATGGTCGAAGGACCAGGAGTGCAGTTAGTGTTTTCCTCGATCCTGTCTAGTGGCAGGGAAGAAGAATACTGAAAGGAACAGGAACAGGACAATTCATCTGATTAACACATGGCTCGGAGGCTGGTGCCATCGGTGGAATTTTGGGGTTTTTTTTGATCACAGGGAGGTTTATATGGCACCAGGCTGATACCGTAAGTTGGCAAATAGAAGAAGCCTCTAAAACACAATTTCTACTCATTTCATACTTACTCAGTAGTGGAGCCAGTGTCCTGCAGGATCTGCTTTTTATTTTTAAAACAAATCAAACAAAATGTAGTTATTTCTCCATAATTTAATTTCTTTCTAATTATTATTTTGGGAGGCAAGTGGTTTTGATGTTAGAAAGATGTAATATGCATTATACCGGTGTTCATTAGGCTAAAATGCCATGGTGAATTCACAGAAGATGAGGAACAACAAATTGCTTAAGAGATTGAACTTGAATTATAGTATTTTCTCATTAAAGCTACAATTCATTAATGATGTGAAGTATATTATACAAGAGCAGTATTTATATTCTCATATTTCAATGTGATCCATATTGCAAATAATGTTTTAAAAAAATCTATAACAGAGGTTTTGTTTGTCTCTTAAAGTCACTTATCTGGCTCTATGATTTTTTTCTTCCAATTTTGCTTACCAGCTTTCTATAGTGGTGTTATATCTGCAAGCTCTGTATTGGCTTTGCCACTTCCCAGTGGAAGTACCTCTTGTTCCCATTGCCTCTTATACTACTTACAGCACATAACGTTTGTAAAATTTTCAGGCTTTTTAAAAATCAAACTGATTACCACTCACCTAATTCTATTTGTAGACAGTTTAGCAAATGTGAGTTCAGTAAAATCCCCTTGCTTTGGGAAGCAGTGGCAATTGAATGGTCAGTTGCTGTGCCTATGCTTGGTGGAAGTTTGGTAAAAAATGTATAGTGAGTGTTCCAAAAGTAAAACTCAAAATCTTTATTTTATTTGAAATGCATAGCAGTTGCCTTCATGTAAGCCTTTCTGCTTTGTTATTTCAAAAAGGGAAGTGGCAGGGTTTTGCAGTTTGCAGAGGAACAAAGCAGTGTTGTCTGTATTGGAATTTAATTGCACAACATATTCATGGTTGGATATACCTAGCTAAATTAGGCAGATAGTAGATGGAACACTTTGATTATATAGTTGATGACTTGAAAAATGTAGCGAAAGCTCAGTCAACTCTAAACCTTCTACTGAGATAGAAAATACCTGTATTTGGCAGGAGTCAATCAATGTGAGACTCGTATCCTGTGGATAACAACAGTTTTGCCAGCATTGAAGACCTTTATGTGAGAAAGGATGGTCTTCCAGTTGGTGCTTGTGATCTCTTGTTATCTACCACTGACTATCTGTTTGAGCTGAAACAGTTCAGTGTCATTCCTGAGTATTTGTTTCCCACCTATAAAACAGGAGAGCTATCAATGGCTTTACTACCTGTTGTGGTTTAGCCCCAGCCAGCAACTAAGCATCACACAGCCACTTGCTCACTCCCCCTCCAGTGGGATGGGGGAGAGAATCAGAAGAGTAAAAGTGAGGAAACTCGTGGGTTGAGATAAAGACAGTTTAACAGGTAAAGGAAAAGCCGTGTGCAAAGGCCAAAGAAACCCAGGAATTCATTCACTCCTTCCCATCGGCAGGCAGGTGTTCAACCATCTCCAGGAAAGCAGGGCTCCATCAAGCGTAACAGTTACTTGGGAAGACAAACACCGTCACTCCAAATGTCCCCCCCTTCCTTCTTCTTCCTCCAGCTTTATATACTGAGCATGATGTCATATGGTATGGAATATCATAGAATGTCCTGAGTTGGAAGGGACCCACAAGGATCATAGAGTCCAACTCCTGTCCCTGCACAGGACAACCCCAAATTCACACCCTATCTCTGAGGGTGTTGTCCAAGTGCTTCCAGATTATCGTCAGACTTGGTGCTGTGACTGCCTCCCTGGGGAGCCTGTTCCAGTGCTCCACCACCCCCTGGGTGAAGAACCTTTTCCTAATATCCAACCTAAACCTCCCCTGGCACATCTTCCTGCCATTCAAGGAAGGGTCACCTTGCACAGCTTGCTTGATGGTCAGTTGTCTTGGCTGTGTCCCCTCCCAGCTTCTTGTGCCTGTCAGAGCATGGGAAGCTGAAAAAGTCCTTGACTAGTGTAAGCACTGCTTAGCAACAACTAAAGCATCTCCACATTATCAACACCGTTTCCAGCACAAATCCAAAACATAGCCCCATACCTAGCTACTATGAAGAAAGTTAACTCTATCCCAGCTGAAACCAGGACATCACCAAAGCACTGTCCTAGAGAAATGGGGGGGGGAGGGCTTATTTTTATCTCCTTCTGATACTGTAATACTGTAAGTCGGCAAATATAAGAACCCTCTAAGACTCAATTTGTAGTTTTAGAAAGCAGGCATCCTTTATTGTGGCACCCGGCGCGCAGGGGATCGCTCCACCTCACGTGTGTGCTGAGTTGCTCTACTACAGGGGTTATATGCAATCAAAATATACATATTCATTAGATTTCTAGGAAATTATTATCGTATTCATACTATTCTTAGAACTCATTAATATATGCAAATGTCCTTAACGCATGCGCATTCATGTTCCTTGGTGGCCTTCCAGGGTCCTCTGGTGGTCATGGATAGTTTTCCTCACCATGTCCGCTGGTTGAACTCAGTTTTTGGGCATGCTCAGTTCGCTTTTGGCTTGCTTACACAATTCTTACTGATACTAAACTAGCCTATTCTAGCGCATGTCCCTTATTTATTCTACTCAAGGGTACAGTGTCTCCAGACTCCCTTCTATCTAATCACATATAGCAAATTCTAAGACTATCTATTTGCAAAGTATTCCAAATATTTCACACTTAGCTATGTTGCTCCAATTAGAAGGGACCATATGTTCTTTTTGAAGTCAGTATCAGGTGTCAGTCCCTCCTTTTCTTTTGAGGGTTTGTAGCCAGCAAGCTACAACACTCATCATATTAGTTTTCTGTTTTTTCCAGCAAAGGTTGGAGCAACTGTTACAACATGGTATCATTACACAGGAAATTATACATACAGCTATGATGAAAACAATCAACAAAAATAATTTCTTTAACTAGGACCAATCGAGCAACCACGAGGTTAATTTGCGCCAAATTTCTTCAAACCCTAAAGATGTGTCATCCTCCTGTATTTGTTTAACTATGCTGACTTGCTGTTTTATAACCCCTTTTAATATGTATGGTCCCTGGTATATGAGGGGCCTGTTATGGTCTCCCATAGAGCAATTCATAGGGACCTAAACTCTTTTTACCCCGAGGCTGTATCCTAATTCTTAATAATGCCACAGGCAAAGCTTGTGTCCAGGTCACTGAAGTTTCTTGGCATATTTTTCCATTTTGGGATTTAAGAGCATAGTTCATTCTTTCTACCTTTCCACTTGACTGAGGCCTGTATGGTGTGTGTAAATCCCATTTCGTATCTAAAATTTTACTCAGTTGTTTTAGAACTTCAGCAACAAAATGTGGTCCCCAATCTGATGGCATCCCTAGGGGGATACCGAATCTTGAAATAATTTCTTTTAACAAAACTTTAGTTGCTTCTCTAGCCTTATTGGTGTGACAGGAAAAAGCCTCTGGCCATGCGGTAAAAGTGTCAGTTAAACCCAAGATGTACCTATATCCTCCTTTTCTAGGTAGCTCTGTGAAATTGATTTGCCAATAATCCCCATGGGAATTTCCTCCTTTGGTTACTCCGAAAAATCAATCTATTACTAGTATTTGGGTTATTTTTACAACAAATTTCACATCTTTCTGTAATTTCTGTCATTGCCCAGCTTATAACTATTTTCCAAAGCTGCTTTACTAAATTTTCAGTTCCCCAATGTACTTTATTATGTTCTTGCCTAGCAATTTCTTTCATTAATAAGGGTGGGATTACTACTTGCCCTGAGGGTGTAATAGCCCACCCATCCATTTGTTCCTGTGCCCGTAAGGTCTTTATTAATTTGGCATCTGTATTATCATATTTAGGTGGTGTCTTAGGTAGAGTTGTTTCTTTTTCTGGTAACAATGCCATGATGCCTGTTTCTGCAGCCTCTTTGGCAGCTTTACCTGCCAATTGATTACCTATTTCCGGTGGGGTCTTTCCTGTTTGGTGGGCTTTGCAATGCATTATTGCAACTGCCATTGGGTTTTGGATGCTCTCTAGTAATCCTTGTATTTGTGCTGCATGCTTGATTTCAGTTCCTTGTGCTTATAATAGTCCTCTTTCTTTCCAGATGGCTCCATGGGCACGTACAACTCCAAAAGCATACTTAGAATCTGTCCAGATATTAACCTTTTTCCTTCACTCAGTTCCAATGCTGGAAATACGCTACTGCTCTTCGTTGTCCTCCTAGAAACTGTGCCAGGACCCCTAATGCCACTCCTCACCACTCATAAGTGAAAAGTTCAAAGTTTTTAGTCAGGTCTGGCAGTTCCAGGGCGGGTGCTCTCATCAGAGTCTGTTTCAATCGTCTGAACACGGCTCTGCTGTCATTTGTCCATTCAAGGCTCCCTCTTTGGGAGTCCTGTAGTAATTCGTATAGAGGTTTTACCATCAATCCATAATTCACAGTCCACAGGCGTCACCATCCTACCATACCTAGAAATGCTCATGATTCTCTTGGTGTACATGGCTCGGGGAGGTGGCAAATAGCTGCTTTTCATTCTGTTCCTAGTCGCCTCTGCCCTTTTAGAATTTCAAAGCCCAGGTAGATGACCGTTTCTCAGACAATCTGTGCCTTTTCTTTTGATACACGGTATCCACTAATTCCCAAGAAATTCAAAAGGCTTACTGTCAGAGAAAAATATTGTTCTTGAGTTTCTGCTGCAATTTAAGATGTCATCTACATATTGTAGTACAGTTCCCTGTCTGTTTTCTTTCCTCCAGATTTCCAATTCTTTTGCTAGTTGATCTCCAAAAATGGTCGGGCTGTTCTCGAAACCTTGTGGTAGAACAGTCCAAGTATATTGTGTCTTTTGCCCTGTTTCAGGATTTTCCCACTCAAAAGCAAAAAGTTCCTGACTTTCAGAGTCAAGAGGTATGCAGAAAAAGGCATCTTTTAAATCTAAAACTGTAAACCAGCCTTGTTCACTAGTGAGAGTAGTTAGTAACGTATATGGATTTGCAACCGCCGGATGTGTGTCTTGTACTGTCTGCTTTATTGACTCACATTCTACCAGTAACGTGTATTTTAAAAATTTCTGAATTATTGGTACTAGGCCAATTCTCGCTTCTAGTTTTAAAGGATATTATTTAATTCTTACCGGTGCCGATCCTAGTTTTAGATCAATTCTTACTGGTTCCGCTCTTTTGGACCTTCCTGGAACTTCTCCTGCCCAAACGATGGGAATCACTGCATCTTCTATTTCTCGAGGTACCTCGTCCTTCTGGGATTTGTATCCTGTAACAAGAAGGCTGTGGCTTCAACAAATTTAGTTTCTGGGATTAAAATTTCAACTTCCCCATCCTTGAACCTGATTTCAGCTCCTATTTTTTCAAGCAGGTCTCTGCCCAATAAAGCTTTCAAAGAATTTGGCAAGTTCAAAAAAACCTGGTGAGTAACTGTCATTGTTTAGCCCCAGTCAGCAACTAAAAACCATGCAGCCGCTCGCTCACTCCCCCAACCCACCAGGGGTTGGGGGAGAGAATTGGAAGAGCAAAAGCAAGAAAACTCATGGCTTGAGATAAGAACAGTTTAATAATTAAAATAGTATAGTAATAATGGTCATTATAATAATAATGATGATAATATAATAAAAAGAAAAATAACAAGAGAAATGAAGCCTGGAAAAAAAAAGGAAAAAAACCCCACAAGCCATGCAACTGCTCACCACCCGCCAACCGACGCTGCCAGTCCCTGAGCCGCGATTGCTGCATCCCCCAGCCAGCTCCCCCCAGTTAATATACTGGGCATGACATCATATGATATGGAATACCCCTTTGGCCAGTTTGGATCCACCGTCTTAGCTGTGCCCCCTCCCCTCCCGGATTCTTGTGCACCTGGCAGAGCATGGGAAGCTAGAAGAGTCCTTGACTAGTACAAGCACTACCCAGCAACAACTAAAACATCGATGTGTTATCAACATTGTTTTCATACTAAGTCCAAAGCACAGCACTATGCCAGCTGCAGTGAAGAAAATTAACTCTATCCCAGCTAAAACCATGACAGTATCCACCCCTTATTCCACCTCTTTAAAATGTCTGTAAAACATCCACAAATGACCACAAAAATGTTAATTCATTTAATTTAGTCCACGACTTTAGGCTCCATCTATCGTAACAGTCTTTCAGGGCACAGAAGATGGTGTGTGTCGTGTCAGATTGTTGCATGCTGAAGTCAGTCCTCGTTCCATCACCGCTGGATTGTTAGTCCTTGTACTATCAATGTTGCATTTTGTTCGGTTCATTCAAAGTTCATTCTTCACTAATTTGGGAGATTCCTACTACTATGACACCAGTGATATGGTACACAGCAACCATAGGAGTGATGACACACAATATTATATAGCAATTAATGTCATACCGTTCAGTTCATTGGCTGTTTTCACCCAAAATCAAATCCCCTTGAGGCACACATCGGACTCCTCCATCCTCCCGCATCAGCCACCAAGTGCACCCAGGTCCTCGAGCAAACGCAATCCCACGAATGGGTTTGCCTTTGCCCGAGGCAGGAATAACCCAGATGGTTTTCCCCAGCGTATTTTCTACATGCACTACAGGGACTCTATCCCCTTCCACAGTACGTAAGGGTTCTGATTGGGCAGGGCCAGCTCGATTGGCAGATCCCCTTGTGCTGACTAACCAGGTGGCTTTTGCTAAATGTGTATCCCAGTGTTTAAGTGTCCCACTCCACTCCATCGCTCTCTGTGTAGTCTTTAACAGTCCATTGTACCATTCCATTTTTCCGGAGGCTGGTGCATGACAGAGAATGTGATACACCCACTTAATGCCGTGCTCTTTGGCCCAGGTATCTATGAGGTTGTTTCAGAAATTAGTCCCCTTGTCTGACTCAATTCTCTCTGGGGTGGCATGTTGCCACAGGACTTGTTTTTCGAGTCCCAGGATAGTGTTCCGGGCAGTGGCATGGGGCACGGGATAGGTTTCCAGCCAGCTGGTGGTTGCTTCCACCATTGTAAGCACATGGCGCTTGCCTTGGCAGGTTTGTGGGAGTGTGATAGAGTCAGTCTGCCAGGCCTCCCCATATTTATATTTCAGCCATCGTCCCCCATACCACAGAGGCTTTACCCGCTTCGCTTGATTGATTGCAGCGCACGTTTCACATTCGTGGATAGCCTGTGCAATAGCGTCCATGGTCTGGTCCAACCCCTAGATCACGAGCCCACCTGTATGTTGCATCTCTCCCTTGATGGCCTGAGGTGTCATGGGCCCACCGAGCTAGAAAGAATTCACCCTTATGTTGCCAGTCCAGATCCACCTCAGCCACTTCAATCTTGGCAGCCTGATCTACCGGCTGGTTGTTCCGATGTTCTTCAGTGGCCCGACTCTTGGGGACGTGAGCATCCACGTGACGTACTTTCACAAGCAGGTTCTCTACCCGGGCAGCAACATCTTGCCACAATGTGACAGCCCAGATTTGTTTGCCTCTGCGCTGCCAGTTTTTCTGCTTCCACTGCTGTAGCCAGCCCCACAGGGCATTTGCCACAATCCGGGAGTCAGTATAGATAGAGCACTGGCCACTTTTCCCGTTCAGCAATGTCTAAGGCCAGCTGGATGGCCTTTACCTCTGCAAACTGGCTCAATTCACCTTCTCCTTCAGCAGTTTCTGCTACTTGTCGTGTAGGACGCCATACAGCAGCCTTCCATCTCCGATGCTTTCCCACAAGACGACAGGAACCATCAGTGAACAGGGCATATTGCTTCTCATTTTCTGGCAGTTTATTTTACAGTGGGGCCTCTTCAGCACGTGTCACCTCCTCCTCTGGCGATAAACCAAAATCTTTGCCTTCTGGCCAGTCCATAATCACTTCCAAGATTCCTGGGCGACTGGGGTTTCCTACTCGAGCCCGCTGGGTGATCAGTGCAACCCATTTACTCCATTGAGCATCAGTTGCATGGTGTGTAGAGGGGACCCTCCCTTTGAACATCCAGCCCAGCACCGGCAGTCGGGGTGCCAGGAGGAGCTGTGCTTCTCTACCAACCACTTCTGAAGCAGCTCCAACCCCTTCATACGCTGCCAATATCTCCTTTTCCGTTGGAGTATAGCAGGCTTCGGACCCCTTGTATCTGACTCCAAAACCCTAGGGGTCGACCTCGGGTCTCCCCATGTGCTTTCTGCCAGAGGCTCCAGGTAGGGACATTCTCCCCGGCTGTGGTATAGAGCACATTTTTTACATCTTGTCCTGCCCGGACTGGCCCAAGGGCTACTGCATGAACGATCTCCTGTTTAATCTTTTCAAATCCCTGTCATTGCTCAGGGCCCCATTTGAAATCATTCTTCTTCCGGGTCACTTAATAGAGAGGGCATAACAATCAGACTGTAATTTGGAATATGCATTCTCTAAAAACCCACAACACCTAAAAAAGCTTGTGTTTCCATTTTGCTAGTTGGTGGAGACATGGCTGCTATTTTGTTGATCACATCCATTGGGATCTGATGATGTCCATCTTGCCACTTGATTCCTAAGAACTGGATCTCCTGTGTGGGTCCCTTCACCTTACTTTGTTTTATGGCAAAACCGGCCTTCAGAAGGATTTGGACTATTTTCTTCCCTTTTTCAAAAATATCTTCTGCTGTGTTGCCCCACACGATGATGTCATCAATGTATTGAAGGTGTTCCGGAGCTCCACCCTGTTCCAGTGCCATCTGAATCAGTTCATGAGAAACGGTAGGGCTGTGTTTCCACCCCTGGGGCAGTCGATTCCAGGTGTACTGGATGCCCCTCCAAGTGAAAGCAAACTGTGGCCAGCACTCTGCTGCCAGAGGGATTGAGGAGAATGCATTATCAATATCAATTGTGGCATACCACTTGGCTGCCTTTGACTCCAGTTCATATTGAAGTCCCAGCATGTCCACCACGGCAGCACTCAACGGTGGAGTGACTTCATTCAGGCAACAATAGTCTACTGTTAGTCTCCACTCTCCATTAGACTTCCGGACTGGGCATATGGGACTGGTAAAGGGTGAGCGGGTCTTGCTGATGACTCCTTGGCTCTGCATTTCACGAATGAGCTCATGGATGGGAATCAGGGAGTCTCGGTTGGTGCGATATTGCCGCCGGTGCACTGTTGTGGTGGCGATCGGCACCTGTTGTTCTTTGACCTTCAGCAACCCCACAACAGAAGGTTCCCTCGAGAGACCGGGCAAGGTAGACAGCTGCTTAATTCCCTCCATCTCCAAGGCAGCTATACCAAAAGCCCACCTGTACCGTTTTGGGTCCTTGAAATACCCTCTCCTGAGGTAGTCTATGCCAAGTATGCATGGAGAGTCTGGGCCAGTCACGATGGGGTGCTTTTGCCACTCATTCCCAGTTAGGCTCACTTCGGCCGCCAATGCAGTTAGCTCTTGGGATCCCCCTGTCACTCCAGCAATACTGATGGGTTCTGCCCCTATATAGTTTGATGGCATTAGGGTGCACTGTGCACCAGCGTCCACTAAAGCATTATACTCCTGTGGGTCGGACGTGCCAGGCCATTGGCTCCACACAGTCCAGTAAACCCGGTTGTCCCTCTCCTCCACCTGGCTGGAGTCAGGGCCTCTCTAGTCCCGATCGCAGCATTCGCAACTCACTTCCTGAAAATGCAAACTAGAAGTGCCTCTATTAAGATCAGAAGTAAATTCAGCGCTTCTACTCCTCTGTCTGGGGGCCTGCTCACGGGAAACTGGAGCGGCAACTTTCCTGGAAGTATCCCCTTTTGTGATTTTTTTTCCTTGCAGCTCACGTACCCGTGCCTCTAGAGTCGAGGTAGGTTTTCCATCCCACTTCCTCATGTCCTCTCCGTGGTCACGCAGGTAAAACCATAGGGTGCCCCATGGTGTGTATCCTCTCTCTTGAGCAAAGGGATTCTTAATCCTAATGGCTGAGATACCGGTCCGTACTGGTGGGGAGTAGGACATATCTTCTTTGAGTTGCTGGACCTCCTGGGACAGTTTCTCCACAGCTGAGACTAGGGAGGAAGAGAACTTTGCTTTGTAATCCCGGAGTTTATCAATCACCTCCACCACCACTGGTGCCTCATCATCTTTCCAGGACCTTATTGCTAATGAATTTGCATACAAGGATGGAGCGCTCCGTACAAACTTCTGCCACATGGGTCGTGTGCAGCGGGCTTCATCTGGATCTTTGGATGAGTGTTCATTGCCCAGGTCACCATAAATCACCTCAAGCATGGCTAATTCCCTCAGGTAATGGATACCTTTCTCCATGGTGGTCCATTTCTCTGGGCAATATATAACATCTTCCTTGAAGGGATACCTTTCCTTCACATCAGACAGGAGTCGCCTCCAGAGGCTGAGGGCTTGTGCCCCTTTTCCAATCGCTTTGTCAGTGCCCCCTTCCCAGTTATTTGGCTTCCTTTCCCTCTAGTTCCAGGCTACTGGCCCCGTTATCCCAGCATCGGAGCAGCCAGGTGACAATGTGCTCACCTGAACGACGGCCAAAATCTTTTCGCATATCTTGCAACTCACTCAAGGCTAGGGATCGGGTAGTTTCCATTTCTTGTACGAGTTTTTCCTCTTCCTCCTCCTCTCCTTGTGATGGCCCTGCTCTTCCATCATCTCTTTCTAATTGAGTTGACTTTCTCTTCCAAGATTTCTTCTTGTGTATAGGGGCGACTGATACTGGCACAGTTTGATCCTCTGGTTCAGCTGCAGTGCCTGTCGCAGGGGTTGGATTGGTCGCACGGCCTGTTGCCGGGGCTGGAGTGGCCATGGCACCTGTCACCGGGGTTGGAATAGCCTCAGTGCCTGTTTTTTTCTTTTTCTTTGTCTTCTTAGGTCCAGAGGCCTTCTCTTCCCCTTGAGGGTACTGAATATTGATGAAAGGTCTCGCTAGGCATGGGCCAGGCCCCAGCATGTTGCAATGATCTGTGTCTCTCTGGAGTTGCCGGGGTGACAACATACTTTCTCCAAACACTCTACTAGTTTTTCAGGATTCTGCACTTGTTTGGGGGTGAAGTTCCATAACACTGGGGGTGCCCACCATCTTAGGCATTTGCCCATACTATCCCACATACCCTGCCACTCATGACTATCGAGCCTTGGGGCAAACCTCTGGATGATATTCCTAAATTGCTCATTAACCTTAGACAAAACCGAATCAATCATCTGCGAAAGAAATGCCAACAGATATACCTTAACTACCCACGGATGTTCAAGATACTGAAAAGTTGTTGTAATGAAGGAGGAGGCATTATAGAAGACGGTAGCTAAGGTGCCATTCTGTATTTCCTCCATAAAAAACTCTCAGAGGAGGAGCTATAACTGCCAATTGTCTCCATGAGGTGGTACCTGAAGTACAGTAACGGCTTCAATATAAACTTCAAATACCAAGGAAAACTCAAGGCCAGCGTTTTAAAAACAACTCTCCCAGGCAAAACATGGCTAATCACTGCAGAGAACAGCAGACCACAAAAACCAACACCAATCTTTAACAGGCACAGCAAATACAAGAGCATGGTGCAGATTGGATAAACTAGTATTGAGAACAGTGTCTATGCTGTGACCAGCAACTGTTATTATCTCAAACCCTTCGTGCCCCACATTGGGCACCAGAAAAGGACTGTCGTGGTTTAGCCCCAGTCAGCAACTAAGCACCACGCAGCCGCTCGCTCACTGCCCCCACCCCTGTGGGATGGGGGAGAGAATTGGAAGAGCAAAAGCAAGAAAACTCGTGGGTTGAGATAAGAACAGTTTAATAATTAAAATAAAATAGTAATAGTAATAATGGTCATGATAATAGTAATGATGATGATGATAATAATAATATAAAAAGGAAAATAACGAGAGAGAGAAATGAAGCCCGGAGAAAAAAAAAAAAGGAAAAAAAACCCACAAGCGATGCAACCATTCACCACCCGCCGACCGACGCTGGTCCCCGAGCTGTGATCGCTGCGTCCCCCGGCCAGCTCCCCCCAGTTAATATACTGGGCATGATGTCATATGATATGGAATATCCCTTTGGCCAGTTTGGATCCGCTGTCTTGGCTATGCCCCCTCCCCTCCCAGCTTCTTGTGCACCTGGCAGAGCATGAGAGGCTGGAAAAGTCCTTGACTAGTACAAGCACTACCTAGCAACAACTAAAACAACAGTGTGTTATCAACATTATTTTCACACAAAGTCCAAAACACAGCACTATGCCAGCTACAGTGAAGAAAAATTAACTCTGTCCCAACTAAAACCATGACATTTATTTTCCGAGTTTGAATTCCAGAGGCTTGAAAAGCGGCCAGGTCTCACAAGTCCCTGTCACACCAATAACATTTATGCTTTTGTCACTTAAGTTTCATTCTAAAGTGTTTAAGACCAAATATGTAGCCCCAGTGTTGACTAAAAACTCTATTTCCTCATTTCCCAACTTCACTTTAACCAGAGGTTCCACTGGGAGAGACTCCTCTGGTCTCCTTTAATCCTTTCCTATTGTAAGTAAAGGAGTTGAAGGGGGATTTAGTTTCTGGAGGGGACATTTACGCTTCCAGTGCCCCTCTTCTTTACAAAAAAAACCAACCAACCAACCAACCAACAAACCCCACTGATCCTTATTCAAAGGTTTACTCTCCCCAGGTCTAATGAGGTGGGTCCTCATACTTCTTCCCATAGGAGGGCGATCTAGCCTATACCCATCATTTCGTCTTTTACTATTTCGGCTGCCTTCCGCTACTGCTGCAGCCAGCAATTGAGCCTTGTGATTCCCCTTCTTGACTTGCTCCTTTTCCTGTTGCTTCTTCTAGCTTTTGCAGCTTTCTCCTAATATCAGGATTCGACTGCCCCACAAACAAAGTCACAAACATTAGTGCATCAGTCTCACTCTCTGGATCCAAATCCGTCCATTTCCTAGCCACATCGCATAATTGTTCAAAGAAAACTGACAGTTTCATCTTTCCCTTGTACCACCTGATATAATTTTGACAAGTTTTTCAGTTTTGGAACCGCGTTCCTTACACTGAACAATAACAACCTCTGATATTCAGTTAATAATAACCTCTGTGCCTGATTGTTAGGGTCCCAATTCAGATTGGTGGTGGGGAAAATGATCCTCTAGTCTTCCTGCCTGTGCGTCCTGAGCATGAACCCTCTCTGCTTCTTCCCTAGCCTTAACCACAACAGCCCTCCGCTCCTCATATGTCAACAATATTTTTAACACCACCTGTATAGCCTTCCGCTCTGGATCATGATTCTCCACAATAGTTTCTAATACCTTTGCCACCTTTTCCAGGTCTTCCCTATACATTCCAGCCATCTCTTTCCAAGCCCTTAAGTCTGCTACTGAGGAGGGTACTTTAACCCACATCGGTTCTCCTGTCAGACCCACAGCCTGCCTTAAGGGCGCTTGTAGCACTGCCCCCCCCTTCTCCTAGTTCTTCCTGCTACTGCACTGAAATTCTCCCCTTCACTTTCAGCATCACTGTTCACATCCCTATTATCCACTTCTCCAACTTCCCTGTTTCCACCCTGATCATTACCTTCCCATAGATTTCCCTGTCCCAGAGCCACTAATAATCCTACATCGTCTTCCTCTTCCACCGGCTCCTTGTATTTTTACACCTTTTACCAATACTACATGCAGAACAACATCGTTTAGGCATTTGTCCCGAATTTGTTTTAAAGCCAAGACATTTGCATCCTTAGTAATCAATCCACATTCTTTTCTACTTTTCCAACCATTCCACAACGTGAAGAACAAATCCACATATGGTATCTCATCCCATTTTCCTTCTCTTCTACAAAACAGCATTAACTGTAATATAGTATTATTATACTCCGAAATCGGGAATAAACTTCTTAACACCAATGTTGAAAAGAATTCATTAAAATTAATTAAATTAAATTATTATTTATATATTATTATTATATAATAATAATATAATATTATGATCCAAAACAACTATCTGATATGAACATGCAAAACCAAATCCATAGTTCTGATAACCAAACCAAAATTCAGAGACCAGTCAAGACAATTAATCAAACTCGAACCCCTTTCAGTGGAACTCTAACCCACTCCTTAAACTTTGGAGACTCAAACCCCGTTCCAAACCCGGGTGTTAGGTACCTTTATAGCCCAACCCTGCGTAGCTTGCTCTGTGCCTTATGGGCAGGCAACGAAACCAAACCAAATTGAACGAATGCCTTAAAACTTACCGGGGGTCTTGCTTCGAGCTCTTCGGTCCGGGGATTGGAGGTTCTTCCCAAGAATCCCTCGGTGCCAGCTGGAGGTCCTGCGATACCACAGTTCCGTCGAGATTCAGAAGCAGTGTCCCATCTGGGTTGCCAAAACTGATGCCATAAGTCGGCAATATAAGAACCCTCTAAAACTCAGTTTGTAGTTTTAGAAAGCAGGCATCCTTTATTGCGGCGCCTGGCGCACAGGGGATCGCTCCACCTCGCGTGTGCGCCGAGTTGCTCTACTACAGGGGTTATATGCAATCAAAATATACATATTCATTAGATTTCTAGGAAATTATTATCGTATTCATACTATTCTTAGAACTCATTAATATATGCAAATGTCCTTAACGCATGCGCATTCATGTTCCTTGGTGGCCTTCCAGGGTCCTCTGGTGGTCGTGGATAGTTTTCCTCACCGTGTCTGCTGGTTGAACTCAGTTTTGGGGCATGCTCAGTTCGCTTTTGGCTTGCTTACACAATTCTTACTGATACTAAACTAGCCTATTCTAGCGCATGTCCCTTATTTATTCTACTCAAGGGTACAGTGTCTCCAGACTCCCTTCTATCTAATCACATATAGCAAATTCTAAGACTATCTATTTGCAAAGTATTCCAAATATTTCACACTTAGCTATGTTGCTCCAATTAGAAGGGACCATATGTTCTTTTTGAAGTCGGTATCAGGTATCAGGGCCTGCTGGCGGCAGATGGAGTTCACCTATCTCAAAGGGGGAAAAGGACTCTTGCACGTGAGTTGGTGGGGCTCATCGAGAGGGCTTTAACCTAGGTTCGAAGGGGGAAGGGGATATAGCCAGGCCAACTAGAGAGGAGACTAGAGGAGGCATGCTGAGGTTGGGGGTGAAATCGACAGCCCAGCTCAAGTGCATCTACGCTAATGCACACAGCATGGGCAACAAACAGGAGGCGCTGGAAGCCGTTGTGCAGTGGGATAGCTTTGACTTAGTCGCCATCCCAGAGACATGGTGGGTTGACTCTCATGACTGGAGTGCTGCAATGGATGGCTATAAGCTCTTCAGAAGGGCTAGGCAAGGAAGAAGAGGCGGTGGGGTGGCTCTATATGTTAGGGAGTGCTTCATTTGCATAGAGCTAAGGGATTTTGATGATAAGTTCGAGTGCTTATGGGTAAGGATGAGGGGGAAGGCCAACAGTGCAGATATCCTGCTAGGAGTCTGTTATAGACCACCCAACCAGGACGAAGAGGTAGATGAGGTGTTCCACATACAGCTGGCAGAAGTCTCACAATTGGTTGCCCTTGTTCTGTTGGGGGACTCCAATTTACCAGATGTCTGCTGGAACTACAATACAGCAGAGAGGAAACAGTCTAGGAGGTTCCTGGAGTGTGTGAACGATAGCTTCCTGACACAGCTGGTAAGCGAGCCTCCCAGGGGAGGTGCCTCCCTTGACCTGCTGTTCACAAACAGAGAAGGGCTGGTGGGAGATGTGGTGGTCAGAGGCTCTCTTGGGCTTAGCGGTGATGATGTGATAGAGTTCTCAATTCTTGCAAAGTAAGAAGAGGGGTCAACAGAATCACTACCGTGGACTTCAGGAGGGCAGGCTTTGGCTTGTTCAGGGCACTGGTTGGGAGAATCCCTTGGGAGGCAGTCCTGAAGGGCAAAGGAGTCCAGGAAGGCTGGGCTTTCTTCAAGAAGGAAGTCTTAAACATGCAGGAGCAGGCTGTCCCCATGTGCCGCAAGACGAACTGGAGGGGAAGACGACTGGCCTGGCTGAACAGGGAGCTTTTGCTGGCACTCAGGAGAAAAAGGAGAGTCTATCGCTTTTGGAAGAAGAGGCAGGCAACTCAGGAAGAGTACAGGGATGTCGTTAGGTCTTGCAGAGAGAAAATTAGAAAGGGAAATGCCCAGCTAGAACTCAGTCTGGCCACTGTTGTAAAGGATAACAAAAAATGTTTTTACAAGTACATTAACAACAAAATGAGAGCCAAGGAGAATCTCCATCTTCTATTGGATGCGGAGGGGAACATTGCCACCAAGGATGAGGAGAAGGCTGAGGTACCTAATACTTTCTTTGCCTCAGTCTTTAACAGTCAGACCAGTTACCCCCAGGGTATTCAGCCCCCTGAGCTGGAAGGCAGGGACAGATTGCAGAACAAAACCCCCCATAACCCAGGAGGAAGCAGTTTATGACCTGCCAAGCCACCTGGACACTCACAAGTCTATGGGGCCAGATGGGATTCACCCAAGGGTACTGACGGAGCTGGCAGGGGAGCTTGCCAAGCCACTCTCCATCATTTACCAGTAGTCCTGGTTAACAGGGGAGGTCCCAGGCAACTGGAAGCTTGCCAATGTGACGCCCAGCTACAAGAAGGGCCGGAAGGAGGTTCCAGAGAACTACAAGCCAGTCAGCCTGACCTCAGTACCAGGGAAGATTATGTAGTGATACATCTTGAGTGAGCTTGCCAGGCATGTGCAGGACAACCAGGGGATCAGGCCCAGCCAGCATGGCTTCATGAAAGGCAGGTCCTGCCTGACCAACCTGATCTCCTTCTATGACCAGGTGACTTACCTAGTGGATGAGGGAAAGGCTGTGGATGTTGTCAACCTGGACTTTAGCAAAGCCTTTGACACTGTCTCCCACAGCATCCTCCTAGAGAAGCTGGAGGCTCATGGCTTAGACAGCTGTACTCTTTTCTGGGTAAAAAACTGGCTGGATGGCTGAGGCCAAAGAGTTGTGGTGAATGGAGCTAAATCCAGTTGGCGACCGGTCGCAAATGGTGTCCCCCAGGGCTCAGTGTTGGGGCCAGTCTTGTTTAATGTCTTTATCAATGATCTGGATGAGGGGATCGAGTGCATCCTCAGTAAGTTTGCAGATAACACATAGTTGGGCGGGAGTGTTGATCTGCTTGAGGGTAGGAAGGCTCTGCAGAGGTATCTTTGACACTGTCTCCCACAGCATCCTCCTAGAGAAGCTGGAGGCTCATGGTTTAGACAGGTGTACTTTTTGCTGGGTAAAAAACTGGCTGGATGGCCGAGCCCAGAGAGTTGTGGTGAACAGAGCTAAAACATATTGGCTGCCGGTCACAAGTGGTGTCCCCGAGCGCTCAGTGTTGGGGCCGGTCTTGTTTAATATCTTTATCAATGATCTGGATGAGGGGATTCAGTGTACCCTCAGTAAGTTTGCAGATGACAAACAGGTCCAGAGAGTTCCTAAACCATCTGGATGACGTCTTCTTGGTACAGTTACTAAGGGAACTGACCAGGAAAGGTGCCTTCCTTGACTTGTTGCTTATTAACAGAGAGGACCTTGTCAGTGAAGTAGAGATCGGGGGCCGCCTTGGCCACAGTGACCATGAAGCAGTCAAGTTTAAAATCTATGGTGACAGGAGGAAAACTGCCAGCAAGACCTCAGCCCTGGATACGAGGAGAGCAGACTTCAGGTTGCTCAGGGAACTGCTTAGTAAGGTCCCCTGGGACAAAGCTTTTGAAGGTGCTGGGGTCCATCAGTGCTGGTCGCTTTTTAAGTACCACTTCCTAAGAGCACAGGAGCAGGCAATCCCAAAGTGTAGGTAGTCAAGCAGGCGAGGCAAAAGGCTGGCTTGGCTGACATGGGATATTCTTCTAGAAATAAGGAGAAAAAAAGCAAGCATATGGCCAGTGGAAGCAAGGTCAGGCAACATGGGAGGACTACAGGGATGATATTTTCCACTGTAGGGAGGAAATTCGTGTGGCCAAAGCTCAGAGTTGAAGCTGGCCAGTACTGTGAGGGGAAATAAGAAGGGTTTTTTTTAATACATTAATGGCAAAAGGCAGGCCAGAAATAACATTGACCCGTTACTTGATGAGCATGGTCACCTCACAAACAGGGACATAGATAAGGCAGAGATGTTTAGTGCTTTCTTCGCCTCAGTCTTCAACACCAATGGTGGGCTCAGGGACCCCCAGAGCCCTGGGCTAGAGAACCATGACTGTGGGAATGATAAACTCCTAATGAACCCCGAACTTGTGCAGGACTTGCTGGATCCCTATAAGTCAATGGGGCCTGATGGGATTCATCCGAGGGTACTTAAAGAGCTGGCTGATGTCATAGCGAGACCTCTCTCAATGATTTTTTCAATGGTCTCGGAACCTGGAGAGGTCCCAGTTGACCGGAAGCTGGCAAACGTTGTCCCAGTCTTCAAGAAGGGCAACAGGGATGACCCCGGTAACTACAGGCCTGTCAGTCTCACTTCTGTGCCTGGCAAAATTATGGAGAAGATTATTCTGGGAGTTATTGAAAAACACCTGAAAGACAATGCAGTCATTGGTTCTAGCCAGCACGGGTTCACAAAGGGAAAGTACTACCTAACAAACTTGATTTCCTTCTATGACAAGGTCACTCATCTAGTTGACCGAGGGAAGCCAGTCGATGTGATCTTTTTGGATTTCAGTAAAGCTTTCGATACTGTCTCTCGCAGTATCCTCCTGGACAAAATGTCCAGCATACAGCTGGATAAACACATAATGCAATGGGTGAGCAATTGGCTAATGGGTCGGGCTCAAAGGGTCATAGTAAATGGGTTTACATCGGGCTGGCGGCCAGTCACTAGCGGGGTACTCTTCATAAATGACTTGGATGCAGGACTTGAAAGAATACTAATTAAGTTTGCTGATGACACAAAATTGGGAGGAGCTGTTGACACTCTCAAGGGCAGAGAAGCCCTGCAGAGAGATCTAGACAAATTAGAGAGCTGGGCAGTCACCAACCGTATGAAGTTTAACAAGGGCAAGTGCCGGATTTTAGACCTGGGGCACGGCAACCCTGGCTGTACATACAGGCTGGGGAACAAGAGGCTGGAGAGCAGCTCTGCAGAGAGGGACCTGGGGGTTCTGGTCAACAGCAAGTTGAACATGAGCCAACAGTGTGCCCTGGCAGCCAAGAGGGCCAACCGAGTCCTGGGGTGCATCGAGCACTGTATTGCTAGCCGGTCGGGGGAGGTGACTGTCCCGCTCTACTCTGCGCTGGTGCGGCCTCACGTATATCCGGGCATCGATTAACCAATTATGGAAATTAGTTGTGTTAGTTTGAGTAACCATGACTGTGTAACCATGCATGTATAAAAGATTGTTTCTTAGACTGCTTGACGAACATGTATGGAAGGGACTACCCTCCCGTGTTCCCGGACGTAAAAAGAATGCCTGCCTTTTAAGACTACATTGGTGTTACGAGGTTTATTCCCGATTTCGGTGACAGTTTTGGTGACCCAGAAGGGACTTTGCTCATGAATCTCAATGGATCTGTGGGATCACAGACCTCCAGCCGGCACTGAGGGTTGACAGCCTTCCCCGGTTCATCTTGCCGTACCTGATGGGGAGAAGGGAACTGAGTGGATTCCAGCATGCACCAACCTGTTGCTTCGGGGACTCCATCGGCTCCGCTCCTGCAGTCAGGTGGTGAGCGACACAGCGGTGTGATGCTGTTGGGTTCTCAGGGAGAACCTCTGTTCCCCGGACCAAAGAATTCCAAGCAAGTCCCCTGGATAGGTAATAAGGCATTCTCTTAAGGGGGGTAACAGAGGGGTTGGCGTCCCCTCCTGGAATGCGGGTTCGAGTCCCACCGGCCTGCTCATAAGACGCAGTGAAAGCTACACAGAGTGGGCTGTGAGGTACCTCTACGGGGTTAGAGTCCCCAAATGGGGTTAGAGTCCCTGAAGGTAATGCCTGCCAATCAGACGAGGTGAAAGCCTGGCAGGGTTGGGCTATAGTCCCGGGTAAGGATAGGGGTTAGAGTCCCCTGGTAAGGTTGTGGGTTAGAGTCCCACTACCACAGAATCACAGAATGGTAGGGGTTGGAAGGGACCTCTGGAGATCGTCTTGACCAACCCCCCTGCTTGAGCAGGCACACCTAGAGCAGGGGGCACAGGAACGCGTCCAGGCAGGTTTTGAATGTCTCCAGGGAAGGAGACTCCACAACCTCCCTGGGCAGCTTGTTCCACTGCTCTGTCACCCTCACAGGAAAGAGGGTTTTTTCCTCATATTTAAGTGGAACTTCCTGTGTTTCAATTTGTGCCCATTGCCCATTGTCCTGTCATTGGGCACCACTGAAAAGAGTCCAGCCCCATCCTCTTGACACCAGCCCTTCAGATATTTATAAGTATTTTATAAGTATTGATGAAATCCCCCCTCAGACTTCTCTTGTCCAGGCTGAACAAACCCAGGTGTCTCAGCCTTTCTTCGTAAGGGAGATGCTCCAGTCCCCTGATCATCTTGGTAGCTCTCTGATGGACTTGATCAAGCAGTTCCCTGCCTTTCTTGAACTGGGGAGCCCAGAACTGGACACAGTGCTCCAGATGTGGTCTCACTAGGGCAGAGTAGGGGGGGAAGGATAACCTCCCTCGACCTGCTGGCCACACTCCTTTTTCTGCAACCCAGGAGACCATCGGCCTTCTTGGGCACAGGGGCACATTGCTGGCTCAGAGTCAGCTTGCTGTCCACCAGCACTCCCAGGGCCTTCTCAACAGAGCCGCTTTCCAGTAATTCAGCCCCCAACCCCTACTGGTGCATGGGGTTGTTCCTCCCCAGGTGCAGGACCTTGCACTTGCTCTTGTTGAATTTCATCAGGTTCCCCTCAGCCCAGCTCTTGTTGGATGGCAGCTCAGCCTCCTGGTGTATCAGCCACTCCTCCCAGCTTGGTATCATCAGCAAACTTGCTGAGGTTACACTCTATCCCTTAGTCCAGGTCACTGATGAATATACTGAACAGGACTGGACCCAGCACAGACCCCTGGGGAACTCTTCTAGTTACGCGCCTCCAACCAGGCTCTGCCCCGTTGATCACAACTCTCTGAGCTATATTGGGGTCCCTGTTATAAGCAGCGGTGCAAACCGCGAAACGGGTTGGAGTCCCCGACTTTAGTAATTTATAATGGGTAATGCAGCATCACTGTATGGGGGAATTCTGCACTCGTCACCACTGGGATGTGTTTGGAAACATTGGAAAGATCTGGTGGGGGATCTGTTGATGCAGAAACAGTTAGTTGAATACTGTAATCATTGGTGGCCAATGTATACTCTAGACAGTGGGGGAAAATGGCGAAAGAATGGTACATTGAAATATAATACTATTTTGCAATTAATATTATTCTGTAGAAGGGAAGGTAAATGGGATGAAGTATCATATGTGGATTTGTTTTTCACACTGCGAAATAATCTAGAATGGCAGAAGCAATGTGGGATGCTCCCACACGATTCTATGGTATTGGCTTTGGAAGGACAAAAATCTGGTAAAAATTTAAAGCAGTGCTGTTTGGCTTGTAGTAACACTACATTGGTGTTACAAGGTTTATTCCCAATTTCGGTGACAGTGCTGTGGGTGAATCTGTATATATAACACATGAATTCTGTTTTGCCTTTATGACCTGCCTCTATTATGTCTAACAGCTGCTTTTCACTCTAACAGTGTACTGAATTGTGTTCCTTCTTTTACCTCAAACATATATTCTTCTTGGATGAAATGGAATAGCACAGGAGTTAGCAGTAGTTAAGAGAGGTTCACAATTAGGAGTAGAAACCAACACCTGAGAATTTTAACAAGGTAGTAAATAATGCTTAGGCCAGATAAGAGGGCAATAAAAATGCATGCCTCACTAAGGAGAGCCTCCTAAAAGACTAACAGTGCCACAAAGAAGGGTGTGAAGATAAGGGAAGGCCAGATGTGAAGACACGGGTGATAAAGGGGAACATCTTGGCCCAGAAGGTGCGGAAGCATAGAAACTGGGGGAAAGGGAATTCCAGTAGGGGGAGATTGCGACCACCAACTCAACTGAGGGACAAAAGGACTACCCTCTTGTTGTGGTTTAGCTGGCAACTCAGCCCCACACAGCCGCTCGCTCACTCCCCCACCAGTGGGATGGGGGAGAGAATCAGAAGGGTAAAGCTCATGGGTTGAGATAAGAGCAGTTTAATAATTAAAATAAAACAACAACAACAAAAATGCAATGGAAAGGAAAACAATGAGAGGCGCGAAACCCAGGGCTGGGGGGTGGGGGAAGGGGGAATGAACCACCAAAACAAACCGCACATGACACAGCCACTCACTGCCTGCCAACCCAACACCACCAGTCCCCAAGCTGCAACAACCCGTGTGCCAACTGCCCCCGTTAATATACTGGTCATGGCATCACATGGTATGGAATGAACATCCCATTGGCCAGTCGGGGTCAGCTGTCTTGGCTGTGGCCCCTCCCCTCCCAGCCTCTTGCCCACCTGGCAGAGCATGGGAAGCTGGAAAGGTCCCTGACTACTACAGGCACTACAGTGAAGAGAATTAACCCTTTCTCAGCCAAAACCAGCACACCTCCCCACTCCTCTTGAGCATGCGCAGTGAATTAAAATCTCTCTGTAGCTTTAAATGTAAGCGAAGAAGATACAGACCAACAGAAGAACAGGGTGCTCAGTCGGGTCAATGATTATTTATTAGACAGGCGTGGTGTGTTAACTTTCATGTATAAATGTCAAAAAGGAATTATAGTAGGTGTGCATGTTGGGTGGAAAGATCCCCCATGCACCTGGCACCAAATAAAGTAATGCCTGCTCTTTAATACACCCAGCGTTATGGAGTTTTATTCCCGGTTTTCGGTGACACTAAGAGCAAGGCAAGAAGGATCTGTCAAAAGCAAGATCATAAAAAAAAAGCGAGGTCAATGAAACTGTGAGTAGAATGGCATTGATTTTGCTTTTCACAAACCATCAACGTTGCCTATTTTTTAAAAGTACCCAAGGCTGTATTCAACATTACTTCATCTACAGACTCTTTAATTTAAAAATTAAAATCACAATGCTTTCCATGTTATATCTAAACTAGATTCCTGTCTCATATCACAGATTTCTCTTCCAGGAAATGGTGCTGTCCTGGCAAAAATGTTAAGCCCTATTTGATAGGAAAGATAAAATTGAAAGATGGTGTACAATCTTCCAGGTATTCTGAAATAGCAATAAACAGAGGGCTAAGTGCAAGCTGTGTATCTAGTTTTCATCCCTATCTTACTGTAGTAGAGGTAGATTTTAGGAATGAAAGTACATATTTAATAACCTGAACACAAAGCTAAGTGCAGTCACCAGCAACAGAAGATGACGTGTACTCGTGCCAGCCCTTCCTAAGCCCTGTATAAAAACGGTTCCGGCTAAACTAAAACCATTCAGAGCAAAGGATTCCATAAAAATTGTTTTCTCCTCTTCTTTCATGGACACTTTCATCTTATGTAAGCCAGCACTGTTTCTAAAAGGAGCGGTCCAACAACCTTCTCTTCCCAAACCTTGCATAGCCAGTAAACACATTGCCATGCAATGAACCAGACAGAGGAGCTAGGTTAAAACTAACCTATCCAAAAAAGGCTGGTCTTAAACTGGATCGTTTTGGAAAAGAAAGAAAAAAAAAAAAAAAAAAAGATGATGTTCAGGAAAGTGTTCCATTTTGATATTTTCAGATGGACACATTTTTATGTTTCAGTTTTTAAAATGTTTTTCAATTCTCTCTCTCCTTTCTTGCTACAGTATATATAAATTGAACATAAATTCTCAAGTAAAAACACACATCAATTAGCCCGAAACCATTTTTCTTCACCATATTTTTGTATTGAAGACTTTCAGTGTTATCAGAGTGACACCAGAATTTCAAAATTATTCACCAAATGGAATCTCTGATGTAGGCAGAGTTTTATTAAATTCATGTAAGAAGCAATAGGGCATACCACTAAAGGGGAGAAAAACATTATCTGTATGTATTTATCATCAAGTGGCTCAAACACCTGGTGGACATAACGCGCTAGGACTTCAGACAGTGGTTTTCATCTCTAGCTGTAGAAAGCCACAAGCAATTTAGTTACTCTTTCAGTGGCACAGCTCCCCAGCTGTGAAATACTTCACTGCTACAGTGAGGTGGGAATTAATTCATCGAGTTACATGAGAATTTCTGATACTACAGTATTAAGCACTATGTATAAACCCTTGAATAAAGACAAATAGCCAAATATTCAAAATCAAAACAGCGTAAGTTAACAATTTGTCATTATTTTAAGCAAAAATAAACAATTCATTCAGACTAAAATTCAACTTTCCTTGCAGCTGCAGAACTGCCATTATTATAGTTATTGTGCTCATGCAGGGAAAGCAGACCACAACAGGGAATTTTGCTGACAAAATTAATCTGTGTGTTTAGTTCTTACAGGTCTTATCTAGTTTCTTTACAATATGCTGCAGTATTAGATCTGTTCTCATGCACACCCTTATTGTCACTGTCCCTCACTGCCAATGAGAGTTAAGTACATATTTGAATAAAGAGGTATTTCAGAACTGATATGATGTCCTTGATTAGCTTCAGGGAAAAAAAAAAGGGAGTGAGAAAAACACTTAAAAAAAGGAAACATCTTTTTTTTTTCAGGACAACCAAGCACTGCTTTTATGTAAACCATGTCAAATGAGATATAAAGTGAAAACAACTTCAGGGCATCACTCATATCTATTTGAAAGATGACAGATCGGCAGTTCTGTTCGGTCTACAGGGTTTCTGGAGGAGCAGTGTTTTATACAGGGGCAGATAACAGGAAAAAGGAAATGAGATTTTTTTTTTTAAAAAAAAGAAAACTCGACATGATCACACTGTAATATCCTTTTTAGATCCTACAGTAAAAAGCATAAAGAATCCAGCCATTTCTGATATTCTGCCAGATGTAGTTAAAGAGTAAATCTTGCACACTCACAGCACTCCTGTGTTTCAACTTGTGCCCATTGCCCATTTTCCTGTCATTGGGCACCACTGAAAAGAGTCTGGCCCCATCCTCTTGACACCAGCCCTTCAGATATTTATAAGTGTTTTGTAAGTATTGATAAGATCCCCCCTCAGTCTTCTCTTCACCAGGCTGAACAAACCCAGGTGTCTCAGCCTTTCCTCATAAGGGAGATGCTCCAGTCCCCTGATCACCTTCGTAGCTCTCCGCTGGACTTGGTCAAGCAATTTCCTGTCCTGCTTAAACTGGGGGGCCCAAAACTGGACACAGTACTCCAGATGTGGTCTCACTAGGGCAGAGTAGAGGGGGAGGGTAACTAAGTATTCAAAGTATTTCAAACTTAGCTACGTTGCTCCAATTAGAAGGGACCATATGTTCTTTTTGAAGTCGGTATCAGGTATCACTTCAACTCAACTAGAGTTTTGCTGCTGAGTAACATGGGAGGGGAATCAGTACTGTTTTGGTTTTTAAAAAAAACACTTGAAATTTGTTTCCTTATGTTGCTATCCACGTTCTTGTTAGATTGTTGTTAATTAATGCTGCTTGATCTGTTTGAGTCATTTAGATTATGTTTAGGTTAGATTTTCCTTTGAGCATTGAGGGCCCTATTCTGCAAAGTGCTAAGCATCCTCTGTTCCCACAGACTTTTCAGTAGCTGAGAATGCAGCACATCCCAGGAGGTGGCTGGGTCCTGGATCACATAGTCTAGCATAATTTAAAAATACAGTGAAGCTTTTCAAATATGTTTTGATTAATACATCATGAACTCCCCCACATGCCTTAATATATCACTAAGTATTATGTTAAGCAGTAAAATCTTGCTATATTTTTTCAGGCCCTCTGCTATATGTGTCCTGGTGTGAAAGGAGACTGCTATTTTTCCTTTTAATTTCTCTGGTGCAAATAAGGAATAAGGCTTTACTGTTCCATTTCACCCCAGGCAGTAATTTTGAACAGTTATCCCACTTCTCTTGGGCTTAATGACACTATGAGATGATGGAACGTGAGTGACCTTTCAAAATGGAGTGAACTATAATCACTTTGCCACCAGACTCCTGATTTTCTGTTCTGGAGGAGCAGCCTCTGCAGTAGCCTCATAGCACCTGACAGGGCTGTGAAAGAAATTGGGATGTTTCTTGATCTAGGTGTTTGCATGACTCATATCACTGATGCATCTGAGGATAAACAATTGTGTGAGCAGGTAAGCGGTTCAGCTCATGTCTGCTGGTAAGTTTCTCAGGGGAATTTTTTGAGGACATTAAAATGCAATGTACCCACCCACTTGGGGCAATACTACCTGAATTTTTTTTTTTTGCAAACTCTCCTTCCTCAAGAAAAACCCAAGACCCCAACCCTCAAACTAAAAAAAAAATAAAAATCTCCCCAAATGTTCATGATTACACTATTTTGACTCTGCCTACTTTGAGCTATTTGCAGTTCACTTACTGTGCTGTGTATGTTTTATGTATCCCGACATGCCTGAGAAGACAGTTTGGATCTTGGTAAAACTGGCCCAGATTTTAAGATGTAGATGTCTGAATCAGATTTCTGAATCTCTGTATTTAGGTTTCTCAGTACAATGGTCTCAGTAAACAGGGTGATAAGCACTTGCAGCTGCATTACTGCTTCCATTGATGCTTTCTCTGCAGTCTGGGGCACTGCTGTCTGAACGGTACTTCAAGCCATTGCAGTTATTCTTTGGTGTTTGATCCTTTTTCTTTTTTATTTCATTCTATAGGCTAATTGGTTTTGTTCTCTTTATACTGTCTAATTTTTTACATTAGTCTTCATATCTCTGTCTTTATTAAAGGCTCTGAGGATTAAGGCCTCTGTATTAGTGAAAGACACTGTTTTTAATCTCACATTAGCAGAAGACTGAAGTTTTCTGTTCATGTTTACTCTCATTCTCTAGATTTACTGGAAATACTTCATAATAGAATGTCTGATTGCAAAACTTATCACTTAGGTCATTTCCCATCTTCAGGATGCTTTCCAAATTTTGGTGATCATTTTGGTGGCTGAGTGTGTTAAACTGTACAGACAGAGTAAGGAATAAGGAAGGGATGAAGGGAGTACATCATCTCTGAAGTATTTTTATTGCAGATTTGCTGGTGGAGAAGCTGAGATAAGGCTGAACCTTCACTTTTTTGAAGTCAGCGAGAGTTTTGACAATTGAATTTCATGGAGCCAGTATTTCACTGTGTGTTTCAACAAGTATGTATCAGTTTTGAGTGCCTTAGCGTGAATCTTACTTTACTGGTTTCTCAATGGTATTTACATGCTGGCCTCATAAAAGGTGCTTAGGTAGCCAAATCCCTTCTAAGATAACTAAATTTCTATAGAAATCCATGATAAAATGAACTTTTTTATACCTTTGTAAGTACAATGAATTATCTGAAACGGTGAATATGTACTGATGAGATTTCAAAGGGAATATAAACAGTTTAAGGGTCTAACTGCCCATCCTGCACAAATTCTGTTGCCTAATTATTTTTTAAATTTGGACTATAAAGCCTTATTCTTCAAAATTGCTGATGCTTCCCACTGATTTCTGTTGGAGATGTAGAGATGCAGCATACATGAAAGGTAAATCAGTGTCTAGAACACTTTTTAGTTACTGATTGCCTTTTTAAAATGTGTGCATTTTTTCTTGCTGGGAGGCATATAGCAAGTCACTGTAACACAGCTAGGAATAGAACTACCTCTGCCTTTGCAAGAATACAGGGGCTTCCTAAGCCAGTGTTTCATCTGACATGTAATTATTTTCATTGGAAGACAGGGATCTAATTAAGACTAGTGGAGGGATTTTTTAATTGTAACTTTACAAGTTAAAATGGTATTCAAAATCTAACTACATGTTGGGGTAGGGTATTAAAATTATCTTTTGTTATTTGTTCTATAGTTTGCTTAGCATTTTCTGTAGGAATGTCTGCCAAGACTATATTCAGGTATGGTTGTCTGAGTATAGTATGAAATTAATGTTCTGTGAGCAGTGATGCATCTAGAAGAATTCTTTGACCCAAGAACAGCCCATATATTTAAGAATTATTCCTTATTAGATGGGCTGTTACTGAATATGCCTAAATGCAAAAAAAAAAAAAAAAATTAGTGCAGTACGCTTTCCGTTGCATTCTGTATTGGGTTTGCATGCCAAGGTTTTGGTAGCAGGGGAGCTACAGGGGTAGCTTCTGTGAGAAGATGCCAGAAGCTTCTCCCATGTCCGATAGAGCCAATGCCAGCCAGCTCCAGGATGGACCCACCACTGGCCAAGGCCAAGCCAATCAGTGACAGTGGTAGAGCCTCTGTGATAACATGTTTAAGGGGGGGGGGGACCCAAACCGTGCAACTGCAGCTGGAGAGAGGAGTGAGAATATGTGAGAGAAACAACTCTGCAGACACCCAAGGTCAGTGAAGGAGAGGGAGGAGGTGCTCTAGGCATCAGAGCAGAGATTCCCCTGCTGCCTGTGGTGAAGACCATGGTAAGGCAGGCTGTCCCCCTGCAGCCCATGGAGGACCCCACAGTGGTGCAGATGGATGTGCCTGAAGGAGGCTGTGACCCCGTGGAACGCCTGTGCTGGAGCAGGCTCCCGCAGGACCCGTGAACCCATGGAGAGAGGAGCCCACGCTGAAACAGGTTTGCTGGCATGCCCTGTGACCCTGTGGGGGACCCATGCTGGAGCAGTCTGTTCCTGAAGGGCTACACCCTGTGGAAAGGACCCACAATGGAGCAGTTTGTGAGGAACTGCAGCCCGTGGGAAGGACCCACGTTGGAGCTGGGGAAGAGTATAAGAAGTCCTCCCCCTGAGGAGGAAGGAGCAGCAGAGACGACGTGTGATGAACAGACTGCAACCTCCATTCCCTGTCCCCCTGCGCCGCTCACGGGGAGGAGGTAGAGAAATTGGGAGCAAAGTTAAACTCAGGAGGAAGGGAGGGGTGGGGTGAAGGTGTTTTAACATCTGGTTTTATTTTCTCATTACCGTACTCTGATTTGATTGGTAATAAATTAAGCTAATTTCCCCAAGTCGGGACTGTTTTGACTATGATGGTAATTGGTGAGTGGTCTTTTCTGTCCTTATATTGACCCACAAGCTTTTCATTATATTTTCTCCCCCCCTGTCCAGCTGAGGAGGGGGAGTGACAGACTGGCTTTGGTGGGTACCTGGCATCCAGCCACGGTCAACCCACCACAATTCTGTCATGAAGAAGAAATCAGAGAGTGTGATATTCAAGAACAGCTAAAATTCATGAGAAGTTAGTGGAAGAACTGTTTCAGACCTTACCCAATGCTGTCACTTCAAATGCATAAAAAGCTCTTGAACTGAAATTCCCTGCTTCTATTATTTTGCACGCTATTGAAATAGTACAGGGGTATGCTTTGAATTTTTCTCTACGAGTAACATTGTGAGTCACCAATGTCATATTCAACCTACAACTTTGTTCTCCAAGATACTACTGAGAAAGGCAAGTAACATTTTACTCATTCATAACTCATTGAAACTAGCAATGGGTAACATATTAGTAACCTTGCCAATGCAAAATTTTTCCATAAATTTTATTTAAGCTTCTTTTCCAACCTGACTTTAAATGGCTATGTGATTAGCCCTCTACCCCTTCCCTGGAAGACTAATTCACTGTTTAATGGGGTTCTCCTTTTCTGATTTTCAGCCAAGTTATACTTTTCCCTCTAATTTCACCTGAATATCACTTGCCATTTTCCTTTGGGCCATCATGTAAATATGATATCCATCTTCATGTTTGCACTCTGGTAAATGTCTCAGCAGTCATCATATTTCCTGCCACACTTGCTCATTGATTTGCCACTCTGTATACCTAGCCATCTGAAACCATTTAAATTTTTTTCCTCACTGTCCTCTTCTGCCAGATTGCCAATTGTTCCTTGATGATTCCTGAACTCCCCCCCCATTTACTGACATCTTTCTAATGCTAAGGACACCCAGAGACTGAATGTTGTATTTGAAGTGTTACTTCACCTGTGCCCTCAAACTGAAACTGTTGAAACTGAAAAGAAAAAGAAAAAACTATTGTCTTTTCTTGTCACCTCATACTGAATTTTATATTTTATTTGCTGTTCATGAGTCCATGCTGTTCACGGCTGTGGTATAGCGGCAGAGATGTTACAAGTATCCCATTGTGGCTCCAGGGGTGAGAGTTTGACCTGCTCTCATGTTTCACATTGTCCCTTGCACCACTGTGCAGGGATGAATGTCACGGACTCCTGACAGATGTTCCGCAGAAGACCTTTATTGTCAGCTTTTCACTGCTTATATATCTTTTCGACACATTCTCCACGTGATCACATGCACAAACAGTTTCTGTTATTCGTCAGCTAGCTCTAAGCAGGCACTTTATGCTACATTCTAATAGGCTGTTCTATTTGCGTTACCTCATTTGTTTTTGCTTACTTAAATCCTTCTTGGCATTCCCACGCTCCTGTGTCTGTTTTTTACTGCTGCGCTGCTTCAGCTCAAGGACGTGTCAAACAGCGCGAAGTTACTTGCAAATTCATCTCCCCCGTTTTTTTTTTGTATTAGCCACACATTTTTTACTGTTCTCTCTATTAATCGCTGCAAGCACTGACAAAAGAATGGCAAAATTAAAAGCAAAACAAGGAATTCATTCACTACTTCCCATGGGCAGGCAGGTGTTCAGCCGTCTCCAGGAAAGCAGGGCTCCATCATGTGTAACGGTTACTTGGGAAGACAAACGCCATCACTCCAAACGTCCTCCCTTTCCTTCTTCCCCTAGCTTTATATACTGAGCATGATGTCATATGGTATGGAATATCCCTTTGGTCAATTTGGGTCAGCTATTCTGGCTGTGTCTTTCCTTCATCATTTATACCTAAACAAGGAATAGTTCTGTAGCAATCATGCTCTTTCAGTCTGAAGTGATCCTCCTGCAACAGCTTGTGCAGCTTTAGAAACTGCTTCACATTCTTCCCTAAACTTACTAGATATGGCCACATAAATATTTTGAAGACTTTCAGAAATTTATTCTGTAACAATTCTATTTCAGAAGTAAACTCAAGGTGCACTTCAAAGGGGCATGCAAGATATTCATTAGAACTTGTGAAATATTACCATGAAATCACAATGATAAAATTTGACTCTGTCCATCAGCAGTTCTTAACCATCTACATAGACAAGATTTTTTTATTATTTTTTTTTCAAATCAAGGTCTCACATGATTTCAAGCCCTGAAACAAAAGCTGCCTTATGGCATGCATAGTATAGACATCACTAGTGCTATGTGGCAGAGCTCTATCTCCTCTCCTCCTCCCTTCCAGAAGGGTATCAATATAAAACCCAGTTATCTTCGTATTTTAGATTTACCCTTTGCTGCATAGTCAGCTGTGTATATTTAAAGTAATTCTCTGCTCAAAACCTCAGAGTAGTCTAGGAGTAAAAACCTGCTAACTCACCACCAATAGAAGATTAAGAAAGAAGTGGGATTTAGTTTCTATCAAAAACAAAAGCATGCCTCACTTCTGGGGTGTTTTATTATTTTGCCAAAGATATGTAAATAGAGTTATTCTAGTATTCTGGTGCAGTATTAGATCACAGCCAGAAATATCAGCTTTAAGGAAAAGCCCTAATTTTACACCTATTTGAACTGCCAGTAGCCTTAAGCACCCAAATAATTTTAATTTTTCCATTTAATGAATGTTCTGCAGTTCTAGGAAGATGAGTTATGCATTGCTGTTCACATACAAAAAGACAGTCTAACAGATGTAAACTATTTATCAAATATTTGCCACCAATATTGTTAAATACATAATCTCATACTAGCTACTACAAAGAAATTTAACTCTATCGCAGCTGAAACCAGGACAGTATCCACCCCTTATTCCATACCATTTACATCATGCTCAGGTTCCACGTTATCCAATGCAACGTCATTAACGTCCACCCCCCTTCCCATCCTTTGATAAAATACACGGATATCATTTAGTCCACGGCGCTGGGCTCCATCTGTTCTTGTGGTCACTCAGAACAGGAGAGGTGGTGTGTTGCGTGGAGTTACTGGGCACCAAAACCAGCTCGGATCGGGTCACTGCTGCACTTGCACTGCTCCTTGAAAGGCTTGTCCTCCATTGGTTCAAGTGGTTCCTGCTGTAGTAATTCCTATAACATGCAACTCAAATCACAGGTTACAACAATTTAAAAGTATATCCATTACAATCTCCACCCCTGGTCCCTTTGGGCCAGGTTATAGGTTTTAACATTGCAATGAACTCCTCCCCTTGCCCATGGCTGGCTGCAGTCCCTCCAGAAGTAAACCTGTTCCAACATGGCTTTGCCCATGGCTTTATAGTGTTTTACTATAGGTGGGGTATCATCGTTCTGGAATGGTAGTGACAAATGGTTCATCACGTATAATATTTTTGCTAATCAGTTGTGCAGGGTTTCTTAGCTATCTCCCCCTTTTTGTTTTTGGAGTAGTTGTTTGACTGTGTGGTGTGCTCGTTTGTTGGAAAACACTTCATCAAACTTGGAACTGCCGTTTCCCCCTTTCCGGCTGCAGGTTTTTCCAAATCGGGATGTCATTTTGGCTCCTGTTTCATATTCTCTCGGCGTTGGTGCTGGCGGCGGGGTCGGGCGGGCGTGGGTGCTGGTCCCGGGTCGGCGCCGCCGCGGATGTGCGGCTCCAGCGTCGGTTTCTGGCTGCCGATCTGCCGCCTGAGAACAGCGCGCTGCAGACGGCGGCCTCCGCTCCGCTCCGCCCCTCCCCGGTACCGGCGCCGGTGCCGATCCCGGTCCCTCGCGGGGTGGCGCAGCCGTTAAAGCCCCCGGCGCCACCTCCTCCGCGCCGGGATTATCGCCGCTCTCAGTACGGGGCTCGGGACCATCTCTCCACCATTTGCCCCGCTCCTTCCCATGTTTTAACATCGAACGCTGCTGAGACTGTTGATGGAGCCCCATGCTTTTGCAGGAATTTCAGTAATAACTTTACTTTAAAAGTATCGTATTTAATGCCTCATTTGCTCAGTAACTGAATCAGTAATTTAACAATCGCCTCTTCTTCGGCAGAGAGATTAGCTCCCATGCTTACTGCCCCAGCCGCTCACCTGTAATATTAAGGTGATGTCCCGGGATTAAAGCTGCGGTCCTGCCATCAGCTTGATTCATCCGGCTGGGGTCCCTGCAGACGCTGCTCCTCAGCGTTGCTCTCCCACATCATGGTCACCATTTGCAGGGATGAATGTCACGGACTCCTGACAGATGTTCCGCAGAAGACCTTTATTGTCAGCTTTTCACTGCTTATATATCTTTTCAACACATTCTCCACGCGATCATGCGCACAAACAGGTTCTGTTATTTGTCAGCTAGCTCTAAGCACACGCCTTATGCTACATTCTAATAGGCTGTTCTATTTGCGCTACCTCATTTGTTTTAGCTTACTTAATTCATTCTTGACATTCCCACGCTCCTGTGTCTGTTTTTTACTGCCACGCTGCTTCAGCTCAAGGACATGTCAAACAGCGCGAAGTTACTTGCAAATTCATCTCCTACACCACTGTAGTTCTTGGGTCTTTTGGGCTGAGAAGGCAAAGCCTGCTGGAATTGCAGATAGCCATAGTGCCTCCTTTTGTGTCTCTAACCACTGAAAATGGTGTGGTTTTGACCATGTTAGTGTAATGGGGCAGCAGATTGAGCCAACCCCTCAGTTTTGCAAGCAATCTTTGCAGCTGTGTAGCATAGTAGTTGGGAACAGCAATTGTTGCCTTGGATTAAAATGTGTGCAGGATATGGGTCCGTGGTGTATCATAATCTAGCAGTTTTCAGAGGTGTTGGGTGCCACCTTATTGACTTGACCAGGAGACTCTGTGTACCTGTAAGAAACAGATAAATAGCTGGCTGTAGGTATGCCAGTGGTCCTGAATTATGTGAATGTATTATACTGACATAAATAAAAAGAGTTGGACAATTTCATATGTAACATCTACTGAAAAGCTTGCCCTATGTGATTTTCTTATGTTGAATGTGTGCAAGAATATGCATTTTCTAGTTTAGACGATTAAAAAAACCCTATAGTTTGACGTCCAAATTCCATATTTGGAAGTTCTATATTGACTTTGTATTGATGTTAATGGAAGCTGTATGTATGGAACTTACAGAAAAAAAATAGCTTTAGTCCATAAATACAATATTTCAGCTATACTAAGAAGTATTGGGGACTTTATTTAGGAAACATTTTGATTCTCTCAGATATCTCAAAGAACTGAAGATCAAGAGTATTTAATGGCTTTAAGATAACTCTTAACTGGCTCCAAAAAAAGCATATCGTGGTTGCTTCTGACAACACTGCTCCAAAAGGAAAAGAAAGTAAATGAAGAGAGGAAAAATTTTTTTCCTTAAAAAAACAAACTAAAGCAAAGCCCCAAAACAAAACAAAAACAAAACCCCCCAGAACTGTGGAAAACACATAGTGGAAGAATCACAGAATCACAGAATGGTAGGGGTTGGAAGGGACCTCTGGAGATCATCTTGACCAACCCCCCTGCTTGAGCAGGCACACCTAGAGCAGGGGGCACAGGAACGCATCCAGGCAGGTTTTGAATGTCTCCAGGGAAGGAGACTCCACAACCTCCCTGGGCAGCTTGTTCCACTGCTCTGTCACCCTTACAGGAAAGAGGGTTTTTTCCTCATATTTAAGTGGAACTTCCTGTGTTTCAATTTGTTCCCATTGCCCATTGTCCTGTCATTGGGTGCTATTGAAAAGACTCTAGTCCCATCGTCCTGACACCCTGCCTTTAGATATTTATAGGTATTGATTAAATCCCCCCTCAGTCTTCTCTCATCCAGGCTGAACAAACCCAAGTCTCTCAGCCTTTCTTCGTAAGGGAGATGTTCCAGTCCCCAGATCATCTTGGTAGCTCTCTGATGGACTTGATCAAGCAGTTCCCTGTCCTTCTTAAACTGGGGGGCCCAAAACTGGACACAGTACTCCAAATATGCTCTCACTAGGGCAGAGTAGAGGGGGAGGATAACCTCCCTCAACCTGCTGGCCACACTCCTTTTAATGCAACCCAGAATACTGTTGGCCTTCTTGGCCATATGGGCACATCGCTGGCTCATGGTCAGCTTGTTGTGCACTAGCACTCCCAGGTCCTTCTCAACAGAGCCGCTTTCCAGTAGGTCAGCCCCCAACCTGTACTGGTGCATGGGGTCGTTCCTCCCCAGGTGCAGGACCTTGCACTTGCTCTTGTTGAATTTCATCAGGTTCCCCTTGTCCCAGCTCTCCAGCCTGTCCAGCTCTTGTTGGATGGCAGCGCAACCTCCTGGTGTATCAGCCACTCCTCCCAGCTTGGTATCATCAGCAAACTTGCTTAGGTTACACTCTATCCCTTAGTCCAGGTCACTGATGAATATACTGAACAGGACTGGACCCAGCACAGACCCCTGGGGAACACAGCTAGTTACAGGCCTCCAACCAGACTCTGCCCCATTGATCTGAGTTCTGTTGTTGAACCAGTTCTCTGTCCACCTCACTGTCCTCTCATCCAATCACACTTCCCTAGCTTGCCTATGAGGATGCTGAGACAGTGCTGAATGCCTTACTGAAGTAAAGATAGACAACACCCACTGCTCTCCCCTCATCTACCCAGCCAGTCGCGCCGTCATAGAAGGCTATCAGGTTGGTCAGGCATGATCTTCCCTTGGTGATTCCATGCTGACTATTTCTGATAACCTTCTTGTCCTCTACATGCTTGGAGATGACCTCCAGGATGAACTGCTCCACCACCTTTCCAGGGATGGACGTGAGGCTGCTGGCCTATAGTTTCCCAGGTCCTCCTTCTTGCCCTTCTTGGAGATTGGAAGAAGATGGGCCCAACCCTGGAAATAAGGTACCTAATGGCTGTGATCATATATGCTGCTCTGGCTGCAGCTGAGCTGGATTAAGAGGTTACTGTCCCAAGTTTGTTTTGCACTCTGTATTCTGGAGAAGAAATAAAAGCAGTGCCATTTTTGACATATTTACACTGCTCATCTCTCTTTGGAATAGTTCTCATTTGTCATCAGTAGTTTTGCCTGGGACTTTTCATGTCACCACCTATGCACATTCTCCATCATCCAAAGGAAAAGATTACTCTTCTGTGACAAAAGAGTTACTTGTTATTTTCTGTATAATTGCAGGTGCACCATGGGGAGTTTTGATGTATAGTGAAAGGAAGGAAGTGTGTGGACAAATTTCAGTTCTTTGCAAGCACCTGGCTCTGTCTAGCAGCAAAAATTAGCTATGACTGATGCTGGGTCATCAGTTACTGGATCACGGGGGATATGGAAACTCGTTGAACTAATGCGTTTCAGAAAGAGATTTAAGGTGGCCTATATATCTGGAAAAAAATTGCTGAGATGCAGGCATGCACATTCAAAACACTTTAAAGGGTACTTAAAGGCTGTTTAGAAATCCATAAACCTTGTTTTAATCAGGAATCCAGAAAATAGCATGAATGTGAAATGGTTAAAAGGCCAATTGTATAGCAAACTGCAAATACAAAAAAAAAAAAAAAGTGCTGACCAAAATTTGCAGCTTTTGGAATACATCTTGAAATTTTTAGCAAAGTGATTAAGTACTTTTTTTTTTAGAAATACCAAGAGCATGGCAGGGACCAGAAGTCTTGTATTTTCTGTGCAACTTGTCTGTAATCTTCTTTATCAAGAACTAAAGACTCCCTTGGACTTCAGTGGGATTTAATACAAGTTCTAAATTCTGTAGCAGAAAAGAAAATAAATTTTAATGCAGTGAAAATATTCTTGCTGCCCTTGACGAACAGTCGCTTTTTCCATAGCTGTGCTAATATGTGCATGAAAACTTAAGTCCACCTCCTTTTAATTTTTGTCTTATTTGTGGAGACTTATAATTCTCATTTCCAGAAGATAATAAGGTTTTTTTTCAGCAATATTTTTTTTATTTAATTACACCAGTTTTTATTTCATTGTTTAAAAAAAAAGCACAAGCCCACTGCTTCAATAGTTATTTCACTGTGTGAAAGAGCAAAAAGCCTGTATATTTATTTGTATTTTAAAAAGCCTTATATAAACTTTTATTTTCAGAACCATGTCATGTCATGTGCTATCTTCTGTATTTCTAACTCACATGATTCTAAATACTGTTTGTCACATTACTGGGACTGTATTGTAAAGGTATCATGAATTAATAGAATGCAGTACTTGCTAACCTGTACACTTGTATTTGCTAATAGTATTTACTTCACTCATTGTGATGGTTTTGGCTGAGAAAGGATTAATTCTCTTCACTGTAGTGCCTGTAGTAGTCAGGAACCTTTCCAGCTTCCCATGCTCTGCCAGGTGGGCAGGAGGCCGGGAGGGGAGGAGCCACAGCCAAGACAGCTGACCCCAACTGGCCAATGGGATATTCATTCCATACCATGTGATGCCATGACCAGTATATTAACGGGGGCAGTTGGCAAAGAAGCATTGTTGTGGTGTTAGGTCAGTGGGTGGCTGTGTCATGTGTGGGGTTTTTTTGGTGGTTCATTCCCCTTTTCCCCCTGCCCTGGGTTTTGTGCCTCTCATTGTTTTCCTTTCCATTGCATTTTTGTTGTTGTTGTTTTATTTTAATTATTAAACTGTTCTTATCTCAACCCATGAGCTTTACGCTTCTGATTATCTCTGCAGTCCCACTAGTGGGGGAGTGAGAGAGTGGCTGTGTGGGGCTGAAAACCCAGCTAAACCACAACAGTCTTTTTTAGTACCCAAGGTGGGACTCAAGGGTTTGAGATAATAACAGCTGCTGGTCATAGCACCATGTTCTCGTTTTTGTGGTTTGTGTTAAAGATTGTTGTTGGTTTGTTTAGTCTGCTGTGATTAGGGGAAAGGGACCTGGGGGTCCTGGTGGACAGGAAGCTCAACGTGAGCGAACAGTGTGCTGCTGCGGCCAAGAAGGCCAACAGGATGCTGGGTTGCATCAAAAAGGGCATCACCAGCAGAGATAAAGAAATCATTATCCCACTCTACTCAGCGCTTGTCAGGCCACACCTGGAGTACTGTGTCCAGCTCTGGTCCCCGCTGTACAAAAAGGATGTGGACGTGCTGGAAGGGGTCCAGAGAAGGGCCACCAAGATGGTCAAAGGACTGGGAAGCCTGCCATATGAGGATAGGCTGGGAGAACTGGGTTTGTTCAGCCTTGAGAAAAGGAGGCTCAGAGGGGAGCTCATCACTGTGTCCCAGTACTTAAGGGGTAGTTACAAAGAAGATGGAGGTTCCCTTTTTACAAGGAGTCACATGGAGAGGACAAGGGGGAACGGACACAAGTTGCTCTTGGGGAGATTCCGATTGCACATGAGAGGGCGATTTTTCACAGTGAGAACAGTCAACTATTGGAATAATCTCCCCAGGGAAGTGGTTGACTCTGCCACGTTGGACACCTTCAAGAGTCGTCTGGACAGGGTGCTGGGCCATCTTGTCTAGACTGTGCTCTTCCTAGAAATGTTGGACTAGATGATCCCTGAGGTCCCTTCCAACCTGCGATTCTGTGATTAGTAATGTTTTGCCTAAGATATTTGTTATGCAAACACTGGTTTTCAGCTTTATCTGGTATTTGGGGTTTTTACTGAAAACGTTACTGTACTTTGGATACCACCTTGTTGAGGCAATTACCAATTATACCTCCTCTGAGAGATTTTATATGGAGGAAATTGTCGTGGTTCAGCCTCAGCTGGCAACTAAACACCACGCAGCCACTCGCTCACTCCCCCCCACCCCTGTGGGATGGGGAAGAGAATCGGAAGAGCAAAAGAACTTGTGGGTTGAGATAAGCACAGTATAATAATTACAATAAAATAATTATTATAATAATGACAAGAATGTTAATATAATAAAATGGAAAAGGAAGGGAAAAAGAAAAAAAAACCCACAGAAACACAAATGATACAGCCGTTCACCACCCACTGACTGATGCTGCCTGGCCCCGAGCCGCAATTGCTCCCTCCCTCCCCTGTCCACGACACCAGCTCCTCCCAGTTAACATACTGGGCATGACGTTACAGGATATGGAATATCCCTTTGGTCAGTTTTAATCCGCTCTCTTAGCTGTGCCCCCTCCCCTCCCAGCTTCTTGTGCACCTGGCAGAGCATGGGAAGCTAGAAATGTCCTTAACTAGTACAAGCACTACCCAGCAACAACGAAAACATCTGTGTGTTATGTCAAATTGTTTTCATGCTAAGTTTAAAGCACAGCACTATGCCAGCTAAGGTGAAGAAAATGAACTCTATCCCAGCTAAAACCATGACAAAATACAGAATGGTATCTCTGCAACTTTCTTCTATGATGTCTCCTCCTTTATTACAACAACCTTTTTGTACCTTGAACATGCTTGGGTAATTAAGGTGCACTTATTGTTAGTTTTTGGGCATGTTGTTTTGGTTTTGACTAAGCAACTTAAGAACATCACTCAGAAATCTGCCCCAAGGCTTGATAGTTAGGAGTGGCAGGTCATGTGGGATAGCATGGGCAAATACCTAGGGCAGTGGGCACCCCCAGTGTTTTGGAGTTTCACCCCTGAACAAGTGCAGAATCCTGAAAAACTAGTGGAAGATTTGGAGAAAGTATGTTGTTACCCTGGGAACTCCAGAGACACAGATAATTGCAACGTGCTGGGGCCTGGTCCATGCATACCGAGCCCTGCTCAACAGTATTCAGTGCTCCCAAGGGGAAGAGAAGGTCTCTGGATTGAAAGGCAAAGTGACTGGCACTGTAGACAATCCAACCCCCAGGACAAGCACTCTGGCTACTCAAACCCCCACGGCAAGTCCTGGAGCTGGCTCAGAGAATCAACCCATGCCAGTAACAGTCGTCCCCATACACAAGAAGAAATCGTGGAAGCGGACTGCAACTTTTTTAGAACAGGGTGATGAAGAAGCAGGGCCTTCACGAGGAGAGGAGGAAGAAGTCATAAATGAAACGAAGACCACCTGATCCCTGTCCTTGGGTTGTGAGATATGTGAAAAGATTTCAGCCATCGTTCAGGTGAGCACATTGTCACCTGGCTGCTCTGATGCTGGGATAACGGGGCCAGTAGCCTGGAAGTAGAGGGAAAAGAAGCCAAACAACTGGGATCCCTTTCTGGGGAAGGGGGCGTTGACAAAGCAATTGGGAAAAAACCACAAGCCCTCAGCCTCTGGAGGCGACTCCTATCTGGATTGAAGGAAAGGTATCCCTTTAAAGAAGATGTTACATATCGCCTAAGAAAATGGACAACTATGGAGAAAGGCATCCAGTATCTAAGGGAATTAGCTGTGTTTGAGGTGATTTATGGTGACCTGGACGATCAACGGTCATCCAAAGATCCAGATGAAGCCGAGTGCACACAACCCATGTGGCAGAAGTTTGTACGGAGCGCACCAACCTCATCTGCAACCTCATTGGCAGTAATGTCCTGGAGAGGGGACGAGACACCAACAGTGGCGGAGGTGATTGATAAACTCAGGGAGTATGAAGAATATCTCTTCCTCGCTCATCTCTGCTGTGGAGAAACTGTCCCGGGAGGTCCAGCAACTCAAAGAAGATCTGTCCTACTCCCCACCTCGACAGAGTAGTGTCTCAGCTGTGAGGAATAAGCATCCTGTTGCTCAAAGGAGAGGATACACACCACAGGCCACCCTATGATTCTACCTGCATGACCATGGAGAGGACATGAGAAGGTGGGGTGGCAAGCCTACCTCGACTCTAGGGGCACGGGTATGTGAGCTGCAAGGAATCAAATGGCAAGATGGCCATCGTCAGATCCCAATGGATGTGATCAACAAGATAACAGCCGTGTCTTGACCAACTAGCAAAAAAGAAACGCAAGCGTTTTTAGGCATTGTGGGGTTTTGGAGAATGCATATTCCACACTACAGTCTGATCGTAAGCCCTCTCTATCAAGTGACCCGGAAGAAGAACTATTTCAAATGGGGCCCTGAGCAACGACAAGCCTTTGAACAGATTAATCAGGAGATAGTTCATGCAGCAGGCATTGGGCCAGTCCGGGCAGGAAAAGATGTAAAGAATGTGCTCTACACCATGGCTGGAGAGAATGGTCCTACCTGGAGCCTAAGGCAGAAAGCACCAGGGGAGACCCAAGGTCAGCCCCTAGGGTTTTGGAGTCGGGGATACAGAGGGTCCGAAGCCTGCTATACTCCAGCTGAAAAAGAGATATTGGCAGCATATGAAAGGTTTTGAGCTGCTTCAGAAATGATTGGTTCTGAAGCACAGCTACTCCTGGCACCCTGACTGCCAGTGCTGGGCTGGATGTTCAAAGGAAACATCCCCTCTACACACCATGCAACTGATGCTACGTGGAGTAAATGGGTTGCACTGAACACCCAGCGGGCTCGAGTAGGAAACCCCAGTCGCCCAGGAATCTTGGAAGTGATCATGGACTGGCCAGAAGGCAAAGACTTTGGATTATCACCAGAGGAGGAGGTGACACGTGCTGAAGAAGCCCCACTGTATAACAAACTGTCAGAAGATGAAAAGCAGTATGCCCTGTTGACTGATGGGTCCTGTCGTCTTGTGGGAAAGCATCGGAGATGGAAGGCTGCTGTATGGCGTCCTACACGACAAGTAGCAGAAACTGCTGAAGGAGAAGGTGAATTGAGCCAGTTTGCAGAGGTAAAGGCCATCCAGCTGGCCTTAGACATTGCTGAATGGGAAAAGTGGCCAGTGCTCTATCTCTATACTGACTCCTGGATGGTGGCAAATGCCCTGTGGGGCTGGTTACAGCAGTGGAAGCAGAAAAACTGGCAGCGCAGAGGCAAACAAATCTGGGCTGTCACATTGTGGCAAGATGTTGCTGCCCGGGTAGAGAACCTGGTTGTAAAGGTACATCATGTGGATGCTCACGTCCCCAAGAGTCGGGCCACTGAAGAACATCGGAACAATCAGCAGGTAGATCAGGCTGCCAAGATTGAAGTGGCTGAGGTGGATCTGGACTGGCAACATAAGGGTGAACTATTTCTAGCTTGGTGGGCCCATGACACCTCAGGCCATCAAGGGAGAGATGCAACATACAAGTGGGCTCGTGACTGAGGGGTTGACTTGACCATGGACGCTATTGCACAGACTATCCATGAATGTGAAACGTGCTCTGCAATCGAGCAAGTGAAGCGGGTAAAGCCTCTGTGGTCTGGGGCATGATGGCTGAAATATAAATATGGAGAGGCCTGGCAGATTGACTATATTACACTCCCACAGACCCGCCAAGGCAAGCGCCGTGTGCTTACAATGGTAGAAACAATGACTGGCTGGCTGGAAACGTCTCCTGTGTCCCACGCCACCACATGGAACACTATCCTGGGTCTCAAAAAACAAGTCCTGTGGTGACATTGCCCCCCAGAGAATCGAGTCAGACAATGGGACTCATTTCCGAAGTAACCTCATAGACAGCTGGGCCAAAGAGCATGGTATTGAGTGGGTGTATCACATCCCCTGTCATGCACCAGCCTCTGGAAAAATTGAACAGTACAATGGAGTGTTAAAAACTATGCTGAGAGCAATTGGGGGGGTGGAACATTTAAACTGGGATACACATTTAGTAAAAGCCACCTCCTTAGTCAACACAAGGGGATCTGCTAATTGAGCTGGCCCTGCCCAGTCGGAACGCCTACGTACTGTGGAAGGGGATAGAGTCCCTGTAGTGCACGTAAAAAATATGGTGGGGAAAACAGTCTGGGTTCTTCCTGCCTCCGGCAAAGGCAAACCCATTCGTGGGATTGCGTTTGCTCGAGGACCTGGGTGCACTTGGTGGGTGATGCGGGAGTATGGAGAAGTCCGATGTGTGCCTCCAGGGGATTTGATTTTGGGTGAAAACAGCCAATGAACTGAATGGCACAATGCAGACTGCTATATAATATTGTGTGTCATCTCTGTGTTGTATCAATGATATCATAGTACAAACATCCCTATCCATGGAAGATAAACTTTGATGAAACAAGCAAAGTGCAGCAGTGATGGAACGATGACTGACTCGGTATGCAGCAACCCAATGCCACACACACCATCTCTCCTGCCCTGAAAGACTGATACGACAGATGGAGCCTGGAGCAATGGACTGGGTGAACTCAATGTACATTTTAATGGACATTTTACAGGGAAGGTCCATAGAGTAAGGGAATGATATCTGTGTATTATGTTAAAGGATGGGAAGGGGAGGGGTGGTTGTTGGTAAGGTTGCATTGGATGGTATGGGACCTGGGCATGGTGTAAATGGTATGGAATAAGGGGTGGAGAATGTGCTTGTTTTGGCTGAGAAGGGGTTAATTCTCTTCACTGTAGTGCCTGTAGTAGCCAGGGACCTTTCCAGCTTCCCATGCTCTGCCATGTGTGTAGGAGGCTGGGAGGGGAGGGGCCACAGCCAAGACAGCTGACCCCAACTGGCCAATGGGATGTTTATTCCATACCATGTGATGCCATGACCAGTATATTAACGGGGACAGATGGCATGCAGGCATTGTTGCGGCTTGGGTTCTGGTGTTGTCAGGTCAGCGGGTGGTGAGCAGCTGTGTCATGTGTGGGTTGTTTTGGTGGTTCATTCCTCCTTCCCACCCTACCCCCCCAGGTTTCAAGCCTCTTGTTTTTTTTCCTTTCCATTGCATTTTTGTTTTTTTAATTTTAATTATTAAACTGTTTTCATCTCAGCTCACGAGCTTTATCCTTCTGTTTCTCTCCCCCATCCGACCGGTGGGGGAGTGAGCGAGTGGCTGTGTGGGGCTGAGTTGCCAGCTGAACCACAACACTCATAAATGTGATTTGCAATACATTAAATGTGTACATTACATTATTATAAATGTACATTTATAAATACATTTTGTCTCCCATATTTTTTTACTGAAGGCATTATGAAGAGAATAGTAACAATAGTTGATTAAGTAATTTACCTAATAAGAAAATTCAGAATGTATATTTCTGAAAATGGGTTTCAGTGGAGTGCTTCCTCAGCTGATCTGTACTGAGTGGGATGGATTATTTCAAAAGCTCATGAGTGGAAGAGCAAGATTATTTTTCCTGTAGCATGGCTGCATTCTTTATGAGCTCCACAGAAATGTATCAAAGTGTTTAAGAGCACAGTAGTTCTACATACCAAGTGATGAAGTATTTTGCTAACTCACTTGTTCATAAACTGTCAAAATACCTAACATTTATTCACTCGTGACTGTGACAATTGAGCACCAAAAGGAGAGTTTGCATTAAGTTTCTTTGGCCTAACTGTAAGTAATACAATAGTAATTATTGCTTCCATTTCAATTGCTTTTAGAGTGAGTTGGGGTTTTTTTTTGTGTGTCCTCTTTTCAACATAGAACAAAACGGTTGTCTCCAGAATGTGATTTTGGAAGGTTTGTCTTTTGGCAGTGTCCATTAAGCAGAAGAGGTCTTTTTGCCATCAAAAATTGCTGCTTATGGTTGTTGAGTCTCTTCTGCTGTTATTTGCATGCATGGCATCTTCCTACAAATTGGAAGACAGACTTGATTTTGAAGCCTTTTGCAGTGTGTTTAACTATTATTTTTGAATTGTAATTCTCCTCAGAGAATTACCTAATTCAAATAAGGTCAACTACAAAAAAAAATTAATGGATTTTCTTTCTTGTTAAATATTCCAATATTTTGTGCAAATAGCCCACCTAGTTTTTCAGCTGGCCAATACCTAAATGCCTTCATCTCCTACCAAATCTCAAGGCACTTGTTCAAAGGCCAGACATTTCAGAAATGCAGTTTGAAAGTTTTAAGTTTTGTTTCGATGGGATCCCACAGTACATCTTCTGAAAATCATAGTTTCCACCCTGTATTTGTGATTGTCATGGTTTTAGCTGGGATAGAGTTAGTTTTCTTCACTGTAGCTGGTAGAGTGCTGTGTTTTGGACTTAGTATGAAAATAAGGTTGATAACACACCGATGTTTTGGTTGTTGCTGGGTAGTGCTTGTCCAGGTCAAGGACTTTTCTAGCCTCCCGTGCTCTGCCGGGTGCACAAGAAGCCAGGAGGGGAGGGGGTGGGGCACAGCCAAGACAGCAGATCCAAACTGGCCAAAGGGATATTCCATATCATATTATGTCATGCCCAGTATATTAACTCGGGGGAGCTGGCCAGGGGATGCAGTGATCACAGCTCAGGAACCGGAGGCATCGGACAACGGGTGGTGAGTGGTTGCATCACTTGTTATTTGGGGCTTTTTCCCTCCTCCCAGGGTTTCACCTCTCTCTCACTATTTTCCTTTTCATGATATTATTCTTCTTATTATTACTGTTTTATTTTAATTATTAAGCTGTTCCTATCTCAACCCATGAGTTTTCTTAGTTTTGCCCTTCTGATTCTCTCTCCCTTTCCACAGGGGTGGGGGGAGTGAGCAAGTAGCTGTGTGGTGTTTAGTTGCTGACTGGGGCTAAACCACAACAGTGGTATGATTTATTGTGAAGGTCTTGGGTTTCAAACTGGATCTCAGACCAGTTACAAGAAAAGAGAGTGGCTCTGTTCATGGTGGAATCCTTTTGGAACCAATTTTCTTTCATTTGAGGAAAAAGGCTGGTTAGAAGTAAAATAGTAGGAAGGGTCTGGCTTCAGGATCAAACTGTGCTCTTGTTGAAGTAGAAGAGGAGGCTAAAGGGTATGAAAGTAATAGACATCAATTGAAAGATTTGGAAGCATTTTCAAAGACAACAAAACAAAGGGGTGAAGTTGGAAGTGGAAAAAATTTCTGTATAATTAGTGGACATTCGTGAAGTGTTCTTATGTTGCATGTTATGTGTAGATACTAAAGATAAGTAGTAACTTTGAGAATTTATAGCTAGAAATTGGTAAAAGAATACAGTTTCAGTTGTGTCTGTTCAATTGGACCTTGTTCTTATTCCTTCTTATTGCCTCATTTAAAAGAGAGACAAAACATCAGGTCTATATCATGCTGTGCTTTCAGAAATATTATACAGGTCATTCAAAAGGCCCTTTGGCCCAAAGTTTTCACCAGTATAATTGTATTTTTCTTATCAAGGTTTCATTAATCTTTAGCTCACCAACTTGTTCAGAAGTTGACCCTGCCATATAATCAATACCACAGTAACATTTAATCTTACATATTTGTCCATAGCTTACTTTGCTGAGTCTTAGTATTTTTCTTCAGATATAGAGCTTCGTACATCCTATTAACTTATTGCATTTCTTCATTGCTTCATTGATGAGCTAGATCTAGGATTTTGGATACTGTAAACAAACAAAAAAAAGTCATCTCCTCTGAATTGCATAGCTTCAGATGCATTAAGAAAGTCTTATTTATACTCTTCTTATATCTCGTTATAGATTGGTATTAGACTAACATAAGATTCGACATGACAAAAAAATCTTTTTTCCTTTCTTCAGCAAGTTTGTGAGATACAACATTAGCACACGGAGCTCTGCCTCTAATAGAGAGAGCTAAAACTGGAATAGCAACTAGATCACAATTTCCACACTTAATAAGGCAGTAAGTGAGCTGTTTCCCTGGGACAGAGCTGGTTATATTCTCATAACAATTCCATAGGCATAAATCTTAGACTTACGCCAGAAGCTTCATTCTGTTCCTGCTGTGCAAAACAGCTGGATATTCAGTTTAAAGTATTTCTTTTCTAGAAACTCTGGGTAGCATAGAGTTCACAGAATCACAGAGTCGCAGGTTGGAAGGGACCTCAGGGATCATCTAGTCCAACATTTCTAGGAAGAGCACAGTCTAGACAAGATGGCCCAGCACCCTGTCCAGATGACTCTTGAAGGTGTCCAACGTGGCAGAGTCAACCACTTCCCTGGGGAGATTATTCCAATGGTTGACTGTTCTCACTGTGAAAAATCGCCCTCTCATGTGCAATCGGAATCTCCCCAAGAGCAACTTGTGTCCGTTCCCCCTTGTCCTCTCCATGTGACTCCTTGTAAAAAGGGAGTCTCCATCTTTGTAGCTACCCCTTAAGTACTGGTACAGGGTGATGAGATCCCCTCTGAGCCTCCTTTTCTCAAGGCTGAACAAACCCAGTTCTCCCAGCCTATCCTCGTATGGCAGGTCCTTTGGGAAGTCCTTTGACCATCTTGGTGGCCCTTCTCTGGACCCCTTCCAGCACGTCCACATCCTTTTTGTACAGCGGGGACCAGAACTGGACACAGTACTCCAGGTGTGGCCTGACAAGCGCTGAGTAGAGTGGGATAATGATTTCTTTATCTCTGCTGGTGATGCCCTTTTTGATGCAACCCAGCATCCTGTTGGCCTTCTTGGCCGCAGCAGCACACTGTTCACTCATGTTGAGCTTTCTGTCCACCAGGACCCCCAGGTCCCTTTCGACAGAGCTGCTCTCCAGCCAGGTGGATCCCAGTCTGTGCTGCACTCCCGGATTATGTTTCCCCAGGTGCAAGACCTTACACTTGTCCTTGTTGAACTTCATAAGGTTCTTGCTGGCTCACTCTTCCAGCCTATCCAGATCTTCCTGCAGAGCAGCTCTCCCTTCTGGAGTGTCTACTTCCCCACTCAATTTGGTGCCATCAGCAAACTTCATCAGGCTACACTTGATGCCGTTATCCAGATCACTTATAAAGATGTTGAATAACATTGGGCCCAGTATCGATCCCTGGGGGACTCCACTTGTGACAGGTTGCCACTTGGAAAAGGAGCTATTTGACACCACCCTTTGGGTGCGGCCTGTCAGCCAGTTCCCCACCCACTGCACAGGCCACTTGTCTAGGCCATAACGCATTAATTTCTCCAGCAGGAGACTGTGGGGGACCGTATCAAAGGCCTTGGAGAAGTCCAGGTAGACAATGTCCACCACTTGCCCCATGTCAACCAGGCAAGTCACTTTGTCGTAGAAGGCCACCAGGTTTGTCAAGCACGACCTGCCCTTAGTGAAGCCATGTTGGCTTTTCCCAATCACATGCTTCAATTGACTTGTGATGGCCCCCAGGAGGATTCATTCCATAAGTTTCCTGGGGATTGAAGTAAGACTGATGGGCCTATAATTACCCAGATCCTCCCTCGAGCCTTTCTTGTAGATAGGGGTAACATTTGCCTTCCTCCAGTCCTCTGGGACATCCCTGTTCTCCATTGCTTCTCAAAGATTACGGAGAGTGGCCTTACAATGATGTCAGCCAGTTCTCTCAACACCCTCGGGTGGATGGCATCAGGGCCCATCGCATTTGTAGGGGTCAAGCTCCTGTAATAATTCATGTACTAACTCTCTCTCCTCTGATGGTGGGTCTATGTTTGGATCAACTGGGTATTTTCTTCCCAATGCCTGGGACCCAACAGTGCTGGTAAAGACAGAGGTGAAGAAAAGTGTTGAGGACCTCTGTCTTTTCAGCATCGTTGGTGACTGACTCTCCTATTCTGTTTAACAGTGGGCCTATGTTTTCCTTCTTTTTCTGCTTATGGTTGACATACCTGAAGAAACCTTTCTTGTTATTTTTGACATCTACAGCCAGTTTCAATTCAAGATGGGCTTTTGCTTTTCTAACTGCATCTCTGCACGCTCTAGCAATGCCCTTGTAGCTCTTGACGGATAATCCTCCACTTCTCCATCTCTGGTATGCTTCTCCTTTGGTTTTGAGTAGACCCAGGAGGTCATGGTTGAGCCAAGGGGGCCTCTTGCTCTGCTTACTTCCCTTTACTTTATAGGGAATAGACTGGTTTTGTGCTTCCAAGAGAGAGTTCTTGAAGAACTCCCAGCACTCACTAGCTCCTTTGTCTTCCATGGAAGCATCCCATGGAATCCCTCCCAACTGAGCCCTGAGTGAACTGAAGTTTGCTCTTCTAAAATCCAGAACCCTTGTCTTAGGGGTGACCTTCAGCACACTCAGCAGGATCCTGAACTCCACAATATTGTGGTCACTGCAGCCAAGGCTATCACTAACTGAGCTATTACAAAGCAGGCCTTCTCGGTTTGTGAATAGCAAGTCCAGCAGTGCCTCATTCCTGGTTGGCACATCTAACATTTGTATCAGGAATCAGTCCTCTATGCATTCCAGGAACTTGGTGGATGACATGCGAGCTGCTGTATTGTTCTTCCATCAGATGTCTGGGTAGTTGAAGTCACCCATCAGGACCAGGTTCTGTTGGCCAGAAGCTTGCTTTAGTGCCCCAAGTATCGCTTCATCGGCATTGTCATCATGGTTAGGAGGTTGAGTTGAGATAACATGAATTTGATGGGAAGGTACATCATACATGCCAGCTCCAGTGTCACTGTTTTTGCCTCAGGATGCATGTCTGATTCTGGGGTTTATACTGTGAATGGGTAAAAACTGCAGTTCAAGGCACATGAAACAATATTATAAATTGCTGTAAAGAGATAAAGGTGGTACTCTTCCTTTTTATGAACATGCTTTGTTGCAGTAACTTTTGCTTTCCTGCCTTTTTCAGTTTTCATTGATTTTATTTTTTGCCCAAGAGCTTACATTTTGGGGTAATATTTTGCCTGGGCGTGCCATCAGTTTGGACTCTGGACACCTTTTTAACTAGTTTTGAGAATTATAACAATGTTAAATGCAGGTCAATCTGCTTGTTCTGTATCAAAATGGGACAGATTACCCTGAAAAACAGCAGTTATGTTGTGGATCCCCATCTAATTCATGAACTGGTTCTCAAATGCAGATAGACCTTTGCAAGATAATCTCCCTGAAGAAGGAACAGATATGGTTAAAACACATTAGAAAAAGCTTGCAATAAATGTCCTGTGAATAGAATTGTTACTAAGTGTATTGGGTTTGCCTGGCAAGGTTTTGGTAGTGGGTTGGTTACAGGGGTGGCTTCTGTGAGAAGATGCCAGAAGCTTCTCCCATGTCTGATAGAGCCAATGCCAGCCAGCACCAGGATGGACCCACCACTGGCCAAGGCTGAGCCAATCAGCGATGGTGGTAGCACCTCTGGGATAATATACTTAAGGAGGAAAAAATAAAACTGCTGCCAGAGAGAGGAGTGAGAATATGTGAGAGAAACAACTCTGCAGACACCCAAGGTCAGTGAAGGAGAGGGAGGAGGTGCTCCAGGCACCAGAGCAGAGATTACCCTGCTGCCTGTGGTGAAGTCCACAGTGAAGCAGGTTGACCCCCTGCAGCCCCTGGAAGTTAGTGGTGGAGCAGATATCCACCTGCAGCTTGTGGAGGACCCCAGGCTGGAGCAGATGAATGTGCCTGAAGGAGGCTGGGACCCCATGAGAAGCCTGCACTGGAGCAGGCTTCTGGCAGGACCTGTGAACCCATAGGGGACCCATGCTGGAGCAGTCTGTTCCTGAAGGACTGCTCCCTGTGGAAAGGACCCACACTGGAGCAGTTTATGAAGAACTGTAGCCCATGGGAAGGACCCACATTGGAGAAGTTCATGGAGGACTATCTCCCATGGGAGGGGCCCCACCATGGAGCAGGGGAATAGTGTGAGGAGGAAGGAGCAGCAGAAGCAACATGTGATGAACTGTCCACAAATCCCATTCCCCATCCCCCTGCACCACTCAGGGGGAAGAGGTAGAGAAAATCATGAGTGAAGTTGAGCCTGGGAAGAGCTCAACTTTCTGGGGGGGGAAGGTGTTTTTAAGATTTGGTTTTATTTCTCATTATCCTACTCTGATTTAATCAGTTATTAATTATTTTTTTTTCTCCAAGTTGATTTCTTTTTCCCTGTGATGGTAATTGGTGAGTGATTGCCCTGGCCTTATCTTGACTCCCAAGCTTTTTGTTATATTTTCTCTCCCCTGTCCAGTTGAGGAGGGGGAGTGATAGAGTGGCTTTGGTGGGTACCTGGCATCCAGCCAAGGACAACCCACCACACTAAGCTAAGGCTGGGGCTCTACACACTAATATTATTTCAAGCAATGCGAAGTTTACATTACAAACTCATAAGCAGTGAAACAAGACAACTCTCACTAGTTTAGCATATGGTGCATTACTGTTTATTAAATAACACAAATTTTAGAAGTCCATTTCTAGTATGAAGCTTGTTCTGAGCTTAAGGGTTGAGAAATATATGTACTGTAGGATGCCTTCTGCAGAGGGTCTAAGAAGAATAAAAGACAGTCATTGAGGCTTTGTTTGCACCCAAGAGTTTAACTATGTTCACGTAGCTAAAGCAATATAACTGAACAAGCAAGGATGATGGTTGGCTGGTTAGAATGTGTTTATGGAATTGGAAATAAATTATAGTGCTATAATCTGTATTTATAGCAATGTAACTGCAATAGGGTTGTAAAGAGGAACTGCACTGCCAGAAGGAAAAATCACATCCCTCACTGGAATAGTCATGTTGTACTTCTATGTGGACAACAGGCCTAAATTAATTCCAGTTGCATTTCTGAGTACTTACATGAGAAAGCTGCTTCAGTAAAGGCTTGCTTTGGCTCTGAGAGGGTTTAACGCCAAGAGGTGTTGAACATTTGCATCTTCACTGAGGTCTATGCTTTTCGGAGGTGCTCTAAGCCATCACAGTCCAGTCTTTCTGTCTTGGCTCTAAATCTCATTGAAGTCTGTGGGAAAATGCTCGGGTGGCTGCAGGACTGGAATCTCTTGAGACCTTTTCTAGCCTGGTATATCTTGGTTTCTGACAAATCAGGTGCACAGTCATTAGGAACCAGTTTAGAATCATAGAATTCTTAAGTTTGGAAAAGACCTCTAAGATCATCAAGTCCAACTGTCAACCCAACACTACCATGCATCCTAAAACATGTCCTGAAGTGCCACGTCTACACGTCTTTTAAACACCTCCAGGGATGGTGAATCTGGCACCTCTCTGGGCAGCCTGTTCCAATGCCTGAACACTCTTTCAGTAAAGAAATTTTTGCTAATATCCATTCTAAACCTCCCCTGATGAAGCTTGAGGCCATTTCCTCGTCCTATCAATAGTAACTTGGGAGAATAGACCAACACCCACCTCACTACAATCTCCTTTCAGGTAGTTGTAGAGAGCAATAAGGTCTCCCCTCAGCCTCCTCTTCTCCAGGCCAAACAACCCCACTTCCCTCAGCCGCTCCTCATAAGACTTGGACTCCAGGCCTTTCACCAGCTTTGTTGCCCTTCTCTGGACACGCTCCAGCACCTCAATGGCCTTCTTGTAGTGAGGGGCCCAAAACTGAACACAGAATTTGAGGTGTGGCCTCACCGGTGCTGAGTACAGGGGCATGATCACTTCCCTGCTCCTGCTGGCCACGCTATTCCTGATACAAGCCAGGATGCTATTGGCCACCTTGGCCACCTGGGCACACTGCGGGCTCATGTTCAGCCAGCTGTCAACCAGCACCCTGTCGTGTTTTAGCCCCAGTCAGCAACCAAGCGCCACACATCCGCTCGCTCACTTCCCCCTTGTGGGACGGGGGAGAGAATCGGAAGAGTAAAAGGGAGGCAACTCATGGGTTGAGATAAAGACAGTTTAATAGGTAAAGCAAAAGCTGCCCACAGAAGTAAAGCAAAACAAGGAATTAATTCACTACTTCCCATGGGCAGGCAGGTGTTCAGCCATCTCCAGGAAAGCAGGGCTCCATCACACGCAATGGTCACTTGGGAAGACAAATGCCATAACTCCGGACATCCCCTGCTTCCTTCTTCTTCCCCCAGCTTTATATACTGAACATGATGTCATATGGCATGGAATATCCCTTTGGTCATTTGGGGTCAGCTGTCCTGGCTGTGTCCCCTCCCAGTTTCTTGTGCACCCGGCAGAGCACAGGGAGCTGAAAAAGTCCTTGACAAGTGTAAGTGCTACTTAGCAACAACTAAAACATCTCCACATTATCACCGCTGTTTCCAGCAAAAATCCAAAACATAGTCTCATACTAACTACTACAAAGAAATTTAACTCTGTCCGAGCTGTAACCAGGACACACCCCCAGGTCCTTTTCTGCCAGGCAGCTTTCCAGAAACTCTTCCCCAAGCCTGTAGTGTTGCATGGGGTTGTTGTGACCCAAGTGCAGCAGCTGGCACTTAGCATTGTTAAACCTCATACAACTGGCCTCGGCCCATCAATCCAGCCTGTCCAGATCCCTCTGCAGAGCCTTCCTACCCTCAAGCAGATCAACACTCCCGCCCAACTATGTGTTATCTGCAAACTTACTGAGGATGCACTCGATCCCCTCATCCAGATCATTGATAAAGACATTAAACAAGACTGGCCCCAACACTGAGCCCTGGGGGACACCATTTGCGACCGGTCGCCAACTGGATTTAGCTCCATTCACCACAACTCTTTGGCCTCAGCCATCCAGCCAGTTTTTTACCCAGTGAAGAGTACAGCTGTCTAAGCCATGAGCCTCCAGCTTCTCTAGGAGGATGCTGTGGGAGACAGTGTCAAAGGCTTTGCTAAAGTCCAGGTTGACAACATCCACAGCCTTTCCCTCATCCACTAGGTAAGTCACCTGGTCATAGAAGGAGATCAGGTTGGTCAGGCAGGACCTGCCTTTCATGAAGCCATGCTGGCTGGGCCTGATCCCCTGGTTGTCCTGCACATGCCTGGCAAGCTCACTCAAGATGTATCACTACATAATCTTCCCTGGTACTGAGGTCAGGCTGACTGGCTTGTAGTTCTCTGGAACCTCCTTCCGGCCCTTCTTGTAGCTGGGCGTCACATTGGCAAGCTTCCAGTTGCCTGGGACCTCCCCTGTTAACCAGGACTACTGGTAAATGATGGAGAGTGGCTTGGCAAGCTCCCCTGCCAGCTCCGTCAGTACCCTTGGGTGAATCCCATCTGGCCCCATAGACTTGTGAGTGTCCAGGTGGCTTGGCAGGTCATAAACTGCTTCCTCCTGGGTTATGGGGGGTTTTGTTCTGCAATCTGTCCCTGCCTTCCAGCTCAGGGGGCTGAATACCCTGGGGGTAACTGGTCTGACTGTTAAAGACTGAGGCAAAGAAAGTATTAGGTACCTCAGCCTTCTCCTCATCCTTGGTGGCAATGTTCCCCTCCGCATCCAATAGAAGATGGAGATTCTCCTTGGCTCTCATTTTGTTGTTAATGTACTTGTAAAAACATTTTTTGTTATCCTTTACAACAGTGGCCAGACTGAGTTCTAGCTGGGCATTTCCCTTTCTAATTTTCTCTCTGCAAGACCTAACGACATCCCTGTACTCTTCCTGAGTTGCCTGCCTCTTCTTCCAAAAGCGATAGACTCTCCTTTTTCTCCTGAGTGCCAGCAAAAGCTCCCTGTTCAGCCAGGCCAGTCGTCTTCCCCTCCAGTTCGTCTTGCGGCACATGGGGACAGCCTGCTCCTGCATGTTTAAGACTTCCTTCTTGAAGAAAGCCCAGCCTTCCTGGACTCCTTTGCCCTTCAGGACTGCCTCCCAAGGGATTCTCCCAACCAGTGCCCTGAACAAGCCAAAGCCTGCCCTCCTGAAGTCCACGGTAGTGATTCTGTTGACCCCTCTTCTTACTTTGCAAGAATTGAGAACTCTATCACATCATCACCGCTAAGCCCAAGAGAGCCTCTGACCACCACATCTCCCACCAGCCCTTCTCTGTTTGTGAACAGCAGGTCAAGGGAGGCACCTCCCCTGGGAGGCTCGCTTACCAGCTGTGTCAGGAAGCTATCGTTCACACACTCCAGGAACCTCCTAGACTGTTTCCTCTCTGCTGTATTGTAGTTCCAGCAGACATCTGGTAAATTGGAGTCCCCCAACAGAACAAGGGCAACCAATTGTGAGACTTCTGCCAGCTGTATGTGGAACACCTCATCTACCTCTTCGTCCTGGTTGGGTGGTCTATAACAGACTCCTAGCAGGATATCTGCACTGTTGGCCTTCCCCCTCATCCTTACCCATAAGCACTCGAACTTATCATCAAAATCCCTTAGCTCTATGCAAATGAAGCACTCCCTAACATATAGAGCCACCCCACCGCCTCTTCTTCCTTGCCTAGCCCTTCTGAAGAGCTTATAGCCATCCATTGCAGCACTCCAGTCATGAGAGTCAACCCACCATGTCTCTGGGATGGCGACTAAGTCAAAGCTATCCCACTGCACAACGGCTTCCAGCGCCTCCTGTTTGTTGCCCATGCTGTGTGCATTAGCGTAGATGCACTTGAGCTGGGCTGTCGATTTCACCCCCAACCTCAGCATGCCTCCTCTAGTCTCCTCTCTAGTTGGCCTGGCTATATCCCCTTCCCCCTTCGAACCTAGGTTAAAGCCCTCTCGATGAGCCCCACCAACTCACGTGCAAGAGTCCTTTTCCCCCTTTGAGATAGGTGAACTCCATCTGCCGCCAGCCGGCCCGGTGACATGTAAACCTCCCCATGAGCAAAAAAACCCAAAATTCCACCAATAGCACCAGCCTCTGAGCCACGTATTAATCAGATGAGTTTTCCTGTTCCTTTCAGTATTCTTCCCTGACACTGACGGGATTGAGGAAAACACTAACTGCACTCCTGATCCTTCGACCATTCACCCCAGAGCCCTGAAGTCCCTTTTGATCGCTCTTGGGCTTCTCTCCACAACCTCATCACTGCCCACCTGCATAACCAAGAGCAGGTAGTAATCAGAGGGCTGTAGCAGACCAGGGAGTTTCCTAGTAACATCTCTGACCCGAGCCCTAGGGAGGCAGCAGACTTCCCTGTGGGATGGGTCTGGTTGGCATATTGGGCCCTCTGTCCCCCTCAGAAGGGAATCGCCTACAGAAATTACCCTCCTTTTCTGCTTAACAGAGACAGTCATAATGCATGGGGCTGACTGACTCTCCCTAGGCGACCCCCTGGATGGACCTTCACCTACATCCTCATTTGCCTGGCCCTCAAGTTCCGGATTCCCATGCCTGTTGTGTAAGGGCAACTGGGAAGGTGAGGGAGACCGGGAAGGGATTCACCTGCTGTCCCAAGCAGGGACCTGTTTCCCTTCCCCACCATCTCTTAGGTTCCCTCCTGCTGCTAGGTGGCAAGAGGGTAGGGGATTCTCTGCTTCTTGTGGAGCCTCCATCTGCTGCCATGGCCCCAAGGATGATAGGGTGCAGCTCCACCAATCTAGCTCCCTCTCACACTCCCTGATGCTCCTTAACCTTTCTACTTCCACCTTCAGCTCTGCCACCAGGCAGAGTAGATTGTCCACCTGGTCACACCACAAGCAGCTGTTGTCTCTGCTGCCCTCAGGTACAAGTGCCAGGCTCAGGCACTCCCTGCAGCCAGAGACCTGGACAGCTGTGTGTTTATGTGGGGACTTCATCTGAGTTGCCATGTTCTTTCTAGCAGTGGTTCTCAGGTGAGTGGAAACCATAGCTAGGACCTCTCCTGGGGTTGTGACGACCACTAGCTGAGTTACCCGTTAGAGCCTTTAGAACCAGAAAGGGGACTGCACCCTACCCACACAAACTGCCACACCACACCCTTCTGACGCACCACACCCTATTTACCACACCCCCTGGGGGCTGCTTTTGTACGGGGGGTGTGGGGGGTGTGGTGGTGTGGTGGGGGTGTGTGCCGTCTTCGCTCTTGTCCCTGCCCATGCTGAGTCAGAACTGCCTCATGTCAGGAGCTCACTCCTTCCTGCTCGAGGTGGGGCGTGGGGTTGGTCTACCCTCTCTCTCTCCTTGCGCTTTTGCTTCTGCGCTTTTTGACATGGTTTTGCCGCTTTAGGAAGGATCCTCTGGCGTGACCCTGCACTCTGGAACCCTTCGCCTTGGTGGCTTTATACTGAGTGCAGAAAAATGTGCCAAAGTGTCATCATATGTGACAATCACAGTGGTGAGCTGGGACACAAAACCAAGTTTTGTTCTGTTCAGTTGTTTTATTTCAGCCTTTTGCTTCCATAGCCTGCACATGACTAAAATATGATTACAAGCCCAAGAAAAGCACCACCACCTGTCTCTGGGGGCTCCCCTAATATGAGTTTAAATATGTGTAAGAGGAATGAGCTATCTAAAAGGTTGTTCCCATGAGAGCCTCACTAATACTTCTGAGAATACACTGATCTGGGGATGCTGAAGAGAGGGCAGCACAGAGATCCCAACATGTGCTGAAGATGTGAATTTAGATAGAAAGAAGACAATTAGACATTCCTTTTTTTTTTTTTTTGGGGGGGGGTGGGGTGGGGGGGGGTGGGCTAAACACACCCAGCATAATAAACAAATAGTTCTGATGGGTCGAGGACCAAACTAAGTTTGTTCATTTCCTAAACTGAGTCAGTAGTGTTTCTAATAAAAACTACTGGTTTATTTTAACTGGAAGTAAATATCCCATTTTCAGGCATTTTGTTTCTTAATCTTTGGTTCACATCTCCTTTAAATGCTTTCATCTGAAGTTGCAGCACAGGCTTATCAGATTCCATTATTATTTCTATCATATTACCATTTGATTTTGGTTTGGCAGATAGATTTTATATTAATGCTTTTCAGATGGAGGTGGCATCAGATTTTGGTGGCAAAATTTTTTCTGTAAGGGGACTTTTTATTACTGGTATCACAGAATAATTTTACTTTATATGATTTTTATCTTTCTTTTCTCCTCTCTGATAATATTCATCTTAGTAGTGAGACCACTACTGGATTCAGTGGGTTCTCGATCAGACCCTGAATTTGCTTGCAGTCATTACAGGATCTGGTTTGAGACTATTTCTAACCTGCATCTGACATTTTCATTTTAGTTCCATCTCACAAGACCTACAGTATATTTTTTTCTCATTAATTTCCATTTAATGTCACCACAGCTGCTGCTGTCACAGATACCACATGATGAAGAAGAAGGAAGAGAACCACATTTTCATAGGGTTTCTGCACATAGGAGCATAGAGTAATTATGTGGGGGGATGACCTGTGCAGACTACCTGGTCCACCCCCCACTCAAAGCAGAACCAACTTCGAAGTCCAGATTCAAAGTTAGATTATGTTGCTGAGGGCCTTATCCAGTTGAGTTTTTAATATCTTCACTGATAGAAATTCTGTCATTTCTCTAGCCCCTGTTCCTCAATATGAAGAACTTTTTTTTTTAATATGTATGTGGAATTTCCCTGCTTTGCCACAGCTTTTAAATTGGATTGAGATAGCTTTTAAATTTGAACATGGAGTAATTCCTGAGTTCTAGAAAGATTGTTCTTCTGTTAGAATAAAAGTCCACACTTGAAGATAACCCTATATAACAATAGTCAAACAAATCTATACACAGCAATTCTGGAGGCAGCAAAAAGGTGTGGCAGTCAGTCAGTCTAAAAGAATAAGACTGAAGTACTTCTTTTGGTAGTAGAAGGAAGAAGTCATGGTTACAAACAATGTCTAGAAGATAGTTTTTGGTAAGAACAGGCCCTTAATTAACCTCCTAGGGGCTTTTTTTGTGGGGATTTTTTGCACCACAGGACAAAAATTCTCCACACATGACTGCACCAAAATATAACATTTCCTTATTTGAGAATATTTCCCTATTTAAAATAAAGATATTTTATGCCATTACAGATTAATTAGGTTTAAATACCCCAGTCTTTAGGGAAAATACTCCAAGATGAGGGGCTACAGAAGCTGCCTATTCCAAATGTCTGAAAAATAACTAAAAGAGAAAAATCACAAAATGTTGAATTTACATAGTGATGGCATTTAATTCTGGCTTGACTGAGGCTATCAAGAGTTGTGTGGCTATGTCTGTTGTCAGCTGTAATAAACACTGCTTCAATTTATGTGAACATTTGCAGCTGTTGAAGAAACAGGCATCTGAAGCAAAGGCTTCTTAGTCAAACAATACATAAAATGAATTATGCTAGAATAGACTGCAAAAACAGGTGACAGAGCTGTGCAGTAATAGATTGACTTATGGAAGAAAGTATGAGACCTACTTTTTCATATTGATTGCCTCTTTCAGTCATTGGATAGCAAAAGTAGACCTCATTTAATGGAAGTCCTTGAGAGGGAAAAAGAAAAAAATCATCCATGGTTTTATTTCATAATCTACCTGGAAGTTGTTTTCATGTAATTTAGAAAGATCCACTGAATCAATTTTCAGCAATGTACAATACATACCAAAATTTATTGAGGACTGCCATCCTGCCTTTGTCTGCTTAACTCACTACAGACATGAACACCCATCATGTATTATTTAACTGTGTGGGTTGACACATATAATTTATAAGATTTAGAAGTTAAAAGAACATGAATTATACAACAGAAAGCTTTCAGCATGCTGCAGAGTTGAATATTTTTAATGCAAAATGAAGACACACATTAACCTTAAAAAAATCAAAGGGACTTGGTGGGTATTTAGATAACTGAGCAGACCATCATGCCCATTTGTCCTGCTCTCAGCAGTGAGTTTAGTGAACATCTTACTGGGTGGTAGGGAAAGCACTTGTGGGCTGAGCTGGAGGACTGGGACAGTATGTTTGTATGTCTGTTTTCTGATGAAACAGATTCAGGTAATCCATGTAGTGAAGCTATCCTTTAGTGTGACCATGGCTCTTTCAAATTTGATTTGAACTCAGCTTGACAGAGAGGTAGAGGTGTCAAATGATTGCCACAACTGTTATAAATATGGGGGTTTGATGAGAGGAAGGAGTCCATACCATACAGAGCCTTTGCTGAGACTAACAGGAATGTACAGAAGTACTACTGAGCCTTGAGTAAACCCCAGAAACAGATGCAGAGAAAACTGGGCTTTTCTAGTTCTGGTGTTCAAAGAGCAGCTTTTTTTTTTTTTTAAGCATAAGTACAGACATTGTGAAATATTACTCTAAAGTGAATATTATGCAGTCTTGATATTTTTTTTATGAAGGTTGAAATAGGGATGTGCCAATTTAGCAAAGTAAGCTGTCTAAATGGGCATGACACTTTTCTTTTAGCTGCATACTTCAAAAGTCATCAAAATAGCTGTTACCTTCTGTCCTGGAAACTGTCAGGGACCTATAAATAAATGAAAAATAATACAGGAGCAAGAAAAGAATCTTATGCCAGCAGTTAATTATGTTGTTATTAATTCTGTTGTTTCTTTTTTTTTCTTTTTACAGCGTATCCTATTCAGTGCATGTCTCTGAGGATTACCCAGGTACAGTGCAATGTTCTTGTCCATGACACTTGTATGCATGTTACTGCAATTTGCAATATTCAGTTGAGAATATTTGAAAGGGTGTTAATGTCTTCCAGGTGCATCCTTGTGCTAATCATTTTCCATTAGTTAGATTATTTTCAAAGTAATTTCTCCTTTTCAGTGATGCCGTGAAAAGGCGAAATCAGGACTCAGTAGTCTGAACAACTATTAAGCAGGTATTCTTTATTGCAGCACTGGACGCACAGGGGATCACTCCTCCTAGTGTATGTGCCCACACAGGGTTAGTTGCATAACTTATACAAGCTTTACATACATATTCATTAGTTCCTCCAGAAAAGATATACATATTCATTAATTTTCTGTTAATTCATCATCATATGCAAATGTCCTTTGCACATGCCCATTGGTGTCTCCGGGTGGTCGTCAGGGGTCTCTGGATGAAGGATATACTCTTTCTCACTGTGTCCGCTAGTTAACTTTTGCTTTTGCGCAAACTCAGTTCTGAGATCACGTATGTACTGTCCTTGAGGGATGATCTGTTCTGGTTTACTGTTTGCTCTGCAGTTCCTTATCTTTATGGTTCTGTACATCTGCGTCATAAATTTTGTTTAGGCACTTCTTATCTTGAAGGCTTTCTGACTCCCCCAAAGCAACAAGTTTTAGTCACAACAGCTCTAACTCTATCAATAAGAAGAGCTTTGGGTACTGCGTATACCCTAGCTCCATGCATTGCTGTTATGTATGCAGCATCACCGCTTTGGCACTGATAACGGTGTGTAATATTGCTTCATAAAGCATCAAAAGATTACAAACAGATGAGCATTAAATCATACCTATGGGAACTGTAATATGACATGACAACTTTCAGTAATGGAAGGTATTTGAGTGTTTCATAATTATGAGTGAAAACTAAAAATATGCTCACAAAGGCACACTGAAGAACTTAATAAGAATAGTGTTGAGACAGTAATGTCTCAAAGTTATATATATATTGCTGAAATTGTGAAAATATCGCTGAAAATTTTAGAGGCAAGTAATATCAGTTCCAGCAAAATATCTTTGTAACAATTTTCTCATAACATTGACACAACTGGGGGAAAGAATGCTTCTAAGGAGCAGTTATAGAATATAATCTCAGTGAGTAGACTAAAGTTCCATTAATATGAGTGGATCATGACTCCTGTGAGAACCATTACAGCAGCAAGCGTGAATATATGTTCTGAGTGATACATGTTGGCTGCCATAAACTTGTAGAACTGCTGTAGCCTTTTATCCCAGTGATTTGTGGGTTACACATGTGTTAACAGAAACATCCTTTTCTTAGACCTCGTTAGATTGCAGCAGGGACAGAGAGAACCAGTTTGGCATCGAGTGGTTTGTTGTATCCCTCCACTAGGTCCAGGCAGACTCCACTTAAGAGGAGAGGTGTTCCTAGGTGTAGTGTGTTAGAAACTGGATATTGAAGAAAGCAAACCAAACGCAGTATCTTAATTTTGAGTTTCATTAGACTGATGGAAGGAAAGAAAAAAACAACAATGGTTGCCAAATAGAAAAGGAAAACAAAAACTTGGCAGTGAAAAGTATATTTTCCAGCTGCCAAGAAAGAATGCCAAACAATGGAAATAAAAATATAATTAAAATCCATATATGTATATCTTGATAACTGTATATTCTGTACAGCACATATTGTTGGTTTTCCTACTTTTTCATACATCAATAAGTTCTAGCACATGGATTTCCTTTCTCCCATCCATATATATGGTATATTTAGAGTGAAATGCTGACCTCAGTTATTCCAGCTCATTAGACTCTATACCAGTAAGTTACACTCCCACACCTGGGAGAGATATGGATGTGTGTTGTATACCCAGAGCCATCCAGTATAGTGAGGCTGATACTGAAATGATGGCAGCAAGGTGGAGCATGCAAATAGAGGCAAGGCAAAAGTGGGAGAAGAAGGACTGAATACTGGCATATGGCTGGAGGGACCCCATTTTATTCATACAGTGCTGTGGCTCTAAAACACATCCCTGTGCCAAGCATGTAGCCAAGCAGACACAAACTGAGCAGATGGAGCAGGTTGCTGTGCCCACTGGAGTGCAGTGCTCAGGGAAAAGTGGTGTCAGCCTCCTGCAGCAATTGACTGCTCGCAATATATGTTTGTTGATTATCTCATGGTACAACGCAGGAGTGGAAGTAGGCGAAGTGTGGGATAGTGTCAGACTCTGTAGAGCTGTGTGAATGTGGCAGTAAAGGCTGTTTCACAGGCAGCAGGCTGGGAAAGCCCTGCATGCCTGTCTGTGTGTGGCAGTGCAGCAGTTAGTCTGCAAAGGCAGTGTGGTACACCTGTGTGAGAAAGGGGTGGCAGCACCAGGGCTTCATCTTGATACAGGCTTCTAAGAACCACTGTAATACAAATAATAATATTGCTGAATTTACTGATCAATTAATGTTAACATTTTCAACATTTCACTGGAAGCACTGTGGTCAAAGGCTCTGAGATTGCAGCAGTATGCTTAAAATTACATGAGTTCACATACTTTGCTGATGTGGGACTGGAATGTTCAAAATGATAATAGATCAAGTCCTTGTTTCAGTTCTCTTATTTGTCCCTTTATCTGCGATTATCTTGTCAGTCTTTCTGCTCTAGAGTGTGCCTTTCAATTGAAAACAAAATCTTATTACTTTCATAGGCAATTCAGCAATTAATGCAAAATAAGCTTCTGCAGATACTACATAAAAACTTGCTGCTATTTGTTTGTTGTTACTAAACATTTGGCTGGAAAGAAAAAAAAAGAAAAAAATCACAGCCTAATCTCCACATTTTGTAAGGAAGTTTGGAATAGACTTTCCATATTCATATCCATACCTAATGCTTTTGTTAAGTGGGAGGAAAGATTTTTTTTTTTCCTGAATTAGTCACAAGAAAGGTTATCCACTGATTAGAAGATACTTCAAACATCCATTATGTGACTAGGTAAAATGAGGCACAGGTATTTTGCATAATGGACTGTTAACACCCAGCTCTGAATGCAGCCTTCACCCTGCACACCAGACCTAGCTTGCACTGTGACAAAAAGTATAGAATAAGCCTTCATTTTGGAAAAGGTTGGCTCAAACCCCCATAAGCCTTGTGGGACAGTTCAGAGCAGTGCTTGGTGTGATTCCTGAAAGACATGACATTGGACTCCAAGGGTGTGTTTTTATAAAATTTGGGTCCAAATCCTCCATCCTTTTGGTATTTTTCTTTTCATTAGCAATCTCAGCAGAAAAAAAAACACACCAGGAAGATGGTAGTGCTGGGCTTCCCTAAACACATGGAAAGTGGTTCCTTATGGTACGAAGGTGGGATGGGCAACAGTGGAAGGGGCTGGCAGAGCACAATTTGACTTCACCATGCAAGGTGTTTTTCTTTTGTAGATAACACTTATGTTTCCAGTTCTGATAACGATGAAGATGTGTTAGTTACAACAGAGCCAATTCCAGTAATTTTCCACCAAATCACTACAGGTAATCTTACGTCCCAAGTGTTTTATCAAGTCCATATTTTGTGAGGAAAGACAAGACATTGCCTGTACTTAGAGGGAGATACGTTAATGTGTGTACAGTTTGCTATTTTCTCACAGTCTTGCTGTAGTAAATTGTCCTACATTTCAGAATAGAATAAATTAAAATATTTATTTTGTGGATCAACATGATTGTGTAGGCAGAATGTATTTTATTCTTTTAATGTCTTGCAGTCTGTGCTAAAGCAATTCTCCTCGAATACTTAGAATACTTCCCAATAATAACTTTTCATTTTCACTTGCTTAAAACTTCACTATATCTTCACCATTGGCGATGAAATAGCCTATAAGTACCATTGCTGCTGGTGAATTATTTCAGGAAATTTCAAACGAAATGGTTCAGCTGTTTCAGTAAATGAGATGATAGAAAGAATATATTTTTCCCAGTGATTTTGGGAACCACTTAATTTGAAATTATTTCCATACATTCAAAAAGTATTTGATACATGAAAGGGCATGCTTTTCAGACATCTAGGCACATGTATACAATATATAATTGTCATGGTTTAACCCCAGTTGGCAACCCAGCACCACACAGCTGCTCGCTCACCCACCCACTCCCAGTGGGATGGGGGAGAGAATTGGAAGGGCAAAAGTAAGAAAACTCATGGGTTGAGATAAGAACAGTTTAATGTTTGAAATATGATTATTACTATTATTATTACTACTACTATTATTATTATTATGAAAATGAAAGCAACAAAACCTAGGAAAAACAAGTGATGCAACCGCTCACCATATGCTGACCAATGCCCAGCCGGTCCCCCAGCAGTGATTGCTGCCCGCAGCCAACTCCTGGAAGCTTATGTGCTGAGCATGACATCGTATGGTATGGAATATCCCTTTGGCCATTTTGGGTCAGCTATCCTGGCTATGCTCCCTCCCAGCTTCTTGTGCACCTGGCACAAGCTGAAAAGTCCTTGACTTAGTATAAACACTGCTTAGCAACAACATCAGTGTGTTATCACATCATTCTCATGCTAAATCCAAAACACAGCACTATGCCAGCTACAGTGAAGAAAATTAACTCTATCCCATCCAAAACCAGGGCAGTAATCGAGAGTCGTACATACTCCATAGAGATTTTTTAGATTTTTGCAGCCAAATTCCCTGATGATTTCAGGCTGTAGGAGAAACTACATAGAGTGGTCTTAATTCTGGCAATTTTTCAGATAGGAACACTTGACTTCACAGACTTTTTATCATTATTACAATACTTCAGGGCTTTTTTTGCATAACAGAATTACTTTGAATTCCACTGGGAAACCAATATGGTCATCAGTCTCTGATCTCATTTATACTGATGCAAATAAAAATTAATTTTATTGTAGTCAGTGGAGTGGCACCCAAACAAAACTGGCCATTATAGTCAGAAGTTTACCATAAATTTTACTTGAAAATATTTATGTAATTTAAAAAGTAATAAAGCCTGTCATTTAAAGTAGAATAAAAAACTATATTTTATATAGAGGATGATCTGATTTAATTTTACTGAGGGATTTTGAATTTTTGTTCTGTTATAAAGTATACAAAATTAATGAATGACACTGAAGTATAAATTACAGATTAGGAAAACCAAATCTCCTAGATGGACCACCTGAGTTTCATTTCACAGTTAAAAATATGTCTTCTGAGATAATGGGGCTTCTTAATTTTAGACTGTTGTATTGTAAACTCTGGTGCTTTTCATATCTGTAACTTTTTGTTCCTTATTTGGTACACTACTCCAAGTATTTCAAGTCTACATATGCAAAATTATTTCACATTTTTCACATATGTTCACTATTTTCCCATTTCTTTTAAGAATTAAGAAAAACCAGTGATGTCAACTACTGCTTATCCATAAAATCCAAATTACAGAGGGAGAATGGAGAGGTATGTGTTTCTTGTATGTATATTTTAACAAGTTATTTTAAGAAACAACAGAAAATAATAAAATATTAATATTTACCATAGATTTCCTGTCAAATCTATGCTTACCCAAACTGTAGGTTTACACATTTTATAAGGTGAGCGTAGTTCTCTGGGCTTCATACATGGATTAACCAGTGAATCACTTACTTGGGACAGGGATGCTCCCATCCTAGGAGATATAGTTTTGGCGTTTATTTTATTTTTTGTTCAGTGATGGCATAGACCCTATCTGCCCTAAAAATACAGCTTTCCTGGGGAAGTAGATCTTGATGGCATTACCTTTTAACCTAGTATTGCACATAGGACCACATCCCATTTATTAGCTCATTGCTTCTTCATGTGGCCTACAGCAGTCCTACTGGAGTCTCTGGACCTCTGCATGACACTGTTCACCATAAGTAGCATCTGGAGTATTAAGGCCTTCCAGTCACAGTTGTATTTGTGCTGTACCTCTAGCATGGGTCCCTGAACAGTCTCACTGAGGCATTAACTCAAGAAAGAAGTGGCACTAACATACAGTATACAGGCTTTGACAGTGTTATGGGCTCAAAGAAAGTACCACATAGGCTCCCACCCCAAGCAAGAAATTGAGCACTGTATCAAGAATTCAAGTGCTTGACTTAAAGACTTCCTTTAGTAAGGATGGTTGCTTTGTTTGGAATACTTGTTTCTTGACTACTGCTTTTTAGGTTTCAATCTGTATTTGATCCTGGAAAAGGCAGATAAACATGTTCAGATACAGTAATGGGTATGGTTGGGTTTTTTTTGTAGATGAAACCTGATTTTATGTAAAAAGCTGCACCGGAAATATTTTGCTTCTGCCTCATAATTGTATTCAGTGCTCTGTAAACATAAGAAATTCAGGTGCAGTAAGAATTTACCCTTTTGATTAAAAGCCTGAGATACAGTTAGCTTCTATGAGACAGTGTTTGAGCTTTTTTTTTTTTTTCCCAGTTGAATGAGGTACTTAAGTATAAAAGTACTGAAAAAAGCCTTTAAATAAAAGACTGACCATTTCTGTTGTCTACACAGAGGTTTTGGTTAGGATAGGATGGGTTTGTCACTACTGTAGTGTCAAAGTTTCATTTCTCTTTGGTTTGCATTGAATTTTTGTTCAGTTGAGTTGTCTTTTAACACAAACTTCCCCTTGAGCTAAGGTTATTATGAAACAAAGAAGACTGAAGTCACTTTGTTTCTTTTCAGTAAAGTAGAAGCAGAAATTATTTTTATGCCTTGTCTTAGAAAATTACCATGAAATTGGCTGAAATACAATTTTTGTTCTATGTGTACATACAGTGAATAGAGCAGGAACTGAGAGACAAAGGTAAGGAAATGGGATTAGAATGTTTGACCATAGAAATTGTCGATAAGAGTATATTTGATATTAATGGACATATGGGATTTGGGGATAACTTCTAATCTTTGATTCATACATCTGATTTCTATTCCATTATGGCAGTTCTGTGCAGGACATAAATAAAAAATATGCAATAAATACATCATGTTCAGGTTGAAGTGAAGAATTATTATTTTGTCAGCATAGGGCCTAGAAATAATGAATGGATTGTGGGAAACAAGAATTAATATCTCCAAGCAATTACATAATTATAAGTAAAGGTTCCTTGGTAGGAAGCAGAAAATAACAATTCAGCTCATTCCAAGTTGCAGTTTGTACCATGTTCAGGTCTATTTACCTGAGAGCAATTATTCACAGAGCAGCCTATTTAAAGCAGGTTTTACTTGGGCAAACATATTACTTTCTAATCCTTAATTTTCGAAGTCTTAGAACAGAGCTAGTCAGAAAATTAAGTTTGAACTTTTCTGGCAACAGGCTGATACCTCTGTTAAAAATAATAACTAAGCAGCAGTGTGTCAGAGAGTTTTTCACAGAAAGGAGCTTAAGAGATCCCATGCTCAGTCTTGAATTATTTCCTTAAACTATTAGAATTGATTTACCAGAATAAAGTAAATTATTTTTAGGTCACTGAAATGCCAAATGAATTAAGTCCAGAACTTCTCTTGGTTGGTAAATTATGCTTTGTTTAGCAGAAGCACAGTGTGAAGTATCCCTGCATAGTCTACTGAATTTTCCAGTTCCATAAAATAACACACTATGTTTGTACCCAGACAAAGTATTATTTCTCCAACATATATTCAGGGTGTTTTTATGTACCTAATTAGTGGGTGCTTGTTTCATCTGAGATCTCTTAATAAAGGGTGCTTAGAGCTATTTTGTAAAAACATAATTACTGTAGTTATAATTAGAACTATAAATGTAATATAAACATATCACTTGTATCATTAACTTTCCTTTTCCATTAAGGAGTCACAGCGCAACAGCACAGTTGAAGACGACTCTGAAGGAGATAATGATTCTGAGGAATTTTATTATGGAGGACAGGTAACGGAGGATATTTTTGCAGAAGTTTCAAGAAATTAATATTTGAAAGCTTCTGTGGTTCATTCCATTATAAATTTATTATAATAATTTATTTCTTATGTTTATTCAACATATAATAGAATGCCATGTGTACATATATGTAGTATTTTATAGTAGAAGTATTGAATATGTTATACTGTATAATTATATAAAATTTAAAATAAGATTAGTTTGTTTACATTTGTTAAGCTGTAAGAATAGAAAAAACAAGTGTTCTTCAGGACATTTGAAAATAGAAGCCAGTTGCTTACTTCCAGGAAATAGATATTCACTCTTTAAAGCATATCCCATTATTGATACAAATGGGAAGTCAGGCTGGATCCAAATCTGTTTCCTCCTGGAGGACTGCCATTTTGTAAAGTCAAGAGCACTGGAATTTAATGGAAAAAAGGTTATTACAAAACAATTTTGATCTAGGCAATAGTGCATTCTTTTTCTGAGCTCTACAGTTAAATTCACCTTGAAAGATGCTTCATATTTTTAGATTAATGTACTGCTCTGTGTCTTTACTTCTCATTCCCTCAGCACAATTAGTTATTATTACATTTTCTTATGTATTGCGAAATAAAATCTCTTAATATCTTTTCCTTTTGCAATGTCAATAGAGCACTTCATGCTGCTAGTCTCTTTATTCAGATTTTTCTTATCTTTTTAGTTTATTGCCCCAAAGGAATCATTCCTCACTTATGTTATTAGAACTGTTTATTTCGATGAACATTTTAACAACTTATGGTCACTGTTTATGAAAGTTGTCACTGACTCAGCCTTGAGGCTGAAGCCATCCGTGCCCTGGGTATGCAGAGCCGAGGCTGCAGGAGTGTGCCAGCACTGCCAGCAAGCTGGGTCGGTGCAGAGAGTGTGGGATGTTGATAAGCAGGACATCGCTGAGCCTCTTCTCTTGCAGAGCCAGCAGCATGGTGGGTTTGAACCCAAAATACATGTTGAGGTGCTTTATTCTAAAAAAAAGCATGCCCCTAAAAAGCTATTAAAAGTGATATTGAAACTGGAACTGAAAGAATGTATTTTCAGTGTCAGAAAATAACTGACATGGGGTATTGACTCATGTTCTCTTTAGAAATGACTGCAGGAATTGCCTCCCTTCAGCTGCCGACTCCTACAGTGCTGTGGTGAGCTGGGAAGGACCGTGTACACATACTTCAGTGCAAAGAGTGGTGTCTTATTTTAATCTGCCTGAAATGAAAAATCTTCTGATTTTGCCCTGTAGTGATGAGTTGTGTGTACTAGCTTCATTTTTCAACTCTGCAGAAAGGGCAGTAACCTTAAGGTGAAGGAAAAGGCAGCAAATGGCTGGGAGTGCTTACTTCTTGAACCACCGCAAATACATTTAGTAAAGGATGCCTGCCAGTGCCCAAATGAATGAATAAATATTAACGCTGCCTATGCAATATGAACACAGAGAGCAGTAAATAATTTTGTAAGGTGTAAAAGAGCTGTGTAATAGGAAATACTGGTTGGAATTTAGTTGCCTTATATTTGAAGTGGAAACTCCATTATATTGCATTGTCATTTTTTTAAGGTAGCACATCTAATTGAAGGAATGATAACTGGCAAAAAAAAAGCAGTAAAATTACAATTAAATCAGCAATAAAAATAAAATATCAGATGACTGTGAATGTCTTGAGTATAGAATGCTCAAAAAGCAAAATAAGGAGAACAAACAAACAAACAAAAACCCAAAGACATCACAGAAAGTATATTTAACAAGAGAGAAAAAAGGAATTTTAAAATTTAAAATTTCATGGTCAAAATTGCAAAATTCTAAAGAAGAATTTTTAAAAAATATAGAGGAAATAAATAGGAAATCAGATAATGAGCAAAGTCCCCCAAGAGAGAAAAAGAACAGTCTTTTTTCAAATAAATTGATTGTAAGAGTTATTAATTGAGCACCAGGTGTATTGGAAAAACAAAGTAGTTGACTGTATATGCGGGGAACCAGTAAGGTAAGCTGCTTCATTCGAGACAAGCGCATGCTGTGCCCACAGAGAAAGGGGAGAAAAACATTGACTTTAGCAACTAGATGCTAGTGTAAATGTGTGCAATACACTTGATAAAGGTGGAGGTCTGGGATAATACTAACATTTCTAAGTGGTTACAGCTGGAAAGACAAGAGAGCAACTCTTGATGATGAAACAAGGATCATGGAAAATGGGAAATGGTATTTGATGGGCAATGAAAACAAGATATGACCTTTTGGTCATAAATGAAATGTTTGTATCTGCTTCCTAGGCACCTGCTTGTAATCCTCCCTAAGGATTTAATGGATAAATAAAGTAGCTAAGTGATTCAATAGCCTAAGTCCTATTGATTTTCAATGGGTCATTATGTGGGACAAAATAATCTGAATCAGGTCTCAGATTAAAAACTGAGACTTTCTAAACACAGACCCTTCAGACACAGCAAAGTTATCAGATTTTTTAGCTTTTATATTCACTTCCTCTGAGACTCTTTGTTAATTCTTACTTTGAATCTCTTTCTTCTATGTTTGCAAAAGAGAACAGGAGATTGAAACAGTAATACTACTGCCTTTGGCACTCTCTCTCCCTCAGTTACAGGACATACTTGCAAGTGCAGATATATAAAACTCTGGCAGTCTCCTCATCAGCATGTCTGTGGCACTAATTCAGGGATGGAAAATACCACGCTGTGATCTTACAATTTGCCAGAACACTGCTTTGTTTCCTTTTTGAGTTCATAACCTCTTACCATCAGAAAATAGATTGGAGAAAGCATTATGTTGAGCAGTTCCGTGTTCTGCATAGTGTTTCTTTTGGATTTTACTATTATTGATACGGAAGACTGCTTAAAAAAATGTGGTTTAGGACCAACAAAGGTGATGGGTGAGCCACAGCTACGATTTGTGAAATGATTGCTGTGATCTTTTTGGAAGCAGGACAGCAATTATTGATGTATCTTTAAAGAATTCATTTTTGAGTAATGAGCATGTAAAAAGGATTGGTTTGCTCCTACCTTAAATGAAAAAAAAAAAAAAGTTTTCTTCCCGTGCTCTTATACTTGGGAAATTATTCTGACATGCCTGCCCAAACAAGGCAGGGATACTTGGCCTATACCCTTCTGGTCATGAATGTCATTGATATCTCTGATATGTACATGCCCGTTCTATGCTGATGAATTCTGTGCCTTATATTTGAAGAATTCTATGTCTAATCAAATTGTTCTTTGCTAATTTTCACATGTAAGAAGTGACCAGCTGTTTATTATTTTAATTTTATTGAAATTTATTTAATTAGATTGAAAAGTACATCTCTAGGTATCAGAGCTGAAAGTGTCACAGCACTAGTCTCCTACAGATTTGGATGTACAAATGGAAGAAACAGTACTGCAGTTAGATACGATTCTGCAATAGCAAGAATTCTCAGGAGTTCCTGTATAAAGATGCATATATGTCTAAAGGGATAAACTGTACTCTTGTGGTTTGCTCTCTGAATTTGTCAAAGATACAAGCCAAATCCTACTCTCATTTCTGAATCTGTCCAAATCTAGGGAGTTCATCAACTTTTGTGGAATTATTATCATTCTAATTGGTGTAAAGTAGTAGAATTAGGCTCACACAATCAGGAGCATATTGCTTAAAGAGAAAGTAGTAATAGGCTTTTAATAGATTGTTACAAGCCTAAAAAGGTATTTTAGTCCTTGTAGAATATAGGAGGATATTAATTATTTTGACTTCACACAGCCCAACCAAACCAGCTCACAATTTTCTTTATAGTGTAAGCACTAACATAACTGTTTCCACTTTCCATGCAAAGATTTAAAAAATGGGGATGATGTCTAAACACATGTTTCTTTACACCTTCTCTGGTAAAATACTTAAAATGGGAAAGTGTTCTTTAATTATTTTTCTTTTTGATCTGATATAATTGCATTGGTAGATAGAATAGTCAAATAGAGCCGATGAGTAGACTGAAAATGTAACTTAGACACTGAGACACTTGGTATATAATATAGTCTCGTGCTTCTCTTGTTGAGCCCAAGACATTCTGTGTCAAAAATATATGAGAGTGTGGCAACAAGCAAGAGGGAGCAAACCTTTGTCCTGTAGTGGTTGGACTGGGATGCTATGACTGGGGAGATCTGGTTCTTTTCCTACTTACTAGCTTTAAAATGCACAAGTGTCCCAGAACAGACCCCAGGAGAAGACAGGACAGAGGGATGAGTCCTTTGCAGCTTTTCTTCCCACAAACAGGAGCAGGACCCTCTGGAATTTCAATGCAGAAGTGCCTGCTTTGCAAATCACATTGCTTAGGAGAGCAAGACCACCTCAGTGCTTCAGCTTATCAACACAGTGTCCTTTCTGATTGTGGCATTAAGGAATCTTTATGCAAGATATTTTGCAGGGGGAACTTTCAAGAGCCTAGATTGGGTGCCAGTAATGAAATAAATAAGAACTCCTAGAATTTTTTTTTCTGGTAGGTTAACTATGATGGAGAACTTCACAAGCATCCACAGCTGGAAGCTGATTTGACAGCAGTGAGAGAGATCTATGGACCTAATGCGGTATCTCTCAGGTATGTCGTTGACCCTTCTGTATTGTGGAACCATTAATGTTTTGGAGATTGACTTCCATGTGGACCTTCCCTTGCTGCCAAAACACAAGTCTCTTCTGATGATTTCTGTATATTGTGGCAAAAGGAAGGAGCACTGCTGGCTAGCAATAATGCTAGTTTTGTTTTTTCTTTTTGTGGTTGAGTACTGATACAACTGGCTATGCTGAGAACGAGCCCTGGATGCTGTTCTAAACTATCATTGTCTTTTGCAGTTCAGTCGGTATTTGATCAGGCTGTTGTATTTTGTTGAAAATTACTATTCAGCATTACTCTAAACCCTTGTTAAACTTTTCTGTCATATCCTGTCTTTTACCCTGGAGGTGAACAAGAGGTGAATAAGAGATTTAGTAAATGCTTTCCCTAGGGAAAGGTTGAAGGAATTGGATTTGTCTAGTCTAGAAAAAAGACAGAAAGAGAGGACATAATACCAGTTATTCAAAAAATAAAGCCATTTGCAGATAGGAGGAGTGATCAAATGTTCTCTGTTGTCATCATGAGAGAGACAATACAAAAGTAGCTTTGTTGGCAACAAACAAGAATTTGATTAGATTTTAGGAAAGCTTTCTAATTGTGGGAAACTAAAGTATCCTACAAAGGGAAGTGGTGGAACCTAAGTCAGGGGTGGATTGCAAGGAGTAATTACACAAAAATTCTGTTGGGCATATATGAGTGTGCATGACTCTGCCATAGGGTATAGTTGTATGATATTTTTAATATGCTTCAGGTCTTTTATAACTTCATTTTCCATCTATGTAATCTTAATAATTTCATTAAAATAGCAGGTAGGCAGATGGAACAGACCTGTCAGATATATTACAAAGAAAATATCAAAGTTGTCATACAAACCAAGTAATAAAATACAGAGAAGATAATAACCTTAGGCATACATATATTGCAAGTAACAATTCCCATTAACCTCTAAACAATAAGCTCTGTTATTTTAGTCTAAGAAGAGAGAGTATGTCTACAACTATGGTGTACTATACATTTTCAAATTAAGTGGAAATTCATTACATTTCGAGGACCTGAGGAATTAAAATCCAAATAGTTGTATATGAGCTTAGGAAATCATAGACTCATAAGAATAGTTTGGGTTGGAAGGGACCTTTACAGGTCATCTAGTCCAAATCCCCCTGCAGTGAGCAGGGACATCGTCAACTTGATCAGGTTGCCTGAGCCCTGTCCAGCCTGACCTTCAGTGTTTCCAGGGATGGGGCCTCCACAACCTCTCTGGGCAACCTGTTCCAGTGTTTCACCACCCTCATAGTAAAAAATTTCTTCCTTATATCCAGTCTAAATCTACCCTCCTTTAGTTTAAAACCATTACCCCTTGTCCTATTGCTACAGGCCCTACTAAAAAGTTTGTCCCCATCTTTCTTATAAACCCTCTTTAAGTATTGAAAGGCCACAACAAGGTCTCCCCACAGCCTTCTCTTCTCCAGGCTGAACAACCCCAACTCTCTCACCCTTTCTTCATAGGAGAGGTGCTCCAGCCCTCGGATTATTTTAGTGGCCCTCCTCTGGACCTGCTCCAACAGGTCCATGTCTTTCCTGTGCTGAGGACTCCAGAGCTGGATGCATGTCTCATGAGAGCAGAGTAGAAGGGCAGAATCACCTCCCTCCGTCAACCTGCTGGCCATGCTTCTTTTGATGCAGCCCAGGATATGGTTGGCTTTCTGGGCTGCAAGTGCACATTGTTGGTTCATGTCCAGCTTTTCGTCCATCAGTACCCCAAGTCCTTCTCCGCAGGGCTGCTCTTGTTCTCTTCATCCCCCAGGCTGTATTGATATCAGGGGTTGCCCCGACGCAGGTGCAGGACCTTGCACTTGGCCTTCTTGAGGTTCTCACAGGTCCACCTCTCCAGCTTGTCCAGGTCTCTCTGGATGACATCCCATGTCAACTGCACCTCTCAGCTTGGTGTCATCTGCAAACTTGCTGAGGGTGCACTCGATCCCACTGTCTATGTCATTGATGAAGATATTAAATAGTACTGGTCCCAATACAGACCCCTGAGGGACACCACTCATCACTGATCTCCATCTGTACATTGAGCCATTGACCACTACCCTCTGGATGCAACCATCCAGCCAATTTCTTATCCACCAAACAGTCCACCCATCAAATCCATATCTCCCCAGTTTAGAGAGAAGGATGTTTTGGGAGATTGTGTCAAAGGCTTTACAGAAGTCCAGACAGATGACATCTGTAGTTCTTCCCTTGTCCACTGATGTATTCACTCCATCATAGAAGGCCACTAGGTTGGTCAGGCAAGACTTGCCCTTGGTTAAGCCATGCTGGCTGTCTTGGATCACCTCCCTGTCCTCCATGTGCCTTAGCATAGCTTCTAGGAGGATCTGTTCCATGATCTTCCCAGGCACAGAGGTGAGGCTGACAGGTTGGTAGTTCCCTGGTTCCTCCTTTCTACCTTTTTTTAAGATGGGCACAGTGTTTTCCTTCTTCCAGTCCCCAGGGATGTCACCTGACCGCCATGACTTTTCAAGTATCATGGAGTGGCTTGGCAACTACATCAGCCAATTCCCTCAGGGCTCTGGGATGCATCTCATCAGGTCCCATAGACTTGTGTATATCCAGGTTCCTCATATGGTCACAAACCTGATCTTCTCTTACAGCAGGAGGGTCTTTACTCCCCCAGTCCCTGCCTTGTGGTCCATCCACTCGAGAGGTGTGGGAAGAGACATTGCCATTTAAGAACGAGGCAAAAAATTGTTGAGTACCGTAGTCTTCTCCTCATCCGTTGTCACAATTTTGCCAGTCGTGTTTATCAGTGGGGGTACGCTTTCTTTGACCTTCCTTTTCTGGATGACATACCTATATAAGCCCTTCTTATTATTCTTTGCGTCCCTTGCCAAGTTCAGCTCCAGCCGTGCCTTGGCCCTCCTGACCCCACCCCTACACAACCGGGCAGCATCCCTATACTCTTCCCAGGATACCGGTCCCTGCTTCCACTGCCTGTGCAGTTCCCTCTTGCCCTTTAGTTTCACTGGCAGGTCTTGACTCATCCATGCCAGTCTCTTGATGTCCTTTCCTGCTTTCTTGCACCTGGGGATTGAGAGCTGTTGCACTCTATGGAAAGCATCCTTAAAGATCTGCCAGCTCTGTTCTGTTCCCTTGTCCCTGAGGGCAGTTTCCCATGGGGGTCCTATTGACTAACTCCTTGAACAGCTAGAAGTTTGCTTTCCTAAAATTCAGGGTCCTGACTTTACTCTTTACCTGTCCCATATTCCTCAGGACTGCAAACTCCACCACAGCATGATCACTGCAGCCCAGGCTGCCTCCAGTCTTGACGTCACCGATGAGCTCACTTGCATTGGTGACCATCAGGTCCAGTATCGCATCCCCTCGGGTAGGGCTGTCTATTACCTGGCTTAAGAAGTTATCCTCAATGCACTCCAGGAGTCTCCTGGATTGCCTACAGCTCACTATGCTACTTTTCCAGCAGATGTCGGGGTTGTTGAAGTCCCCCAGCAGGATGAGAGCTTGCGAGCGCGATGCCTCCTGTAGCTGGAGTAAGAAGGCTTCGTCGATAGGCTCCCCTTGATCAGGCGGTTTGTAGTAAACACCAACCACAAGGTTCCCTTTGTTGCCTTGGTCTCTAATTCTTACCCATAATCTTTCAACCTGCTTGTGGCTATTCTTCAGAGGCAGCTCTTCACAATCTGTCAATTTCTTGATGTAGAGGGCGACCCCTCCACCCTTCCTTCTCCAGTTGTTCCTTCTGAACAGCCTGTAGCCATTGATAGTTACACTCCAGTCATGGGATTAGTCCCACCAAGTTTCAATAATGACAAGTAGGTCGTAGCTTTCCAGCAGCACAGTGGCTTCCAGCTCCTCCTGTTTGTTGCCCATGTTGCGTGCATTGGTGTAGAGGCACTTCAGCTGGGCTGTCAGCTGTGTCACCTTCTTAGAGGAACACCCCTTAATTCCTTTGAGGTATTTCCCCAGTGTTTCCTTGTTGGCTCCAATTACTTCAGGAGCCCCTGGCTCCTCTCTGTAAGAGTTCAGGTGTGCTCCAGTGTACCCAGCATGTCTCAGAGCAACAAGCTGAGGGCCCTCACTAGCACCCCGTCCCTCTAACCTTGGTGTGGCATCCCACAGCTTGTCACAGTCCCCCTTCAAGTCTAGTTTAAAGCTCTGTCAATGAACCCTGCTAGCTTGTGAGCAGAATGAGATATTCACGCAAATGAATTAGATAAACGTTTAGTTGCCAAACTGATGACTATGAAATTGAGAATACCTTGATAATAGGCTTCTAAAATTGAAACATTGTATGTAACCTTTCAAAAACTTTAATGCAACTAATTTATTGAATCAACTGTTTCATTGGAAGCATTGCGATCTCCTTGGGCTCACTGTAGTAGAAACTGGTTGCTTTTTGGCTGACTCTATCCCCTTACACAGTATGTAAAAGGGTTCTGATTGGGAGGGCCAGCTCGATTGGCAGAGCCCATAGTGTTGGCTAACCACGTGGCTTTTGCTAAATGTGTATCCCAGTGTTTAAATGTCCCACCCCACCATTGCTCTCAGTGTAGTCTTTAACAGTCCATTGTATTGTTCAATTTTCCCGGAGGCTGGTGCATGATAGGGGATGTGATACACCCACTCAATGCCATGCTCTTTGGCCCAGCTGTCTATGAGGTTGTTTCAGAAATGAGTCCCCTTGTCTGACTCAATCCTCTCTGGGGTGCCATGTCACCATATGACTTGTTTATCGAGACCCAGGATAGTGTTCCGGGCAGTGACATGGGGCATGGGATACAGTTCCAGCCAGCCGGTGGTTGCTTCCACCATTGTCAGCACATGGCGCTTGCCTTGGCAGATCTGTGGGAGTGTGATATAATCAATCTGCCAGGCTTCCTCATATTTATACTTCAGCAATTGTTCTCCATATCACAGAGGTTTTAGCTACTTGGCTTCCTTGATTGCAGCACATGTTTCACATTCATGGATAACTTGTGCAATAGCTTTCATGGTCAAATCAACCCTCAAACACAAGACCACCTGTATGTTGCATCTCTCCCTTGATGGCCTGAGGTGTCATGGGCCCACCGAGCTAGAAATAACTCACCCTTATGCTGCCAGTCCAGATCCACCTCAGCCACTTCAATCTTGGCAGCCTGATACCACTGCTGGTTGTTTTGAGGTTCTTCAGTGGCCTGACTCGGGTATGCGAGCATCGACATGATGTACATCTACAAAGAGGTTCTGCTACTTGTCATATAGGACTCCATACAGCAGCCTTCCATTTCCAATGCTCTCTGACAAGAGGACAGGACCCATCAGTGAACAGGGCATACTGCTTCTCATTTTCTGGCAGTTTGTTATACAGTGGGGCTTCTTCAGCACGTGTCACCTCCTCCTCTGGTGATAATCCAAAATCTTTGCCTTCTGGCCAGTCCATAATCACTTCCAAGATTCCTGGGCAACTGGGGTCTCCTATTTGAGCCCATTGGGTTACCAGTTGAACCCATTTACTCCATGTAGCATCAGTTGCATGGTGTGTTGAACATCCAGCACAGCACCGGCAATCGGGGTGCCAGGAGCAGCTGTGCCTCAGTACCAACCACTTCTGAAGCAGCTGGGACCCCTTCATATGCTGCCAATATCTCTTTTTCAGTTGGAGTATAGTGGGCTTCAGACCCTCTGTATCCCCGACTCCAAAACCCTAGGGGTCGACCCCAGGTCTCCCCATGTGCTTTCTGCCAGAGGCTCCAGGTAGGGCCATTCTCCCCGGCTGCAGTGTAGAGCACATTTTTTACATCTTGTCCTGCCCGGACTGGCCCAAGGGCTACTGCATGAACTATCTCCTGTTTAATTTGATCAAAGGCTTGTCGTTGCTCAGGGCCCCATTTGAAATCATTCTTTTTCCAGGTCACTTGATAGAGAGGGCTTACGATCAGACTGTAATGTGGAATATGCATTCTCCAAAAACCCACAACGCCCAAGAAAGCTTGTGTTTCCATTTTGCTAGTTGGTGGAGACATGGCTGCTATTTTGTTGATCACATCCATTGGGATCTGACGACGTCCATCTGACGGAAAACCAGCGGGAGACAGGCACCATCCGATGATGATCATCAAGTCTCGTTTATTGGCAATTAGCAAATATCTTTTATACCGTTCGTAAATTAGCTCATACCTATTTGCAAAAGCATAGCTCATCCTTGGCTGGGAGGTAGATGCCAACTCCTCCCATGCTTATCTCTTGTGTTCAGCCTTGCAATTAGCAGTTACTTGTTTCTCACACTCCTTTACCGGTCAACAACAGCTGGGCCCAAGGTCGCTCTGACCCTGAGCCTGTCCTTCTACTTCAATGCCCGCTTTCTGCTAGCCGTTCCCGGGCTAGAGTTTCCCACATCTCCCCCTTTTTCTTTTGTTCCTTGAGAAAGGAACACGGCACTCATACTTCTTTCCATCATTTGTTGCATACATTGCGATATACAAGGGACACACATTAATATAATAATAAACAGTATAAATATTATTAATCCCATCTGCAAAATACTCTTGATCCAATTGCCAATGCCCCATCCATTAAACAAGCTGTTAAACCAATACCATGGATCATCCTGTCTTACAGAGTCTACATCTAGTAATAAGTCAGATAATGCCTTTGATGTGGCATTTGTTTGCTTAGCTAGCCAACACCCTAGCTTGTTTAATGTCGTGAGGCTTTGAGCAACACCAACTCCAGGAGCCAAGAAGGAAACAGCTATGATCTTTGTAGGATTCCAAAATTCAGCTGTAGAGTCACAGTTATCCTCAAACTTATGAGTGCTCCTTTCGCTTCTCATCTTTCTATGATGTTGATAAATCATTGAAGTGTTAGGGGTAAGAAACGTTAGGCGACCTATAGAGCAAGGCCCTCCCTTTATATGTGATGGGATGCCAGGCCAAGCCCGATCTCCACAAATTAAAAACAAACCTGCAGGTAGCGCAATAGGCATATTGTTAGAGCGTGATATATTTACAGAGGTATAGTTACACCAAGCAGTAGCATTAAGAGAGCCCGCAAGGGCAAGCTCTTGTGGTTCTGGGCCTACGGGGAGTACATCATCCCAGATATCATACTCAACAAACACCGAAGGGGCGTCACGCCACTTAAAGGGAAGCTTCCGAGTTATATTATGCTGCTGTTGCAGCTCCGCTACGGACTGAGTAAAAGTCATAAAGGTTGCATTACTTAAAGGCACCCCAATAAGACATGTGACAAATGGGGAGTCGGGCGTTGCTAGGCTGGCACAAAAGCTAGTTGTATTCAATGATCTAGCTAGCGTGACCCAGATATTTTCTCGTGGGTCAAAAACGTTAGGCACAAGGGCAGTGCTACATACACTTAAAAGGGCTAATACCCATAATTTCTGTTCAGCAGAGCTCATTATCAGTCCGCCTTGTATTCTCGGTCGAAACCAGACCAAACCTCGGGCGCTATGCACCCTCTGGGACCTTTGTTCCTCCTGGACCGTGGTTATTCACTGGTGAGTGCTGCACAGCGCTCCTCTGGGTTCCTTCCGCTGATCCCAACCGTTCAGGTGCCGCTTCGGCTGGTGCCGCGGTGGGCAACTGTTCTGCGTCGCGCTGTGTGGGGGAGGTGGCGGGTCTGGCACATCTAGCTGGAATCCATTGCGGCCCTGTAGGGGAAGAAACACAGAGATACCCCCCCCCAATATAAAACCTCCACAGGCCCTGACCATACACCCGTACGCGGGTCTTTGTATTTGACCCAAACTCGGGGTAGCTCCCGTTCGTCTTTTTTCTGTCTATAGTGAACGATGACAGCAGGCACTCCCTCAGAGCCAAATACACACAAATAGTTTAACACAAACAGTGCTTTTACCAGCCGCTCTTGCGGGTCTTTTATATCTGCATACTTTTGAACATAGGTTTTCAGCAACCCATTAGCTCGTTCCACTATTGCTTGACCCGTTGGGTTGTGAGGGATACCTGCAATGTGTTGTACTGACGCACCCACGCAGGAGGGTTATCGTGTTCTGCAAATATACATAAGTGATTTAATACAAACAAAATTTCTGCACAAACAAAACTTTTGCCATTCCAACACCCTTATGTTCTCCCCCTTTTTCTTTTTGCACTGAGTAAGTGCACCCAAAATGTGAGTAGAACCATGGAGTATGGTGAGATCGATGGGGAGATCGGGGTCCAGGCGGTCTACTGCTCTCTGGACGATCTCGGAGCTAAGACGTTGTATCATAGTGTGTTGTTCAGCAGTCGGTCGGACCGGCGCGGCAGGGTCAGTGCCCTTTAACATTGGGCGAAGAATTGAGAGTCACTGATGCGCCACCCAAGGTATTTCCATACCGGTGAACGTTGAACCTTCTCTGCTGCTATTACTAGGTCGTGTAGCTGGAGCTGTTGCTGTAAATATAATTCTTGCTGTGCTGAGAAAGGTTGTACTTGCGCAAACAAGATGTCATCCATGTAATGGTAAATTACATGGTGTGTAGAGGAGACGTTCCCTCTGAACATCCAGCACAGCACCGGCAGTCGGGGTGCCAGGAGCAACTGTGCTTCAGTACCAACCACTTCTGAAGCAGCTCGGACCCCTTCATAAGCTGCCAATATCTCTTTTTCAGTTGGAGTATAGCGGCCTTTGGACCCTCTGTATCCCCGACTCCAAAACCCTAGGGGTCGACCTCGGGTCTCCCCTGGTGCTTTCTGCCAGAGGCTCCAGGTAGGGCCATTCTCCCCGGCTGCAGTGTAGAGCACATTTTTTACATCTTGTCCTGCCCGGACTGGCCCAAGAGCTACTGCATGAACTATTTATCTTTTAATCTGTTCAAAGGCTTGTCGTTGCTCAGGGCCCCATTTGAAATCATTCTTCTTCCGGGTCACTTGATAGAGAGGGCTTACGATCAGACTGTAATTTGGAATATGCATTCTCCAAAAACCCACAATACCTAAAAAAGCTTGTGTTTCCATTTTGCTAGTTGGTGGAGACATGGCTGCTATTTTGTTGATCACATCCATTGGAATCTGACGACGACCATCTTGCCATTTGATTCCTAAGAACTGGATTTCTCGTGCAGGTCCCTTCACCTTACTTTGTTTTATGGCAAATCCAGCTTTCAGGAGGATTTGGACTATTTCCTTTCCTTTCTCAAAAACTTCTTCCTCTGTGCTGCCCCACACAATGATGTCATCAATGTATTGAAGGTGTTCTGGAGCTCCACCCTGTTCCAGTACAGTCTGAATCAGTCCATGGCAAATGGTAGGGCTGTGTTTCCACCCCTGGGGCAGTCGATTCCAGGTATACTGGACGCCCCTCCATGTGAAAGCAAACTGTGGCCTGCACTCTGCTGCCAGAGGGATTGAGAAGAATGCATTAGCAATATCAGTTGTGGCATACCACTTGGCTGCCTTGGACTCCAGTTCGTATTGAAGTTCTAGCATGTCTGGCACAGCAGCACTCAACGGTGGAGTGACTTCATTCAGGCAACAATAGTCTACTGTTAGCCTCCACTCTCCATTAGCCTTCCGCACTGGCCATATGGGACTGTTAAAGGGTGAGTGGGTCTTACTGATGACTCCTTGGCTCCTCAGTTGGTGAATGAGTTTATGGATGGGGATCAGAGAGTCTCTGTTGGTGCGATATTGCCGCCGGCGCAATGTTGTGGTGGTGATCGGCACCTGTTGTTCTTTGACCTTCAGCAACCCCACCACAGAAGGGTCCTTTGAGAGACCGGGCAAGGTAGACAGCTGTTTAGTTTCCTCCGTCTCCAAGGCAGATACACCAAAAGCCCACTTGTAACCTTTTGGGTCCTTGAAATACCCTCTCCTGAGGTAGTCTATGCCAAGGATGCATGGAGCCTCTGGGCCATTCACAATGGGGTGCTTTTGCCACTCATTGCCAGTTAGGCTCACTTTGGCCTCCAATACAGTTAGCTCTTGGGATCCCCCTGTCACTCCAGCAATGCTGATGGGTTCTGCCCCATTATAGTTTGATGGCATTAAGGTGCACTGTGCGCTGGTGTCCACTAAAGCTTTATACTCCTGTGTGTCGGACGTGCCAGGCCATCAGATCCGCACAGTCCAGTAAGCCCGGTTATCCCTTTCCTCCACCTGGCTGGAGGCAGGGCCCCTCTAGTCCTGATCATGGCATTCACAACTCACTTCCTGTAAATGTGCATCAGGAGTCCCTCTATTACACTTAGTAATAAAATCAGCGCTTCTACTTCTCTTTCTGGGGACTGGCTCACTGGAAATTCGAGCAGCAACTTCCCTGGAAGAGCCTCCCTGACTGACTCTTCTTCCTTGCAACTCACGTACTCGTGCCTGTAGGGTCGAAGTAGGCTTGCCATCCCACCTCATCATGTCCTCTCCGTGGTCACGCAGGCAGAACCATAGGGTGGCCCGTGGTGTGTATCCCCTTCTTTAAGCCAAAGGATGCTTATTCCTAACAGCTGAGACACTACTCTGTCGAGGTGGGGAGTAGGACAGATCTTCTTTGAGTTGCTGGACCTCTTGGGATAGTTTCTCCACAGCAGAGACGAGCGAGGAAGTGATATTTGTGTCGTAATCCCGGAGTCTATCAATCACCTCTGCCACCGTTGGTGTCTCGTCATCTTTCCAGGACATCACTGCCAATGAGTTTGCATGCGAAGATGGTGTGCTCCGTACAAACTTCCGCCACATGGGTCGTGTGCACTCGGCTTCATCTGGATCTTTGGATGACCGTTGATCGTCCAGGTCACCATAAATCACCTCAAACACAGCTAATTCCCGTAGATACTGGATGCCTTTCTCCATAGTTGTCCATTTTCCTGGGCGATATGTAACATCTTCTTTAAAGGGATACCTTTCCTTCACTCCAGAGATGAGTCACCTCCAGAGGCTGAGGGCTTGTGGTTTTTTTCCAATTGCTTTGTCAACACCCCCTTCCCCAGAAAGGGATCCCAATTGTTTGTCTTCTTTTCCCTCTACTTCCAGGCTACTGGCCCCATTATCCCAGCATCGGAGCAGCCAGGTGGCAATGTGCTCACCTGAACGAGGGTTATAATCTTTTCGCATATCTCACAACTCGCTTAAGGACAGGGATCGGGTGGTTTTTGTTTCATTTATGACTTCTCCCTCCTCTCCCCGCGATGGCCCTGGTTCTTCATCATCCCGTTCTAAACGAGTTGATGTCTGCTTCCAATATTTCGTCTTGTGTATGGGGGCAACTGATACTGGTACGGGTTTATTTTCTGAGCCAGCTCCACTAATTGTTGTGGGGGTTTGAGTGGCTGCAGTGCCTGTTGTCAGGGCTGGATTGTTTACAGTGCCAGTCACTTTGCATTTCAATCCAGAGACATTCTCTTCCCCCTGGGTGCACTGAATACTGTTGAGCAGGGCTCGGTATGCATGGGCCAGACCCCAGCATGTTGCAGTTATCTGTGTCTCTCTGGAGTTCCCAGCATAACAACATACTTTCTCCAAATATTCTACTAGTTTTTTAGGATTCTGCACTTGTTCGGGGGTGAAACTCCAAAACACTGGGGGTGCCCACTGCCCTAGGTATTTGCCCATGCTATCCCAAATGCCCTGCCACTCCTAACTATCAAGCCTCGGGGCAGATTTCTGGGTGATATTCTTAAGTTGCTTAGTCAAAACCAAAACAACATGCCCAAAAACTAACAATAAGTGCACCTTAACCACCCAAGGATGTTCAAGGTACAAAAAGGTTGTTGTAACAAAGGCACAGACATCATAGAACAAAGTTGCAAAGGTACTATTCTGTATTTCCTCCATATAAAATCTCTCCGAGGAGGAGGTATAATTGCTAATTGCCTCAACAAGGTGGTATCCGACGTACAGTAACGGTTTCAGCAAAAACCCCAAATACCAGAGAAAGCTGAAAACGAGTGTTTGTATAACAAATCTTGTAGGCAAAACATTACTAATCACAGCAGAACACAGCAGACTCAACAAACCAACACCGATTTTTAACACCAACTGCAAAAAGGACAACATGGTGCTGTGACCAGCAGCTGTTGTTATCTCCAACCCTTGAGCCCCACGTTGGGCGCCAAAAAGACTGTCGTGGTTTAGCCGGCAGCTCAGCCCCACACAGTCGCTCGCTCACTCCCCCACCGGTAGATGGGGGAGAGAATCAGAAGGGTAACGCTCGTGGGTTGGGATAAGAACAGTTTAATAATTAAAAATAAAAGAATCAACAATAGAAATGTAATGTAAAGGAGAACAACGAGAGGCGCAAAGGCCCGGGGGGAGGGGGGAGTGGGGAAGGGAGGGGAGGGGAGGGGTGAAGGGAGGGGAGGGGAGGGGTGAGGGGAGGGGAGGGGTGAGGGGAGGGGAGGGGAGGGGTGAGGGGAGGGGAGGGGAGGGGACGAACCGCCGAAACAAACCACACGCACCGCAACCGCCCGCCGCCGCGCCGCCCCCGCACTGCCACTGCCCCCCCTCAATATACTGGTCATCGTGTCACATGGTATGGAATGAACCTGCCATTGGCCGGTCGGGGTCAGCCGCCCCCACCATGGCCCTGCCCCTCCCAGCCGCCCCCCCCCCCGCCACGCGGCAGAGCGCGGGAAGCTGGAAAGGTAGCCGACTCCCACAGTGAGGAGAATTAACCCCTTCTCAGCCAAAACCAGCACAGGCCTGCACTCTGCTGCCAGAGGGATTGAGAAGAATGCATTATCAATATCAGTTGTGGCATACCACTTGGCTGCCTTGGACTCCAGTTAGTATTGAAGTCCCAGCATGTCCGCCACGGCAGCACTCAACGGTGGAGTGACTTCATTCAGGCCACGATAGTCTACTGTTAGTCTCCACTCTCCATTAGACTTCCGCACTGGCCATATGGGACTGTTAAAGGGTGAGCGGGTCTTGCTGATCACTCCTTAGCTCTCCAGTCGACAAATGAGCTCATGGATGGGAATCAGGGAGATTCAGTTGTTTCGATATTGCTGCCAGTGCACTGTTGCAGTAGCAATCGTCTCTTTTGACCCTCTGCAACCCCAAAACAGAAGGTTCCTTCGAGACACCAGGCAAGGTAGACAGCTGCTTAATTCCCTCCATCTCCAAGGCAGCTATACCAAAAGCCCACTTGTACCCCTTTGGGTCCTTGAAATACCCTCTCCTGAGGTAGTCTATGCCAAGGATGCACGGAGCCTCTGGACCAGTCACAATGGGGTGCTTCTGCCACTCATTGCCAGTTAGGCTCACTTCGGCCTCCAATACAGTTAGCTCTTGGGATCCCCCTGTCACTCCAGCAATGCTGATGGGTTCTTGCCCCTAATTTGATGGCATTAGGGTGCACTGTGCACCAGTGTCTACTAAATCCTTATACTCTTGTGGGTCTGATGTGCCAGGCCATTGGCGCCACACAGTCTAGTAAACCCAGTTGTCCCTTTCCTCCACCTGGCTGGAGGCAGGGCCCTCTAGTCCCGATCGTGGCATTCGCAACTCACTTACTGTAAATGCAAATCAGTAGTCCCTCTATTAAGGTCAGAAATAAAATCTGCGCTTCTACTCCTCTGTCTGGTGAACTGCTTACTGGAAACTGGAGCAGCACCTTTCCTTTGATGTGCCCTCTCCCCTCCCAGCTTCTTGTGCCCCTGGCAGAGCATGTGAAGCTGGAAAAGTCCTTGACTAGTGCAAGCACTACTTAGCAAGAACTAAAACATCAGTGTGTTATCAATATTATTCTCATACTAAATCCGAAACGCAGCACTATACCAGCTACAGTGAAGAAAATTAACTCTATCCCAGCCAAATCCATGACAGGTTTCAGTGTAGCAGACAGTCTAGCACTGGGAATATTGATCCAGTCTATGTAGATATGTATTTTATCACCATTCTGCTTTTACAGACAAGATTATATTTTATAATGTCTTCTCTGTTCTAAGTGCTTCTAGGTTGAGGAGTATCTTAAAGAACTCTAATGTAATGTAATTCTTTCCTTTCAGGGAATATGGAGCCATTGATGATGTAGATATTGATCTACATATTGATGTTAGCTTTCTTGATGTAAGTAATCTAATCACAGGATTACATAATGAACATTAATACCCATTTAATTCTGCTATACATCAGACTGTCTAGACAACCACTGAGACATTCCTTTTTCAGAGCCTTGATCTTCATAAGTGGCTGTCACATTATTGATTGCTACTCAGTGGAAAGGTTTCCTTTTCCTTTTATGATCACAATGTTAGGATGTTTTGTAGGCTTTTATTTACTGCACATGTATTTCCTTTCAAGCATGATTTGTGAATTGTAAATGTTTTAACTGATATAAATGAAATAATACTTTTTTTTTTGCTCTCCTAGACATTAGTTAGGTGAAAGCACTTCATAGAGTCCTGGGGGGAAGATAACCTTGGCTGGAGCTTTCCTGTGTGCTTCTCAACATCTTCAGCTGATTAGGGAGAGGCTTGAGTGGCAAAGGAGACAGGATAGTGGTGCTGTCAACTGGCAGCATGGCTTTTGTAACAGTTATGCTGTCATTAACTCCACACTTTCTCACCTCATCTGTGCAGTAACTTCCTGTCCTCTAGATGCAGAATGAAAATTAGTGCTTTTAGGGGCATCATTACCTTTTGCACAGCTATGTCATATTCTCAGGTCAGCATAGCACATAAGCTCTCAGGCTCTTCTAAAATTTAAGAAAATCTGATCATACCTTGAATTATTTTAATCAGTCTTGAGGAGCAAATGTTTCTTTTGCCCTATGTTATGGGATGAGTTTCCTTTCTGTCTTTATTTGCTCCTTTGCTTCTCAGCTTTGAAGCAGTAGCTCATGATAGATGGGAACATGTCTGCCTGTGCTGCAGATGTAGTGTTGCGTAGAAACCTGTGCTCCGTTTAAATGAGCGTACTCAAGAACTGGAAGCAGTCTATCACTGCTCTTAGAGACATCAGCAGGCAATATTTTCTCCTAAATCTCAAGTTTAAAGTTGGAGTAGATATTCCACAACTGGGTAAATGGATCGATGGTGTTTATAACAACCCTAAGGTAGACTGACAAAATACAGCAGTTCCTCATGATGGCTAATGGCGTCTGTTGTTTTCTTTTTATCTTGAACTAGGAAGAGATTGCTGAGGCTTGGGATGTAATTCGCACAGAGCCTATAATAGTGCGATTGCACTGTTCACTTACACAGTATTTAAATGGTCCAGGTTAGTCACCTGTGTATTCTTCATGTGCCTTGTATGGTGTATTGGTCTGAGCCATGTACTAAGTGATAGATACTCATTTACTGCCAAATCTTTGACCCTGCATGTATTTAAATCTACTGCTGAGAGCAGTCCTACTGGTTTGAAATTATGCTTGCATATATTTGCATGGCTAGGCCCTCAATAATGGCATGGGCATCTAGTTTAAACTTTCATAGGTTGAGTTTTTGAACTTGTTTTCTTTATATCCTTTGAAATGCAGCTGCTTTCCCTAGGAACCAGGGGTTAAGGAATAAAGATTGACAGTTTCTAATATGTGATTTCCTGATTTTGGAAATCAGGGATCATCTCACAGATGCAGTTATCACTGATAAGGTATACATACACAGATCTGTGCAGCACATTAATATGCCCTTTTTCATGCACCTTTGAAGAATCAGGCCATGATAATTATCCTGCCAGCTTCTGATTTCTGTATGACTGTGTGAACTCTGGGGATCTTTAAATTTGAATGAGAATTTTATAATGTTATGTTGACATCCTACTCTCTGGTTGCTACGTGAATAAAGCTTCCTCATGAGAGTAAAAATGGTCAAACTCATGAAGAATCAACTGAGACTGAAGATTTGGAAACATTCATATGCAAGAGTCAACTTCAGATATATTTTTACAATGGGAAGTCAGAACTAAGTATGTAATTTAGATCATAACTTGTCTGGCTTTGGAGGCTTCTAGTGCAAGCTGTCAGTTCAGGCTTGTATCTGTGGGAAAATTCTGCCTCTGGAAAATGAATAGATAATTCCAGTCATAATATGTTTAGCAAAATATGTCCCAATGAGCTATTTTTATAGGATATGTTGTCTGCCAGTTTTAACTATAAGCTATATCCTATTCATTCAAATAAGCATTGCATTGCATCAGTCATTATTTTTTTGCTTGACTTTGGTCTTTTTGTCAGTATTTTATTGCTTCAATCTTTTTTGTAAATATGCAGATCTTAAAATATGTATTTGCCATAGCAGGTAGCAGTGTTAGGATTCAGAATATTTCTATCAAAATGTAATTTAAAAAATAAAAAGTGCAGCAAATAAGAGAGGGCGAAGCATGAAAAGCAGCGTGCAGTAAGAAATGATCTAGTGAAATGAGAAGTAACAACAAGATATCTTCTGCATCATTGACAAGGTGAAAACAGGAAGCTTAGTTCCCAGTCCTGCAGCTGACATTGGGGGAATGCCTGAGTACCAAGAAAGGCAAGATCAGGGCCAGAGGCAAGTGCTTTGCTACTACTGATTTTATGAGCTCAGCTGCTATTGCATTCATGTTTCTTTGTTTATCAGAAAAGGACAATGAGATCCACTATCTTTTTTGTTAACAGAACTCTTTCTCTGTGTATTACTCTTTGCCCTTAATTATGTTGTTTTGAGACTACCAGGCCATAACTTTATGCTACATATTTTTTTCCTATAGTACTTTCTGTTCATTGAGAAAAGAAACAGAAATGCAGTATACTCCAAAGCACAATGGGAGGTATACATACCACATTGTAGCTGTTTAATATTCTGATTTTAGATAGTCATTCTTCTAGTTAATTCCTTGTCTCATTATTGTACCTGTGGGCAGTTTCTCCCACATGCCTTAGAAACCTGTCTTACATTAGGATGAATCAGCCTTTGGAGGTACTGAGCTGTCTCCTCTGGCTCTAGAGCTTAGACAACAATTGTAGTCTAAATGTCAGGTTTTACGATTGCTGATCTATTTTATCAAAATCAGATTTTATGATTGCTGATGATTCTAACTGAAAATATTCTCCCCCTACCGTGTGTTCTAAATTTGACAATCTAAAGACATTGATACCCCTAATCAAATCATTTATCCCTTTTGAAAAATATATCAGTTTGTCTTTATAAGATCAGATTATATTTGAATAATAACATTAGAGAAAAGGTATATACAGTGCTTTGAACTAAGTGAAATTGGATGGCCAGGTTTTATATATATATAGTATTTTATTTTAAAAATTAATTTATTAAAGTGAAATTAAGGATAAACTTTGACATTCTGAATAAAATCTGGCTGAGTGATCAGAATAATATAGATTTTAAAATACTGATTTTCTTTTTCTACTGAAATTTGAATGAACCCCGGATTTCTTGTTTCCATTCCTTTTTATTTTACTATAGTCATTACTTCCTTATGTAATTCAAAATATAAAGTCTATTTGTGCTTGTAATATGTGTTGGCTGTTTTTCTGCCTCGAGGACCTGAGAGTCTCTTAACAAGTGCTGGATTCCATCTGTCACTTCTATCTAGTAAATGTTATTAAAGGATTTTAGTAATAGCAGGAGCTAATTTCCAGCTTTCACCCCTTACACTTTCAATTTTCTGACAGATGAATATGGATATACCAACATTAGGGCGTGTCTTGAGGAAAATTCCAGGCACTTAGATTATGATTATGAATCTTGTATTAAAACACCCTCAGAAAGAAAACCCAGATATTAGTTAATTCAGTTTATTCCACTCTAGGTTTTCTTTGTAGTCATAGGAACTGTAGTGTGTAAAGACTACTTACTTGGAAGAAAGTTTAAGAGATTAGATGAGATGAATTACCAGTCCAGATACATTTAATATGATGCTGCTCTCTAGTACTTCTGTAATATATAAAAAAAAAAACAACAAAAAAAAAAAACCCACCCAACATATATTTATGTAATTAAAGTTAGTGGGAAGAGATACATTTTGGGGAATTCAATTTCTAAAATACTCATTTGTAAAATTACAAATTATATTGGCTAATATTCCAAAAAGGACCATTCATTTCTTCCTAGACTTAGATGACGTGTCTGCTTTCACCATTGCTTCAATGACATTGCCTATAGTAAAGGTCCAGATAGAACAGGGTCCTTAAATGTGACTTGTATGGTCATGAGTTCTTGATTATTGCTTTAAGTTCATATATCAACAATATCTCCTTTTTCCATAGTGCCAACTGTGGATGTATTTCAGATCTCCACTAAGGAAAGATTTGGGCTGGGACATCAGCTGAAAAAGTAAGTCTGGAAAAGTGTAAACTCCTGTTTTTAAGTAAATATTAAGCTCTCCGTTCCCAGACCATGTCAAGTAGGATAAAATTCACGGGTTGTCAGGTTAGTTGGATCAAAGTATTTTGAACTTGTTTTTCTTTAAATAAAAAATAACAGATTTTGCCTTTTTAAGTTCAGTTTTGACAGTTGTTGGAGAGAACTTGATTTGTGCTGCCTGCCAGGGTTTTCTGTCACTTTACTGCTATTTAGGAAGTAAGCTACAAAAGTTCAGAAAGACTGTAGCTAGGAGTGTTCAGTTACATGTTTTTGCTTAGATTGTGAAGCCTCTGGAGCAGCAATCATTTTTAGCATCATGCATACCCTAAGGGGGCTATGCTTTCATGGTGGCCTCTAGGACGTACCACAGTAGTTAGGTCATCCATGTTTTGTATGACAAGAGGGAAGAATACTTGAAAAAATTAGGAGTTTCATGTGTTCATAGTACAATTCAATTTAATAACATTTTGCTGAGTCTTCTTTTCACATATGCTTTTGTATGTGTAATAAAGTGACAAGAATATAGGCATAAATATCTGACCCTTACAATGGTAAGAATCCCTTAAGGAAAAAAATCTTTTGCTGTTTGGTGTTTAAAGACATTCAGTGCAGCATTTTCGTAATCATACAAATGAAGCAATGTTATTAAAATCTCTATGGTATATGACTTTGAAGAAAAAAAATTAAAAGCTCCCCAAGCATGAAAAGTCTCTTAAAACATTTCAGTATTTACACTGTCTCAGATTTGTGCATTGGGTAATTACCAAAGGTTCCCATAAGACATTTTCAGGTACATATCTGCTTAATTCACAGTTGAGCTGAAGTCAGCATACCTATGAACTCTGTGGCCCCTCATGGCTGTGAGCAACAGGATATTCATCTTTGAAGAGTCAATAAAATTTTTATATAGTCCATAACAACTTCCACTTTGACTTTATCACTCATAGACCCCCCACTGTTAGATTAGAGTCACAGAGTAATTTGGCTTAGAAGGGACTGCTGGAGGTCACCTAGTGCACCGTCCTGCTCCAAGTAAGGCTGACTTCAAAGTTAGATTAGTTCACTTCAGGGCCTCAGGCAGCTGAGCTGTGAAAATCTTGGGCCTTTGTGGGCAACCTGTTGTACTTAACCAGTCTTCTGTGGATGTCTTTTCTTTATAGCCTTTATGATTTTTAGCTTCACTTGCTATGAGTTGTGACCACTGCCTTTTGCTGTGCATCTCGGGGAATCATATGGCTCTGTCTTCTCTGTAAATCCCTTTGGGTAGCGTAATATTCAACATCCCTACCTCCATGTTTCTGCTTTAGGAGAATATGTTCCTACTTGAGCAGCGTGGATGCTGTAGCCTACCTCTGTAGTCACTTGAGAGACAGATGCCTATAGTTGGATAGAATGCCTTTGAATCAGTTTGTCTCTAGATCTCCATGAGAGGCATAATTATAGAAGTCTTGCAGTAGTTGTTTACACAGATTGTATTCTCAATAAGAGTTCCATGTGAATTAGTTTTATGCAGGGAAAAGAAAAGTATTTTTGAGGAGCTGAAGCACCCAATTGTCAGTCCACATATGTGACAGAGAAACTCTGTCTGAGGACATTGCATCATGTCACCTACATGGTGAACTGAGAGACCCTAGTATTAAAGAGAGTATGTCTTGGCTAGGATAAGAAAATTTTTCTTTTCTAATTTGCAGAATCATGCAGACATTTGTTACACAACAGTGGAAGAAGAGCAAAGAGAAATCTAACTGTATGCACAATAAGAAGGTGTCTAACAAAAAGGTGAAATCCCCTCTGCACATCTTTTCTACATTGCACAGGTAATAGCAAGGAAAATGAGCTGTTACCATCATATCCTGTTAAAAATCCACAGCAGACTTCACAAGGTGAAATGCTGACTTTTCTCCACAGAAAAGTGCTCTATTTATATCTTATCTCATAGGTTTCCAGTCCTTGCCTTGCATGACGTCAAAAGTGAACTGGGTACTCTTGCAACTTCTAAGACTATTTGAAGGCAGAGCATTTCAGTGCCCTGCTCTCTGAAACAGCCATGATTAATCTAGGATTGGAAATAATTCATTTTATATTACTTACCTTGGTTGTATTTGTATCTTTACTAGCTTGGTAGCATTTGACTGTTACTTGAATAGCAATAATATATATATTAAATATATATATTATAGATATTAAATATATTTATATATACATATTAAAAATGTTGTGGTTGTCTAGATGTTCTTTCCACAGCTGTGTATATTTTTAATTTTTAAAACTAGTATGGTCATTAATGAAAGACTGATCTTTAGAGCTGCTGAGCACCCACCCCTCTCCACTGTTGGAGTACATGCATGTTCACCACTTCTGAAATGCAAGCACAGAATTTCAAAGAAGAAAGGCATTAAAAACATAAGAAGTTTGTGAATAGTTCATTTGAATTCATTATGACTTCTTCCAGTTACTCATACTCTTTAAAAAGTGTCTATAAAATCAGGCTCTGATTTTACCTCTTTCAAGAATGTGACTATTTACTCTAGTGTGTTTTCCTGCTTATGAAGGGTTGACAGATCACCCCTTCTGTACATTTGAATTGAATGCTTCTTTGAACATTCCCTTTTTTTGATTAATTTTACCATTCTAAATTCCATGTATAAAAAAGAGAAGCAATACAGTGATCACTCACATTGAAGAAGGGAGGAATGTCAAAGATAACAAAAGATTATTTGTCTTTTCAAAGGTAGAAGAGGAAGATGGTATTTTATGTAGAACGCTTACCCATTCCCTACCATGCCACACACCATTGCCTAGTGCAGGCTGTAACTTGGGGTTTGGTTTTATTCAGAAAGGGCATATAAAAGCCAGCCCGATCTTTCTCCTCTTGATTTGGCTGCTGCTGCGGTGCCTGTCCAAAGACCGCTCAACCCAAACACAGGGACCCTCTCTCTCCCCCTAGAGCACCATTCCTACCTTCTGTCTGCCCAAGGGTGGTGATGAGCCAACTGCAACAGTGAGTCAACAACCTTCATATGCAATTTCCACTGTCACCACTTGCTAACAGGGTGGTGAAACCTGTCAGCCTCTCCCCTTGGGGTTTCACTTTTTTCTTTTTGATCAAAGCCCAAAAATACTCCAAAGATTGGGGTTGCTTGTAAAATGTAGAAAAACAATTCAGCATACCTGATACCGGTTCTTTCTTTGCAAGGACAGGTAAACATGAACCTTATAGAAATGTGACAGTTCATGTGAATGTTGTTTAATAAAACCATTTTGTTCTTTACTTTCTGCATTCATAATGTAGGTCCCTCGCATTCTCATTTCTAGTGTTACAGAGCTAGAATTTGTCTAAAACAGAAGACAAGAGCATGAAATTGTCTTCCACAAAGCACCCAGATTATTTGGATTTAAAAAAAAAATGTTCATTTCAGCTGAATTAAAGCAAGTATCACTGCTCATTACAACTTCCATTGGATCTGGACATAGAATTTGTTATGCTGTGTCCAAAAGACAATAACTTTAATGGGATTATGCCATGATGATTACATAGGAAAGATAGATTTTGATAAGAAAAATGTGATATAATCTTGTATGAAATATGTGGGTTTCATTTCAAAGCTAATCCCTTGAATAAATGGTTTGTTTAGAGACAAAGGGACCTGTCGTGGTTCAGCCTCAGTCAGCAACTAAACACCACGCAGCCACTCGCTCACTCCCCCCACCCCTGTGGGATGGGGGAGAGAATCGGAAGAGCAAAAGAACTTGTGGGTTGAGATAAGAACAGTTTAATAATTACAATAAAATAATAATTATAATAATAATGATTATGATAATAATGACAATAATGATAATATAATAAAATGGAAAAGAAAAAAATACAGAAACACAAATGATACAGCTGCTCACCACCTGCCAACCGATGCTGCCTGTCCCCGAGCCGCGATTGCTTCCCTACCCCCCCCCATCCAGCTCCTCCCAGTTAACATACTGGGCATGACATTACATGATATGGAATATCCCTTTGGCCAGGTTGAATCAGCTCTCTTAGCTGTGCCCCCTCCCCTCCCGGCTTCTTGTGCACCTGGCAGAGCATGGGAAGCTAGAAGAGTCCTTGACTAGTACAAGCACTACCCAGCAACAACCAAAACATGTGTGTTATCTCAACATTGTTTTCATGCTAAGTTCAAAGCACAGCACTATGCCAGCTGCAGTGAAGAAAATTAACTCTATCCCAGCTAAAACCATGACAGGACCTTTACAAAGAGCTGTAAGGATATAGCTTTAACTCGTCTTAAGTATTAGTCATCTTCTCAATAGATGGGTTTGTGTATAGATAGGAATAAGATGTCCATTTGGTATTGGGAAATTAGTCCTACATACAATTGGTCTTTTTTTTTTTTAATGTTGGGCTGTGTTTATCACTAGTCAAATACATAAAGACAGGTGGCACTTAAAAATTTGTACATATGTCTGGATTTGCTTGTTTCATTTTCACAAGACTGATTATTCTCTAACTATGTCTTCCCTTTCTATATTTTTAAGGTCGCCAAGTTATCCTCCACCTGGCTGTGGTAAAAATAAATCAAAACTAAAGTCAGAACAGGATGGGATCTCCAAAACTCACAAACTACTGAGAAGGACTTACTCTAACACAGTTAAGGCAGAAGATGTGTGTGCCACAAAATCTTTCAAAACCTTTGGCCACTCATTATCAAATGACCCTAGGGCTGAACAGACAATAGCTATTAAATCACACAAAGTGTTGAACCATTCTTGCTATGCAGCTGTCAAGCAGGAGGACTGCATCACTTTAAAGCCCCATAAGCTATTTAGTAGGTCATGTTCTGGGGACCCTCGATGTGAGCACAACAGCACCTTGAAGCCCCACAAACTTTTAAGCAGGTCCTACTCCAGTAATCTTAGAATGGAAGAACTGGATGGATTGAAGAATCACAAGTTACTCAGCAAGACTTATTTCAATGCTTCTAAATCATCCAAAATAGAGCCTTTCAAGGAGTCCACTATAGCAGAGGACAGGAGTCTCTCTCTTACCTCAGGGCTTATTGGTATCTTAACACCATCTTCACCATCACCTTCACAAGCTGCTGTGCGTAATAATTTTATTCTGCTCATTTTCCTCCTATTATTTTCCAAATGTACTATTATGCTTATTATGCAAAGACATTAATACTTTTCTCATTTCCCCATTTGCTTCATGGGGGAAGCAGCCGTCCATTGACTCGTTCAGGTGCCAAGTCACCTCTCCTTCTGGTCTTTTCAGCTGTGATCATCATCATCATACTGGCAGGAGTGCAGTAATGATTTAGCTCACCTCTTGCACATTTGTGCTTTGTGAAAGGTTTAACCTTCAAATGTGTTGGTGGCAGCCGGAAGTTGGGGAAGGAATTAGGCCCATTGTGGCCCCCTTTCTTTCCCCAGTGATAGGATCAATTGGGAAAACAAAGGGTAGCACATATTCTTAAATTTAAGAAAGAGCTCTCAAAATTCATTCTTCTGCCTCTGCCTCTTAAAAGATAGCTTTTATACTTTAGAGGAAAGAGTGGGTCTGTTTGTGCTCTTTCAAGGCACTGCTCTGTTTTCTGTGTTAGACTTGGGGAGAGGCACTTAGGAGACAGTTCTCTCCACTCCTTTAGCCTGGCAGTATCTTGATGTTCTCAGTGTGCAAAAGCTTATTCTTGCTTGAAATACCATACGTATATTCAAAATAGTGTATTCTGAATAATGAAGTTACACTGTGTGTGTTATGTCTCATGGTAAATTAGTAAACTAAGCTGTGAGCTATACTCAAATCTAAAAGCAGTGATATACTATCATAAAATCATTTATATACATGCTGTGTGGTTGGTTCCTGTAATGTGCACAGCAAAATTAATTTAAGGTGAGCCAATAGACTTTTTACTTCTCACAGTTCAGACATTCATTTTTTTCTGAATCAGCAAAGGATGTCTGAACTTAGCAGACTTTTCTCTCCTGACTTTAATATAAAATGTCTCATTGATTTTGATAAGATAATGAAGAGTTGACTAAGTGGTTTCATTACTGATGTTATCAGCTGATATGGAAAAAATGCAAGCCCTGCTTGACAGTCTGTAAAAACTACCAGTAATTTATTGCTATAATGCATTTACTTTGAGGGAAAATCATCACATACATGGTCACATGCAGTTTGACTGATGTTAGCAGAAGGGCATCAAGAGTCTATGTCACATTTTACATGCAGGCACCTGCATATGGGTAACCTGGGTGACTAACTGCAATTTGAAGTCAGTGGAATGTGGAAGCAGTGAATCAGGACCCTAATTTCTCTTCAGTTCTCATCTTAAATATTTGAATCTCATATACAAATACAATTAGGAGGATTATTTCCCAGGAGAAAAAAAGGGAAAAGTTTCCCAAATAAGCAGTTAGAGGAATGAAAGGAAATAAGACTATAAACAAACAAAAAAGCTGTAAATGGACTCTTATTCAGAACAGGGGTTGATTGAGATAGATACCAGCCCAGAGGGAATTTTGTACCTTACTGACTCCTATAACAAAAGTTCCTTCTAATGTATTTGTTGTACATTAAAATAAAAAGACAGAAAGAATCTGAGCACAGAGGTCTGTCAGTATGGTGCTCACAGAAGTGAGATCTTAGTAAATATATAAAAGAAAAAGATTTTTCAGCTGTTCTGAGAGTTACATTAGTCACTCAAGCCTAAGCATATAGTCCATATTTGGACAGACAATACACAGTTAATTTAAAGGAAGTTACCAAATGCCAGTTTATTAGAATGGAGTGAAGGCACTGGTGTTTCCATTTGAGATTAAAGGTTTTGGTATGCTGAGATACAAAACCTCATCAGATCTAAGAACTAAAAAGAAATGCTAAAAATCTACCCCACACAAACAGTAAAAGGAATGATTATTTGTAATGGTTGGTTTATGTAAATGAGAGATCTTTTTAGATGCAAATATTGTTTAACATATTTGCACACAAAAAATACAAATGTTTTACCATTTCCTTATAATTAGTCTACCAACACTGAAGTTGCCTGAACTTTTTCCTTGCAGCAAAATTATGGTGCAAAATGCATTCTGGTACACAACCGTGGCTTTCTTGTGCAGGTAGGATGTCATATCTTACCCATTTATGAAACACTGTGGAGCATAAGCCGACTTAATTATTTTTAAGTAGATGATATTTTTCTAATTTTCAATGTTCTCAGACTATTGAATTTGCTGAGCAACGGATACCAGTATTGAATGAATACTGTGTAGTTTGTGACGAACCCCATGTGTTCCAGAATGGCCCTATGCTGAGGGTAAGTGGTGTACTTGCTGAGATAAACAATGCATTTTCTAATGCCTTAAATAGCAATGGACAATACAAACCTGTTATAAAAATATTGAATTATTTCAGGTGTGTTTCATCCTAATATCCTTTTAAGAAGCAAAAACATAATGCATATTAACTAGATTTTACTGTAAATTTGAAAAAATTATTGCAAGCAAGGGAGATGGAAAGCAGGCTTGTATAATAATCATAGAAACATAAAGGAGAGTTGTATTTCACTGAACACTATTGTGCTAGAGTAGTCATAACCAGATAAGCTAGAGGAAATGCATTAGAGTGCTTTCCCTGTCCTGTGACACAATTTTAAAAGCTTAGGGTCACATCAGTTCTTCAGCTCCTATCAAGCCATGACCAGAGTATTCAGATACAGAGGCGTTAACGCTACAAGGTCATGAAGTTCTTCTGACGCTTTTGCTCATGGGTCACTGGAATGAACCATCCTCCATAATGTGATAAAAAAGGCAGTAGAAGGAGATGTTCTGTGAAGTGTCTGATCTAGCAGTGACCTAGTCCAGGGGCACTGTTGTGGTTCAGTATGCCCAAGGGCTGGCCAGCTCTTCCTTCCTTTCATTCCTGTATAACTGGGAACCAGGCATTTTGCAATTTGCAATGCTGCTGGCAAATGCATAGTAAAAAAGAACAATATTGGTCATGAAAGATACACCCTGCCTGGAGCTACTGGATCAGTGCAGCTTTGTAAAAGATTATATAGGAGAATAAAATTCTTACCTTTAGGCCTGACCTTGCAGTTCAGAATCCTTCTTGTTTCACCTGTCCTGTATCCTATGGAAACCTGAGTAACCTTAAAAGATTAAATCCATGGAAAACTGTTTAATATCAGTGTGTGAATGGTCTGTCACCTCATCTGCCAATTTCTCCACAGTGTGGTGAGCAACTGCACATAAGATGAAGCAGACATCATCTATGATAGTTCCATGGAACTAAGTTCAGGAAGGTTATTGCTTACATGGTAGCAGAAGTCACCTCAGCATCATCCCCCATGACACTCAGTGGCACCACAGTCAGGCATTCTGACTGCAGGCAGGGTATGTAAATAGGCTGCTAATAGGATTTGCAAAATTCAGTTAAGACCTTTTTAAGTCATGGTTAAACCTCTGTACTTTTGAAACTCTTATCAGGTGTTTATTTGCCTCTTCAAGCTCATATCTACCTTTTAAAAACATGTTTTTCTGCCAGATTTATCAGCAAGCAAACTCTGATTAGAAGCCTATAGAAAAGGCACCAGTTCCTTGTTGTTCCTTGTCTTTGAATGCACTGCTATGCATATTACCTGTGACAGGTTGAGATAAGACAAATTGAATAATAAGCAAAGTTTAGATAACAATTATATAAATTATTGGGTTTTATCTGTTGTCCATAGGAAAAAGCAAACAGTAGGATTTATTCCTGATCACATGATGAACTATTAAAAGAAAACAGAATGGAAAGTCATCTGCTCTAAATTAAAAAATCGTAATTATTCTTGCTTTTCCACCTTAGAGATCAAAATCCCTCAAAATTACTTTTCTCTGCCTTCAGCTTAAAGAGGATTCATTTTAGCCATCCGTTTGAGAGCTTGTCAGTGCTTCAAAACAGAGGAAAGTGCAAACATGTTTGCTGCTGTTGTGGTTTAACCCTGCAGGCAGCTAAACACCACACAGCTGTTAGCTCACTCCCCCCAGTGGGATGGGGGAGAGGATCAGAAAAAAGGTTGAGATAAAGACAATTTAATAGGACAGAAAAGGAAGGGAAAATAATAATAATGATAAAAGAATATACAAAACAAGTGATGCACAATGCAATTTCTGACCACCTGCTGACCGATGCCCAGCCAGTTCCTGAGCAGCAGCTGCCCCCACCCCCAGCAAACTCCGCCCAGATTTTTGTTCAGCAAGACATCATATGATATGGAATATCCCTTTGGTCAGCTGGGGTCAGCTGTCCCAGCTGTGTCCCCTCCCAGCTTCTTGTGCACCTCCAGCCTCCTCGCTGGCAGGGCAGTATGAGAAGCTGAAAAGTCCTTGACTTAGTGTAAGCATTGCTCAGCAGCAACTAAACCATCAGTGTGTTATCAACATTATTTTAATCCTAAATCCAAAACACAGCACTATAGCGTCACCGAAATCGGGAATAAACCTCGTAACACCAATGTAGTGTTAAAAAGCAGGCATTCTTTATTTGCGGCGCCGGATGCACAAGGGATCGCTCCTCCTAACGTGCACAGTGCACACCGTCAGATCTAATTGTGCCAGTTAAGTACATGCTCTATATACATATTCATTGGTTTTCTGATAAAAGATATACATCTTCATCATATGCAAATGTCATTTGCGCATGCCTCTTGGTGTCTCCGGGTGGTCATCAGGGGTCTCTGGATGAAGGATATACTCTTCCTCACTGTGTCCGCTAGTTAACCCTTGCTTTCACGCAAACTCAGTTCTGAGATTATGTATATACTGTCCTTGAGGGATGATCTGTTCTGGTTTAGTGTTTGCTCTGCAGTTCCTTATCTTTATGGTTCTGTACATCTGCTTTTCTTAAGGTCAAATGTCATCGTAACTTTGTTTAGGCACTTCTTATCTTGAAGTCTTTCTGACTCCCCCAAAGCAACAAGTTTTAGTCGTTGTGCAGGCTGTTCCTGTTAAGGCTACCTCATTATCCTGGCTAAGTTTTGGCTCCGGGCCCCAGCATTTGTTGAGCTACACTAGATTGCATTAGTAATGCCCAACTATTTATCCCCTGAATCATTGCTACCTAAAAATGAGGCTTTAATCCTTAAAACAGAGGTTTGGACCCTAAAAGTGAGGGTTTGGGATCTAAAAATTAGGCTTTGAGCCTTAAAAGAGGGGTTCTGACAGAAACACATTGTCTATTGTTTCATTTGCATTAATGACTAACTAATGACTAAAATACAGATCAAAGAATACACTGATTGTCCCCAGACTTGATGTCCAGTTGGATAGGGCTGTACAAGGAGTATAGCAACATCCATGGCTGGTTAACTTCATCACCCTGGTTACAACAGCAGCTACTAGGAAGAAAATTAACTATCCCAGCTGAAACTAGGACAGCCACTAAACACATATTCATCAGTGACTTTGCAAGCAACATAACCTAGCAAGCTTTGCAAAAATGAAAGGGTGTCCTTATACAACCCAGGGAGAAGAAGATAGCAGGAAGAAATCTAGCATGCACTGTGTGTGCTTGAATGGCTCACTAAGCAATATAGAGCCATTAATGAGTTTGCAGTTCTATAGAAGTTGAAAAAGGATCTCAGTTTGAACAGAGCATGAGTTTGCCAAAGGATCTTAAGGAAATTTATGCTTCAGTCTACTGAGAGCTCTGGCAGAGGCAGCCTAAAGTAGTCAATTGTAGGGTTTATTTACATGCTTTAGCTGCACACATACATACACATATGTATATGTAAAATGTATGTAAAGGGAATAAAGAATGACCCAACTGAAAGAGCACTTTATGTTTAATACTGCTACAACAGCAGATCTCAGAAATACAGTACTTAATTAAGCAGAATGCAGGGGACTTTCATTTAAGGTGAGGCTACATGCGATCTAGCCTTGTGTCACTTAATGGATCCCATATGTAGTATCCTTAGTCTTCATAAAGAGCTTTAGAGCGTTCATGGTTTTGATACCACAGTAACTTCATCAGATTTCATAATGATCAGAACCTTGCTACAGTCTGCTTCTATTTTTAGATTCTGTGTCTTGATCCTGTTTTCTACAGATATGGATATCTCAAAGGCATCACTTAGTCTCTATCTGTAGTTGGTTGTATCACAAGAGATGCCACAGACTAAATAGTTCTGGATGGTTCAACAGTCTCTTCCTTTAAAGAACAGCTCCTCCACACAGATGCACACAGAGTCATGTCTGGGTGTGCGTACCCTTAATGATGCATTTCCCTTCTGCCTTCTGGAACATTTTTTAAAAACCAAAACAAACAAGTGCTGCAACCACTCACCACCCACCGACCAATGACACCAGTCTCTGAACTGCAACCGCTTCCCCACTGGCCACCTCTCCCAGTTAATATACTAGTCATGACGTCATATGATATGGAATATCCCATTGGTCAGTTTGGGTCAGGCCGACTTGGCTGTAGCCCCTCCCCCCCAGCTTTTTTTTCATGTAGCAGAGCATGGGAAGCTGGAAAAGTCCCTAACTACTGTAGTCACTACTTAGCTGACACTTAGCCACTACTTAACAACAATTAAAACATCAAGGTGCCATCAGCACTATACCGCCTACAAATAACAAAAAATAACTCTATCACAGCCAAAACCAGCACATTCTCCGCCCCTTATTCCATACCATTTATGCCATGCCCAGGTCCCATACTATCCAACACAATCTCACCAACCACCCCTCCAACCCACTTCCCATCCTTTGATGTAATACACACATATCATTCCCTTAGTCTATGGACCACCTCTGCAAAATATCCACAGATGTCCACAAAATGTCCATTGAGTTCATTCAGTCCATGAATTTGGGCTCCATCTATGGTAACAGTCTTTCAGGGCAGGAGAGGTGGTGTGTGTGGTGTTGGATTGAAGCATATTGAAGCCAGTCATCATTCCATCACTGATGAACTTTGCTTGGTTTCATCAAAGATCATTTTCAATGAATTGGGAGATTTCTACTGTTGTATCATTGATAAGACATATAGCAACCACAAAAGAGATGACATAAAATATTGTATAGCAAATAACATCATAACATTCAGTTCATTGGCTATTTTCACCTTAAATCAAATCCACTTGAGATACACATCAGACTTCTCCATCCTCCCGCATCACCCACCAAGTGCACCCAGGTCCTTGAGCAAAAGCACGAATGGGTTTGCCTTTGCCCGAGGCAGGAATAACCCAGACTGTTTTCCCCAAAATATTTTTTACGTGCACAGTATGTAAGAGTTCTGACTGGGCAGGGCCAGCTCGACTGGCAGATGCCCTAGTGGTGACTAACCAGGTGGCTTTTGCTAAATGTGTATCCCAATGTTTAAATGTTCCAACCCCATGGACCTCAGTGTAGTCTTTAACAATCCATTTTATTGTTCGATTTTCCCAGAGGCTGGTGCATGATAGGGGATGTGATACACCCACTCAATGCCATGCTCTTTGGCCCAGCTGTCTATGAGGTTGTTTCAGAAAATAGTCCCGTTGTCTGACTCAATTCTCTCTGGGGTGCCATGTCACCACAGGACTTGTTTTTCGAGACCCAGGATAGTGTTCCGGGCAGTGGCATGGGGCACGGGATATGTTTCCAGCCAGCTGGTGGTTCCTTCCACCATTGTAAGCACATGGCGCTTGCCTTGGTGGGTTTGTGGGAATGTGATATAGTCAGTCTGCCAGGCCTCCCCATATTTATATTTCAGCCATTGTCCCACATACCACAGAGGCTTTAACTGCTTCGCTTGCTTGATTGCAGTGCACGTTTCATATTCGTGGATAACCTGCGCAATAGTGTCCATGGTCAAGTCCACACCTCGATCACGAGCCCACCTGTATGTTGCATCTCTCCCTTGATGGCCTGAGGTGTCATGGGCCCACCAAGCTAGAAATAGTTCACCCTTATGTTGCCAGTCCAGATCCACCTCAGCCACTTCAGTCTTGGCAGCCTGATCTACCTGCTGGTTATTTCGATGTTCTTCAGTGGGCCGACTCTTGGGGACGTGAGCATCCACATGATGTACCTTTACAACCAGATTCCCTACCCGGGCAGCAATATCTTGCCACAATGTGGCAGCCCAGATGGGTTTACCTCTGTGCTGCCAGTTTCTTTGCTTCCACTGCTGTAGCCAGCCCCACAGGGCATTTGCCACCATCCAGGAGACAGCATAAAGATAGAGCATTGGCCACTTTTCCCGTTCAGCAATGTCTAAGGCCAGCTGGATGGCCTTTACCTCTGCAAACTGGCTCAATTCACCTTCTCCTTCAGCAGTTTCTGCGACTTGCCTTGTAGGACTCCATACAGGAGCCTTCCATCTCCAGTGCTTTCCCATAAGATGACAGGACCCATCAGTGAACAGGGCATCTTGCTTCTTGTTTTCTGGCAGTTTCTTATACAGTGGGGCCTCGTCTCCCCTGGTGCTTTCTGCCAGAGGCTCCAGGTAGGACCAGTCTCCCCTGCTGTGGTGTAGAGCACATTTTTTACATCTTGTCCTGCCCGGACTGGCCCAAGGGCTACTGCATGAACTGTCTCCTGTTTAATTTCATAGAATCACAGAATCAGAGAATGGTAGGGGTTGGAAGGGACCTCTGGAGATCGCCTCACCCAACCCCGCTGCTTGAGCAGGAACACCTAGAGCAGGGGGCACAGGAATGTGTCCAGGCTGGTTTTGAATGCTTCCAGGGAAGGAGACTCCACAACCTCTCCGGGCAGCCTGTTCCACTGCTCTGTCACCTGCACAGGAAAGAAGATTTTTCTCATGTTTAGCTGTGTCTTCCTGTGTTTCAGTTTGTGCCCATTGCCCCTTATCCTGTCATTGGGCACTATTGAAAAGAGCCTAGTCCCATCGTAGAGGTGGGGAGTAGGACATATTTTCTTTGAGTAGCTGGACCTCTTGGGATAGTTTCTCCACAGCAGAGACGAGCGAGGAGAGATATTTGCTTCATAATCCCAGAGTCTATCAATCACCTCTGCCACTCTTGGTGCCTCGTCCTCTCTCTAGTACATTACTGCCAATGAGTTTGCATACGAGGATGGTGAGCTCCATACAAACTTCCACCACATGGGTCGTGTGCACTTGGCTTCATCTGGATCTCTGAATGACTGTTGATCATCCAGGTCACCATAAATCACCTCAAGCACAGCTAATTCCCTTAGATACTGGATGCCTTTCTCCATGGTTGTCCATTTTCCTAGGCAATACGTAACATCTTCTTTGAAGGGATACCTTTCCTTTACACCTGACAGGAGTTGCCTCCAGAGGCTGAGGGCTTGTGTTCTTTTTCCAATTGCTTTGTCAACACCCCCTTCCCCAGAAAGGGATCCCAGTTGTTTGGCTTCCTTTCCCTCTAATTCCAGGCTACTGGCCCCGTTATCCCAGCATCAGAGCAGCCAGGTGACAATGTGCTCACGTAGATGACAGCCAAAATCTTTTCACATGTCTCGCAACTCACTTAAGGACAGGGATTGGGTGGTTTTTGTTTCATTTATGACTTCTTCCTCCTCTTCTCCTCGTGATGGGCCTACTTTTTCATCATCTCTTTCTAAAAGAGTTGACATCCACTTCCAAGATTTCTTCTTGTGTATGGAGCATGGGTCAATTCTCTGATTCAGTTCCAGTGCTTATCACGGGGTTCTGAGTAGCCGCAGTGCCTGTTGTCGGAGTTGGAGTGGCTGCAGTGCCTGTTGTTGGGGTTGGAGTGACTGCAGTGCCAGTCACTTTGCCTTTCAATCCAGAGACGTTCTCTTCCCCTTGGGAGCACTGAACACTGTTGAGCAGGGCTCGGTATGCATGGGCCAGGCCCCAGCACATTGCAGTTATCTGTGTCTCTCTGGAGTTCCCAGGGTAACAACATACTTTCTCCAAATCTTCTACTACTTTTTCAGGATCCTGCACTTGTTCAGGGGTGAAACTCCAAAACACTGGGGGTACCCATTGCCCTAGCTGTTTGCCGCCCATGCTATCCCACATGCCCTGCCACTCATAACTGTCAAGCCTTGGGGCAGATTTCTGGGTGATATTCTTAAATTGCTTTCTAACCTTAGCCAAAACCAAAACAACATTCCCCAAAACTAACAATAAGTATATCTTAACTACCCAAGGATGTTCAAGATACAAAAAGGTTGTTGCAATAAATGTGGAGACATCATAGAAGAAAGCTGCAAAGATACCATTCTGTATTTCCTCCATATAAAATCTCTCAGAGGAGGAGGTAAAATTTCCTCCTCAATGAGATGGTATCCAAAGTATAGTAATGGTTCCAGCACAAAACCCAAATACCAGATAAAGCTTAAGACCAGCGTTTGAATAATAACTCTCTTAGGCAAAACTTTACTAATCACAGCAGACTAAAACCAACACCAATCTTTAACACGTAATGCAAAAATGAGAGCATGGTACTGTGACTAGCAGCTGTTATTACCTCAAACCCTCTGAGCCCCACGTTGGGCACCAAAAGAGGCTGTTGTGCTTTAGCCCCAGCTGGCAACTCAGCCCTACACAGCCACTCGCTCACTCCCCCACCAGCAGGATGGGGGAGAGAATCAGAAGGGTAAAAGTGAGAAAGCTCGTGGGTTGAGATAAGAACAGTTTAATAATTAAAATAAAACAACAACAATAATAATAATAGAGCAATGAAAAGGAAAATAATGAGAGAGGCAAAACCTGGGGCAGGGGGAAGGGGGACTGAACCACCAAAACATACAGCACATGACACAGCTGCCCACCACCTGCTGACCCAACACCAACAGTCCCCAAGCTGTAACTACCTCCCCTGTGTGCCAACTCTCCTGTTTAATATACTGGTCATGGCATCACATAGTATGGAATATCCCATTGGCCAGTTTGGGTCAGCTGTCTTGGCTGTGGCCCTTCCCCTCCCCACCTCTTGCCTATGTGGCAGAGCATGGGAAGCTGGAAAGGTCCCGAACTACTATAGGTACTACTTAGCAACACTTAGCCACTACTCTGCTACTTAACAACAACTAAAGCATCAATGTGCCATCGGCACTTTACCAGCTACAGTGAAGAGAAATAACTCTATCCCAGCCAAAACCAGCACAAGTAACTAAAAAATCCCTGTATTAACAACACTGTTTTCAGCAGAAATCCAAAACATAGTCCCATACTAGGTACTATGAAGAAAATTAACTATCCCAGCCAAAACCAGCACATTGACCAACTTGATAAACTTCTATAATGAAATTACTAGCCTGATAGATGAGGGGAGAACAGTGGATATTGTCTACCTCGACTTCAGTAAGGCCTTCAACGCTGTCTTTCATAAGATCCTCAAAGACAAGCTTTTGATGCATGGACTGGATGAGCAAACAGTGAGGTGGATTGAAAACTGGCTGGATGGCTGGCCTCAGAGGGTGGTGATCAGCAGCACAAAGTCTAGTTGGAGGCCAGTAAATAGCAGTGGATCCTAGGGGTCAATACTGGGTCCAGTCCTGTTTACTATCATCTTCATCAGTGACCTGGATGATAGAGCAGAGTGTACCTTTAGCAAGTTTGCAGATGATGCAAAACTGGGAGAAGGGGGTGATACTCCAGAAGGTTGCCCTGCCATCCAGATGGACTTCGACAGGCTGTAGAAATGGGCCAACAGGAGTCTCATACAGTTCAACAAGGAGAAGTGAAAAGTCCTGCACCTAGGGAGGAACAACCCCAGCCACCACCATAAGTTGGGGGCCACCGAGCTGGAAAGCAGCTTGGCAGAAAAGGCCCTGGGGGTCTTGGTGGACACCAAGTTGCACATGAGCCAGCAATGTGCCCTTGTGGCAAGGAAGGTTAATGGTATCCTGGGCTGCATTAGACAATAAAATTGCCAGCAGGTGAAAGGAGGTGATCCTTCCCCTCTACCCAGCACTGGTGAGGCCGCACCTGGACTACAAACTTTTTATTTTATCAATTTTGAATCGAATTGACCCTTGTGTTATACTGTAGGAAATGTAAAAGTCTCAAACTCATAAACACGCTTTGCTCTAGTCCTCTTACAGAGAATGAAAATTTTACATATGGCATTTAAGTAGCACTGGTAGAAAGTATACAAGCGCCTTATTAGTGCCTGCCTTCCAGGTACCATTTTTACCTTGTATGTCAGATCCATAGATACAGCTGAGGCTTCTGTAGCATTTGTTAATTCATCTAAAAGCGTGATTAACAGATGTAAGCTATGAGATAGCCAGAAGAGAGCCTTTCCTACAGCTCTGGATTCTGTTTCAGATGTGGTAATGTTATCCTGATTGATCCAAATATAACTGATTCTTTAGGTAATACAGGCTCAGGTGGTAGATAATTTGCAACCAATCTTATTTTGCCTTTTATTACAAATATAGATAAGACATTTATCTAAAAAATCCGTAACTGACACAAACTGTGAAATAAACCTAAAAACCTTGCAAGCTCCCTTGCAAAAGAAACCTTTACCTACCAAACTAATGAAAAACCAACAAATGCATACGAAACAAGTGACTACAAATACAGCAATATGCTTATTACTGACAAAGCTGTTGCTTGAAACTGAATTCAACTAAATTTCATGTTTTCTTTGTGTGCTTGATTACTTTTTTCATTTCTGCAAGTGCTTCCTAGAGACATTGGCTTGAACTTCAAAGCGTACTTCTATGAATGCTTTAGTTATTATCATGATAGCTAGATTCAGAATTTTTAGTTATAAAAGTTCAGTAGTGGCTACCAAAGACTGTTTTAAGTTTCAGTGAGTTAAGATTTAATAATATGGAGTAAAAAAAATAGTATCCAAAAAATATTTTTGTTTATTGTGGTCAATTTTAAAGAACATTTTAATTTATGTTTATTTCTTGTATTTCTTTCAACTGTTTGTTAATTTTGAATGCTTATAACAATTCACTCTGTGTGATTCATTACTTGAGCCTTTAAAAAATTGACCTGCTAATTATCTTTCAGTAAATAAGTGTGGAGTTGCTGTAAGGGATGTAACCAATCAGGAAGCTTATGAAGACATGCCTATTCTCTTTACTCAAAGCTGTGTTCTTTTTTGCTTCTGCTTTGTTTCCTTTAAGAAGGCAAAACACTCAATTCTCACTCAATATAGAGAAGTTTAATTACATTGTTTTATGCAATCGTTGTGATGGCAAATGTGAATTAAATTTTTCAAAAAGATAGGCAAAAAAATGGTTCAACAGCAAGTTTTTAAAATTATTTTTCTGATATCTGAAAAAAGGGTTCAAGTGCCTTTATTTATAAAATAACATGGCGCCTTCCCAAATACAGATCTTATTCTATAAAAATATAATTAATTTCCTTAAAGTTTACAAATAAATTGTTAAATTAGCATGGTGGGTTGACCTTGGCTGGATGCCAGGTGCTCACTAATCTGCTCTATCACTCCCTCTCCTCAACTGGACAGGGGAGAGAAAATATGACGAAAGGCTCATGGGTTGAGATAAGGACAGGGAGAGGTCACTCACCAATTACCATCACAGGCAAAACAGACTCGACTTGGGGAAATTAGTTTAATTTATTACCAATCAAATCAGAGCAGGACAATGACAAATAAAATGAAATCTTAAAACACCTTCCCCACCCACCCCTCCCTTCTTCCCAGGCTTAACTTCACTCCCAATATTCTCTACCTCCTCCCCCCGAGTGGCGCAGGGGGATGGGGAATGGGGGGGGTGCAGTCAGCTCATCACACGTCTCTGCTGCTCCTTCCTCACTCTTCCCCTGCTCCATGGTGGGGTCCCTCCCATGGGAGATAGTCCTCCATGAACTTCTCCAATGTGGGTCCTTCCCATGGGCTGCAGTTCTTCATAAACTGCTCCAGTGTGGGTCCTTTCCACAGGGAGCAGTCCTTCAGGAACAGACTGCTCCAGCGTGGGTCACCTATGGGTTCACAGGTCCTGCCAGCAAACCTGCTCCAGCGTGGGCTCCTCTCCACAGTTTCACAAGGTCCTGCCAGGAGCCTGCTCCAGCACAGGCTTTCCATGGGGTGACAGATTCCTTTGGGTGCATCCACCTGCTCCAGCATGGGGTCGTCCATGAGCTGCAGGTGGATATCTGCTCCACTGTTAACTTCCAGGGCCTGCAGGGGGACAGCCTGCCTCACCATGGTCTTCACCACAGGCAGCAGGGGAACCTCTGCTCCGGCACCTGGAGCACCTCCTCCCCGTCCTTCTTCACTGACCTTGGTGTCTGCAGAGCTGTTTCTCTCGCATATTCTCACTCCTCTCTCTGGCTGCTGTTTTGCAGCAGGTTTTTTTTTTCCTTCTTAAGTATGTTATCCCAGAGGCGCTACCACCATCACTAATTGGCTCAGCCTTGACCAGTGCTGGGTCCATCCTGGAGTTGGCTGGCATTGGCTCTATTGGAAATGGGAGGAGCTTCTGGCGTCTTCTCACAGAAGCCACCCCTGTAGCCCCACCGCTACCAAAACCTTGCCACACAAACCCAATACAATTAGTTAAAAATGTAAAAGTAGCTTCTTTAAGAAATTTGTCTTCTGGATCATATTTTTATGTGTGTTCTCAACAGCAGAATAACAATCTGTGAAGAATAAACCTCCATTTGTGAAGGGGTTGTGCCCTCGTTAGTCTCTGGCCTTGTTCTCCATTGTCATGGTTTAGCCCCAGTCAGCAACTAAACACCACGCAGCCGCTCGCTCACTCCCCCCACCCCTGTGGGATGGGGAAGAGAATCAGAAGAGTAACAGCACCCAAAAAAAATTGTGGGTTGAGATAAGCACAGTTTAATAATTAGAATAAAATAATAATTATAATATTGATTGTGATAATAATGACAATAATGATAATATAATGAAAAGGGAAAAAAAACCGAAACACAAACGATACAACTGTTCACCACCCACCGACTGATGCTGCCGCTCCCCGAGCTGCGATTGCTGCTTCCCTCCCCCGGCCAGCTCCTCCCAGTTAACATACTGGGCATGACATCATATGCTATGGAATATCCCTTTGGCCAGTTTGAATCCGCTCTCTTAGCTGTGGCCCCTCCCCTCCCGGCTTCTTGTGCACCTGGCAGAGCATGGGAAGCTAGAAGAGTCCTTGACTAGTACAAGCACTACCCAGCAACAACCAAAACATCTGTGTGTTATCTCAACATTGTTTTCATACTAAGTCCAAAGCACAGCGCTATGCCAGCTGCAGTGAAGAAAATTAACTCTATCCCAGCTAAAATAATGACATCCATTTATTTGAGTTATGTAGGAAGTTTTCAGAGTCTGATAGGACAGTGTTAAAGACATTTGGGTACTATGACTGTAATTTTGATTTTGTAATCTGTTTGGATTTCTTTTAAGTTTAGCCTCTGTGAATACTTATGACTTTTAGATTTCTTAACACTTGTTCTTCAGATTATTAAAATGCTTCTCTAATATATCTTCCTCAATAATTGACATGTATTCATTATTTGAAATTAATGTTGCAGTTAATATCTGAAGAGAAAAGTTAACATTAACTGTGTTTGGTTTTTGTTGTAGGTATTGCATGATAAAACCAATAACCCAAAACTAGAACTAAAATATAATTAATTTACTTTCTCTGTGTAGCCCACTGTTTGTGAACGGGAGCTCTGTGTATTTGCTTTCCAAACATTAGGAGTGATGAATGAAGCTGCTGATGAAATTGCAACTGGGGCTCAGGTAGAATTATCTAATGCTTATTACATGTCTGATTTTCTATAGCATGCTCAGTCTTCTCAATCTCTTCTAGTATATATTTTGACTTGTATTCCCCATATGAGTACTCTTTGGTAAGTATTATTTATTTGTCCACTCTTATAGCTGTAAATACACTGCTTTATGCATGGCATTTTCAAACAGTACTAATGAGGTGCTTCCATGTAATTAGAGTAACCCTGTTTTCTTGTTCTGTTGTATTCAATTAGGTCACCTGGGTTGTTAATAAAGGCAGCCATTGTCATTTGGAGATAATTCCTATTTATTTTCACCTAATGAGCCATTACTACTTCCTGTTCATGGTGTTGGGAAGCAGCTATCCACTGAGCATCTGTTGTTTTGATCATTAACTAACATTGGGAAAGTCCTTGCTGATGTTGCTGCATAGGTTTTTTTCTCTTTTCTCAGTGATCAGGAATTTAATGTAAGCTTGCTTCCTGACTCTAAGTTCAGTTATTGATGTAGTTATAACCATATCATTGTTTTCTTTCATAATTTTTTATGTGCCTTAAAACAAAGGATTTTAAACTGTTTCCAAATCACCATTTAACCTTAGATTACAATAGTTACAAGACTTCAGTAAATTAAAAAATTAAAAGAACTTATGTTTAAGATCTTTTTAAGATTTTAAGTTAAAAATCTACACATCTTATGGAAAAGTACATTCCTCTCTGATTTCCTAAATGTGTCACTCACTGTGCACTTATGTAGTAAGCAACATGGTTTTTGGAAGAGCAAATGTTCAGTTCAGTTAACTTTAACTAGTATTAGTACTAGTGAGTCTAGCCACTGGAAATAAACTATTCAGCTAAGTGCCTGAATAACACCTGTGGGCATATCCTCAAAGGAAGAAACTTGCAGAAGTGTACACCAGCTTCTTCACTTGAGTATATGGGATCTGAACATCAGCTCATCTGATGTCTGAAGACAGATATATTTGCAACATCTAGCATGCCAAACATTGGGATACCTGTGCAAACATGTAAGAAATGTGGAGAGGTGTGCTGATGAAACCCCACCTCTTCCCCAGCCTGAAGTCCTCTGAAGACCTCAGCTATGTGTTTCTGTGGAGCTAGAGTTTTATTTTTTTAATGTGGGCACTTACATGGTACTTAGGTAGCAAAGAAGTAGCTCTCACTTCTCTTTTTAAATACAGCTGACAGGAGAGGTGGTCCTGATCAGCACTCACTCTGTGTTTTATGTAGGTATCACTGTTGCAGGCATATGCAGAGCTTGCTCTAGACCTCCAGAGTACCTACCATCTACAGAGCTTTGCTGAAGAGTACTGAAGTGATTACAACCTCAATGGTACTTAAAAGAGATTTTGTTGATTGTCCCATTGGACCTAGACAACTAAATTTTGCTAAGTTTCAATCTAGTGATAGCATTGTACCACGCTCACTACATCTGATCTGGTTGAGCTCCCGTTCCTGTTAGCAGAAAGAATTTAACACTTTTAGGATTTGATTCATCTGAGCTATTTCTGACATTAGTTTAGGATGGTGTGAATCAACATAGACTATCAACACAATGGTTATTTTCTCCATTGATTATAAAGAGAGCCTAGGCTGACTAGTAAGAGGCAGGTGTTCGCATTGTGAATCTCTACATTTCGTCAGATGAATCTTCCTCCAAATCATTTTGTGTAGTGAAAGAGCCTAAATATAGGTTCCCATTATTAGAAATCACATCCGGTTCTTTCTGCTGTGCTTTCAGCTAGTTTCCTAAGGTATACACCCCTACTTTGTCACTCCCAATATTCTGATGGCTCCTTCTTAATAATAAGAGATTGTACTTTCTAAAACTTTCAAGTCTGAACTCACCTTGCCTTATTTTAGTCATGCAGTCAAAATGCTTGAAAATTAAATGTCTGATTTGTCGATAGTTCAGACTCCCTGTAGAGAGTCTCTGGAGAGAAAGGTACTGTCTGAGAGACTGATGCTGTAAGAGAGAATAGTCATCAGCAAGTGTCATCTTGTCCTCCTTGAAAATATTTAAATCCTAACTTATGTACTTCAGTGTACTTCAGTACCTACTATTAAGAGGAAGTTCGGGCCCAGCTATAAGGACATTTACTAGATCCACAGCACTTCCTATTACCAAGGAATGCATACGCAAGTTTGTATTACAATGCTTGTATTAGAATTACCTCCCAGTTTAAGTTGTTCTGCATCCCATGAGCTCAAAACAATGATCTTGGGAAATCAGGGGTTTAATTAAGCGTGATCTATGCATGTTTTCCCCCATGTCAGAACAATATGCTGGTATCATGGTAAGAAACAATATAGGAGTCAACAGTTGTTTTAAAGGAGGTCTTTGGGATGGTGTTCTAAGAACTGTGCTGATTTTAAGACAAAGTCCCATCATGCAAATCATAAAGCAAGACAACTTTGGGTCACTGTATTAAGAGGTCTGGGGACTCAAACAACTCTTTCCTAGTAGTGTTTTGCAACTGGAGGCTAAGAAGTGCTTCTGAGAAGCAGGGTGTATGAACACAGGCTCAATTTCATGGTAATACATTTACACACTTGCAGGCCTGTTGCCTGACCTGGCTGTGTATGCAGATTCCTGGTCTCCTTTGCAAATGCTAATGCGGATGCCCTATTTTGAAACATTCATCACACTTGTAGGTATCATAAACTGGAAAGAAATCAGAGCACCATGGAGGAAGGAACTATTATTTAAATAACTTCATTTTTCAGTATGTGTGAGAAATTTAGTAACTGGAGCTAACGGAATATTTTTAAACTGATGGAGAAAATTCATGCTAAAGGAGCAGAGGAGGAGAATGGCAACAGTATGACTCACTGCAGCACAGTTCCTTTTCCCTTTCATCATGTGTCGTGGTTTAACCCCAGTCAGCAATAGTTTAATAGGTAAAGCAAAAGATACACATGCAAGCAAAGCAAAAAAAAGGAATTCATTCACCACTTCCCATGGGCAGGCAGGTGTTCAGCCGTCTCCAGGAAAGCAGGGCTCCATCACACGTAACGGTTACTTGGGAGGACAAATGCCATCACTTCAAACATCCCCCCTTCCTTCTTCTTCCCCCAGCTTTATATACTGAGTATGATGTCATATGGTATGGAATATCCCTTTGGTCAGTTGGGGTCAGCTGTCCTGGCTGTGTCCCCTCCCAGCTTCTTGTGCACCCAGCAGAGCATGGGGAGCTGAAGAAGTCCTTGACTAGTGTGAGCGCTACTTAGCAACAACTAAAACATAAGTGTGTTATCAACATTATTCTCATACTAAATCCAAAACACAGCACTATAGCAGCTACTAGGAAGAAAACTAACTCTATCCCAGCTGAAATCAGGACATCATGATTCTTATTTTCATTCTGCTTCTCTAAAGGGCCATCAATTTTTTTCACTCCAAATGATCAGATACAATGGCAGATATATAATAACTTCTAGAACAGCTTGAGCTGTGAGATGAGATCTGATCCACGTGGAACTGTGGGAGGAACCCGGGATGCCTACTAAGTACGGCTCATCTCAGCTTTTCCTCTCTTTCATGGAAAAGTCTGATTTCACACAGGAATGTTTTCAGAAGGCACAGAGAAACCAGGGGGATATGAGCTAATTTGCAGCTACGTTTTTATGTAGTAACTTTGGATTTCATTATGAGCTGGATTTAGGTTTCACATTTGCCAGAAAGCTGAATTCTCTCTCTTTTGCGATTGCTGTAGTCTATTTTTAACCTCTGAGTTACAAATTTTGAAACAATTATATAGAAATCTATTGCTAAGTTGTATATGTGCCTATGTGTGCATATGTAAATACACGCCAGTGTACACATTACATGCATGATCTTACGGTGAAATCTTGGAAATCATAGATATTCAAAGCCATTTCATAATTTTGTATGACCGGAAGGAAGGAAGAGGATGTCCAAGTGTGAGCTATGCAAATGACTGTTAAATCACTGTGGTGTTCTGGCTTTAGCAGAAGCAATGTTTGCTAGTGTTTCCATGATTACAATCTTCAGGAGACGAGCAGGCAGTGGTACAGATTCGCAATCCCTTCCTCTTTCTTGAGCAACATTTTTCACTGGCATCTACTGCGCAAAGATACACAAATCCAGCACAACTTCATTTCCCTAGAGAATTAATCTCATTCAGGTATTAGCACATATACACGAGAGAAAGCAGGACTGCAAGCAATGTATTTGATGTGACAATACATTTAGGACCAGTATCTGGTCCTACTTATGCACCTGAAATAATGTACCAGGGCTGGACCTAAAGCCTGTTGAGGTCAATGGAAAAATTTCAGTTCTAAACTATGTCCTGTGGATAACATGGTTTGGGTAATATAGATAACAATGAAATATGGTATTACTGTAATGTGTAAAAAAAGCAGACTGGATGATATAATATAAAAGTACATGTATTAAATAAATATTTTTATTTATCCCTAGGTGGTTGATCTGTTAGTATCCATGTGTCGGTCTGCGTTAGAGTCACCTAGGAAAGTTGTCATTTTTGAGCCATATCCTTCTGTAGTTGATCCTAATGATCCTCAGATGCTAGCCTTTAACCCCAGGGTAAGTAGTTATCATTCATTATGTCATAGCTTGGTTTCAGTCATGCATTAGATTTCAAAGCAAAGCCTTCTTCTGGAGGAGTCTACTTTACTGTAAGAGATACAGCTCCAGAATATAGCACAAGCATGTGACTATTTTCAGAACTTTGTAGGTTTTTAAATTTATCTCTGAGAAGGTATTTGTGAATAATCTGTAAGTTGCATTCAAAGTTATGTTGAGGCCAAGAACTTCTTTTAGGGTACAAATTCTAGGTGCAAAATTTTATATTCTTTCTCTCAGCTGTACACATTGGACACAGAGAAAGATGGCCTTTGGGAGTTGTAGACCATGTAGACTGAGGGATTTCTAGTCCATCTTTTCATACTTAAAGTGGTTATGGCTGTCATATTTTCTCTTTGCAAACAATTTTGTAAGTAAAATTGTGTTTGCACTACTTGCTCCTCAGGCTGCAAATACTACCTCTCACGGAAGCCCTAGGGAAGCTGTGAACTATTACAGCTCACTTGAGCCATACTCAAGGGCATAAATGAGAACTTTGGACATCCTGCATTGTGATGCATTTCACTTTTTCTGAACAAAGGCCAGTTAGCAGTGGTCTTTCTCAGAGGAAGGGGCAAGTGTGTTCTGTAGTGTGTGGGAAAGAAGACTTGCCAGGAGGTGCTTGGAAAGGGGCTGATGAGGAGACAGCTAGTCTGGCAGCTAGGCAGGGTGAGGGTTTGAAGCAGATGAGGGAATGTGAAAAGGGGTCACACCAGAAGAGGAGTGGAGAGAGCCCCTGGACTGGCAGGGCCCACACCACCTCCTCCCAGCTTCTTGCCAGCATGGGCGAGGTGAAAACCCAAGAGCAGAAGTTGGCAAGACCGAAAGATGGGGAGCAATTAGGCTCCTGAAAGCAACATGGCACATGGAGCTAGTGAAGCATGGACTGTTAAGCTCATCTGCTCAGAAAAGGTGGAGCCTTCTGGTAGCGGTTCCCAGTCAGAAGGTAGAGAAGGGTCAGGGTGAGGCAGAGGGACAACTGAAGGACCTCTGAAGTTTTATAGAGCTGTTAGCAAAGTAAGCATTTTATTTAAAATCTATTTTTTCACTGCATTATTTAACTTAATAGTATATTGTCCAAATAACTGGCAGAGTCTGTGTTTAGTTACAAATATTCATTTAAAAAGTGACCTAATTTTTTAAGTGAGTCACATTGTTGTGTGTTGGGAATTCCAGTGAAATTCAAAGAAAAACCATCATGATATTATATGTTCAGGGAATTTTCCTGGACTATGAATGAGAAAGTCTGTGTGTAAGGCAGATGGAAGCTATTGGTTAGAAATGTTTGAAAGGATTGGCTTGCTGAACATTTGTCCTAACTTTGGCTTTATACACACTCAAAGAATTCAGGATTTTGTAGAGCCAAAGACCAATATTCTTTTAATTTATTTGCTTATTTTATGCTACATCAAGAAGAAGAATTATGACCGAGTCATGAAAGCATTGGATAGTATCACTTCTATTAGAGAGATGATGCAGGTGAGTTTAAAAATCTTAATCACCATTTCTATAACTAGGAAGATGTATTTATTGCTTTCCTATGATGAGTGAGGAAGTCAATAATATAATCGCTTTCCAATAGAGATGTAATAATATTAAAATGTGTGTTAAAAATAACAAACCTCGAGTGTCCATAATGGCAAAGAAAAGTGAGGAAGTAGAACGCTCAGCAAAATGGGACATTGTAACAAGATGATCACCAACTGCTACATTTCTGGAAATACCAAAGTCAAACTGGGTCTTTTATTTCCAACGCAAAAGAAATTGATTTTGTGATGGTGTTCTGAATGACAGTTTTATTACTATTATAACAAAACACTTGATCAGCTAAGTATGGTTGGGGACTTGGAGGGTTGGGTCTCTTGGTATTACTACCATATCATTTCTCCATATTCACAGTGGGACAGAATCTGATAGCTGTACTTACATTTATTGTTACAGTTCCTTTACCAAACAGCCCAGCTGCTTCTAAGTGATTAGTGAAACCTCTCCCATGTACCTTGCTTTTCCAAGTGCTATATAAATGTAACCTCACAAGGGTTTATAAATCTTATTCTATATGTATTCATGTTGTGGTTTAGCCCCAGTCAGCAACCAAGCACCACACAGCCACTCGCTCACTCCCGCCACCCCTGCAGGATGGGGGAGAGAATCTGAAGGGCCAAAGTAAGAAAACCTGTGGGTTGAGATAAGAACAGTTTAATAATTAAAATAAAAGAGTAATAAAAATAATAATAGTAATATAATGAAAAAGAAAATAACGAGAGAGAGAGAGAGAGATATGGACCCTCGGGAGGAGGGGAAAAAACCCCCAAAACCCAAACAAATGATACAACCGCTCACCACCCGCTGACCAACGTTGCCGGTCCCCGAGCCGCAATTGCTGCTTCCCTCCCCCGGCCAGCTCCTCCCAGTTAACGTACTGGGCGTGATGTTACATGATATGGAATATCCCTTTGACCAGGTTGAATGCACTCTCTTAGCTGTGCCCCCTCCCCTCCCGGCTTCTTGTGCACCTGGCAGAGCATGGGAAGCTAGAAGAGTCCTTGACTAGTACAAGCACTACCCAGCAACAACCAAAACATCTGTGTGTTATCTCAACATTGTTTTCATACTAAGTCCAAAGCACAGCGCTATGCCAGCTGCAGTGAAGAAAATTAACTCTATCCCGGCTAAAACCATGACAATTTGTAAAGCACTTTAGGATTCTGGAATGAAGAATGAGGTGTATAGAGAGCAGTAAACTGCATTGAAAAATAAAATTGATATATTTTTGTTACTTATTGTAACATCTTATAAAAATTTTAAAAATCAGGTATTTCTGTTACCTAATATAATGTTTTTTAAAAAGAAAAAAGACCATTGTTTTGCTTTTTTAATGTTAAAATAATTCTTGGACTGAAGAGTTTCAAAGAGATGCTTTGCACATTGATTGAAATAAAGAAAAGTTTTCAAACGGATTATAAGCTGATACAGTATTTTACTTTACCAGTTTATACCATAAAACATTTAACAAACTGGAGTGGATTATCTTGGGGTATTTTGAGAGACTTATTTTTGTGAAGTTCCAGTCCAATTTCTTATTCCAAGAGCCAGTCATAAATAAACATCTTCTGCTGTTCTCCCTGAGATCACCAATGTTTGCTGTAATATACTCATTTTGATGCTAATTATATGCTTATTATTTTACTCCATGGAAAATAATTGCTATATTAATTCTTGTTGTCAAAACACATTTATAACTGTACAACACTAAATGTCAGTAAAACTGTGATTTAAGCCTAATAATGAATCTCATGTATTCATTTTAATAGATGAAATCATGGGCAATGTAACATATAAAATTTAACCTTATGATTTCAACTAGAAATAGTTAATTTCTCTTTTCTAGGCACCTTACTTGGAAATAAAGAAGCAGATGGATAAACAAGACCCACTTGCACATCCTCTTCTACAGTGGTATAAAATTGACTCACATGAGATGATAATTATTAAAGTACCATGTTGAATGAATAATCACCTCACCAGTTTAATTTGGTATAAACTCACCCTAAGAATTAACATCAGGGTTGACATTTGCAACTGCATTTGTTTCTGGACCTCATCTGGGCCCTCTGAAAACACTGGAAAGACTCCAGCTTATTTGTATGGCCTCAGATCTGATTTTCTAGTCAAGATTTGGTCTACTTCCATCTGATAGCTTCAAAGGCCTGCAGCTGGGTGCTTTGTGGTGGCCATTCATAACACACACTTAAGAAGAAAAGTTCTGTTTGGCTATCATGTCTAATACATCTGTTTCTTAATTTAGGGTTATTTCTAGTAATAGATCACATATTGTGAAGCTACCAGTGAATAGGGTAAGTGTCTGTGGGTTCTTTATTATTTTCTCATTTCTCATGGCTCGTGTTAGCATTTTAGGTGGGACTCTCCTGTCCAAATGCAGGTGTCTACATTCAGATTAATCACATGGGCTCCATTAATAGACGGGGAGAGAAATAGGCAGAATATCTAAAATAGGTCAAAGTAATAATGCTGAGAAAAAGCCTATTTGAGGTGAGTAGCTCAAATGCATCTACCTTGTAGTCACCTGAGAATGGATGAGAAGAATGTCACTAATTGTTTTGTTGCCATATAGAATATTAGATACAGAAATGTACAAAAACAGTGCACACAAACATGATGTACAAGGAGATACACATAGGAGTACACTGTAGAAATAATATAGCTCTAGAATTTTAGAGGTATGGTGCTGAGATTCATTTCTTAGTATGTGTGCCTCTGATCCTCTGATTAAGGGTGTAGTAATCTGCAGCCTTTCAATTCTGAACCTTAATTCAAAGCCAGCTCTGATCAGAATACCATGATGAAATTGTTCAATTACTTTACCAGAGCCATATTAGGCTGAAATCTGTTTCATAAACTTCCATATGTTTCATAAACTGAAGGACATTTTTAGTGTTTGATTTCAGGTAAAAACTATGGTAACGAGACCAATTTCAACTTAGTTCATGTAGTTATTTAGATGCAGTCATATATTGTGTGAAACAGCATGGTATCTTAAGAACTACCATTATGGAAATACAATGCTTTTGTGTTAATCAACTTCTTTTCACTTGTACACTGTTATATTTTACAGCAACTGAAGTTTATGCACACTCCCCACCAGTTCCTACTTCTCAGCAGTCCACCAGCCAAAGAATCCAATTTCCGAGCTGCTAAAAATCTCTATGGGAGTACCTTTGCATTTCAGTGAGTACATATATTCATATCAATCAAAGGTTACTAAAATGCCATGCTATTTTTTTGTTCTTGCCATTTGAGGTTTACAGCTGGGAATTTGTTGTTTTAAAGATTTACTGATTTCATTTTGCATTTTACACTGTGGATTTTAACACATTCTCTTTCATTCTTTCAGTGGTTCACATATTGAAAACTGGCATTCCATCCTGAGGAACGGCTTAGTTGTTGCTTCCAATACAAGGCTGCAGGTAAATGAATAGTCTTTAGCTAAACTGTGCATGTTGGATTACATATTAAGTTTAGGTGAGTTTTCAAGGGATGTGGATCTGGTTAAAATTTAGAGCTACATAAACTATGTCTACATTATAGGATCCAAGAGCATACTAGATTTACAGAAGTTGGCTTTACAGCATCTTCTCCTCTGGTTTCCTTGGGAAGGGAATATGAGTGTACTGGCCAGGAGGGAGCTATTGCAAACTTCAGTTCGCAAAGTAGGCAGTATCAGAGGGACTGGAGAGCTGTAATTCAGAGTATTTTAGCATCAGGGTTTTGACAGCTCTTTCCCCAGAGCTGGGTCTGTGATACCTTGGAGGAGGATCCTGGGGTGCTAAGTACAGGGGAACAGGAAACACCAAAAAAAGGGGAATGGAAATCTCTGCTGTTCCTCCTAGTGGTTTGGGTGTTTTTATTAGCATCTTTGTAAGATACTTTTCCAAGAAAGCAGGATTTACACACCAAAGTTCACCAAAGTATAACCCTTTGTTCGTGCTTATTTTTTTTGTTCAGGGTTGAGATACTGGGAAGAGGAGGAAGCAGTAAGGCCCTGTTTTTTACAAGTCATCATTTTTAATTCTCTCACACAACTAGGGCATATCCTGAGCCCAGTTCATTCTGCTTATCCCAGTACCAACCAGCCAGGAAAAAATATCTACTCACCAAGGATCATATACAACATTGTAGGAACTGGAGGAGTGAGAGCATGATTGCACATTCCTATGGGAGCTCTGGCACATTGCAGAGATGATGTAAACATCATTGTGTCAGAGGAAAGCAATAAGGGTGAACATGACTCTGAAGCCCAGTGGTCAGTCATAATATCTACCTGAGTAGGAGCTACTCTGTGATGCTGTAAGTCAGCAAATATAAGAACCCTCTAAAACTCAATTTGTAGTTTTAGAAAGCAGGCATCCTTTATTGCGGCGCCTGGCACACAGGGGATTGCTCCACCTCACGTGTGCGCTGAGTTGCTCTACTACAGGGGTTATATGCAGTCAAAATATACATATTCATTAGATTTCTAGGAAATTATTATCATATTCATACTATTCTTGGAACTCATTAATATATGCAAATGTCCTTAACGCATGCGCATTCATGTTCCTTGGTGGCTTTCCAGGGTCCTCTGGTGGTCGTGGATAGTCTTCCTCACTGTCCGCTGGTTGAACTCAGTCTTTGCGCATGCTCAGTTCGTTTTTGGCTTGCTTACACAATTCTTACTGATACTAAACTAGCTTATTCTAGCACATGTCCCTTATTTATTCAAATCAAGAGTACAGTGTCTCCAGACTCCCTTCTATCTAATCACATATAGCAAATTCTAAGACTATCTTATTCGCAAAGTATTCCAAGTATTTAAAGCTTAGCTATGTTGCTCCAATTAGAGGAGGCCATATGCCTTTTTGAAGCCAGTATCAGGTATCACTCTGGGTTCTTGTTTGTGCTCCAACTACTACTTTGTGTGTTTTCTTTAAAGACTTTCCCACATAAAGCAGTCAGACCCTAGAGGAAAAGCAAAGAACATACTTCCCCCTTTCCAGACAAGAAAATGACCACAGCACTAATACAAAGTGCTCAGTTTTGTTGCTTAGCCCAAGCTCCATTACATGGAGCAGTGATGTTGGTGAAGTGTCTTCCCTTTCCTCTCTTCTTTTCAGACAGCTGGTAGCTTTGTGGATAAAGTGCAGTCCTGCAGTGATGGGATATGCATGTCTGAATTGGCTCAGGCAAAAGCTTGATTGAACCCCATTCCTCCAGTACTCAGGCTGAACTAGTGACTGAATTTTTCTATAGCATATGAGCAGTGTTATCACCATCTCTTCATTTCTTACCTTAAAGAAAAGCAGCTGTTGCTGATGATGAGTCACAAAAGTGGGCTGACTGTGGTTCTTGCCAAGGTTTTCATGTGAGACACATGCTGAGCTTCCTCAGCCTTGTTAAGGCTAAGGTATATTAAGCCATCTACAGAAGCACCCTCTGTAGGAATCCTCCATGGTAATGTTAGATTTAAAAACAGAAAATGCAATTTTATATACAAATATGATGTAAAATTATATTTGGACATGGTTTCCAGAATATACAGTATCTTAGCTATTTATTCAAATTCACAGCAATAAATTAGTGCAGTGGGGCAGATGCTTATTTACATTAGGACCTGTGCCTATCATTATTATTTTGTCCAGATACCCAAATTAATGTTAAACGATGACTCGCCTCTTTTTCAGCTCCATGGTGCAATGTTTGGAAGTGGAATCTACCTTAGTCCATTGTCAAGCATATCATTTGGTTACTCAGGTGATATTTATAAATCACTCTAAAGTTGGAGAAATATAGAGGGGTGCCTTAGTCTACTGCTTTTCGTACCAGCTTCACTGTTTATAACACTGTAGTAAATTTTATCTTTGTAGGCCAAGTTTTAATATATTTTTAAAAAGAGAAAATCTAAGTTCCTTTATTAAATGCCTGTCCTCGTTTTCCAAGGTACTGAGTATCTTGACACTGTGCTTGAAGTAAATAATAGCTAATACTGGATGCTGTGTGTAACGGAGCAGGTCTTGAGTATGCAGTGGAAATCCAACTTTGTGTTTGTGACTTTTGTCAGTACCTGCCTAAGTCCATCTAACATTGTCTATGGGTTCATGGGATTTCAGGACCTGATCTGACAAACAAATATTAATCAACAGACATGTTCAACTGTGTATGTTTAAGAATATACTCAAGTACTGCCATGTCAGGGTTACATAGAAAGTGCAGGACAGTGTGTTTCTTTAAGGATGAGAAGGGGAGGGAATATAATTTGTTTCCACTAATAAATCCAAAAGTGAGTGATGCAGAGTTTTCCATGAAAGAATAAAATCATAAATAGACCACAATAGAAACATGATACACAGCATTACAGAATCACAGAATCCCAGGTTGGAAGGGCCCTCAGGGATCATCTAATCCAACCTTTATAGGAAGAGCGCAGTCTAGACAAGATGGCCCAGCACCCTGTCCAGCCGAACCTTAAAAGTGTCCAATATGGTGGAGTCAACCACTTCCCTGGGAAGACTGTTCTCACTGTCAAAAATTTCCCTCTGATGTCCAATCGGAATCTCCCCAAGAGCAATTTGTGTCCATTCCCCCTTGTCCTCTCCATGTGACTCCTTGTAAAAAGGGAGTCTCCATCTTCTTTGAAACTACCCCTTAAGTACTGGTACACGGTGATGAGATACCCTCTGAGCCTCCTTTTCTCAAGGCTGAACAAACCCAGTTCTCCCAGCCTATCCTCATATGGCAGGCTTCCCAGTCCTTTGACCATCTTGGTGGCCCATCTCTGGACCCCTTCCAGCCTGTCCACATCCTTTTTGTATAGAGGGGACCAGAGCTGGACGCAGTACTCCAGGTGTAGCCTGACAAGTGCTGAGTAGAGCAGGATAATGACTTCTTTCTCTCTGCTGGTGATGCCCTTTTTGATGCAACCCAGCATCCTGTTGGCCTTCTTGGCCGCAGCAGCACACTGTTCACTCATGTTGAGCTTTCTGTCCACCAGGACCCCCAGGTCCCTTTCGACAGAGCTGCTCTCCAGCCAGGTGGATCCCAGTCTGTGCTGCACTCCCGGATTATGTTTCCCCAGGTGCAAGACCTTACACTTGTCCTTGTTGAACTTCATAAGGTTCTTGCTGGCTCACTCTTCCAGCCTATCCAGATCTTCCTGCAGAGCAGCTCTCCCTTCTGGAGTGTCTACTTCCCCACTCAATTTGGTGCCATCAGCAAACTTCATCAGGCTACACTTGATGCCGTTATCCAGATCGCTTATAAAGATGTTGAATAACATGGGGCCCAATATCGATCCCTGGGGGACTCCACTTGTGACAGGTTGCCATTTGGAAAAGGAGCTATTTGCCACCACCCTTTGGGTGCGGCCTGTCAGCCAGTTCCCCACCCACTGCACAGGCCACTTGTCTAGGCCATAACGCATTAATTTCTCCAGCAGGAGACTGTGGGGAACCATATCAAAAGCCTTGGAGAAGTCCAGGTAGACAATGTCAACCACCTGCCCCATGTCATCCAGGCAAGTCACTTTGTCATAGAAGGCCACCAGGTTTGTCAAGCACGACCTGCCCTTAGTGAAGCCATTTTGGCTTTTCCCAATCACCTGCTTCATTTGACTCGTGATGGCCCCCAGGAGGATTTGTTCCATAACTTTCCCAGGGATTGAAGTAAGGCTGATGGGCCTATAATTACCCGGATCCTCCCTCAAGCCTTTCTTGTAGATAGGGGTAACATTTGCCTTCCTCCAGTCCTCTGGGACATCCCCCGTTCTCCACGACTTCTTGAAGATTATGGAGAGTGGCCTTGCAATGATGTCAGCCAGCTCTCTCAACACCCTCAGGTGGATGGCATCAGGGCCCATCAATTTGTAGGGGTCAAGATCCTATAATAATTCATGTACTAACTCCCTCTCCACTGATGGTGGGTCTATGTTAGGATCAACCAGGAATTTAATTCCCAAAGGCTGGGACCCCTTAATATACACCAATGTGTATATTAGAAACTTTTGTAGAGATTTTAAATTACAGTGACTTTTTCCCTTGGTTATGTTGCATTTACCATTTCATAGAATCACAGAATGGTTTGAGTTGGAAGGGACCTTAAAGACCATCTGGTTCCAAACCCCCTGCCATGAGCAGGGATACCTTCCACTAGATCAGGTTGCTCAAAGCCCCATTCAACCTGGCCTTGAACACTTCCAGGGAGGGGACATCCACAACTTCTCTGGGAAACCTGTTCCAGTGTCTCACCACCCTCACAGTAAAGAATTTCTTCCTAATATATAATCTAAATCTACCCTCTTTCATTTTAAAACCATTACCCCTCATCCTATCACTACACTCCCTGATAAAGAGTCCCTCCGCATCTTTCCTACAAGAAAAGGCCCCCTTTAAGTACTGGAAGGCTGCTCTAAGGTCTCCCCAGACCTTCTCTAGGCTAAACAACCCCAACTCTCTCAGCGTGTCATCATAGGAGAGGTGCTCCAGCCCCCTCATCATCTTTGTGGCCCTCCTCTGGACTCACTTGAGCAGGTCCATGCCTTTCTTATGCTGGGGGCCCCAGAGCTGAACACAGTACTCCAGGTGGGGTCTCACCAGAGCGGAGTAGAGGGGCAGAGTCACCTCCCTCGACCTGCTGGCCACACTTGATGCACCCCAGGATGTGATTGGCTTTCTGGGCTGCGAGCGCACATTGCCGGCTCATATTCAGTTTTTCATCTGCTAATACCCCCAAGACCTTCTCCACAGGGCTGCTCTCAATCCACTCATCGCCCATCCTGTATCCATGTTTGGGATTGCCCCGACCCATGTGCAGGACCTTGCACTTGGCCTTGTTGAACTTCATGAGGTTTGCAGGGGCCCATCTCCCTAGCCTGTCAAGGTCCCTCTTGATGGCACCCCTTCCTTCTAGAGTATCAACCACACCACTCAGCTTGGTGTCGTCCACAAACTTGCTGAGGGTGCACTCAATCCCACTGTCCATGCCCCCAACAAAGGTGTTAATACTGGTCCCAATGCAAACCCCTGAGGGACACCACTCGTCCCTGGTCTCCGCTCAGCCATCAAGCCGTTGACCACAACTCTTTGAGTGTGACCATCCAGCCAATTCGTTATCCACCAAATGCATGTCTCTCCATTTCCTCACATATGAAAGTGTTGGTATAATTGAATGTGTGTTTGTGTGCATGTAGATAAATTTAATTCTGAGAGTTTTAGTTATGCTTTCTGATTTTCAGTATTTTTAGGTAGTGTTATGATTCATTTTAAGAGCTCAGCATTTTTTACTAGTATTTACTGAATTTCAGTATCAGTAATCTCTAAATGCACTATTAGCTTTTCAGAGATTACACACATATGGAAGTTCTTTAGAACTCACTAAAAGTTCAGGTTGCAGTATCATCATCTAACAAAATGCCCTTTTTGGACAACGTTGCTTTGTCAGCTTCAAAGTGTTTTTTCTCATCTTTACCTTTTTTGGTCCCTTCCATCCAGTCTCCTCCAGAAAGGAGGCCTGTATTCCCATAAAGTATATAATACTTGATGCCAATAAAAACCACAGAGGAGTCCTACACTCCCTGTTACTTCAGAGACTTAAACTTCTCCATAATTCAGTCTGTGTTTGCAAACTGCCAAGAAATACAGGATACTGGAAAAGCAAGAAAGCCTGTAGTAGCATACAATACAGGAATTTTTTATATATATATATAAACCAACATGAGGAATATGAGAGAGATGCAAGGCACAAATGTAGGTGTTTAGATTTATGAGATGGAAATTGGATCAAAGGTGGCTGACAAATAATTTAATACTTTTACCTGTAGACAAATTAATTAAACCAAGGTAGACTTTAAAACTACCTTTAAATAAATTAACTACTCATAAAAATTATTTAGACTTTTAATAAGTCTAAATAAAGTATTAAAGACTAATATCTAAGGTACTTTCATGATTTTACTGTCCTACCCACCATAAATCAGACCGTGTTACTTCAACCTGAATAGGGTTAGTTAAACCCAAGACATGCTGATGTGCAACTCTGTTAAGCAACCACCTAAGAGCATTCCTTAGCTGAATTCAGTGGCATTTAAGCTCATGTTTATCTGCTTTTGCACCTGCTTAATGTTAATTTGACTTTCCTAAGGTCTTTGCAACACATGCAGATGTGTTGGTAATTTGCAGGATTAAACTGAAATATTCTATGACAAAGTTAGCTAGCTTTTTGACTGCCATGCAAAGGACTGTGATTCCCACTGTGCTACCTGTTTCATTCTCCATACTTAACTTTGCTTATGAAGGTATTTATATGCCAGAGTATCTTACATGATTTTAGTATTCTTAGGGATGAACAAGAAGCAGCAGAAGGTGTCAGCTAAAGATGAACCAGCTTCAGGCAGTAAGGGCAGTAATACATCACAGGTACAGTACATCAACCACCTCTGGAAGATTTATGGTTTTATGTTTGCGAACTTGATAGCTGAAAAGGAGGTAATATTCCCTTTGTAAAAGCTAACAGTTTTATTTTATTGAATGAAATCAGCAACTTCAGAGACTGCAGCCATCGAATACAGCCCAACTGCTTTTAGTAACAATTTACAGAGTATACTGCAGGTCCCTGTGACCTTCTTTTCCAAGTAGTAGTATTTGGGAAGAAAAAGAAAATGAAATACAGATTGCATTATGACCCTTAACAAGCCCTTGCTTTCTGAGTTCTAGACTTGCAGAAGAACGATGCAAAAGGAATCGAGAAGTGGTTATTGCTGAAAAATGAGTAGCATTTCATTGATAGCAAGTCAGTTTTTCATATTTTTTACATATTAAACCATTAGAATTCTGCTTTATCTAAAGCAAACTCATAGCATTTATGTGTAGGGCTAAATTTTGAGAAAGAACTCTTACATCTGTCTCTATAGTTAATACATAAAAACTACAGAATAATCTGGCTTTGGAGAGAGTTTGGTATGTAACAGCAGAAGCCCTCAGAAATGAGAAAGCCAGTAAAATATCAGGGTAGTGGCCAAAGAATCAATGATCAAATTCACCTTGTAATTACTTTTTTTCTGCTATCAGTTTGTCAGTAACACTGACATTTCTAATAATATTATTCATTCTGTAATAATTAGGAACTTTTCTTTCTGGATAAAGAAGTTCAAATCCCTCCTATAATAATCCACAGAAATAATATAAATGTTTTTAGAAATTCTATTACATTTAGAAAAACAATAGAAATATTTTAGAAAGACTGCCTCTATCTTTGTTCATTAATAAACCACTGAAAATAGCAGCCCTCTCCTTTTTGTTACTTTTTCACTCAGTTTGTCTTACTGCACTAATTAAGTTTTCCCATGTTTTTAAATCTCAGTCACAGAAGAAAGGACAACAGTCACAATTTTTGCAAAGCCGTAACTTAAAATGCATAGCCTTATGTGAAGGTAAGCTGAAAGCCCTTGAAAAACTGTTTTAGTCATGGGCACAGTGTTACTGGATGCAAATCAGTGAGACCTTTAGTTCCAGTATTGGTTGGTTTTAGGTAAGAGACTACTGGTAGGCGTACGAGAACTTGCTTAACATCTGACCTTTATATTTCAGTTCAGAATGTTTCCCTCTTCAAACAAAACCTGTAACACATGCTGAATTTTCATGAAATAATCATATGCACATAGCGACTGATCATCTGGTCTGTCTTTCAAATATTCCTAGGCCATCAATATAACCCAAGTCATGGTCTTTATTTGAAAAAGCTCTTGACAAATGCATTAAACACCTACAAGTCAGGAAAAAAAACCCCCAGCTTTCCTATTGAATTTCCAAATAATTTTTCACTTCTCAGGCAAATATACTGTTCATCTGGTAACCAGTCTGTTCTCTCTGAGGGATGCAGAAATTTTGTGAAGTTAAAATCCAGTGCATATGAGTACGGTCATTCTTGAAAGACTTGGCTATTCTTTTAAAAACTAAAATGAAACCTCAGCAGGTTTTGAGAACAACAAATTATGAAATTTGAATAAGAACTGTACCAGTAATTGGTAATTAGTCTCATTGGCCAAACAAAAAGAAATTATATTAAATTCAGTTTGCCCTCCATTTTGAGCATTTGTTTATTTTTAAAAGTAATATTTCAGACAGACAGTGGAAAAGATGTTATTTCAAAATGGAAGCGTTAAGCTATATCTGCTACTTTTCAATATATATATTTTTGAGAATGCTCAAGTGAAATATTTAATATGATTAAGGAGATGTCAGTCAACATGAAAATGCAATTTGATCTGAACAGAAAAATACATCAGTTTAGTTCTAAAACTTTCAGAAGATATGAAATGAATCTAGGGTTTACTAGAATTTACTTGGCCTTTAATGCCTGAAGTTTCTAAATATAAATTACAACTTTCCCAAGGACTTCTTAATCTATGTCATTCTTTCCTCACATTTATTAATGGATTATGTATCTTATAAGGGTGGTTTTAAAATATTTGGTAAAATATATTTTACGTCATTCATATTCACTTCATTTTTTTGTGAAAAGAAGTGCTATGGGGAGGTGGTTAATACATATTTTAAATAAAATTAATTACAAGAGAAAAATGATTGTTAAAAATTACAATTCATGGAAGAAATGGTATAAAAATTGAATATGCATTTATTCATTATAGTGTTTAAATGCATTTATAGAAATCTTTTCAAATACAGATTGATAGTAAAGATTCTACCTAGCAATAAAAAGGTTTCTTTCCTGTGTTGTCCTAATTCTGCTGCTAAATAACCTATCATCAAATAAATTGCTGTTTTCTAAACATTGAGCAAGTTTTGGCAATCTTTGTGATCCTCTTGAGTTATAATTGCTATGCTAACTTTTTAAAAATATTTGGTAGTATTGCAAATCCCAAATTTGTGGTATCTCAGTTTCAGGCTTTATCTTTCACATCTTATTTTTGGCTCAGCCATCGTTAAACACAAATATCTCTGTTCCAAAGGCTGATTAGTTGACTCAGGTGCTCCTTAACAGCCTGATGGCCATTTAAAATCAGTTTTAAATAAATATACTTTTTTATTCCAATTAAGAACTGGCTCCCATACACCTGTTTTTTTTTTCTGGAAAATATAACATATTTTGGAAACAAAAATCAAGTTCATCTCCCTGTTTGTACTAGCAGCCAACTTGGAGTCTACGCCATGTGACAGACATAAACTGGAAAACTATATATTCCCAGAAGGCTATTTAAAGTGTTTAAAAAAGCAAATCCTTTAAAGTAATATTTTCCAGGCATGTTTTCATCACTACAAAATTTATTCTTTCCCTGGTAGTGATAACTTCACCTGATCTGCACAAACATGGAGAGATATGGGTAGTTCCCAATACAGATCATGTGTGTACAAGATTTTTCTTTGTGTGAGTACAAAGCTTCTTTTAACATTCAAGACCTTTTTCCCCATGTTCCCTCCAATAGTTGTAAATTAAGTAGATCAAAGATGTGTCTTCCTAATTCTTTAAAGTATCACTTCATTTTTTATTTACCTTTGTACTTACTTCAGTTAGGAAATGTATGTATAAGTTAGTGACAAAGGTTTAGTAGATGTTTAGTTATAGAATAAATGAATGGAGACTTACTGATTTTTTTTCCCACTCTATAGCATTACCTCATGTTACAGTACATCTATCCATGTATCATAAAATATCTCTTCTATTTGGGTGTATGCTTTAAAGCTGAGGAATTCATTAAAGGCTTCCTGTCTGTAATGTGAGCATTTCCCCTCTCACCTATGACTTGCAATTATATATCGGCATAGATTTCAGCCCTGCAAAGAGTCATGCAGATCAGTGGATCAGCACGCTGACTTCAGATTGACCAGCACTGGGGGTTTCAGTGATCAGGGTTGCTTTATCCATGCAAATCCTTAATGCAGGCGAGTTCTCATAAGGAGAAAAACCCTGGAGGTGTCACCACTAAGTGGAGGCCCACTTGTGACAGGAGTTCGGGTACTGCAGGCATTGCGGTATATTGTGCATGCTTTGGCACCAGCCTTGTGTAGGGTGGTCTGGGAGCAGCTGCAGAAACAGCCCTTTCCTTTATACCTCCAGCAAGAGGGAAGCTGCTAACATGCCTTGGTGGACCAGGTGCTGGCAGAAGTCTCCTTTGGGTCCTAGTGGGTTATTCAACCTCAGGGTTTCGTTGACAATGGCAGCCCTACCACTCTTCACTCTCTATAGAGAGTTTAGGATCTGCATATAACAGTGAAGTGCAGCAGAGCACTTTAATAGGAAATGTTAACATATGGAATAAACACTCCTGATTATTGAATGACATAGAATTTTGGATGGTTTTAGGTAGATTAATAAAACACTAATTTGATTTTATTTTCTGTACTCTTTTTTTTTAGTTATGAAGATGGTCAAGTGGGTGATACAAGTATAAATACACAGGAACCAAGCATTCATAAAGAGATTCTTCGAGTCATTGGGAATCAAACTGCTACTGGTTAAAAGGACCAGTCTTATTTAATTGATGTGATTTGGAAGCCTTCCTCGGTCTCAAAGCTGGATTTTGAACTGAAGAAGATGCAAAAAACTAATTTATTATTATTCTAAGCAAATTAACCCTTTGAATACTTATTGTTTCCTTACTATTTCTTATCTCATCAAAATACCTGAGATGATAGTATGAATTAGCAACTGTAGGGGTGCAAAGTCTATTGATATACTACAAAAAATAATAATTAAACAGGCATTTGGGTTGCTCACAATAAACAGACTTTAAAAAGGAGTTTTGTGTGGATAATTTTATATTAAACTTCAGTCGGAGGTTTTAGTACTGTATACTAGTATTTTAACTTTAGAGTGACTTAATTATAAGCAAGAGAGAAGATTTTATAGCGGAGCACCTGTATTGTGCAGGATACTTTGCAATAAGTACAATATTCCATATTTAAACACAACAAAAGGTTGTCTGGAACATGTCAAATTAAAGAGATTGGTTACCTGCAGCTATCTTTGATTATTTTACATACATGCAGCTAGGATTTAGAGTCAAAGGTTAAAATGACAATATATTTTTGATTTAATGATTGAAACAAAGCAAAAAGTAATTACTCTGATGGTGTATGTTTAGTTTTCTTTACCTTCACTGGAAACACTATCTTATCCATTAAGTAGCTCAGTTGCGTTTTTTAATTATATGAGCCTAGCAAACACCTGGAAATCCTGCAGCTGTTAACTTCCTTTTTACAAATTCCTTTTTTATATACTAGATTTTAAAGTTTCTTTAGATCAACAAGGTTCTTTAATGTTTTCATCTTAACTTCAGTGAGACTGCTCCGTGGTTAAATTTAGCTACATATTTAAAAGTACCTGCTGAATTAGGGCTTTTACATGACTGAGCTGATTGTTTGTACATCAGAAAATGCAAACAAATGCAAAATTTTACTGATTTTCTCTTGGTGAAATATTTTTATTAATTTATTCCTAAGGGAAAACAAATAAAATCTTTCTGTCCTTTAAACAACTGGTTTTTTTCCAAGTAAGCATGATGGCAACATCACTCTCCAAGGCATAAATCACACCCTTAAATATGGAGAGCAGCTCAACTTACGCATCTGTGCAATTATTACAGGCCACCTCAGAAAGCAAAAGTAGACTGAATCCTCTATTATGTTATTTTCATAATAAAGATACTGAAGAGCCAAATAACAGCACAACAGAGCACAGGCCAGTGTTTGTTTCTTCTAAACAGAACTGCATTAGATACGCAGTAATGGGTGATTCCTTCTTTCTGCACTCCCTTATTCCTTGCTGTAACTGAAGTGCCCTGCAAGTAAAATAGTGTTATTGGGCCTAGGAGCACATACTTGGAGATGTATTTTAGCATTCCAGAATTATTTGCTGGGGACCTCAGTTTTTCTGGGTTCACATCCAGACTTGTAAACCCAATACTGTTTGCAAATCCACATTTTGCTATTGAATTTGTGTTGGCTTTCACCCCCATTTGGTGGACCCCTAACTTGAGTACCACTACTCTAATTGTTATCTTTTGTGTTGGGACACAGGTTAACTTCTTGAAACAAAGGATTCCTGAAATTTATCTATCTACGTAAGGACTGCCTTAGGTTGTGTAACTGCACAAAATCAGAATAATTCAGAAGTGGAGCTGAAACCCTGGAATGACCATCTCTCCATAATTTGTCCTGCCATATGTGTCTGAATCACTATGTTTTGCAGAACAGAAACTAGGAAGCAAGTCCACAAAACTATCCTACATTAACTTGCTGGGCTGATAGTCCACCACTCTGGGAGGCCTCCTCAAAAAAACTAGGAGAAAAGAAAGATGACCATGACTGAACGGGAGAAGTCAAGTAAGCAGTCATCTTCCCTGTCCCCTCAAGCTGCAGCAGGGTCACAAGTGAGCACCTTGAAGAAAGAAACCTGGAATGTAGCTATGGCAGCAAGTCAGCCTTGGTTTGCACAGTGGTGTCATGATACTGGCTGTGCATGGTGTCATTGTAAGTACAACCACTGGAAAGAGGAGGGAAAATACATCTCTGACAAATTTTAAGACTGCTCCAAGGATTGATTTAAATGGATGACCAGAAGGAAGGGACAGCATGGAGGAAAGCAGGGCTCTGAGGTATACGGGGAGGCCTTGCTGTTGTAAGATGCTCACTTCAGGTCCCACCTGGTGCATGGCAGGAAAAGCGACTGGGAGAACAATACTGCAGTATGGGAAGAGCACAGCACACAGGCAGCACCATGCCTGGGGCAGCTGGGCCACCTGGGGAAGTGTTACAGTATAGGGGACAGTGCAAGGACATAAGCCCAGTGTTACACACAAACAGCAATGGAATTAAACCAAAATTCACTTGCTACACAGTAACTCAGTCACGTTTTTTCTTTATCCAAAATATTAATAGGAAAATTCTAAGGTGTTATATTATCTGCAGGTGAACACGAGCCTTCTGATCGTTCCTTTAACAAAATATTAGTTCTCATCATTTTTAAAAGGTGAAGGGAAAGAGGGAGGTTCTTTGGGGGTCTGTTACTCAAAAATAAATAGCCCTTCTATAGCAAATTTCAAAACTGAAGCAAAGACTTTATCACCAAGAACTGGAATGAAAAAGCCCAAGGAGGAGATCTTCTTTGAAGGATTTAGGATTTTTTCCTAGTGGTTTTATCCAAGGGTGGAATCACAGATTCACAGAATCACAAAATCACAGAAAGTTTGTGGTTGGAAAGGACCTCCTGACATCATCTTGTCCAACCCCGCTGCTTGACCAGGCACACCTAGAGCAGGGGGCACAGGAACGCGTCCAGGCGGGTTTTGAATGTCTCCAGGGAAGGAGACTCCACAACCTCCCTGGGCAGCCTGTTCCACTGCTCTGTCACCCTCACAGGAAAGAGGGTTTTTTTCTCATATTTAAGTGGAACTTCCCATGTTCCAACTTGTGCCCATTGCCCCTTGTCCTGTCATTGGGCACCACTGAAAAGAGTCTGTCCCCATCTTCTTGACACCCACCCTTCAGATAGTTACAAGTATTGACAAGGTAAGTTGCAACTTATGCAAGAAGTTGCATATTGCCAAATTCTTCCAAATACTTATATTCGCATAGATTCCAGGGAATGAAAATTAGAAAGCCAGGCTCATCTGAGCAAGGGCCCTGTGTTATCCATAAAGCCCTTGCATTTCCCTTCCTCTGTTATGCACACATATTGGTGATAGAGCAATCTTTATAACTCCTGCAGTAAAGATGTAGGCTTTTCACAAACAGCTTTTAATCACAGAGAGAAAATAGAGCCCCAGGCTTTACTACCTTTCTTGGTAGAAATCTCCATGAAGCCTTAGCTATCTAGCTGTGACCGTGTCCAGCACAGAACAAGCAAGAGAATTCTTGGGAAAGAACTTTCTAACTTCTTCCTACATCCCTTGTAGCTGTACGCTTCTACGGGAGAACTTATCTTGGGCCGCATATCTCCGGGACACAGGGCTCTACCCACCCTGGGGACAGTGATGCACAGACATCAATATGATGGATACAAAATGTCCGTCTATTTAGCTGCGTCACACGCTTATATAGCTCTTGCAGTTCCTGTTCCTGCCACTCCTATGGGGAGGAGTCTATCTTTCCGTCACATCCCGTAATCTTCCGGTCGCCGATCCCTGTCTATTCCCCTACAATCCCACAATAAATTACAAGCCCTCAAATGAAGAAGGTTTGATGGAAAAATTATGTTAATACCTTAATATTGCAACTTAATTACATATTACTATATTTGTATTTCTGAGTATTTTAAACATTGAGAAAGGAATCAAAAAAGATGCTTTTAAGCCTTTCTTGAAATTCAGGCAGATATTTAGCATTCAAGAGGTTAAGCAATTTGAGTTATTGTCTTCTATGTTATGAATCAGCAGAGCTCTATTTTCTACAGCAGTGCTACACTGCTTTGATCACCTGAGTTTTTGGCTCCATATTACTTACTATAAAATGGCCAGTTTGTGTAATATTGTACTTAATATTTTACAGGAACTAGTCAATGACACTGGAATTGTTTATGCTTGTATTTTTCTCTAAAGCCCTTGAAAAATTGTTATGGATGCTGTATAATTTTAATATTATAGCTGTTGGTACTAAAAATGCATCTGATGAATAATGCTAAGATTATGCTTTCATTAATACAAATATAAAATCACTCCAAATGAAGACTTTGTGTTTAGATCAATTATACTTTACTTACAAACCACTTCCTACTGTGGAAATAATTAGCATACTTCCAACATGGATGAATACAAAGTGCAAAAAAAAAAAAAGGGAAAACTGAATTAAGAGATTCGTGATTTAAAAAGGAACACTAAAGAAAACCCCTAAACAAATATAAAACCAGTATCTAGTTACTTTAAGCATTATATTAATTTAGATGGATGTCTTGGCTCTAGAAAATATAAGTCAAATAATACAAAGAATACTTGTCATAACTGGCAGGGAAGTAACTCTATTGGAGCAAAAGCACTCTGTAATCTTAGCATTTTCACAACATATAGGTTTGGGATCTGATCCTGCATTGTGGTGAACACCCATCGGAGGTGCTGAGGGTTAGGCCCTTGAACAAACATTGTTTTTTGTACTAGTCATTCCTTACTCTCATGATAAGTTTTTAAAAAGCCTCTGAGGCAAAGACCCGTTGCAGATGGGATCAGTGTGCAGATGCCTGTGCACGCCTGACCCGTACGCCTGGGCGGGATCTAGCAGGACTGAGCTTCTTGGCTGCATGAGGTTGGGACGGCAGCTGTGGTGGTGAAGGTGAAGGGGAGAAGGGGCTGAGAGGGTCCCGGGGCTGAGAGGGTCCCGGGGCTGGGAGGGCCCCGGCAGATGGGGCCAAGCCTTGCCATGCTCCTGCAGGCACGATGCAGTCCCTCCACCGGCTGCAGCCACTGTGGGCAGAGTGCCAAGAGCACTGCAGTGACCCGGCTGGCACTGGCTGCATTTCCACTTGTCTCTCGGGGCACTTAGGGTTCTGCAACGCTTTATTTTCAGAAACAAAGTGTTAATTTGGTGTCCTGCACAATTTCTTTGTTACAAACAGTACCTCAAGGTGAAAGATGAGCCTGCTGACTAAACTAAGCAAGGTTTTTTGTTTGAAGAGTGGTTAAAATATGTGTAGGGCTGAAAGTTGTTCAAAAAATATCTTGAGCTTAGTCAGACAGGGCTGTAATAATAATCAAATTGATTCCTTAAAGCACTCGGGAGTGGAAGGAAACTTGTGCTTCAGAATGGGATAAACAAAAATGGGAAGACTTACTTGAAACAAAGCAGTGTTCTGCAAGCACAGTGTCATGTAAAATGCACAAGAATGTCACCGCTAGTTTGAATTTCTGGATTTGGTTTTGGAAACTTTAGGTCTGAAAGTGCTGAGCTCCTTTGTCTTTCCTTGGATGGCAGGTTCTTACTCTGCTCACAGGCTGAAGCAACAACCACGGACAAGAGCAGATGGAATAAAATACATTGAGCTGCTGTTTTGTGTGACAAACTTAATATTTGATTGTGTGTTCCTGTTAAGTTTTTGTCTGCCATGGAATGGGTATGATGTAAATTACTACCCATTACACTTTACATTGGGATTTTGTATACAGTATGATATACTAGGTGTAAGACTTTTGTAAGGAAAAAAAATTCAAGTAGTTTTTAGATGAATATATCTAGCATGTGAAAACCTTGTTGAAGACTAGATTACATTAAACATTTACCAGCAAGTTAGTAAAAATACTCCTTATAGACAGACATTAAATATAATTCTGAAAATAATTTCTAAATTTACCCAGTATGTATTGTATCTTTGAATTTTAAGAAGCAGCCATTCCTTTATGTAAATATAAAATATGCTTATGTTTCTTTTAACTCTACAGTCTTTTTTTCTCCAAATAAATTTATTAAATTTTTGTGCACAAGACAGTACTGCAGTCTGCTATTTAGCCTATGGTGCCTTAGAGTTACTACAGATATTTAACAAAATATTAATAATGTAAATACCACCAGAAGATCACTAAGGCCAAATATTTTCTCTATTCACTTTTTACTGCACTTGCTTTCTATTGCTATTTAAGTCTCTTTTATCCAGCTTTGTAACAGTTATAACACTGTAGCCAATGTAAATGTTTACTTTCAATAAATCAGAATTTGTTCAACAAATACTGTGCATTTGGGCAGTATTTTGAGAACTCTGTTCGAAGTTAAAACAGTCATCTAAGAATTAAACTGGGTCTGAAGTAGTTTCTTGACTTTTGCTAATTTCAGCAACATCTAAAGATTATGCCATGCTTTTACACATATTATTGAAGTAAAATTTTTCTGCAATGATCTTTCTAAAAACACTTAGATGAACTGTAAAACCAGCTTTCCATGCTGTTTTTATCTGAAGGGGTTACACGACTGGTTTAAAATAGAGATACTGGTATTAAAGCAGTATTTTGCATGTACAATATCATATAAAATGCATAAGAATGTTTCAAGATGCATTTTATAATTGCTTTTAAAGAAGTCCTCTGTCTTTCTGTAGAACTGGTTTTGTCATGAAAACATAGCAAACATATGAAGAACCATGTCATACTTTAATATGGGTATGCACATCTGCAGCTCATAAAATATGCAGACATTTGTGGGACTGGTTATTAATTCAGCATGTACTATTTTTTTCACTGCCTATGAGCTCATTTTAATTATATGACTGGATATTAACTTGTATCTTTTGAAAGTTTTAGCTTTTGCTTTGTTAAATTTATTTTGTTTATTGCAGAGTTTGGATTGGAAAAGTTAAAGTGATACTATTATTTTGAATGCCGATAAGTATTTTACACAAATACAACTATGGGAGAGAGGAAAAAACACATCATTACTACCCTAAATGACTGGTAATTTGCCTTTGATTGGAGTCTACAGGCTGGAGCTTGATTTCTATAATGGAAGAGATATTCCATATTTTGGGGAACTTAAGTTTGGAAGAAACAGTGACTTCCAAGCTTGCAAGCCAAGAATTGAATCAGTGGTGAAATCTCAGACTCCACTAAAACCAGTACTCATAGATAGCAGGAGGGACAGGATTCATACTAGCTTTAGCTTAACTGCTACTCCATTTCCAAGTTGCTGCATCGCAAGCTCTCTGAGTATGCATCAATAGTCAATTTTCCATTGAAAAAGTTTATAGCATATTGTATTCACCTGTTGAACAGCTCAATGTGGGACCGAAGAGATGAATCCAAATGTTAATTGACAGCAATACAAAATTATTGCAATGGAGCAGAGCTGCTTTCAAATGTACACATTGCCTTTTTGACAGAAGGAAGAGCAGAAAATCTGCTAAGAAAAGATTTTATGGCTGTTGGAAAGAGTACATGATGTATTCATTAAACTGTGCTTGCACACTTGGCCAACTTCTTTTTTGCGAATTGCTATGCAATACAGATTGCAGCAAATAATTTTGCACAGGTCACACAGCTGAGGCCCCCTCCAAGAAAGATTTGTCTACCTGAAATATAGGGAGGCTGTTTAAAAAGAGCTGCAGTAAATGAATGAAGCCAACAGTAGCTGAGAGCCACAACTTTGCTATGCCCCATCTCTCAGCACAGTGCAAGCTCTTTAGTTACTAGTGAGAAGAAATCATAAGGAATATAACAAAGGCTTACTTTAGGGCTCAGTGCCTTGCAAAAGCTTAGTGTCAAAACAGGTGGAAAAAGTGGAACAGCATTTGAAAAAAAACAACCAGTAGATTTTAAATTGGCATTTTTTATTAGCCCACATAATAGCTCCCTCAGGATGATTTTCTTAAATGTGGCAAACATTTTCCATTCATGTTTGAGGGAGAGAAGTGTAATTCAATGCAAGAAAATTGAAGCCTCTGAATGGGGCATAAGACCCTTTTAGTAGCAGCACTGAATGTAGCGAGCCCCTGTACAAAGCGTCAGCTATTGGCTTTCAGGCAGAAAACTGGCATTTTGCAAAATGCTGAAGCAGTGGGAATAACACTAGCAGCAGGAACAGAGACTGCTGCAGAAGCAAGAGCAGCACAAGTCTCAAGGGATCATGTCTGGAAAAAAATACAGGAACTCCTGGCTTAAGGTTTGCTCAACAAAAGCCAGAGTTTATCATCAGAAAAGTAATTGTAATTTGTAACTTTTAAAGAGAAAGCTTTCTGTTGTTTGGGAGAAATGATGAAAAAAAATGTTAGTTTTCTTCAACCTGCTGTCCTGTATCTGTATAGCTCAGTCTAATAGCATGCTTGGAGAAATATCCCACTGTACTTGCATGTAGCAGGCTTACTTACAGCAGTAGCGACTTTCTTATAGATCTTGGGCAGAATGAAGAATGGCTCAGCTGACATTTCCTTGGAGCCTGTCTCATATTTTATTTGCATATTCTGATGGAGTCTGTACAGGTAGAACAGTCCAGAAAGGAAATAGGTGGCTGATATTTTCCTTGCTGGTTTTCAACTCTGATCAGATTATTCTTCCCATGTGAGCTGTTGAACAAACAATTTTTCTGACTGTTTAAGAAAAAAATATTGTTCCTTCCTTCTCTCCTAGACAAATAGCTTGGGGTTTGGGAAGATTTCAGCTCACAATCATCTACCAAGGTTAATTCAGTATGAAGAATTTTGAAGATAAGAGGAGTCAGAGCCCAAGCTAATTTAAATATATTTAAATGTAAATATGTAGATATATTCAGATTTAAATATATTTGCATCTATATATATGAATGTAAATTCAAATAGTTCTATTGACTCAAAAATAAGGATCAGGGTATCACTATTTACAACACTCCTGAGAAATGCAGTGTGTTACAAATAAAGAGTTTTTGACAACTACTCTATTGTGATAGCTTTTGGTAGATCTGATTTGTGGTCTTTTTGGCAACAACATGTTTTGCTAGAAGCTTTTAAATTCTTGCCCATGGGGAATTTCAAGGGGCCAGTCATGCATTCTCTGTACACATTACTGCGTAGCTGGCATGTTGCTCTTCATGCAATATTCCATCTATGTGAAATTATATTATTCCACTATTTGCCTCTTTATTATCTTCTGCAAACTTAGATTTCATGCTTGCCATGCTAATCAGTAGGACATAAATATCAAAAAGTTCAAATTTGTTCTGTGCTTGCTGAGCTGCTCCTACTTGTAACATGTTTTCTTCTGCTTGAAAAGCATCTTGATTTATGGCTATTGTTTGTGAAGGAAACACCAAGGTCTCCCTTACTACCTTATCTTTTATCACCCTTTCTTCGGGTTCCTTCAGATGCTGTATACTTTGGACCTTTGTATCATTTTTTTCAGCTGCATCTCTTGACAGTACCAGTAGCATTTGGCCCATTTTATGCCCTGGCTACAAAGGTCCTTGGGTGGCTGCTAAACAACTTTCTAAACTTGAGCTATGGTACTTCTCGCTCTCTGACATGCTGGCTTATCCTTTTTGTCCTTGTTTTTTTTTAAGTCTCCAGTAGTCCCTTCCACTACCAAAAAGTCATATAAAGAAGAGAGGACTTGTTGGGGGGGATAACCATTTTGCTGTTTGTTAGTTCAATGACTTGAATATATGAAGAGTGACTTGAGACATATGACTTGAGTATATGAAGTTCAATGACTTCATATTCTGTGTAGCTATGCTAATGTGACTTGAATTTCTAATCCGTTGCAGTTCTCTTTCCTCTTTTGCTCACACTGCTAGCCTTTAGAAAAGCATCAATTAGCATTAAAATACAATTCTGAGGATATTTCAGTTAAAATGCAAAAGTGAGAGGCCACAAATAATTTATATTGAAATTACAGTCCTGCAATACGAAAGGCATGTGTACAAATTATTAACATACATGAGAACAAGAATGTGTGGCTGAAAGAGTATGTTGAGAAGGATGCTGTTAAAAGCTAAGGAGTTTTATATCCACAATTTCCTCTCATAATTTCCTTTCATCTAAGAAAAATTGGCAGTGTAAGTTTAAAATACTCCCTACCTGTAGTTCTGGCTATGTCTTTAAATAAGGTTCATGTTGGATTACTGGTCTTTCCTTCCCAGATTCTTCTTTTCCTGTGTTATTATTAAGAAAGTTTACTGGGGTCTTAGTTACTTTAAGGAATGTTATTGTTCTCCTAGATTAATCTGCCTGACCAATTTCCATAAATTGGTTTGAAATGGGCTTTTTCATCAATAAGCTACCACATGTATTTGCTTGCTTTCCACAGAGATTTTTTTATATTTGTAAACCACAAGTCCATTTACTTGAATAAAATTTTTCCTTAGAGGATTGAAAGATTCGATGGCGTGTGCGTATGAGATTTATTATGAAAAATTTTTACTTGTTTCTTTGTAAGTGGAGTTTCCATGGCCTGGGCAGCAGATGCTTTAGTGTAGTGCTACAATTTATTAATTGGTCCAAATGAGAACTGCTTTTGTTTTTTGCTTTCAGTGTATCATTGACCCATTGGATAGAGCTAAAAATTCTGGCTGTTCTGATATAATTCTATTACCTGTAAATGATGTCCCTTTGTGTAAACTGTTCCTTTACATTGACTGCTCTGTGGATCTTTATTCCCATATATTCTTGACAACTCAAGCATGCATAAATGCAAAGAAAGAAACAAAGCTACAGTAAAGATGTGGTTCATGGTCCATACTGACTCCTGAATGTGCCTGGAAATTGTGTGGGAGTTTATGTAGGATAAAATTGTGCAAGGGATTGCTCTAGCAGTTTTACGAGCCATACAGTCACATTCCATGCCCAGCAGTGTTCTCAAGCCTGTTCAATTTGTTTGTATAGTCACAGCCATCCTGGTCAAACTCAGGAGGTTTATTTGTCTAGACCTAGATCTTTGCCTGCTCTGTAGTGGTAAAGCTATTCCCTTGTGGAAGATTACATTTCTAAGGCACTTCTGTGCTTGCTTTTCACTTTGTACAGTCTCTCGTGGGGAAAGCAAATGCAAAATGGATGAAGGATGCTATCCTTTTGATTAGTAGCATTATACCTACATCCTGAGTAAGTACAAGTGATTCCACAGCACTTAAGTCAATTAGGATTCAGGCCTTTATAAAGACTTCAGTATCAGCAATAATTAACTTTGTTTTCTTTAACTATGCATACATACATATACATGCATATATCCTTTTTAATTTTGAGGGGCAAGTTGGTGCTTGAATACAGGGAAGTGGGGATCATTTGTTTATATACACAGATTGTCTAAACTTGCAAAGACGGCTGAGCGAGTAAAGCTCAGTCATGAATGACAATCTATTGCAGTGCTCTGCTGAACAGACACTACTGAATCCTGTGGGTGGTTTTATGAAAAAATGTGAGCTGACATCTATTGGAAAGTTAAGTCTGTGTGATCAGAACAGATTCAAAACCAAGCTTCTTGAGGTGCAGCCTCAAAAACAGTCTTTTCCTACAGCCATACACAGTGTCAATATGCACAGTGTGTCATACATTGGGGGGGATATCACTAAGAAGTTGTGCCTGTGAGAGGGTAGTGTTATGAAAATTATGCATGCCAGACACCATAACAGGGTTTGACTCTAGGATTCCTCTGAATCAATAAGCCGAAAGATAGATTCCTTTATAAAAATACTTTTTATTAATAGTGCTACATCTCAAGCTGGGTGCCTCTGAAGAGGGACCCTAAACAAAGAAATCCCTGGGCAATTATACCCTTACAATCTAAGTTCCCCACCCTTCACGTGATAGTTTGGACCAATAGTAATATTAGGGTCTGGGGTCTTCCCATTCTTCATTGGGTCCTTTAATTGTCTCTAGATGGGCTGTTTCTTTTCTTATCTCTAATGTTGCAGCTTCTGTTGACAATTGTAGCTTCCTTATCTTCCAGCTTGAACTGGCTCTGGGGCTTCCTTTTACTTAACTAGGTAAAAGTTCAAAATATCTAGGTGAAAATTCACAGGTTGTGGCCTAAGGCTTCAGCAAATTTAGCTACTAATGCTAAGCAAGTTATGCTAAACAAGTTCTATATAAGTAGTATACCAAATCACACAACAGTAGAAACCTCTTTCTGAACATGATGCAGCCCTGTGTCAAAGATGCAGGAACTGACGGTAGAGATTTATCTGGTGCTTAAAACCAGGAGGTGGGATTTGGGTTCTTCCTTCTGTTCCAAGAATCTCTTTTCCATTACCCTTCACATGCTGCAGGACAGCAGTTCTCAACTCTCATAATTCATGCAAAACCACGGTACACCAACACACAACTCCGAAAGAAGATGGGGACATAGACATACAACCATACATGTAATATACACCAAAAAGAACTGAAAGCACAGAGAATGCATATCTTACAATGCCCAAAGCCGCCTTTAGCTTATAAAAGTAACTAGCACAGTGAAATCAAGTATTTTCTGGGTTTTGTCATTGGTTGCACTGGCAGAGAGTAGCGAGCTCTTCCTCAATAATACCAACAGTGCAAAACAGTCCCTGAAGAAAGCAGGCTCGAGCACAATGCTGAGGACATGTTCCTTCAGCTCCTTGCTGGGGACTCGGGCTTGAGTCCCAGCTGATATCAGTTGTCAGTAGAAATGTCCAGGAGTAAAGGAAGCTAATCTGTGAAAGATAAAACCATGATGACCAGTGACAGGACACGAGAAAATGGTATGAAGCTGTGTCAGGGGAAGTTCAGATTGGACGTTAGGAAAAGGTTCTTCACTAAGAGGGTGGTCAGTCACTGGAACAGGCTCCTCAGGGAAGTGGTCATGGCACCAAGCCTGTCAGGATTCAAGGAGCATCTGAATGACAGTCTTAGTCATATGGTTTAGTTTTAGGTAGCAAGGAGCAGGGAGTTGGACTCAATGATCCTTATGGGTCCCTTCCAACTTGAGATATTCTAGGATTCTGATTTTATAGAATGAGAGCTGCTGCAGAAAAGTGAATATGTAAGCAATGTGTTTTCTACTAGCAGTACCAGTGAACAAGTGGGTTCTGGATAGTGTTTGGGTGATGGAGAACTGTGTGTGCGCAACATTATGTGCCCAGTCATTTTTCCATCTTTATAGCTGTCCTTTCCTCATAAAACTAACTCCAATTAATTAGTCTCATAGGACTTTCTTTAGCCCTGCTTCTGAACTTTGTAAATATCCCAAATTGACAATAAACCTGGCTACTGGAATACCCATAGGAGACTGGACTATTGGGGCATTTCCTAAAGCCAGAATAAGAGACAAGTCATGCCAAAGAAAGGGTGATGGATGTCCCCCACAACCTGGTCCGTTATTCCCAGTGGGGCAGATATGAAATTTAATTATCCCAATCTAAGGAAGAAAAAAGTAGATCCAAGTCTCATACTAGTGATAAACTATAGTGCTCTTTCATAAAAGCCAGTGCCATTTTTGGCAATCTTTAAAAAAGAAAATGTACTATGCTCATTTTAAAAGAATAGATATAACACACCTACCTTCAGTGGTCTGCATTATAGAATTATTTGCCTGCAGCTGCACAGCTGCTTCTGAAAAAGTACTGTCTATTTCATGTTTTCTGAATTTTAAGTGAATATTGTTTTGTATATAGATTGATGATGCCTTTTTACAGGGTGCAACTGCCTCTACACATTGTACTGGAGCATAGTCACTGGTTTGACTATCCAGCTACCATAGTCATCTTCATGCTTTCTGGCTTGTAATCCCAGCTTTTCCAGCCAGACCTTGTTAGACTTCTGAAATTTTTCTAGGACCTGAGTGCTAGCCAGCAGGGAGGGGAATTAATGATGGGCTATAAAGTTGAAGCTCCAATTTTGGAGTAATTTATTTCCTTCTCTCAGAATGGACTCATTTATGCCTTTAAAAGCAACTCAGCAAAGTATTTATTCCCATCACCTGAATAAGGTATTGTGTTTTGCTTGCTTCCTTAAGGAATGATTTATTAAAAGCATATTTTTACCTTTGATCTCTTGCATGGTTGTAATATTTGTTAACCCCCACAGGTAATGGCAAAAAAAAATATTAAAAAGGCAGCAAAATGAGCATTCCTAGGTTTTATTAGATATTTTTATCTAAGGGGAAATTATGAGATATGCAACAGTAGTGGTCCTCTTCCAAATTTGCTGAGCTGCAGGATTATATTTGATACTATTTCCTCTTCCTACTATAGATTTTGATCATTTATCTCCATTTTTATTACTGCAATGAATTATGTAAACTGATAATTATTGTTATCAGCTGTGTTGAGGTATTGAAAAGCATTATCAGATATGGCATTTGGCCACAAGCTGTATGGCCAAAATACATTTAATGTGTAAGCACTTAAGTACAGAGGATTTTAAGGATCCAAAAGCCTTGAAGTTTATATTTTGACTTTATAAATCTTTGATAGTGCTCATCAAGCACAAATGATTAATACAACTTCTTGGCTGGAGAAGGATAAAATAAATTATCTGTATGAATAATTGAATATTTACTTTTTATGTCTATGAAATGGACAGTTCAAAAACCTGTAGTGTTACTTCATCTTCCTTCAGCGTTAACCTAGGGAGATTTGATTATCTTGGAATATGATATGATACTTTTTCCATGTTCTTTCAGGATGAGAATAAGGGTTGTCTTTTCACTGAAATGTCATCTAGAATAGGGCTGCAAGAGGATACCAGTTAAGATTCATGACATGGCTTATAACCTGGACATTTGTATTTTATATGGTTTACACTTTAAGAGAATGCTTATTACACATGATTTTTATTTTATTTTACTTGGAAAGAACACTAGCAGTGGTCTTTAAAAAAAAGAAAATAAACTAGATGCATATTGGCATGCCAGTAACTGTTAAATGACTACACATTTGTATATATTAAACACTGGCAAAGAAGAAAAAGGAAAGGCTGGCCCCATGGAAAGGCTGGCCCTGAAGTCAGCATGAGAAGTGCACAAGATGCATTTAGCAAATCTGACTTGCCAGTAATGCGCTACCATCTCACTAGGTAACTAAAAAATAGTCTTTATCCCTATGTTTCCCCTGATTTATCCTTGTTTCTCTCTTTACAGGTACACAGATGAAATTATACATATTCAAAAGGGGAGGAAAGCTAGACTGCTAGCAAAAGTGGCTAAAACTAAAAATAATCTTTAACTGCTTAGAGCTGTTATACAAGACATAAGAGTAGATATGCCGGTTCATTTTAAACATATGCTTGTCTGGAGCTATTGCAGAGACCATGTACATACTTCAGCATATTTCTGAGGACACTGATTTAGCCAGGTGCTCTGGATGGCTTGGAGGCAATACAATTAATATATTATTCCCAAACACAATGACTCTGGTATTTTAAATACTTTGTAACTGTATAAATAGGTGGGGAAAAAATCCCCACCATATCCTATTTGTCTCTTGTCTTTCTTAATTAGAAATGTTTGCTGCCCTCTAGGATGTCCTCACTGTGTCAATGATTTGATTGATTGTAAGGTCTTAGTCATTAACAGACATTTCTTTTACTTACATCTTCATCATCATTAGCCAGATCACAGCTATGAATGTGTTGACTACGTTAAGATTTACTTACAGTACTTCTAAGGGAAGTATTATTGTTGCCTTTTGTTTTAGAGAAAGGAAAACTGAAGCACTGAGTAATGAAATTTCCTCTGGCATAGAGCACTACATGCTGTTCCACAGAAAGCTAGTACGTCAAGGCAACAAATGTGATTATTAAGGCAAAGGTAGAGGCAGCAGTAGGCTGGAAGAAGGGACACAAAAGGAGCATGAGGCTCTTGATTCTGGGCATCTGAATGTCTGATGCAATGAAGTTTGATTTGTGGCTGAGATTCCTGGATGCTGGCACCGTGCAATTAAACAACATAATTAGGTAGTCTAACAAAAACTCCAGTGTGTTCTCCTGCCTCTGGACTGAACACCAAGGGAACTTTAGGGATCTCTATTGGAGCATGGGCATTTGGGCCAGAGCTCTATCTACCACCTTACCCTTTATGAAGAAAAGGTACCAGCTATTGTCATGAAGCGGAACAGACCTTTCTGGCACATCACAGAAAAGAATACCCTTCACTAAATCAAGTACTTAAATAATCTTCAAAATTACAGTACGTTCATCAGTTCTAATTAATCACTTTGTGCCTAAATATTTGAGATACTGAATTTAAAGAAAAATAGAGGAAAGAAACAGAAAAAAGCAATAAATTTGTGGTTTCCTCCCTCCCCCCTTTCTTTCTGATAATGACTGAAGCTAACCATTTCCTCAGAAAAACAGAGTCAAAATGTCAGGCTCTGCCATGCACAGCGGATAGACCCTGCCACCCTGGGATCTAGCTTAGGTGCCTGACAATTTTCTTTTTGTGCAGAGGTTTTAGTGGCAGTATATCACATTACTTAGCAGTCATTGCAAAACACCTTTTCTGGTCATGCAGACAGAGGGAAAAGTAGGACACAAAATTTTATCTTTAAAAAATGTGCTAAGAAGCAGCCAGGTATCTTAATGGAAGCCCTGCAAATGCAGTAAGAGGCCATTTCTTAGACTTCTTGTTTTTCAGCTTAGCTTATAAATTAAAAGGGCATCCTCCTGTCACCTGCACAGCAAGCTCCGTGGAGTACCTGAGAATCATGCTCAGGGTTAGACTGCCTCTGACTACTTCTTCAGCAAGAAAAATTCTGCAGTCCGGCCAAAGGTCAAGAGTGAAATATTCAAAAGCATCTCCTTAATCCTATTCCACCGCATATCACCCTGCATCGCAAAGTCCTATTGTTCCCTCCTTCCCATTGTACCAGTCGTTTAAACATTTTTAAAAAAAACCAAAACAAACAAAACAGTCTGCATAATTTTAGACATCACACCCATGCCTCTGAACGTGGAGCAAAATGCATCAATGGGTTGTAACTCCCGCCGGAGGGGAGGCGGCTGGCTGTGCTGCTCCAGGCAGGGCTTGTACAGTGCCGAACTCCTCCTCGCCAGCCAGATGGGCAGCTGCCGGGGCCACTATGCCGAGTTGCCCTCTGGTTTTGGATCGCTTGGCAGTTATTTTCCCTCCAGTTTGCTTACCGGGTCAATTCATTTAAAAGTTTTCCTTGATAAATGGCAGGCAAGTTATGCACACAGAAACACACATTTATGAGCTCTTTCCACCTAAGCAGATATCTCCTGTCCACACGCACCATATGCCTTGCAATCCTTGCTTGACTGTGATAGTAGCCTTTAAAGCAAAGTGCATCTCCCTAGTTCTCCAGCACAGGGAAAATGCCTGCAGTTTGTACCTCCAGGCATTGCAGCACGCCCAGCTGAAAGCAACACTGCAGCTTGAGTGCAGTCGGCCACAGAGTAGTGTCACTGCCTTCAGCTCTGCCAGCGACACTGACGGGGGCTGCTGTGGGGCTCTCAAGTACAATCAGGTCTGGCCTTGTGCCTGCCTCTTCACAAGCTGTTTTACCACCCAGTAGCAGCTATCTGAAGCATGACTCAAAGGCTGACTAGCATCCAGCTCATGAATTACAGAAAATTGTGGCTCTGCTTAAAAGTCACAGCAGTGAATTTGCAATGTTTGCATTTTTACATGACAGTCATCTTACAGGGAGAGAACATCTAACAGCTCCTGAGTTTCCCCCTCATAACAGTATGGGAATAACACGGCAAAGGCCAAGAAGTCTGTCTCATTCACACACACACAGAGCACACACCACAGTATTGTGCATCAGTTTCATGGCACACCAGTATAGAGTATCTGTCTCAGAATCTACACTGGTGAGTTTTTTTTGTTTTGGGTTTTTTAATGGACATTAAAACCTTTCTTCTTAAAGTGCTAGGTGGGCTAATTTTACTAGTCTTTTATCTCTGCATATCAGGCATCAAAGCTGTTACTACATCAAAAAATCCCTGATTTTAATGGTACAGTCTAGTCTGCATCAGACACTTGATCAGGTGTAGTTGGGGAAAGAGTTGACGGTAGAATTAGGAGATATCACTGGTGAAGAAGGTATCTCAGAAAACCTGTATGAAGTCTTCTTGGTTTGTCACCCTTACTATCACCTCCAAATTTACAGCATTCAAACAAACAGGCAAACAAACAATTAACGCAAAATATTCTCCCAGTTCCCAAGCAACCCTTCTTTTCCACAGTCTTCAGAGGTTATTTTCAGCTCAAAAGTTCATAAACTTGACCCAGGAAACCTAGGAGTCTTAGAAGATCAAATCCTATCCTACCAACATGCCCTATGTTCCTTTTGGTCTTGAATTTCAGTTTATGGCATAGTTGTGTTTCTTCAAAGTTATATACTCCCCTCCAAGGAAGCTCCTGAGTGAATCTTCCTATTAAATCTCTGATGTTCGCAATAAAACAAATAGCTTGCATCATTCTGGTCATTCTTTGTCCTGAAATAAAGGGTCTTCTACTACGTGGGTTCCAAATGTATTCATGGGCTGGCCAGTAGGAGACAGTGACAGTTTTAAATGCAGCTGAGTTAGCTAAAACTTCATGGATTAGATAAAACTTCTGAGGTAATGTTCAGAAAAAAAATAGAGGAATGGGAGAGAAGAGAAAGAAAGAAAGAATATGTTAGAGAAAAAAATGGGTATGTTGAAAAGCACTGATCAGAAAGAAGGCAGGGGATCTTGACATAACATATTTTTATTTCACCAAGCAATATTTTCCAGTAGTTCTTTGAAAAATGTCATTCATTGTCCCACCATTTCCTCTTGTCCCTTAAATCTTTATGGATTCCCCAGGCTGCCTTGGTGAAATACTTCTGTTTTCTGGGAGCAATCATTGTTTAGATATATTTTTTTTGTTATGTGCAGGAGAATGTATCCTCATTGACTGAAAAGACAAATAAATAAAAGAGTGAGAAGCTTGCTTTGCCAAGCAATTAAACTCTTAATTTTGGAATGTAATTCTGGAAGTAGATCTGGTTTTGTGTGTGCTAGTCTATATGCTCTTTTTATTTCACCATGTGACTAAATGGGGAAAGGATGACTACAGATGTGACATCATACTTAGTAGTAGGACACAACCATTCACTTAGAACAGCATGAGTTGTGCAAAAAGGAAAGACCTGTTTGTAAATGAATTGTGTTTTAGGTAGTCCTCAGTTTTAGCAGCAGAGTGAGGCGCACTTGAGTGAGGTCACTGTGTTGTTCACACACCCCCACCCCACCCCCCCGGCTTGTAATTCACTCATCAGCAAATAGAAACCAAGTGTCCATTGTCACAGCATTGCAGTAATTTAACTGCTTGGCTACTCATTGCAAAGAATCATGTCCTACACTTTTGGTTGATTTTTATCCCCATAAATTTTGACCCACACAATTGAAGGGGATTCTCTGTTTCTAACAAAAGCCCAAGCATTTGGCAAAACAGTGTCCCTTTTAATCAGGTATATTTTTAATCTTGCTACTTTTCTCTTCTCTAAAATTGTTCTTTGTTCAGCACTAGTGCTATTTGACTGTAGAAATGGCAGGGCTTTGTTACTTCCTGTGAATGTTTGTATTCTGAGTATTTGTGTTTCAGATGTATTCAGGGGTTGACTTTGCCTGCTGTGCTTTCAAAATTCAGGAGATTAGCATTCAGCTTTGGCTGCGATTTATACTGTTACCAAAGATCTTTGGACAAATGTGGAATATAAAAAAACAGCTTAATACTAATGACATTTCTGGGCCAAATTCAGCTGTGACATAAATGGCAGCACAAGTTACATGTAGGATATATATTGATCAGAGGCAGAGTGATGAAGCATACATGATTACAACAGGGTAACTTGTATGAGGCTGGCTTTCAGTGCATAAAATGAGGGTAACTCAAGCTGGTGGAACGATTGTGTATGCATATATGCTGTGTGAGTATATGTGTATCAGGAAATGTAAGGCTTTATCCCGCACTGGCAGTATGAACAAGCCTTAACCTGAACGTATTTGTATTTCATTCCCAGAGTGACATAGAAGCGGCTTAGGGCCAATCTGCACTGCACAAGGGAGTCAGGTGCTGCTGCTGAGCCAGAGAGCTCAAAAAGCAAGCCGGACCCACTGAGGGGCAGCATTGCACTGGGGGAGCCCATTAGCTCCAGCATCGTTGGGCTTGGCTGCCTGGTAGAGCTACCACAGGCTGCAGGGGGAGGCTCCAGTGCTGCCCACACACCAGTCCTTCCACCACCCGCCTGCAGACAGTCATCCCCTCTTCCTTTTGCTATCGTTGCTCCACTGTTTCAACCACTTTCTTCTAATTTCAAGCTAATTATAGTCTTCTGATGCTTATTTCCTATTTTCTCTTCCTGGATTGTTGCAATCCTCCTAATCCATCAGTGCTCCAAGCCTGACGTGGTTGTCTACCCCAGATGCCCGATGTGCACAGAGCTTCCCCTTTCTGTGCGGTCCTGGCAGGAAGCATACACAAGGCAGTACCCATTTGGTGGCTCTGACCCATGACTTACATGGCAGAAGTGGGATGTATGTGTTCTGGACGTGTTAGATGTTGTCTGCTGATATAGAACCTCAGGATCATCTGAGACAATGAAATACATATTTATTTAATTAAAAACAACCCCTCCATTCACTGTAGAGCTTTTGTATTGCTGCTCTGCCAGCGGTTAAGACAGGCCACCATGTTAACCTTTGAACTATGGGAAAACCACAGAAGAGGTTAAGACCAACAGATGTGTCAAATCTCCTTCCTTCAGGTGTGTCGTGGTTTAGCCCCAGTCAGCAACCAAGCACCACGCAGCCGCTCGCTCACTTCCCCCTGGTGGGACGGGGGAGAGAATCGGAAGAGTAAAAGTGAGGCAACTCATGGTTTGAGATAAAGACAGTTTAATAGGTAAAGCAAAAACTGCACGCGGAAGCAAAGCAAAACAAGGAATTAATTCAATACTTCCCATCGGCAGGCAGGTGTTCAACCATCTCCAGGGAAGCAGGGCTCCATCACACGTAATGGTTACTTGGGAAGACAACCGCCATCACTCCCAATGTGCCCCCTTCCTTCTTCTTCCCCCAGCTTTATATACTGAGCATGATGTCAGATGGTATGGAATATCCCATTGGTCAGTTTGGGTCAGCTGTCCTGGCTGTGTCCCCTCCCAGCTTCTTGTGCACCCAGCAGAGCATGGGGAGCTGAAAAAGTCCTTGACCAGTGTAAGTGCTACTTAGCAACAACTAAAACATCTCCACATTATCACCGCTGTTTCCAGCAAAAAATCCAAAACATAGCCCCATACTAGCTACTACGGAGAAATTTAACTCTATCCCAGCTGAAACCAGGACAAGGTGAAATGAACAGCACAATTAAATGTCTAGTTGAGAAATAGCTGGAAACAATAGAAGCTGCAGCTGGAGGCATATAGACCTGAGCAAAGTACTGTGCAAGGAAGATTGAGTGAGGCTGTAACGGGATGCGAATTGAAGCTGCTGCTGCTACTGTAAAAAGTTCCTGCCCATCCATTCTTCCAGCCTCTTATTCCCACCTTCGCACCTCTCCTTTGTGCTGTGCTGGCACATGTGTTTGCACAATGGCACCAGCAACTGGAACAGGGAATAACCTGGATAAAAGCAACCCAATATTGCCCCAAATCCATGGTGATATTTCAATTGCATAAAGTCACTGAATAGCTAGTACTATGAAGCTACAGATAACAAGCTTCCCTGTCACTAGTCTAAAATCCAGGGGGATAAGTAGTTGCTTGACACGCTGTGTGCAGGAGGGAAAGCAAGACGTAAGAGAGGAATATGACTCTGAGTAGAAGCAAGAGATGGAGGTTTTCAGATGCAGGACTGACTAAGAAAACAAAGTTGGGGAAAGTAAACACCTTTATGCTTCTAAGGTGCGCGAGGCAGTGACAACTCACACTCATGCATGAACACAGTTGCAGCAATGAAATGTATATTTTGTAGAATAACTTTCCTCAACAACCAGAAACTATTCTGTAAGAACCTGATATTGTCTAACTGCTCATGTCCTAATACTCAGGCTAGGCTACATGTTTTTAGAGCCCACAGTCTTCTGACATGTGTGTTCCCACAGAGGATTTCCTTAAAGCTAGCATCAGAGTGGAGACCTTTATATGACCCCTATGATATCTGCCTTTATATGACTTTAGAAGTGAGCCGGGCCCCAGAATACAAATGCCTCCAAGACTCTGCATACAGTGCTTAATAGAAGAGTATATTCATTCTGTTTCAGTATAAATTTAAATAATATGAATTTCTTAATGCTAATAAATAAAAAAAAACCTGAAAAGTAAATATGCACGCTTCAACAAACATCAGGCAATAAAATCCTAGTGTACCTTACAGATCATGGGATGAGATAAAGCGAGTGTTATGAAATGATCATGAGGCTGATGCTGTTTTCTAAGGAACTATATTCTAATTATTGAATGGCATGATCGTCTGGCTATTCTTATCTTTTTATCATATCCTACTGTGGGTTGCTTTCCATGAGCTTTCTGCAAGACATTTTCCCATTAATAAAATAAATTCATATTAATTTACCATCATGAAATTCAAAGTAACTTTCAGTTTAGAGTTTTAGCTTCTGATAACAATTTCTTATGTAAAACAGATGCTATTTTAAGTCTCTTTTGCTCAAGGAAGAGTGTAATGGGCTTTGGTTGGCTATCTCTCAATAGCAACCCTAGAATGTTTGTCTTTTTATTTTAGCACACTGCAATGAAAATATTTAATTATAGCATTTAGAATGTTAGCACCAGAGTCCATTTCATAAAATAAATTGTATGTGTTATTTATGGGAAAGACATTTAAGGATTTAAATAATTCTTAAAATATTTACTTTTCTTTCTTCTGACTTTTTGTTTTGCATGGTGTTTTATAGGTCTTCATTTCTATTTGATGTAGGTTTTGAACTTCAGATTTATGGCTCAACACCTCGCAACAAATTTTGTAAATATTCTGTGGGGACTTGGTCCTGAAACATAAACACTTCTTCCTATTGAGGCACTGAGGAAAACCAGACACCCTCATTTATTATGTGATATCCAGAAGGCTAAGGAGATTTTGATCTCCTTTTTCAGGAACGTCGTCTTCAGTAAGAAAAATGAGATGTCATCATGCTAAGGTGAATCATAATAAATGTTATGTCTTGGCTGACACAAAAATAAATCAAAGTTGTGAGAAATATTGTTGACTTTTTTTTCCACAGAGATTTGGACCAGCTTTATAAATTAAACAGTATGCAATGACAGCTTAGGGGCAGTAAGTAAACCATGCAGTAGATAATCTCCATAGTAACAAAAAATGTTTAACCATCTCAAACCAAAATAGCACATCTGGACTTGGTTGTGTCATATGGCAATAGGGAACATTTTATTGTTGTCAAAAGTCACAGCACACAAGAAAACTGTGCACAGTTTAATCATTGTTAGCAGAAATCAGTGAAGTGCAAGCAGTACATTCAGGAGGACTCTGATCCTATAAATTGTTATATATTTGCCTGACTTTATGCTGTGTAAGGGTCCTGTTGTGATCCATCTGCTGTTTGCAACTTTGGAAAAAAGCAGCCTTTTCCCTTAATGAATATGGAGTACAGTTCTGAAAATTCTTGCTCGTATGGGTGGTCCTAAGTCATGACAACAGAATTAATTTGAGTAATAGCTGAGACACTAGGTTCCTAATTAGAAGTATTTAGTTTTAATTGCACTAAATTTCAAAGTTTACAAAAGAAATACAAAGATGGAATAATTCAGTTGGTGTGGGTTCTGTAACTTAGAGATAAAGAGCAAACTGCTGAAGAGAATGCAAAATTTTATTCAGTAAGGACAAGGCTGTGTGTGACACTCCATATCTCTGCCTGAGAATAAAAGAGAGCAAGGGGTCCACTTTGCATCTTGTTCAAGCTGCATAAACTCTGGGTCAAGCCTTGCTAAACTGAGTGTGTAGATGATGGCAAGAGGCATACACGGGGTGGTTGGCGGGAGCTGCATGGGGTCCAGCTGCTCCCTTACCACAAAATTCACTTTTGGCTTCACTCCATAGTGGGAATTTGCCCCTGTTTAAGGCAGCAAATACTCAGGGAAGGAAACAGATATAATCATCATTCTGTCTTTATGGTGAATTTGCTGTTCTGGCCAGGTCATTTGCATAGAGGGACAGCAAAGGTCACACAGCCTCACTCATTTCTAGCACCATCTCCTTCCTCATGGGGCTATAACACTGGTTTGTGTTTATGTCTTTCTGCATTACCCCCTTCTTCTTTAGCTCAACCATTTCCCTTTTAGTACCAAGACAGGTCCTTAGACATACCCAGCACCACAAAGTCCTGTGGACTGGGGATGCTCCTGTGTGAATGAGTGCTTTTTCCCCCCTCACATACTTCTAGGAGAGGTAATCTGCCCATAGCAAAGCATCCTTGTGCAAAAACCTTTAACCATGAGCAGTGGATGTTGTCTATCTTGACTTCAGTAAGGCATTCAACACTGTCTACTATAGCATCCTCATAGGCAAGCTAAGGAAGTGTGGGTTGGATGAGAGGACAGTGAGGTGGATAGAGAACTGGCTCAACAACAGAGCTCAGAGGGTTGTGATCAATGGAGCAGAGTCTGGATGGAGGCCTGTCAGTAGTAGTGTTCCCCAGGGGTCTGTGCTGGGTCCAGTTCTATTCAACGTATTCATCAATGACCTGGATGAAGGGATAGAGTGTAACCTCAGTTCGCTGATGATACCAAGCTGGGAGGAGTGGCTGATATGACAGAAGGCTGTGCTGCCATCCAGTGAGACTTGGACAGGCTGGAGAGCTGGGCCGAGGGGAACCTGATGAAATTCAACAAGAGCAAGTGCAAGGTCCTGCACCTGGGGAGGAGCAACCCCATGCACCAGTACAGGTTGGGGGCTGAACTACTGGAAAGCGGCTCTGTTGAGAAGGACCTGGGAGTGCTGGTGGACAAGCTGACCATGAGCCAGCACTGTGCACTTGTAGCCAAGAAGGCTAACGGTATCTTGGGCTGCATAAAAAGGAGTGTGGCCAGCAGATCAAGAGAGGTTATCCTTCCCCCCCTACTCTGCCCTAGTGAGACCACATCTGGAGCACCGTGTCCAGTTTTGGGTCCCCCAGTTTAAGAAGGACAGGGAACTGCTTGAGCAAGTCCAGCAGAGAGCTACCAAGATGATCAGGGGACTGGAGCATCTCCCTTATGAGGAAAGGCTGAGAGACTTGGGTTTGTTCAGCCTGGAGAGGAGAAGACTGAGGGGGGATTTCATCAATACTTATAAATATCTAAAGGGTGGGTGTCAGGATGATGGGACTAGGCTCTTTTCAGTGGTGCCCAATGACAGGACAAGGGGCAATGGGCACAAGTTGGAACACAGGAAGTTCCACCTGAATATGAGAAAAAAACTTCTTTCCTGTGAGGGTGACAGAGCAGTGGAACAAGCTACCCAGGGAGGTTGTGGAGTCTCTTTCCCTGGAGACATTCAAAACCTGCCTGGACATGATTTTGTGCCCCTTGCTCTAGGTGTGCCTGTGCAAGCAGGGGGGTTGGACAAGATGATCTCCAGAGGTCCCTTCCAACCCCTACCATTCTGTGATTCTGTGATTAAAAATAAATAAATAGTCTTTGCAAGGTTAAAAAAATTAAAAGTCATATTCAAGACACAAAATAAATTTCTCTTAAATCTATCACAGTCATCTGCTAGGTTTCCTGCCTCTTGGACATAAATTATGATTTACCCAACATTTGTGGTCAATTTTTAAGTAGAAAAGCATCTCATATGACTGGTTGCCAGTTCTGAAGTCTAAAGGCCTTGCTTTATATTGCTGTAGTAGAGTAGAAAATATAATCAAAGTTTGACCTTCAACTTTAATCCTATAAACAGAGAGTTTGCTTACTTTGCCTTGGAAACGGATGTGATTCATCACAGTAGTCCATAAATAACATGTCAAACTATTAGACTGATCAATGAAAATAAGTTATTGAAAAATAATGTGATTGTCAGGTGTCTATGTAAAATAGCTTAGTGTTATTTTAAAATGAGGAGGGCTTTCAGATTGGTGGTAAATAATTTCTTTAATGAGGATAGTTACTAGATATTAAATGCAGAAAATATTAAACATATTGGACTTAAGCTAGCAATTCTTTTTCAAGAAAAATATCTTAAAGTAAATAAGCATTATGCCTCCAAGAGGAAGAATTGGGCTCCGCTAAGATCAAAACTGCAAATGACAGGTTACCTAAACTGCCTGTTGCTTATCACTGTGCCTGAATCAAAAACAAAGGGTGAACTCTTGTCCACATGGGAGCCCACGGGAATGGTTCAATCACTGAAAATATGCATTATAGACCTCAAAGCTGCAAGCAGAAATTCCGGGATGTGAACCGGATGAACTAAGTCTCCACTTTTTCACTGTGGATAGTAACTCTGAAGTCTGACAACAGCAATTTAAATAGAAAGCTGCTAACTGTTTCATGGCTTATGTTTTCAACAGGAATATCCAGATAAAGGAGCATTTCACAAAAGCCTTTCAGGTATCTGATCCAAAAAGTCTGATTTTAAAATTCTTCAATGTAGTAGCATACCATTTATTCAAAGCATATGCCTCACTGGAAAAAAACCCATCAGGATATTGAACTGAATATAAATATATATAATCTAACTCTGGTGCATGTATATTATTGCACTTTTATTATCCAGTTATCCAAAAAGCTATTTTACTTAACTGGAGCCTGAAGCTGATTTTAGCCTGCTGTATCAAAATCAGACCTTGTCCAGCACTTAGCTCTACCAGCTGGAGAGTTTGTTTGCACTCTTCATGTCAGTAATAGTGGAGATATTTTTCATATCTAAAAATTAGGCCAGTTATTTTGATGCCAAAATATGAATAACATTTTTACCCTACTTTATTCAAAAGTTTCTGTTTGTACATGATGGAGTCTTTCAATATAAATAATTAACATATGAATAGACTGTATTGCTGTTCAATGAGATTGGAAGGCAGTGGAATAATACCTGATGGCAGCTATGTACATTATTTTTTTCCTTTCATTGGTGCCATAAAAATAATTTTAAAAAATTTCTTTGCCTCATACAGGAAACAGTCTGCCAAGATTATGTTGTAAATGATGTAGATAAAGAATATAATATAAACAATGATGGTTATGAATATAATTTTCTGACAGAGCAGCTCTTTAGCATTTTCTGCACAAATATGTATTTATTTGTTAGTATAAATGGACCATAGTTGGAGTCAAAAGCATTCTGGATTTGCATCATGATAGATGGAACTCTCTCCTGGCCTTTCCCTTTGTCATTTATAGTTTATATATTTACTTAAACCTCAAATCTGGTGGAAGAAAATTATGAAATGTCAGGAATCCCATGCAGACTCTATGAATCTCTGCTAATAACAAGCAACCCCAAGAAATAACCCGCTGAAAGCCTCTGCCCCCAATGAAACACCACCTTCCTTGTCTTTTGCAATGCTTTGCTCCATGTGTAGCCTCTGCCTACCTTGGTGCCACAGCCATGGCTCCACCAGCATGATGAGCTTGGGCCCCAGTACTGGCAGGGGTGAATGGGCTCCCAATGAGCACAGGGTGCTGCTTTCAGAGACATCCCTTCTCATAGCAATACCAAAGCCAAGAGGACACCTCTGTTTGTAATGCTCATTTGCAACACTACTAGAGTGCAGAAGAACAGTAGCTAAGGTCCAAGCGTGCAGGACCCTGAAGAGAAAAAATCTGTCCGAAGCATCTCGTAGCTCAAGCAAAAAACAAAAGATGGCACAAGGACATGGATGGGGCAGAGCAGAGGAACAGAGTGGGGGTTAGGGAATGGAGTGTTGCACCTCTTTAACAGAGGCACCTTCCTTTCCATCCAAGCTAGCCAGTCTTCCCTCCCTCCAGAGGTGGAGAGTCTGCTGTGAGGTATGACCCATGTGATGTGAAGGGGGGGGTGTGCCATGGCCCTGTGCCGTGCACTCCCTCAGGCAGTAGCCTGGGCAGTCCCACAGAACAGGAGCTTGGTTTCCATCACACTTGATGAAGGCTTTATAGCAAAAGGCTGTTTTAAGGAGAGGTTTGAGGAATGATAATGAAACCATTTCCAGACTACTTATGTAAACCTTCCTGCAAATCTGCGACACAGGAAGAGAGAAAGCATAAAGCTGCCTGCTTCATGATTTAAAAAATGGCATTGCCATTCTCAGATGCCTGGGATCAACACTTCCAGCTCTTATATGTCGGCTGTAAAATGAACTTATTACTGCAGTCAGCATTTACAGACATGCTCCAATACACTGTAACTGAAAGAACAATTTCCATGGACAATAAAGCTTATTTTCTATTTCTTTTTTATGGAATATTATTTTAGACAACTGCATGTTAAAAATCATCTGTATATACACAAAACATTCTCAGTACCCAAGAGTACTGAGGAAGCTGGCAGAGGAGCTTGCCAAGCCACTCTCCATCATTTATCAAAAGTCCTGGTTAACAGGGGAGGTCCCAGATGACTGGAGGTTTGCCAATGTGATGCCCATCTACAAGAAGAGCTGGAAGGAGGATCCGGGGAACTACAGGCCAGTCAGCCTGACCTCGGTACCAGGAAAGATTATGGAGCGATACATCTTGAGTGAGCTCACCAGGCATGTGCAGGACAACCAGGGGATCAGGCCAAGTCAGCATGGCTCATGAAAGGCAGGTCCTCCCTGACCAACCTCATCTCCTTCTATGACCAGGTGACCTGCTTAGTGGATGAGGGAAAGGCTGTGGATGTTGTCAACCTGGACTTTAGCAAAGCCTTTGACACTGTCTCCCACAGCATCCTCCTAGAGAAGCTGGAGGCTCATGGCTTAGACAGCTGTACTCTTTTCTGGGTAAAAACCTGGCTGGATGGCTGAGCCCAGAGAGTTGTGGTGAACGGAGCTAGATCCAGTTGGTGGACAGTCACAGGTGGTGTCCCCCAGGGCTCAGTGTTGGGGCCAGTCTTGTTTAATATCTTTATCAATGATCTGGATGAGGGGATTGAGTGCGCCTTCAGTAAGTTTGCAGATGACACCAAGTTGGGTGGTAGTGTCAATCTGCTTGAGGGTAGGAAGGGTCTGCAGAGGGACCTGGACAGGATGGATCAATGGGCTGAGGCCAACTGTATGAGGTTTAACAAGGCCAAGTGCTGGGTCCTGCACTTAGGTCAAAACAACCCCATGCAACGCTACAGGCTTGGGGAAGAGTGTCTGGAGAGCTGCCCAGTGGAAAAGGACCTGGGGGTGCTGGTCAACAGCTGGCTGAACTGCTTGAGCAAGTCCAGTGGAGAGCTACCAAGATGATCAGGGGACTGGAGCATCTCCCTTATGAGGAAAGGCTGAGAGACTTGGGTTTGTTCAGCCTGGGGAAGAGAAGACTGAGGGGGGATTTCATCAATAACTATAAATATCTAAAGGGTGGGTGTCAGGATGATGGGACTAGGCTCTTTTCAGTGGTGCCCAATGACAGGACAAGGGGCAATGGGCACAAGTTGGAACACAGGAAGTTCCACCTCAGTATGAGAAAAAAAACTTCTTTCCTGTGCAGGTGACAGAGCAGTGGAACAGGCTGCCCAGAGAGGCTGTGGAGTCTCCTTCCCTGGAGACATTCAAACCCTGCCTCGACATGGTCCTGTGCCCCCTGCTCTAGGTGTGCCTGTGCAAGCAGGGGGGTAGACAAGATGATCTCCAGAGGTCCCTTCCAACCCCAAGCATTCTGTGATTCTGTGAACATGAGCCAGCAGTGTGCCCAGGTGGCCAAGATGGCCAATAGCATCCTGGCTTGTATCAGGAACAGTGTGGCCAGCAGGAGTAGGGAAGTGATTGTGCCCCTGTACTAGGCACTGGTGAGGCTACACCTCAAATTCTGTGTTCAGTTGAGGGCCCCTCACTACAAGAAGGCCACTGAGTTGCTGGAGCGTGTCCAGAGAAGGGCAACGAAGCTGGTGAAGGGTCTGGAGACCAAGCCTTATGAGGAGAGGCTGAGGGTTGTTTAGTCTGGAGAAGAGGAGGCTGAGGGGAGCTCTTATCACTCTCTACAACTACCTGAAAGGAGGTTGTAGTGAGGTGAGTGTTGGTCTATTCTCCCAAGTAACAAGTGATAGGATGAGAGGAAATAGCCTCAAGCTGCATCAGGGGAGGTTTAGATTGGATATTAGCAAAAATTTCTTTACTGCAAGAGTGGTCAGGCATTGGAACAGGCTACCCAGAGAGGTGGTGGAGTCACCATCCCTGGAGGTGTTCAAAAAACATGTAGATGTGGCACTTCAGGGCATGGTTTAGGAAGCATGGTGGTGTTGGGTTGATGGGTGGACTTGGTGATTTTAGAGGTATTTTCTAACTTTAATGATTCTATGATTTTAATGGCATCTTTACCGTAACATCGCTTAATGCATCTACCACATTGTTTTCTAGGTTCTACTTTAATATTGTTTCTGGTTTTACAGATTTTTATTTTATGTTTTGTTATTTATTTTTTGAAAAAGAGAGACTTTTTATATGAATACTGTATTATCAATTGTTTGATCAGTGCAGGGCAAATTTAAGCAGGTAAACTCCACTTAAGGTAAGGGAGACCAAAACTGAAATTGCTCAGTCTGGGAATGGAGATGTTTTAATTAAAATGTTTTAATTTCCCTAAGAAACCATCCTTTTTCTTTTAAAATACTGAACACTAAACAACTTTTCTGTTGTTTATATTGCTATTCTTCATTTATTAGAAGAAACGTGTTTTAAGACAGAATAGCAGTATCATGTCATTACTGCTTTCTCTTCCATCTCTCTCTTCTTCTCACCCAAACATATATTATGGATCAGAAAACTTTTTTGTCATTTATACTGATAATATAACTCATTCACCCATGCATGCTGTACAGGTGTCATAATACATGCCAGTTTGTCTTGCACATTGCTCAACACGTTGTGGAAAAAAGAGCCTGAAATATCATAAATAAAAATAGAAGAACATATGACTGTGAGCCAAGACAAGTGATGCTGAGGTTTATATATGTAGTTAATACTACTGTGAGCAGTGCTATTGCTGGCAATCCTATCAGGTTTTTTTTTAAAAAAAAAGTTGCTGAGTTCTTTGTGTAGGGTTGAGCAAGTCAGTACAAATAAATCATACATTCCTTTCTACTGCCATGAAACAGAGGAGAAATATAAACATTGTAGTTAACAACAAGGCTGACCTTAGAGATTCTGTTGCCCCAGAGCCGACAAGATTATAGGGAAAGTTTATAGCAGAGATTTTATAAACAAATACTTTAGGATCAAACTCCACATTTGTTAAAAAAAAACACAGAAGAACATTCTTTGTCTTTTGGGATGTCTTTCACTACTTTCATAGCTTCTTCCATCAAGACTCATCTTTTATAAAGTCTCATGCTGTGTTTGTACTGCATTGTTGCCAGGTCTCACTATTTTACCACAAAACTTCAAATAACTGATACTGGAGTAAGTTTGCTACCTGAGCATCTCATTTTTTACAAAGAAGCAGCAAAAGATAGGTCCCCAGTCCATGGGTCAGTAGGCAGGATCACTAATTATGCTGACACCAAAAAACAAATAAAGTAATTAATAGCTATTTTCAAAATCTAATTATTATTAATCACCTTTGTGGTATTATCCATTGTCATGGTTCAGCCTCAGCTGGCAACTGAACACCACGCAGCCGCTCGCTCACTCCCCCCCCACCCCTGTGGGATGGGGAAGAGAATCAGACGAGCAAAAGAACTTGTGGGTTGAGATAAGCACAGTTTAATGATTACAATAAAATAATAATAATAATGATTACGATAATAATGACAATAATGTTAATATAATAAAAGGGAAAAGGAAGGGAAAGAGAAAAAAAAGGGAAAAAAACAACAGAAACACAAACGATACAACTGCTCACCACCCACCGACTGACGCTGCCCGTTCCCAAGCCGCGATTGCTTCCTCCCTCCCCCGGCCAGCTCCTCCCAGTTAACATACTGGGCATGACGTTACATGATATGGAATATCCCTTTGGCCAGTTTGAATCTGCTCTCTTAGCTGTGCCCCCTCCCCTCCCGGCTTCTTGTGCACCCAGCAGAGCATGGGAGGCTAGACATGTCCTTGACTAGTACAAGCGCTACCCAGCAACATCCCAAAACATCTGTGTGTTATCTCAACATTTTTTTTCCATGCTAATTTCAAAGCACAGCACTATACCAGCTAAAGTGAAGAAAATTAACTCTGTCCCAGCTAAAACCATGACATCCATGTAGATAATAATGGGAGATAGAAAAGAACAAAGCAGCCATCTTTTCTCTCTCATCAGAAAGACAACACATCAAAACCAGGCACAATACTTTAAAGGGGTTCTAGTGAAACTTCATGTATTTCTACTCTAAAAGTACATTTCTACCATCCTGGGATGGGATGTCATCCAAAGAGACCTAGACAAGCTGGACAGGTGGGCCTGTGAGAACCTCATGAGGTACAACAAGGCCAAGTGCAAGGTCCTGCACCTGCATCGGGGCAACCCCTGATATCAGTACAGGCTGGGGCATGAAGAGATTGAGAGCAGCCCTGTGGAGAAGGACTTGGGGTACTGATGGACAAAAAGCTGGACATGAGCCAACAATGTGTGCTTGCAGCCCAGGTGGCCAACCGTATCCTGGGCTGCATCAAAAGAAGCGTGGCCAGCAGGTCAAGAGAGGTGACTCTGCCTCTCTACTCTACTCTGGTGAGACCCCACCTGGAGTACTGTGTTCTGCTCTGGAGCCCTCAGCATAAGAAGGACATGGATCTGTTGGAGCGGGTCCAGAGGAGGGCCACAAAAATGATCCGAGGACTGGAGCACCTCTCCTACGAGGACAGGCTGAGAGAGTTGGGGTTGTTCATCCTGGAGAAGAGAAGGCTGTGGGGAGACCTTATTGCGGCCTTCCAGTACTTAAAGGGGGACTATAGGAAGGATGGGGGCAATCTCTTTAGCAAGGCCTGTTGTGACAGGACAAGGGGTGATGGTTTTAAACTAAAGGAGGGTAGATTTAGACTGGATATAAGGAAGAAATTTTTTACTATGAGGGTGGTGAAGCACTGGAACAGGTTGCCCAGAGAGGTTGTGAAGGCCCCATCCCTGGAAACATTGAAGGTCAGGTTGGACAGGGCTCTGACAAACCTGATCTAGTTGAAGATGTCCCTGCTCACTGCAGGGGGGGTTGGAAGATGACCTCTAAAGGTCCCTTCCAACTGTGCTGGTTTTGGCTGAGAAGGGGTTAATTCTCCTCACTGTGGGGGGAGGGTTTGGCTACCTTTCCAGCTTCCCACGGCAGGGGCAGCTGACCCCGACTGGCCAATGGCACGTTCATTCCATACCATGTGACACCGTGACCAGTATATTAAGGCGGGGGCAGTTTGCGGCTCAGAGGAGGCACGGTGTCGGGTTAGTGAGCGGCTGCGTCACATGTGGTTTGTTTTGGCAGTTCATCCCTCCCCAAGTTTCGCGCCTCTCATTGTTCTCCTTTACATTGCATTTTTGTTGTTGTTTCTTTTAATTTTAATTATTAAACTGTTCTTATCTCAACCCACGAGCATTAACCTTCTGATTCTCTCCCCCATCTACCGGTGGGGGAGTGAGTGAGCGAATGTGTGGGGCTGAGCTGCCTTCTAAACCGCGACACAATCTAAACCATTCTATGATTCTATGATCTTTGAATGTACAGTCCAGCTCTAAGATTCCACAGGTGGCTATTTTGAATTGTATTGAAGAGTTTCTCTATATTTAAATTCTTGCTTTTAGAAATGAATTAATGAAATTATTTGCATGTTGAAATAAAGCTAAATTTATTTGTAAATTCACAACCAAATTAGCATTCAGCAGGTTTCTCTAACCTATACTATCATGCCTACAAAAGGAAAATACCTATTTTCTTGACACAGCTGAATCAGGAGTGCACATAATATACCCTGTAAGTTTTAAGAAACTTTGAGAACTACAGCATGAAAGAGAATCATAATGCATTCATACGCAATGGTGGAAGCAAAGTCAAACACTCCATGGAATTTAGCAATACCTGATATTCCTTTTAAAATTCCTTAATCTGCATCCAGATTTTTGTCATGTTTCAAGCCTTCACTAATGTTACTGTTTTCTGGAAAGTCCAGATACTTTTAGATGAAGTGGCAGAATTGGGCTTCAGTAATTTGTTTGCTGGACAATAGTTTGAAAGTATATGAGAGGTAATAAATAAAAATGAAAAAATTTTTCCCCTTTTCATCGTTGCTGTGATATATTTTCGGAAAAGATTTACATTTATGACTAAGGATAGTGTCATCCATAATTTACCTTTCAGCAAAATGCATTATGTTATAAAATTAATTGCACACCAGATCAAACTATTCTAATTTTAAGACTGTATCATAAAAACCCCTTTTTACATGGCAATTCATCCATGAGAAGTGCCTTTGCATTCACCCTTAAAGAATTAAGTTATTTCAACAAGCCAATATGCAGCTAAAATATAAAGTAACTTTTAATATGTTGGAAAACGTTGAATATTGTTCCTCTGGTTTCTTTTAAATGAAGGTATAGAGGTCAATAAGTTTTGGGGGCTATACCTCATAATTTTCATGTATTTAAGGTTTGACATAATGATCTACCTTCTCTGACTCTGAAACTCTCCTGACAGATGAAAAAAAGTAATTGACATTAAAATAACGGAAATATTTGAAATGGAAAGAATGGCATAATTGACCAATTAGCAGGAAGTCATTCTAATTTTCTATTAGTTTGTAGAGTGGTATCTCCTGTCATGGTTCAGCCCAGTCAGCAACTAAACACCACGCAGCTGCTCGCTCACTCCCCGCACTCCTGTGGGATGGGGGAGAGAATCGGAAGAGCAAAAGCAAAAGGAAAAAAACTTGTGGGTTGAGATAAGAGCAGTTTAATAATTAAAATAAGATAATAATGATGATTATTATAGTAAAAACAATAATGATAACATAATAAAAAGGAAAAGGGGAAAAAAAACAGAAATACAAACAATACAACCGCTCACCACCTGTTGACGGATGCTGCCCACCTCCGAGCTGTGATTGCTGATTCCCTCCCCCCACCAGCTCCTCCTACAGTGAAGAAAATTAACTCTATCCCAGCTAAAACCATGACAGTATCCACCCCTTAATTCCATATCATTTACATCATGCTCAGGTCTCATACTATCCAATACAATTTCATTAACCCCTACCCGCTATCTCATGCTTTAATAGAATATACAGATTTCCTTTATCATTCCCCACTCTATGGACCACCCCTGTAAAACGTCTGTGAAATGTCCATTGAGTTCATTTAGTCCATGAATTTGGGTTCCATCTATTGTACGATTCTTTCAGAGAAGTGGTGTGTGTGGTGTTGGATTGTTGCATACTGAAGTCAGACCTTGTTCCATCACCGCTGCATTGTTAGTCCCTGTTCTATCACTGCTGCACTTTTCTTGGTTCAATGAAAGTTCATTTTTATATTAATTTATGAGATTCCCACCATGATACCATTGATATGGCATATAGCAACCATAGTAGTGATGACATACAACATTATATAGCAATTAACAGCATACCATTCAGTTCATTGACTGTTTCCATCCAAAATCAAACCCCCTTGAGGTACAGACTGGACTCCTCCAGCCTCCTGCATCACCCACCAAGTGCACCCAGTTCCTCGAGAAAACGCAATCCCATGAATGGGTTTACCTTTGCCTGAGGCAGGAAGAACCCAGACTGTTTTCCCCAACATATTTTTTACGTCCACTACAGGGACCCTATCCCCTTCCACAGTACGTAAGGGTTCTGATTGGGCAGGGCCAGCTCGATTGGCAGATCCCCTTGTGTTGACTAACCAGGTGGCCTTTCCTAAATGTGTATCCCAGTGTTTAAATGTTCCACCCCACCGTTGCTCTCAGTGTAGTCTTTAACAGTCCATTGTACCGTTCAATTTTCCCAGAGGCTGGTGCGTGATAGGGGATGTGATACACCCACTCAATGCCGTGCTCTTTGGCCCAGGTGTCTATGAGGTTGTTTCAGAAATGAGTCCCGTTGTCTGACTCAATTCTCTCTGGGGTGGCATGTCACCACAGGACTTGTTTTTTGAGACCCAGGATAGTGTTTTGGACAGTGGTGTGGGGCACAGGATATGTTTCCAGCCAGTTGGTGGTTGCTTCCACCATTGTAAGGACATGGTGCTTGCCTTGGCAGGTTTGTGGGAGTGTGATATAGTCAATTTGCCAGGCCTCCCCATATTTATATTTCAGCCATCATCCCCCATACCACAAAGGCTTTACCCGCTTTGCTTGATTGATTGCAGCGCACGTTTCACATTCATGGATAGCCTGTGCAATAACCTCTATGGTCAAGTCCACCCCTCGATCACGAGCCCATCTATATGTTGCATCTCTCCCTTGATGGCCTGAGGTATCATGGGCCCACCGAGCTTGAAATAACTCACCCTTATGTTGCCAGTCCAGATCCACCTCAGCCACTTCAATCTTGGCAGCCTGATCTACCTGCTGGTTGTTTCTATGTTCTTCAGTGGCCCGACTCTTGGGGATGTGAGCATCCACGTGACGTACTTTCACAACCAGGTTCTCTACCCAGGCAGCAATATCTTGCCACAGTGTGGCAGCCCAGATGGGTTTGCCTCTGCGCTGCCTGTTGCTTTGCTTCCACTGCTGTAACCAGCCCCACAGGGCGTTTGCCACCATCCAGGAGTCAGTATAAAGATAGAGCACTGGCCACTTTTCCCATTCAGCAATGTCTAAGGCCAGCTGGATGGCCTTTACCTCTGCAAACTGGCTCAATTCACCTTCTCCTTCAGCAGTTTCTGCTACTTGTCGTATAGGACTCCATACAGCAGCCTTCCATCTCCAGTGCTTTCCCACAAGGCGACAGGACCCATCAGTGAACAGGGCATAATACTTTTCATATTTTGGCAGTTTGTTATACAGTGGGGCTTCTTCAGCATGTGTCACCTCCTCCTCTGGTGATATTCCAAAGTCTTTGCCTTCTGGCCAGTCCATAATCACTTCCAAGATTCCTGGGCGACTGGGGTTTCCTACTCGAGCCCGCTAGGTGATCAGTGCAACCCATTTACTCCACGTAGCATCAGTTGCATGGTGTGTAGAGGGGACATTTCCTTTGAACATCCAGCCCAGCACTGGCAGTCGGGGTGCCAGGAGCAACTGTGCTTAGTACCAACCACTTCTTGTAGGGGAATAGACAGGGATCGGCGACCGGAAGATTACGGGATGTGACGGAAAGATAGACTCCTCCCCATAGGAGTGGCAGGAACAGGAAGCGCAAGAGCTATATAAGCGTGTGACGCAGCTAAATAAACGGACATTTTGCATCCATCATATTGATGTCTGTGCATCACTGTCCCCAGGGTGGGTAGAGCCCTGTGTCCCGGAGATATGTGGCCCAAGATAAGTTCTCCCGTAGAAGCGCACAGGTACAACTTCTGAAGCAGATCGAACCCCTTCATACGCTGCCAATATCTCTTTTTCAGTTGGAGTATAGTGGGCTTCAGACTCTCTGTATCCCCGACTCCAAAACCCTAGGGGTTGACCTCGGGTCTCCCCATGTGCTTTCTGCCAGAGGCTCCAGGTAGGGCCATTCTCCCCGGCTGCGGTGCAGAGCACATTTTTTACATCTTTTCCTGCCCAGAGTGGCCCAAGGGCTACTGCATGAACTATCTCCTGTTTAATTTGTTCAAAGGCTTGTTGTTGTTCAGGGCCCCATTTGAAAGCATTCTTCTTCTGGGTCACTTGATAGAGAGGGCTTACAATTAGACTGTAATGTGGAATATGCATTCTCCAAAAACTCAAAACGCCCAAGAAAGCTTGTGTTTCCTTTTTGCTAGTTGGTGGAGACGTGGCTGCTGTTTTGTTGATCACATCCATTTGGATCTGTAGTCGTCAGGGATCTTTCCAGCTTCTCATGCTCTGCCATGTGGGCAAGAGGCTGGGAGGGGTGGGGCCACAGCCAAGACAGCTGACCCCAACTGGCCAATGGGATGTTCATTCCATACCATGTAACGCCATGAACAGTACATTAATTGGGACAGTTGGCACATAGGTTTGGTAGGGGTAAGGGGTAGTTGTGGCTTGGGGACTGGTGGTATTGGGTGGCTGTCACATGCTGTTTGTTTTGGTAGTTCATTCCCCCTTCCCCCCCCCGCCCCAGGTTTTGTACCTCTCTCATTGTTTTCCTCTTCACTGCATTATTTTTGCTGTTATTGTTTTATTTTATTTCTTAAACTGTTCTTATCTCAGCCCATGAGCTTTACCCTTCTGATTCTCTCCCCTATCCTGCGAGTGGGGGAGTGAGCGAGTGGCTGTGTGGGGCTGAATTGCCGTCTAAACCACAACACGGGCAAGAAGATAATTCATTAAAATTTTTAGTGTGTTTTCCTCAAAGACAGAAAGAAATGTATAGTCAAAAATATCAAATCTATTTAATATCTTGAATAAAAGTGGAAATTTGGTGATGAAAATAAAACCCACTACACTTTCAGTGTAGGAAACTGCAGGAACTGTCATTTTCTCCTGCTCAGGAGTTGCTCTGGAAACCAGTCACAGCCAAGTAACAAACCACTACAGCTTGCATCAACTATAATTTAAAATAGGAGATAGCTGTAAGCTACATAAATCCCCAGCTGACAACTGATTTCCTAGGAGAGGCTGGGGGACCTGTAGCCCCCCGACAACCAGTGCATGGTGCGGATTGTGGTCCCACAGTTCAGAAGTGTCCACTTGGCCATTCAGCCTTCCTTGAAGACTTGGGTCAGATCCATCCCAAGCTATGCAATTTCTGGAATAAAAGCCCATGATTTGGAGTACTGCAAATCAGTTCTTTCCTTTGATTAGTGTGATTTGAACAGATGGAATATCTCTATGGGAAGGAGAAGACTTCTATCAAAACAATATGTAATTTTTGAAGAGCAAAAATTGAATATTGATTGCCCTTGGTGCTGTTGTCAGTTAGAAGGACATCAGCAAGATAGGAATTATGGCAAAGGTAATTTTCTGGCTTAATGAAATAACCCTTCAAGGTCTGATATTTTTATTTATATTCCATACATAGATACACATTTCAGTATAAAGCTAGTGACTACAGAGATGAGCACAGAGACAGTTTATGTAATGTTGCATTTCTATGGCACCTATCCTTATTATTTCATCTTCATTATCTCCTTTAATAATAGTAATAGAATAAATGTTGTATTTTCCACTGTGCACAATCTTGCAATACTTCCACAGTCACCACCATGTAGATGACAGTATATATGATCTTTGGGCACACCTGCAATTCAGTTTCTTTACCCAGAGATTATGCTGCCCTCCATGGGAAACAAGATATGTACTGACTATCAACACAATAGGATGGGAGGAAAGAAGTCTCATTGTCCTTCTCAATAAATCTTTAATTATTTTAGGGAAAAGATAATTGCTTAAAAAAGAAAGAGTGGAAGAGGTTGCTTTCCCCAGCCACACAACCACATAGACGCATGGACTGTATGCAAAAACAGTAATTAAGACACTTCTTTTGGACCAAGTCCCATCTTCTGTTCCAGTTCAGTGATCTCTCCGGTTGCTTGTTTAGATGGATGTCAGAAACAGCAATGGGGAAGGATTTTGTATAGCTTGGGGTTTTTTTTGAAGGACGGCAGAAATGACTGCTTTGACTTAGTCTTTCCCCAAAAGACAGTCCATAGCTCATAAAGCCTAAGAAGTTTTCTCTTTCCCCTTCAAACTCAGATACCTTATTGATCTTTTTATTGACAGTTCATGTCTCTCTTCTGGCTTTTGTGAATTTGTATACTTATTTGTATTCATATTTGTATATGAATTTGGTCACCAGAGAGGAAAGATCAGGGCCTGCCCCTCCTCCTCCCCTTGTGAGGAAGCTGTAGACTGTGATGAGGTGTCCCCTCATTCTCCTCTTCTCCATCCTGAATAAATCAAGTTACTTTAGCTGCTCCTCATACAGTTTCTCCTCTAAACCCTTCACCGACTTCGTAGCCCTTCTCTGGACACTCTCTAGTAGCTTTATATCCTTAATATACTGTGGCGCCCATAACTGCACACAGTACTCGAGGTGAGGCCGCACCAGCGCAGAGTAGAATGGGACAATCACCTCCCTCGACCACCTAGCAATACAGTGCTTGATGCACCCCAGGACTCGGTTGGCCCTCTTGGCTGCCAGGGCACACTGTTGGCTCATGTTCAACTTGCTGTTGATCAGAACCCCCAGGTCCCTCTCTGCAGAGCTGCTCTCCAGCCTCTTGTTCCCCAGCCTCTATGTACAGCCAGGGTTGCCGTGCCCCAGGTGTGAAATCCGGCACTTCCCCTTGTAAGACTTCATACGGTTGGTGATTGCGCAACTCTCTAATTTGTCTAGATCCCTCCGCAGGGCCTCTCTGCCCTCGAGAGTGTCAACAGCTCCTCCCAATTTTGTGTCATCAGCAAACTTAATTAGTATTCTTTCAAGTCCTGGATCCAAGTCATTTACAAACAGATTAGAGAGTACTGGCCCCAAGATGGATTCCTGTGGAACCCTGCTAGTGACAGGCTGCCAGCCTGATGTAACCCCATTTACTATGACCCTTTGAGCCCGATCCATCAGCCAATTGCTTACCCATTGTATTACATGTTTATCCAGCTGTGTGCTGGACATTTTGTTCAGGAGGATACTGTGAGAGACAGTATTGAAAGCTTTACTGAAATCCAAAAAGATCACGTCGACTGGCTTCCCTTGGTCAACTAGATGAGTGGCCTTGTCATAGAAGGAAATCAAGCTTGTTAAGCAGGACTTTCCCCTTGTGAACCCATGCTGGCTGGGATCAATGACTGCATTGTCTTTCAGGTGTTTTTCAATAACTCCCAGAATAATCTCCTCCATAATTTTACCAGGCACAGAAATGAGACTGACAGGCCTGTAGTTACCGGGGTCATCCCTGTTGCCCTTCTTGAAGACTGGACAACATTTGCCAGCTTCCAGTCAACTGGGACCTCTCCAAATTCCCAGGATCATTGAAAAATCATTGAGAGAGGTCTCACTATGACATCAGCCAGCTCTTTAAGTACCCTCGGATGAATCCCATCAGGCCCCATCAACTTATAGGGATCCAGCTGGAGCAGCAAGATCCACACAAGTTTGGTGTTGATTGGGAGTTTATCATTCCCACAGTCATGGTTCTCTAGCCCAGGGCTCTGGGGGTCCCTTCTTATTGTCTCTCACAGCACTGGCCAGCTTCAACTCTAATTGAGCTTTGGCCACACGAATTTTCCCCCTACAGTGGCGAACAGCATCCCTATAGTCCTCCCATGTCACCTAACCTTGCTTCCACTGGCCATATGCTTTTTTTTTTCTCCTTGTTTCTAGAAGAATATCCCATGTCAGCCAAGCCAGCCTTTTGCCTCACCTGCTTGACTTCCTACACTTTGGGATTGCCTGCTCCTGTGCTCTTAGGAGGTGGTACTTAAAAAGCAACCAGCACTGATGGACTCCAGCACAATTAAAACTAATACTAAAGAATTTAAGTGCTTTTCCACATGAAAAGCATTAGAAACATCATATAATGCTGTTGATGTGAATCTCTCTGTCGTTTATATGAGGATTTCCACCACAATGTTTTGTGTCTTGCTTGCTTTTTTTTTCTCCCTCATTTCCCCCACCTTCTCTGTGCCAGGTCTATCTCTTTGAATATCCCTCTCACTTTACACAGTCATGTTTTTCTTTAAATAGCTCACTGAAGTGTAACTGTATAGGAATTTATTGGGAGTACATCAATGGCTCAGTGCTCCACAGGGAGCTACTGAGGGCCAAGTTATTACTATACTCTGAAACAGCTGGTTCCTGTTGGGTCTGAGATCCTGTATATGTAACGTTAGGGTAGGTAAGCAACAGGCAGTGCTGTGAGACCTTTGCATCTTATGGCTTTTCCTAGTGTAAGAGCAACACTAGATAAATATATATGTATATAAACAAAGAAAGAAAAAGCACTACTGTGGCTCATCTGTCTGTAAGGATTGTGTAAATCACCATATTACTGAGTATGCTAATTTACATCTTGACGTCCTAAGGCTACCAGCCAGACCACAGTGCATGCTGCGACTTGGCTGTAGGAGAAGCTTGAGTCTGCCTGTGAAAATTATTGTGTGATGGAGTACATGCAAACACAGACATTATTGCCACTCCTTTATGTAGACAACCACACCAGCACATAGTCCCTGCAAAAATACTTAGTGATTCTATTTGCTTAGTGAGGAAAAGTCAAGCCTTTTAAAGATGGATAGTACTTCCTATTTTTTATAGAAAATTTTTATACTATAGAAGTATAGTATAGTATAGTATGGACTTATAGAAAGTTTTTATGGAGTGAAATGGAGAAGTAAAGAATAGTGCTAAACACATCTCTGGTTTTCATTATCTAATCAAAAAGTGTGTTGAGGACTTTAAATCTATATTGCAATCCATAGATCATGAAATTTCTGGTTTATTGGACATGCCATTTCAAGTGACAAAATCAAATACAATTTGGTTTCAGCCAGCTCCAAAGATATTAGCACCCCATAAAGTAATGATCTTGACTGAGTAAAAAAAAAAAAAAAGAGTAGATAATCTCAAATTAAATTTGTTAAGTGAGCAGGACAGGCTCTTTTGTTCTACAACAGTTGTTAGACTATGGTATAATCCAGGGAGATGGGAAGAGAGCCATGAATGCAGAATAAAGTCCAGAGATTTCAGATGATTTCTAGTGGCAGTAAACACATCTACTGTCTTTAAAAAATCCACTCTTGAAATGGAGCAAAAAATGACATAATAATATCATAAACATTATTTTCAAAAACATTATTTCTGTGATGGACTATTTAAATAAAATGCTGAGCTAAAGGGAGGAATGAAAGAAAGGGGAGTACTTGGCAGAAACCTGGTTACAGCAAATGGAAGTTTATCACCATTTGCAAATTGTGTGTGTAGGATGAACACTCATCTTCAGAAGAAGCCATAGGTGTACAGGTTCTTCTACAGCTATGGGGAACATACTGCTCATTTGGCTAATTCTGGCTAATTTTGGTGGCTTATTCTAAGGGAATTTTTAATTTGCTGTAATTTCTCCTGCTTTATTCCTGCTGAGGATGCAGGCATGTGTTTATGTGGAGCTCAGTAGGCACACCTTTACTTATCTTCCACCTTACTCATGCTGCTTGAGCTGTGGAGAGACTCAGCAAGACAGTGGAGAAGGAAACTGTAGTTCAGAGACCAAGCGAATCATCACACTTAGATGAAACTTGAGAGCTCTTTCACATGTTTTTGCAATGATGTAGAGTGAACTAGGCTAATTTTACTAACAGAACTAACTCTTGATAGTCAAGACTAGCAAGTTGAAAAGACTGTCTACTTGCATTTCTCTGTCATCTATGCTTATGCTTATCTTGGTCTCAGTCATGTAGTCTGCACTGTTACTGTCTCATTAATAGCTATCCCCAGTATGCATCATCATCATGGCTTTGCAAAATATGGTAAACTCTATTTCCTGCATTTCATGTTGGAGAAAACATATGGAGAGAGACATTTTTCTCATTCTGGCATTTGCAGTTTTCCCTTAGTGAGAGTTATCTGTGTGTATACCAAAGGGAAAAAAATCTAGAAACAGAATTAACAGAAATTTAATCTTAAAAATAAATGATAGAATATAAGGCTATCATGACACACTCAAAGTGGAAAAGGGGATTTGAAAAATAATTTCTGATTTTTTTGTTCACATGAAATAAGTAGAAAAAATAGGGGTTGAAAGAGTGAGAAGTCCAGGAAATAATCTTATTTTTCTTTAGAAATGTTCTTGTACGTTTACATTTTCTTGCTTTGTAAGATGTAATTGCCCATGTAAAACAATTTCTTATGAACATATGGCAGTGGAAGGACAGAAAACCCACCAGAATAATTCTCTATGTCACCAGGGGGTTTGTTTGAAATGATATATAATGGCTAACACCTAGGAAGGAAACTGAAAGAATTCTGACAGACCTGGAAAATCCATCTCACTGCTTGTGCAGAATCATTAACTTAAGTTGCTAGCTTGCAAAAAATGTCTCTAGATTTTTATTAAGGTAAAAAATTGTGTCTATCTCAGGCTGTGAGAACATCATCTTATATAATCAAATGACAAAAGGCAGCTTTTAAGTTGAGCTCAGCTGCTTAACTCTCTATATGTACTTTCCTATCCATTCCAGCTGTGAGATTAAATTCATTAGCTTAAAAGTTAGATAAGCGAAGGAACCAGCAGCTAACATGTCTTACTCCACAATTTGGGATTATTTAGTTAAAACAGAGTGTGTGGACAGTTCTTAGGTGCTTCAGTGAAAAGCCTGTTATCTTGGTTTAATTTTTGACTGTCGGGACCAAAATGGTAGACATTGCACTAAAGTGCTCAGGTTCCATTTTGGCAGCTCTGATGTGGAGTAATTCCTGGAGGAGACTGATGACAAATAAGATGGAGGAAGTAGCATCCTAAACTGCCAAAGTTGTTTGGTGTTTAAATATCAAAGTCCTAACATCATTCACAAGGATCTTTATCTCAGCTGAATCACAGCAGCTCAGCTGATGGGTAGTACCATGTGTGACTGTCATATTTCATTTGGATTTGGTCATGTGTCAATATACTTATACATACAGAGATATACCTCAAGGATAATAATTACTATTAAGGATAATAAGATGCACTTAAACAGGCATGCACAAGTTTCACACATAACATTTTCAATATTCTAGTCCCAGAGAATTTTTATTTCCTAGCCTGCTGAAGAGACTTGCCCTGATTTACTGCATGTTTTAAAGAAGTGAACTTAATTGCATTCAGTAATTCTTATTTATACTGGCACTATTCATAAGATACGTAAGACACTGGTAGGTTTTGAACAAGCTCTCTTGTCATTAAATTCAATGAGAAATGCAGGTATCGAACACCTTTGAAATGGAGCACAGCAACTCAATGACTAAGGCTCTTGTCTCATGGGAATTTATAAAAATAAACACAATTATATTATTCTTTGAATCCATCTTTGGCTAGCAAACATTTAGGCCAATGAAGCAATGCTATTCTTTTAATTCATTGCAGCTGAGTTTAGGTTCTGTCTCACAGCATGTGAATTATTATTAAGGTACTTTTAGTTTGTAACATTGGAATAGACTTTCACTGCAGTTTAAACTCATATATTGTAGGACAGAGAAAAGGTATAATTTGAAGGTAATATTAAAGGTGAGTTAGGGGTCTGCGAGCAGAGGGCGCTCTCGGCTCCTAGGAGTGAGCTGACCATTTGGTCATTTCTTGGGAAGAACAAATGGTCATAGTCCTGGTGCCTGAAGAAGGGTGAGCCCACATCTGGCAAGGGAAAAAGTCACAATACGACACCACTTGAGACAATCTTTTCTGCATGTGCAAGTGTGAGTTTCTGGCCATCCTTACTCTGGGATCTGTCCTAGTGCACCCCAAACTTGTGTGGCCACAGGCCCTCTTTCTAGCAATTCTGTGGGGTAAGAGGACACAAGACCTGCCATATTTTGTCTTCTGAGAATGCTGTTCCAGTAAAAAAAAAGTCTTGGAATTTGTCTTTTTACAGGACAAAATTGTAACATTTCTGTAACATTCTTGTAACAGAAAAAGCTTGAAGGGAGTTTCCAGTGTCTCACAAGATAAGCCCGTGTCCCAAGTGTTTCTGATGTGTTCATCTGTGTCACTCACTAACAGTCTTTGTAGTAAAATCCAGTATGCAAAAGCCTTCTCCTTTCAATTGGAGTTTGTACTGTGCTTAACAAAGCAGTTGACTGAGGTACACTAACATAAGCACTCTCAATCTGATGTAAGAGAACAACCCCTCCTTGGAAAGAACAGGTATTGTACATGTTTAGCGTGAATCTAGACTCCTTTAGTATTTAATGTAAGCTTAGGGATGGGATATCTTGACCATCAGTGATTATCCATTTAATCAAGGACAAGCATTCCTTTTAGAAGAAAATTATGGAAAGTTGGCAAGAGAAAATAGCCTTAAATTGTCCTTGCATAACATGTGACCATATATATGGGTAAAAAGGGTTAGGGTACTTCATCTGTAAAGACCACCAAGACCCACGAAGAGAGGAAGGCATGCACAGAAGAATCTGAAGCAGAGCCAAGAAGAGTGACTTAATGCCATTATGCAACCTCTGTAGATTAGAATGAATATGTATTAGATAGGCAGAATATGTATGGACTTATTGTATAAATATAATGAGGTAGCCGGCTTCGGTGTGCTTGATTTGTGGAAAACCACCGAGCACCCAGGCTTGCGCAGCCCTGAAATAAATTAGCAATGTCTCTCCTGAGTGTGTGATTATTGACTCATTGCACACCAGGCAATGAATCTGCTTTTCGGACAACAAATCCACTTTAGTTGGTTTGCGAGGTTTCCACACTCCATCTCCTAACAGCTAAGACATAGTAACTGACTTAGCACTTATAGCCTGTTTCAGTTCAAAATACAATACAAAATATAACTCAAGTGATAAGCTGAGACCAGAATCAAACCTATAGACAGATATTTAAACATACAGTTTTTAGAATGGCCTAAAAGCTAGATAGAATATTTTACATTTTCCTGGGTTTTGTAAGTTGCATAATAAGTTGATCTTATTTTCCCTCTAGTAGCTGGGAAAGTTGACTTAGAACACTATTAAACAAGGGCTATAATTGAAAATCCATAAGAGTAAAGAAATTAGTTGCCGTCACCCTTTAAGATTTTTGGAAATACTGCTAATAATCTATCTAGAGACTTTATAGAAATCCTAGTAGCATTTTTCATTCTCTTTCCCAGCTAATTTTTTCTACTGAGTCAAATGCTGAAGTTTCAATGAGCTTATGGAGATGACTATGCTCTATGTTCACTTAAAATTGCATAAAGCATACTGCAGTTTCTTACCATAAAATCATCCATCATATGAATCTTCTCTGAAAAGTGTTAGAAGTGTTAGTCTCTAGGGTTCGCAGTTTCTGTAATTGTCAAGAAGTTTAAAATGTTTCTTAGCTGAAAGCAGATATTCACTTACACTTGAGGATGGTTGAATTTTGATGGATTAAAATATGTATTTTTACAATTTCCAGGAAAAAAAAAAACCAAACCTATTACACAGAAATGGAAAATAATTCAGTCTGCAAGCGTTGTGGTTCAGCCTCAGCTGGCAACTGAACACCACGCAGCCGCTTGCTCACTCCCCTGGGTGATCAGTGCAACCCATTTACTCCACGTAGCATCAGTTGCATGGTGTGTAGAGGGGACGTTTCCTTTGAACATCCAGCCCAGCACTGGCAGTCGGGGTGCCAGGAGCAACTGTGCTTAGTACCAACCACCGCTAAAGCAGCTCCAACCCTTTCTTATGCTGCGAATATCTCTTTTTCAGTTGGAGTATAGCGGGCTTCGGACCCTCTGTATCCCCGACTCCAAAACCCTAGGGGTCAACCTCAGGTCTCCCCATGTGCTTTCTGCCAGAGGCTCCAGGTAGGGCCATTCTCCCCGTCTGCAGTGTAGAGCACATTTTTTACATCTTGTCCTGCCCGGACTGGCTCAAGAGCTACTGCATGAACTATTTCTCGTTTAATCTGTTCAAAGGCTTGTCGTTGCTCAGGGCCCCATTTGAAATCACTCTTCTTCCAGGTCACTTGATAGAGAGGGCTTACGATCAGACTGTAATTTGGAATATGCATTCTCCAAAAACCCACAACGCCCAAGAAAGCTTGTGTTTCCTTTTTGCTAGTTGGTGGAGACATGGCTGCTATTTTGTCGATCACATACTTGGGAATCTGACAAGGTCCATCTTGCCATTTGATTCCTAAGAACTGGATCTCTTGAGCAGGTCCCTTCACCTTACTTTGTTTTATGGCAAAACCAGCTTTCAGAAGGATTTGGACTGTTTTCTCTCCTTTCTCAAAAACTTCCTCTGCTGTATTGCCCCACACAATGATGTCATCAATGTATTGTAGGTGTTCGGGAGCTCCACCTTGTCCCAATGCATTATGGATCAGTCCATGGCAAATGGTAGGGCTGTGTTTCCACCCCTGGGGCAGTCGATTCCAGGTGTACTGGACGCCCCTCCATGGGAAAGCAAACTGTGGCCTGCACTCTGCTGCCAGAGGGATTGAGAAGAATGCATTAGCAATATCGGTTGTGGCATACCACTTGGCTGCCTTGGACTCCAGTTCGTACTGAAGTTCTAGCATGTCTGGCACAGCAGCACTCAACGGTGGAGTGACTTCATTCAGGCCACGAGAGTCTACTGTTAGTCTCCACTCTCCATTAGACTTCTGGACTGGCCATATGGGACTGTTAAAGGGTGAGTGGGTCTTGCTGATCACTCCTTGGCTCTTCAGTTGGTGAACGAGCTCATGGATGGAATCAGGGAGTCTCAGTTGGTGCAATATTGCCGTCGGTGCACTGTTGTGGTGGCAATTGGCACCTGTTGTTCTTTGACCCTCAGCAACCCCACAACAGAAAGGTCCTTCGAGAGACCGGGCAAGGTAGACAGCTGTTCAGTTTCCTCCGTCTCCAAAGGCAGCTACACCAAAAGCCCACCTGTAGCCTTTTGGGTCCTTGAAATACCCTCTCCTGAGGTAGTCTATGCCAAGGATGCACGGAGCCTCTGGGCCAGTCACAATGGGGTGCTTTTGCCACTCATTCCTGGTTAGGCTCACTTCGGCCTCCAATACAGTTAGCTCTTGGGATTCCCCTGTCACTCCAGCAATGCTGATGGGTTCTGCCCCTATATAGTTTGATGGTATGAGGGTGCACTGTGCACCAATGTCCACTAAATGACCCACTCATGTGGGTCGGACGTGCCAGGCCATCGGATCCACACAGTCCAGTAAACCCGGTTATCCCTTTCCTCCACCTGGCTGGAGGCAGGGCCCCTCTAGTCCTGATCATGGCAGTCACAACTCACTTCCTGTAAACGTGAATCAAGCGTCTCTCCATTAAGCTCAGAAATAAAATCAGCACTTCTACTCCTCTGTCTGGGGACTTGCTCGCTGGAAACTGGAGCAGCAGCTCTCCTGGAGAAACTCCCCTGAGTAATTGTTCTCCCTTGCAGCTCACATACCCGTGCCTCTAAGGCTGAGGTAGGCTTGCCATCCCACTTCTTCATGTCCTCTCCGTGGTCACGCAGGTAAAGCCGTAGGGTGGCCCATGGTTTGTATCCTCTCCTTTGATGCTTATTCCTAACAGCTGAGACACTACTCTGTCGAGGTGGGGAGCAAGACTTATCTTCTTTGAGTTCCTGGACCTCTTGGGATAGTTTCTCCACAGCAGAGGCGAGCGAGGAAGAGAGATTTGTTTCATAATCCCAGAGTCTATCAATCACCACTGTTGGTGTCTCCTTGGTGGGTGATGTGGGAGGATGGAGGAGTCCGATGTTTACCTCAAGGAGATTTGACTTTGGGTGAGAAGAGCCAATGAATTAAATTGTATGAGGTTAATTGCTATATAATACTGTATATCATCACTAGTATGTTGGCTATATGCCATATCAATGGTATTACAGTAAGAATCACCTAAATTAATGAAAAATGAACTTTGATGAAACCAAGCAAAGTGCAGTGGTGATAGAATGGACTGGTGCAGCGATAATGGAACCAGAACTTGCTTCAGCATGCAACAGTCCAATACCACTCACCATCTCTCCTGCCCTGAAGGACTGGTATGATAGATGGAGCCCAAAGTCATGGGCTAAATGAAGTCTGCAAGCTTTTTATAGGCGTGGCCCAGAGCCTAAAGGAATGGTATATGTGCGTTTATATCAAAAGACAGGAAAGGTGGTGGTGATTAACTGGGATGTATTGGAAAGTGTGGGCCCTGGGCATGATGTACATGGTATAGAATTAGGGGTGGGTACTGTCCTGGTTTTGGCTGGGGTAGAGTTAAATTTTCCTCCTAGTAGCTGGTATAATGCTGTGTTTTGGCTTGAGTATGAGAATAATATTGATAACTCACTGATATTTTAGTGCTGGCACTAGTCAAGAACTTTTCAGCTTCTCATGCCCTGACAGCAAGAAGCTGGGAGGGGGCACAGCCAGGACAGCTGACCCAAACTGGCCAAAGGGATATTCCATACCATGTGATGTCATGCTCAGTATATAAACTGGGTGAAGTAAGCTAGGGGACAGCGACCACTGCTCGGGAATGGGCTGGGCGTCTGTTGGCCGGTGGTGAGCAATTGCATTGTGAATCACTTATTTTGTATATTCTATCATTATTATTATCATCATCACTAGCATTATCATCATTTTCCCTTCCCTTTCAGTCCTATTTAACTGCCTTTATCTCAACCCACAAATTTTTTTTTTTTTTTTCTGGTTCTCTCCCCCATCCCACTTGTCAGGGGGAAGAGAGCAAATGGCTGTGTAGTGTTTAGCTGCCTGCTGGGTTAAACCACAACCCACCTATAAAGACAGTACCTTTGCCAAGCCTCCAGACTGCTAACCTCTTATTGCTCAGCTTCTTCCTCCAAACCTACTTCTGATTGCAAAGAAATTTGATGGATAACAGACGGTACGTGTCCTGCTGCAGAACGTGCATGCAACAGAAGGAAAAACTCCCGCTCCATTATTACTTTACAAGTGTAATGCCCTTCCACCTTGTCCACGTTTGGGTTTTTTTTCAGACTGGAAAGACCTGGTAATAGAACTGGCTTATCATCTATATGGAAGATGACTAGCATTTGTTGGCATTAATGATAACTAAAGAAATTAAAGAAATAATAACTACTACAATTTTAATATGTATGACTTGATGACATCAGTTAATCTAATTTTTATGCTTCACTTCAGTATTAGTCTTGAGAGAGTATGCATTTCTAAGCAATTTTTACAACCTATGATTAACGATTACCTTCTGAAGGTAGAACATTAATACAGTCCCTGAGTAGGTATGTTCATCCAAGAGACTGAATGTTTAAAGGCAAAGCAGAATCACAGAGCACAGGCAATGCCATGTTGTCCATATTGTTGAAAGTACTGTTTCGTCAATACCACTGAAGTGAAGCTGTGTCATGTTGAACCATTTTTTCAGGAAGATCTTGCATGGTGAGCTTGCACGGTTTGGCCTTAATGAGAAAATTATGATGCATTTTCAAGTGTAAATTTTCAGTATTTGCTCAGCTGAAAGCCTTATTGTTTCATAGTTTGATTTTACAGGTAATCAAAAATGACTACATCCTAGTGGTGATCTTCTACTCTAATTTCACTCAGTAAGCTTTCAAACAGTCTCAAAGTCAAGCCAGACCTCAAACCAAACTCTAAAAAGCCATGAACTCTCTTCTACATGTGGACATATATTTTTATTATTATTAATCTGAATCACTTGACTTTACAGTGATTTATGGATCTTTATGAGATGGAGCCTTGCAACACAGTGTGGTCACCATGGGCAGAATATGAGTCTCAGTAGGGAACATGCAGGTGGCGTAAAGCTCTGCTCAGCCCTGCCTTGAAAACAGCAGGGTTCTGCATTTACCAACATTATGGTGCTTTAAACGAGGCAATATAGATGTGGCATAGGGATGTTCTCACCAAATCTCTGTAGACTACTCCCAAATTAGTAATAACCAGCCCTTGACTGGGGTAGTGAATATGGGAGCTGAGCTGAGATTGGGGTCTAAGACAGAAGGTAAGTGAGCTGGAGTAGGTGGCTGGATGCAAAATAGGGAGTGTGCAAGGATGATCAATTAGTGAGATTCCTGGGAAAGCAGGAGGTGGCAAGTACTGGAAGTCACCTTTGACAGCCAGTTCTACCCAGTCACATCCAGCCCAGCCCTCATCAACCATTTGACTCATGGCACTGTGCAGTTAAGACGCAATCTAACTTTCTCTAAATTCAGGTGAGGCTTCTTACTGATTTCAGTGCGAAGCCAATCCCCTGTGATAACATTTGGTACCATGTGTTTAAATACTGTTACCCTCATATTCTCTTTGCATATTTTACTTTTCCTCTGTAATCACCTACTGTATAACTATTTCAATGGTAAATACTTGGTGGGCAAAGATGCCCTGTAAACAGACACCCAGTTCTAGAAGAAACATTTCTTTTGTGCAAATAAGTAATGTAAGTAATGTACTGAGAAACTTACCCATAAGTCTGGTCCTGAGATCTTCATTCTGGGAATAGTCTCACTAATGCAAGATTGCCTGTGGTTGTGGTGTTTTATTCTGTTTAATGTAAATAATGCAAACCAGAATAAAATAACTAATTATTCCAACATATTAGAATGCGTGCATTGAAATTTTGGTTCTTGCTTGGTACCTACCTCCTTTGAAGTGTTCTGAAAAAAAGGTCATTGCACTTAAAGAGTACTCCATAATACAGGGAAAGATTTTTGTCTTGTGTAAATGTCATTGCCACAGACTAATATAGCAAGATTACTACTACTACAGAGTTAAAGAAAATGGGAATGGATGTGTTGGGTTTTGGTTTTTTGTTGTTTTTTTTTTTTTAAGGAATCTACAATGTACTGTAAGGATCATTTGAAGTATATATTATTTATAATGATAAAAATGTCATATCATGCATTGGTCTAATATTATGACTAATGTGGTAGAAAGACATATTTTAGTTTGTGTCAGCCTATTTTTTAAAATTATGTATTAAATTAACAAATCACATTTTTCTTTTAAATGTAATGTTTCCCTCCCAGCCCCCAATTCTGAAGTGATGTTTTGTAAGGGTTGTGGTTGCTGTAATGCCGTCACACAGAGTGAGTGATCACTCCTGCCTCTTAATGAGTGCAAACCACAAAAGACAAAATCCTTCTGCTGGGTGGGAGATGGATGAGAAATTAAATTCTAAACTGTAATGTTCTGGAGTAGATGATAAAAGTATGGAAACTTTCAAAGAAAATCTTCAGGGATTAAAATTAAAACTCGTTTGTTTGCAGATATAATGAGTACTCAGTGTATTCTTAATATATTTTGGGAGTTTGTGGAATATTTCATAAAAAACCCCTGTAAGGAACAAGAATGCTCTCAATTTTCTACTTCTCTGCTATTTGCAATTACTTAAGTGCACAATATGCTTTTAAAGCAGCATCTTGAAAACAGTATGTTACATACACATTGTGTAGAAATCTACAACCACAGTATCCTGAAAGGAAGCACTCATAACAGTAATTCTTTTCTTTGACATCTAAACCTATCAATAAATTTTTATGAGCTAATTTATTCTTAAGTTGAAGAGGTTATAGTTTCTAAGGGCCAGATAGAAACTGGTCCTGAAACACGTGAAAATATACTCATGACCAATAGCAATAACACTATTGTTAACAGAAAGTATTTACATGGAGATCAGTAATATTTTCTTCTTCATACACAGAAACTTGTATTTAAGAGAGCACTGAAAGATTTGATGAAAATTAATTGCTCAGTATACTTAGTTTTCTAAAGAGAAGGGAAAAGAAAGCTATTAGGTAAATTTGGTAAATTATGTGATCTGCTGCTAATGGAAAATTCATAGAGTTAGATCAGGTAGATCAGGCTGCCAAGATTGAAGTGGCTGAGGTGGATCTGGACTGGCAACATAAGGGTGAACTATTTCTAGCTCGGTGGGCACATGATACCTCAGGCCATGAAGGGAGAGATGCAAAATACAGGTGGGCTCGTGATCGAGGGGTGGACTTGACCATGGACGTTATTGCACAGGTTATCCATGAATGTGACTCATGCGCTACAATCAAGCAAGCGAAGCGGTTAAAGCCTCTGTGATACGGGGGACGATGGCTGAAATATAAATATGGGGAGGCCTGGCAAATTGACTATATCACACTCCCACAAACCCGTCAAGGCAAGCGCCATGTTCTCACCATGATAGAAGCAACCACCGGCTGGCTGGAAACATATCCTGTCCCCCATGCCACTGTCCAGAACCCTATCCTGCGTCTCAAAAAACAAGTCCTTTGGTGACATGGCACCCCAGAGAGAACTGAGTCAGACAACGGGACTAATTTCCGAAATAACCTCATAGACACCTGGGCCAAAGTGCATGGTATTGAGTGGGTGTATCACATCCCCTATCACGCACCAGCCTCTGCGAAAACTGAACGGTACAATGGACTGTTAAAAACTACACTGAGAGCAATGGGGGGGTGGAACGTTCAAGCAGTGGGATACACATTTAGCAAAAGCCACGTGGTTAGTCAACACAAGGGGATCTGCCAATCAAGCTGGCCCTGCCCTGCCCAGCCAGAAATCCTACATCCTGTGGAAGTTCTTCCTGCCTCAGGCAAAGTCAAACCCATTCATGGGATTGCTTTTGCTCAAGGACCTGGGTGCACTTGGTGGGTGATGCAGGAGGATGGAGAAGTCCAATGTGTACCTCAAGGGAATTTGATTTTGGGTGAAAACAGCCAATGAACTGAATGGCACAATGCAAACTGCTATATATTATTGTATGTCATCACTATGTTGTATCAAGGATATCATAGTACAAATCTCCCAATCCATGGAAGATGAACTTTGATGAAACAAGCAAAGTGCAGCAGTGATGGAACGAAGTCTGAATTGGTATGCAGCAACCCAAAGCCACACACACCCCATCTCTCCCGCCCTGAAAGACTGATACGACAGATGGAGCCCAGAGTCATGGACTGGTGAACTCAATGGGCATTTTAATGGACATTTTACAGGGAAGGTCCATAAACTAAAGGAATGATGTCTGTGTATTATGTTAAAGGATGGGAAGGGGAGGGGTGGTGGTTGGTAAGGTTGTATTGGATGGTGTAGGACCTGGGCATGGTGTAAATCATATGGAATAAGGGGTGGAGAATGTGCTGGTTTTGGCTGAGAAGGGGTTAATTCTCTTCACTGTAGTGCTTGTGGTGGTCAGGGACCTTTCCATCTTCCTGTGCGGGCAGGAGGTTGGGAGGGGCAGGGCCACGGCCGGGGCAGCTGACCCCAACTGGCCAATGGGATGTTCAGTCCATCCCATGTGACACCATGACCAGCATATTCAGGGGGGCAGTTGCGGCTTGGGGAGATGCCGTGTCAGGTCGGTGGGTGGTGAGCGGCTGCGCTGCGTGGCTTTTTTTTGCAGTGGTTCATCCCCCTTCCCTTCCCTGCTCCCCCCCAGGTTTTGCGCCTCTCATTGTTTTCCTTTCCATTGCATTTCTGTTGTTATTTTATTTTAATTATTAAACTGTTCTTTTCTTGACCCATGAGCTTTCCTGCTTTTGCTCTTCTGAGTCTCTGCCCCATCCCACAAGGTTGTGTGCAGTGAGTGAGTGGCTGCGTGGTGCTTAGTTGCTGACTGCGGCTAAACCACGACAGCCAAAAAGATCTTTTATGTAGTTCTGTTCCCCTGCTTATCTTTTTAATGCTCATGGGGAAGAAGCTAACTCTGACAACATCAGTGTACTATGTACTATGTACTATGTACAATGAAGTTTTAATCTTGCTTAGGTCCTCCAGATGTTACAGTAATACAATAAAACCATAAATGGAGATACATCTTGGGCCCTGAGTGGCACAAATACATTTTTAGCTCCATTTTATGAATAAAATATTTATCAGTAATAGTGTTACGCAGTACATTCTGGCTGTAAAAATATGGAAATGAGAAGTGCTGACTTAATAGCAAAGATGAGACTGCTGTACAGATTCCCTAACATGTCTCAAGAGGTAACACTTCTCTGTGGAGCAATAAAAATCAAGACTTAGAGTAAGTAGTTGCAGAAGCGTCTGTATAGGAGAATACAGCTAGATATCAACAAATTTGCCTACACTATTGAGTTGTCCATTGTTTTGTACTGGTCCTACTGCCTAATCATTTACATCCCACATATATTAATTCTCCTGCAGGAGGTCTGGAGTGAAGACTAAGGGAAAAGCCTGGTGCAAGATCCCACACACTTGCATCTCTGGGTCTGGTCCAGTGCTTCATCATTAAAAATAAAGATACCCTCAGTGCAGAAGGTGGTTCACAACTCCCATCTCTCTGCTGACTACTACTCCTTCCATGTTAATTAATTAATTCAGGTATTTAGAGAGTGTGAATAAACTTTCTTTCCTCCCAGAAAAGCTAAATTAAATAGGGACTGTCGTAGGGTGTTTGCACCAGACTCACTACTGTTGCATTTTGGTCTTTAATTTAATATGCAGATTTAGTCTGATTAACCATGTTAAAGACCCCAACTATGGCAGTATTGCAGATCTTTCAAGGAGGCCTTTCCGTCTATCGGTTCTCTTAAAGGCTTTCTCTGCAAATTTCTGTTAACCCTCAAACAGTATTCTTTCCTTGATTCACTGACACTTTATTCCCAGGTTTTCTTATATTTCATTTCAAAAAGGAGGAAAGCTTGTGCTGGTCAGCCTTACAGCAATGAAGGGGTAGGAATAATGTTGGTTTTCTCCTGCCATATAAACCATCTCAAGCATAGCAAACATGAAATGATAGTTTTTGATTCTTGGAGAAGTAAGGAGGGGGGTTAGCAGAACTGGTACCTTGTACTTCCAGAAGGTAGACTTTGGCCTATTTAGGGGCCTGGCTGAAAGAGTCCCTTGGGAGGCATTCTTCAAGAAGGAAATTTTAAAGACGCAGGAGCAGGCCATCCTTATGTTCCAAAGACATGCCGGTGGGGACGAAGACTGAACAGAGAGCTTTGGCTGGAACTCAGGAAAAAAAAGAGTTGATGACCTTTGGAAGAAGGGGTAGGCAACTCAGGAGGACTACAAAGATGTCATGAGGTTATAAAGGGAGGAAATTAGAAGGGCCAAAGCCCAACTAGAACTTAATCTGGCTACTGCAGTAAAAGACAATTAAAAATGTTTCTATGAATATATTAGCAGCGTTGGACTTTAAAAGTGTGAAGGAGATGAGAGATTGGTCTCAGGTGGAGGATTCTGACCTGTAGCTAATGCACTGTAGTTTCAGTCCCAATTAGACTTGGCACAACTATGGCACCAAGCCACTCATACAGATTTTCAGTAATGTAAAGGTACAAATCCAGATAATCAGGGAAAATATAGGTGTTTATAAAAATTTAGTCACCTCTAGGATTGCTAAACAAGACTCTTTAAGATCACTGTTACTGGATCAATGTATTTTAGTTCAATCTTTGCACAAATACCCATTAAAAGGCCAGACTTCAGAACATCCATGGCTGGAGTTAGTTTCTCTTGTAGAATTTCTGGGAAAACACAGAATCCAGAGTCACTTTAATTTACCCGCTCAGTTCCAATAATAGTCTCCCAACAGCGTTATCTAGACCACAATGAATTACATGTATATATTTCTTTTTACTTATTTTTACACAAACATTTAATAAACACTGGAGATTTGGAAATCAAAACTACAGGCTTGGAAAATGTACTTAGCTGTACTTATTTAGGTGAGTTATTGGCTTTTCAACTAAATTCAGTAACAAAGAAATGCTTCTGATAATGCAGATTTCAGAAATTAGAGATGTGAAAGCATCTATCAAGGCTACAACAAGCCTGGTATAAAGAATCACCATATCCTGTTGCTGATATAGTTTGGCATACCACTTGGAAGTAATTTTTCTTATTTGAGTGGGGCTAGAGCTAGCATTCAACCTTGAAGAAATATTTCATTCAAGAATCTGTTCATAGACTTTTTATATTTAAAGGAATTCATAAACTGTAACAAAGCCATTTCAGCAGAAGTACTGAAATGAAAAAAGGGACTTTTTATCCTGCGTTCATCTGCCATTGTCAAAATTCAGAAAAGTCTTTACATTTTACTATGAAGAAAACTACGTAAGTACTAGTCTTCTTTAGAAGAGGACTCAGTGAGTATTATACAAGACTCCTGACAGTTTGTTTCCTTCAGATACCATGATTTTACATTTTAATTTGACCCGAGCAATATGCTGAGAAGTATTCAGCTGATAAAAGTCTTCTGTGAAACTGTCAAATTTTTGGCTCATTTTAATAAATAGTGAATTCATGTCAAAGAGACACTTCACCTTTGTTACAGTCAGCAGCATATTTATTTGTTTTTTTAGGAAGCTATAAAACCCCGATTAGAGCTTCAGCAAGCTTGTCACTAGAGACTCAGACTCAAGCCCTTTCAGTCATACAAGCCCTCTGCAATTTCCTTGGCAGGAAACTGGCACGAAAATTGTGCCACTGAACTATTGAGAAAGGAAAACTTGAAGCCAGTGGACTCTTTGAAGCTTGTTGACTTCATGCCATAGTTTTATTTTCTGGGTAAGCAGTAGGTAATAAAAGTATAATTATATTAAGAGAAAAATATTCATTTGTATTACCTAATAATTCCTACACACAGGTATTATTTCTAAAAGTGTGTTTCAAAATCTCATAGGTAAAACTCGATCTGAAGCCATCCATACTAAATTTAAAGCTCTTCAGCACAGTACAAGGCTTAGAAGTATTTTGTATTTGTTAGATATTAAGTCAAAAAGGAGCTTCCTCTGTAAAAATGTGGGGGGTGAAGTGCACTGAGAGGACAGTGGTAAAAACCTGCAGAGGCAACACACACGAATATTTCTACATTCCTCTTTTCCTTGCAAGACAGCCTCCCACGGAGGCTGTTTGGGCACATTGCTCAGGCAGAATCACTGCAAGTCACTGCCGCTTAGCAAGGTATGAGGATCTAGTTGGATGGCAGGAATTTACTTACACTGCAGCTTTTGAAAAGGACGTGCCTGCAGTCTTCTTGAATGCCTAAGGTACTTGCTAGCACATTTGAAAACAGAACTATGTCCCTGACCCTCTTTCCACCATTCTCTCTGATGACTGAAGTAAAATCTCACTAAACTCAGAAGTCATAGCCATGAACTTCAAGGCATTAGTCTGTATAAACATTTGCCAAAACTCTAAAGCAGATATTTACATGCACAAATTGCTATCATATATTCTGTGATGGTAATCCATTACACAAATTTCTTCTTTCCATTAAAAAATAGGACCTTTTAATGTTAATATAAGCCTTCGGATTTATTAACATTTAATGTTAAAATGCCATTAGTACATTGTTAGAATCACATACACATCTGCATGAAATTGCTAGGAGTCTTTTCATTATCTTCCAGGATGAGACAATGAACTGCTGAAAGAGAGTAGTTCTGGGTCTCAAATTTCACTACACATTAAAAAAAAATCCCACCACCAAATATGTTAAAAAAAAGAAAAGTTATTAGGTTGACTGATCTGCTGATCTGATAATGCTTCTGTAAGCTTTATTGTGAGCTTTGACTGAATTGATTTCAAGATTAAGTTTTGCAGAATACAAACCATAAACTGCAAATGACAAATTTAGACATTTTCCTTTATTTAAGCATCACGAGACTCAATTTTCATTGGTGAGATAGCTGTTTTGCTTTAAAAGTCCTATAATGCTGTAAATGGGTATTTTAATGTTAATCTTATTCAAATTTTTTAAAAAAAATCTTAATTCATTTACCCACTAATTTCTTAACAAATAGTATGCAGTGAAATGAAGAATAAGTGTTAAAACAAAATGGCTTATAATACCTGGCACAATTCCCAGAAATCAAGCCATTTCACATTCTTGATGCACTGCTGTCATGGTTTTAGCTGGGATAGAGTTAATTTTGTTCACTGCAGCTGGCCTAGTGCTGTGCTTTGGACTTAGTATGAAAACAATGTTGATAACACACTGATGTTTTGGCTGGTAGTGCTTGCACTAGTCAAGGACTCTTCTAGCTTCCCATGCTCTGCAAGGTGCACAAGAACCCAGGAGGGGAGGGGGCACAGCTAAGAGAGCAGATTCAAACTGGCCAAAGGGATATTCCATATCATGTAACATCATGCCCAGTATGTTAACTGGGAGGAGCTGTCTGGGGGAGGGAAGCAGCAATCGCGGCTCAGGGACGGGCAGTGTTGGTCGGTGGGTGATGAGCGGTTGTATCATTTGTGTTTCTGTTTTTTTCCCTTTTTCCCTTTTCCTTTTTATCATATTATCATTATTGTTATTATCATAATCAATACAATCATTATTATTTTATTTTAATTATTAAACTGTTCTTATCTCAACCCACAAGCTTTTTTTTCCCTTTTGCTCTTCTGATTCTCTCCCCCATCCCACAGGGGATGTGAGCAAGCAGCTGCATGGTGTTTAGTTGCTGACTGGGGTTGAACCAGGACAACTGCCAAATATGCTTTTGTTGTCTTCCTCTGTCAGTGTAAACAAACATGGTGATGGCGGCTGGGGTAAGCTGGAAGGGCTCAAGGTTGGACTGGCTTTGTCCACGTCTACAGTATTTCATCCATCTCAAGTAGCAAGAATAAAGCTACTTGCTTGATTAACAAAGCTAATTATTTCTTCCTGACCAAAAAAATAGTAATGAAAGACCAAGCAGCACCACTTCTTGATGCTTATATGGTAGTTGCAAATGCTTATATATTTGCTTTCTTACAATTTACTACATTATATCTCAGGTAAAACTTTTAACCCCATTTACTGGCAATCTGGACAAAAATTGATGCTTAACATTTAGGTTGTCACATGAGGTCTCAGCTTGCCTAGCCTTCTTTACTCCTCCTTTTGATGAGTCTTATCCCTGCTTAACCCCTGTGGTAGGTAAAAAGACATTGTTAATCAGTCATTGTGTAGGCCCCTTGAAAACCTGGAAAAGCAAGAATGTACAGGGTAATCTACAGTAATCTTCTCAACACTAGGAATGCTTTTGATTGGAATGATAATGCAGCTGAAAAGGTAGCAACTTTTAAGACAGTCTTCCTGAAGATATAAGCACATTAAACCAATTAGAGTGGGTTTGTCTTTTTTATTTTAAAGCAGCAAAATGGAGAATTTCAGCAACCTCACCTAATAGGCTCCACCAAATGTTACAAAATGCTATGTAAACTGTTGGCAATTGTTGGATTTATTGAAGCTTTGCCTTTCTGTTATTACATGGATGGAATACATAAAATACAGTGGCCATGTCTTTGCAACTAAATGGATAAAGATTTTTCTGTATACATTACTCTAACACATACAAAAAAGATTAGCTTATTAACATGTACTTGGTTATTTTCCACTTCAGTCTAGAAATTCTAGCCTTCCCAGACATCGCTTTAATTTGTATAAGACATATTCCTTTTCTTTAAATAAAATGTGAAAGCCAAACTAAGTTTCATTATGTTTGGGTTTTTTGGGGGATTTGGGGGGGGGGGGGGCTGTTTGAGACAGATCTTGCAACATTTTCATATTGATTCAGCATCAGGCTTTTAAATTTAGGTAAAGTACAGTTGCATTAACATTAACATGTGAGTAGATGTGTTTAGATAGCCAGCTTCCTTCAACCCTAATATTCCCATGCATGATTGTTCATAAAGAATGTCCATGCTAGTAATTCAAATTTGGTATCCCAAAAGATCTGCAAAATAAAGCTGTTTAAGAAATAGGAAAAATCTGTCCTTTTTAAATCACACTCTTCAAAATACTGAAAACATTGTTTTCATACCTACATTTAAAATATTCTAGTTTAATTATAAATTAAATTTGTGAAAAATTCTCCTTTTTCTTTAAGATCTCTAAAAGAGATTTAAAAGCCTGATTTTCCATTCCTAAACCTCTTGCAAATGCATAAACGATAAATCTCTTGCATGTTAATTTTCAGCATTCTTTTTCCTGAAAGCCTCTAGAACTTTCCAAATATGTACAAGATAATTTATAAATAACTAATCTAAATACTATTTAAAACACACATGAGGAATTTGGCTCAGTGACTATTATATACTATTGAGAGTGTATGCAAATACATTGTTTGGAAGAGGTGTGTGATCATCAGGTCAGTGAAGCCCTTGTGAAGACAAAAGAAGGGCGAGCATCCCTGTGCTGGTGAGCTGAATTAGTTGACTAACAAGAAAGTAGTACTGCTAAAAGTAAAAGCTGGGTTAGGGTAGTCACTAGAGCTGTTCAATAGCTGACCACTTTTCTGTGCTTTCCAGGAAATGCAATGAATATATCAATGTAAAAATATTCAGCCTGAACAATTAATTCACTGGTACAGAAGCTAGGAATTTTGCTGCACATTTTCTACTCATCAATCTTTAGAGGCCTTTAAAAGATAACTATCATAAGCCATTTGTAGGTTCATTGACAGTTTCTTATAGGGATGTTTGCACTTCGCTTATGTGTCTGAAATACAGAAGAATTTAAGAATGACTTCTGTCATTCTTAGACATTTTTATTATTTCCCATATTCATGCTGTATTTATAAATTTAAGGGATGAGTTAATTACTTTGCAAAGCAGGCAGCTAGCTGGAAAATCTTTTTCTAACAGTTTCCTTGATTCCTCATCAACATCTTCAAGGTCAAGGCTCAGGCCCTACTTTGGACACTTTTTAGAAACTAGCTGACTCAAACCACCTGGTCCTGCAGTCACCCCTGCTACCCAGTCTCTTTGCTGGGCTCATGCTTGGAAGAACAGAGCTCTGGGCATCTGCTGACAAACTGGGCTTGTGGCGCAGACTATACTCAGTTGAAGCTGAAGGTTGAGACCTGTGGAGACTCTTCTAGGTCAGCTGGCAAGCCTGGTGCCCCCAGTTCTGTGCTCTGGAGCTTAGGTTCAGGCGGCCTCTTCATGGAGACCTGGTGGACTGTGTGGATGGCTGACCAGTTAGTTTCTGAGAGTGGCCTTTGACCTGCCCAGCTTTAACTGCGTAACTGTACACAGTAGCTAATATTTAATGCCCTGAGTTACAAGTCTGCTGAGGCGTCTTATGAGGAGCGGCTGAGGGAGCTGGGGTTGTTTAGTCTGGAGAAGAGGAGGCTGAGGGGAGACCTTATTGCTCTCTACAACTACCTGAAAGGAGGTTGTAGCGAGGTGGGGGTCGGACTCTTCTCCCTAGTAACAAGCAATAGGATGAGAGGAAATGGCCTCAAGCTGTGCCAGGGGAAGTTTAGGTTGGACATTAGAAAAATCTTCTTCACCGAAACGGTTGTCAAACATTGGAACGGGCTGCTCAGGGAGGTGGTTGGGTCTCCATCCCTGGAGGTATTTAAAAGAAGGGTAGACGTGGTGCTTGAGGATATGGTTTAGTGGTGCACTTGGCAGTGATAGGTTAGCAGTTGGACTCGATGATCTTAAGGATCTTTTCTGACCTTAACGATTCTATGATTCTATGATGTTATCAATTTTTTCTGCCTTACTGTTGGCAGAAGTTTAGGCTCTCTGGGAGTTGCTCTCCCAGCAATGAAACTAAAGACTGAGGATCAGTGCCAATGTTCACAGAAGTAAGCTTTTCTGTTTTGTGTGATTCTATGAAGTTGCTATTGAAATGCTTGAGAAATGTGTTTTCTATGATATGCTACACGTCTTTAATTAAAAAACAAAAACAACTCCCCATAAAACCTGTTTTCAGTCACAAATGCTAAAACAGGAGAAGAAAGTGGTAACACTGGCTATGAATTGCTTTTAACCAGATTGTTTGTAGCTTCAGAAAAACTATGTTGTTTGAAATCTGTGCCGGTCTTTGGCCATATTATATTGAGAACAGGTTCTACAAACAAAGAGGAAAAGAAGTGCTCCACAACATTGCCTCTTGCTTTGGAGCGACCATCAGATCTCTTCACTACTTTAGAGGTGATAAATTCTTAGATTAATTCTTGCTTGTTGCTGCCTCATATCATCTGAATTCTGTTTTCAAGCTTTGCTTTGCTACTGTTGTCACTTAGCCTTCTTTTGGTTTTATTGCAGGCAGAAATTATGGCAGGATCAAATGATTCAAGGAGCTGAGGGTCTCAGCAGAAGTTAAAATGCCTTTGCCTTAATCTAGTTGTGCTTTCTCTTAACCATGGACATTTTATGCAGATCCTGAGTCAACTAATGCTCAGCTGTCGTGTCAGGAGTGCTGCCACCTGTCCAGTCCTGGCATCCTAGAATAATTTAATTTAAAATCATAGCGTTATTTAAGTTGGAAAAGACTTCTAAGATCATCGAGTCCGACCATAAACCTAACACTACCAAGTCCACCACTAAACCATGTCCCTAAGCACCACATCTACATGTCTTTTAAATACCTCCAGGGATGGTGACTCAACCACTTCCCTGGGCAGCCTGTTCTAAAGCTTGATAACCCTTTCAGTGACAAAATTTTTCCTAATATCCAATTTAAACCTCATCTGCTGCAACTTGAGGCTGTTTCTTCTCATCTTATCACTTGTTACTTGGGAAAAGAGACCGACGCCCACATCCTGAGCTGATGAATGTCACCAATTGCATCCGGCATAAACGAACAGGCCACCTCCTAAATGATTAGCCTGAAAAACAACTTATGTATCTTAATGGCATCGTAAAGATGGGCCTTTTTAATTAGATCTTCTCTAAACTCATAGCCTGGTCAGGAATAAAAGTTGCAAATATTAAGTGAAGACCCAGCAGTAGCTAAATACGTGATGCAGCCACATCTACTGCCTAATATAAGAAAAGGCAAAATAATGATTAATGCCATCAACGTTGTCCAACATTTAAAAGGGTAGCATTTCTACTGCTCAGCCAGCAGGTGGGTGGCCTCACCCCACCCTTCCCACTTCTTCAAGCAGAAAGCCCAAGTTCACCAGCAGCGCTGTCCCACCTCCATCTCTCTCTGGTAGCAGTGGCTCTGCCCCAGTCTTGGGGAGCTGCATTCAGTTTTGCTTCTAGCTCTTTTAGGCACCCCTGGAAATGCTATGGACTGTTGTTTGTTTGAACTGTCTGGTATGCACCTGAATTTAAATGTTGTTTATTTCCTAAAAGGCAGTCTTTAAGACAAATACTTGAAACAAATGTTTGCGCTTTGGCTTCATCTTTCTGTCTCTTGCCAATGTAAATAGGTTTTTCTGTGTAGCTGAGGATGCACTGTTACATTTTTTAAAAGTTATGTTACAAACTGAGTGAGGTACTTTTACTCTGAAGTGTCTGGGGAGGATAAAAAAGCAAAACTAGTCTTATGTTTTAGGCATTTATAACTGTACATTGCTGTTGTGACTGTTCCATTTTTCCCACTTGCACATACTGATGGGCCAATAGCTCTGGCTCTGTCTGCTCAGTGGAGAGAAGAAGGAATAAAAAGCATCTGTCCTGTATTTTAGACTTTATTCAAAGATGTATCTTATCAGGCTAGTTTAGGTTTTAAGTAGATATTCTTTTTAGGACTAATATCTTCTGCTTTTGCTGTTAAAACAGAGTAATTTCATACTGTAACCTGTTGTGTCTCATATGTCAGGTCTCCTTTTTCCCAGTTCACAGAGAAAAGAAAATCTACTTCAAGTTTAGGTGGAATGCATTTAATTCAAGCAATGGCACCTCAACCTGTTTAATTCTGAAGTTTCTAGTTCAAAACAGGTTGCTCCCCTCCCAGGACTAGTGATTCTGGGATCAATCTCTAGATGATTTGTGGATTGGTTGTGATCAGCAAAACATCAAGACATTTTCACCATCACAATTTATTTGTAGACATGGAGTAAGCACCTCCATAAGGGAAATGCAGTTGCAGCATCAGCATGTCCATTGACATTGTAGCAGTCATCCAGCCTAGGGACTCTGAATGTTATTATGGTGCTTTACATTTTCAGAGAGTTTGCCTACTCCCATATGTTGGATGGCCATGTGCAAAATTCATACTTTGACATCCCTAACAGAAGTGCAGTTCTGCCCATACGGATTACAACATGTGCACATGATATAAAGTGAGTGTTTCTTCCTTGTCCTGTGTGGAAGTGAAGAGAGTCTTCAGTGTTTCAGCTGAAGTTTTAATATGTTGCTTTTATTTTCCAAGACCTCAGTAGAACAGCCAAATCTGTTTAACTCATTTCCTATTTTGATCAGAACAACACTGTGTTACTCTGCTGGGGCTTTTAATTTTTAATTGTTTAAAACTAGCATCTAAATTAGGATGAGCTTTTTCATGGGACCCAACGAGAGTAATGTTAGACCATACTGAACATTGAAGAAAACTAGCTTTTCTAGTGAATGTGTAAGGAGGAACTTGCTTACACGTTGTGCCTTCATAGGTAAGTTAAACTGGTATGAGCTGATGGTCCTCTGAATTTAAACCTGTATATTTTTATCTATGTAAGTTCTTTTGTGAATGGACTCTTCTTGTACAAAGATATAGTCTTTTTCTCTTTAGTCAATATCACTTCCAAAACTATTTAATCCAAACAAACAAATACAAAAATATTCACTCATATCTGGAATAAGGGTGTCCAGATAGAAAGTCATATGGACCCCAATATTACTGATAAAATTTTTCTCTGGAAACAAACCATGCATCTTTCATGACTTAGAAAAGCATGTATTAAAATATTAATGGATGAGATGAAAATGTGTAAGTTTTAATGCTCTACAAACATAATTTTTTGGCAAATTTTATAGGCTGTATCTTTATCAGAAATCTGTAAGTAATCTGACATATTTTACCTTAGAGATGACAGTGTAAATATTCCAAGATGTATTCAAGAGCAAGAAAACTTCTCCATGCTAAGCTTTTCACATACCTTTCAGGGCAGTGTTAGTTCATTGCTGGTATCATCTAATAATAACAGAGAAAACAGCAACTGAGATGCAAGACATGAAATAAAGTCTGTGACAGCCATTGAACCAGAAGCTTCATAATCCTCTTTGCTGTGGGGCCACCAATTAATAATCCTGGAAACTCACAGGCCTGAGCCTTTGCATTTATTCTTGAAGAAAAGATTGGGACTGTTAGAAGAAATGTCTCCTAGAGCATCTTGCTACCTACAGCCTTTATTAATAAGAAACAAAAGTGATTTTTTTTTTATTGATTACCAGATTAAAGTATTCACATATGAAGGATGGTATGAACTGCATATTCCAAATCCTGCTGTCAGAAGAGGCAGAGCCATAGATTTCCATGACCTTTCAGGCTTCAGAAGATGGGTATCAGTAGCACTGGACAACTGTATGACTTGTTCTTGAAATTTCTGCCCCAAAAGAACAAAAAAGAGGGAAAATTACAGTAATCACAAACTGTGTGAATACAAGCATTTTTGTTTTTCTGATTTTCTTTGTTGTGTTTTTTTTTTTGTTCTTTTAAATTAGCAGTCTAAAACGGTTTAAATTAGTTTCTCCCTAGGTTGCTTTTTCTCTCTCCTTTGGTTACTGAGGGAGTCAAAATGCCCAGCTCTAGAACTAGTAATAGTTAAAGCTAAAAAAATTAAGGTCAATTTATCCACCTTTATTTTTTATCATTGTTGAAAAGATCTCAAAAGTAAAGAAAGAGAGATACTCAGGATTCAAATTTCAAATTTGTGGGGGTTTTGGACTTTCATTTTTGTCACATCTGTATTAATGAATAATTCCCTTTTCAGGCTGTGGCAATCTTCTCTCATTTTGCTGGAAGAATAAGGGGGAAATAAAGAATAGGAGGAAGGATAGAATGAACTGAAATGTCTCGAGGAGTTGGAATTTTGTAAGTCATCATGGGTAAGATGAATTGGTAGACAAAGGGCAGGTGAGATGGTCAAAGGTGAATATAAATAAATGGGATGGTTCCACAATTTATCATGTGGCTATCACCTGTATATATGTGATATCTGTCCATCCATCTTGTCCTTGGATCTGGTTGCACTGCTTGTATATTCAGAAATATAGGATGAATCAAAGGAAAGACATAAGCTCATAAATAGGTGTCTACTCTTTCTTATGCTAATCTCCTGGGTCTCAATCTGTATCTACTCCGAGTAAGTAACAGGATAACTGCATAATAACTTTTAGCTACTATCATGTTTAGAAATCACTCATTAGTCTGAAATCTTTTAAGACAATAGTTCAGTTTAGAAAGACTAGCACTGAAAAATCTCTAAGAATGAGCACAGTTATACAGCAGGAGCTAGTACTGAGCTGGTTTGGGGGATGTAGTCTTTTCTAAGAGGATTTATAAAACACCGCTGCAGAAATATGTTCATTTTTTATGCTCTCTGTCTCATAGTTTGAATTTGAAATGTTATTTAGTTGTTGTCTATAGAAAGTAGAATTATCTTTAATAATCAAGCCCTACCAGGATCTCAAAATCTCCCAAGTATCTGAAAAATATTTAGTTCTAAACAATCCAAATGGTCATTTTCATTTGTCTTTAATAACTAATTACTGGAATTAGCATAATTTCAAATTAAAAGCTAACTAGAATGAAAATAACTTAATTTTTCATTTTCAAAGTAACAAAACAGAATGTGTCACCATTACTATTGTTCTTCAATTCCAAATTCAAAGAAACAGTCAATTTTCAGCAAATTTTATATATATCATTAGGTGAAAGATGATTTTGTAAAAAAAAATAATCCAAATACATATAGTTCTGATCCACACTGAAAATATGTTTATTGACTTGTATGGATTTTTTTATAAAGTGCAGTAGAATCCAAAATCTAAATATTTAATTTTTGTTTGTTTCTTCCTCATTGTAGAGCATGTGGAGCTGTCATGGATAAATGAACCCAGAATTAATTAGATGGGCATTTAAAAGAGTTAGAAATCTGACCTCTAAAGGGTAAGGCACAAAGAACCAAGAAAGATGATGAAACTATGCTGCCAGATGACTGTACTTCACTCAGTTACTCAATTACTGTCCAGCACAAGAATTGTTTTATCAGTAATTCTTGCAGGGATTGCACTACTTCCTGATCCAGGGAAGAGTCAAAATATCTTTCATACAGAGTTATAGTTTCATGCTCCCTTGTCTAGTTGATACTAGGAAGTAAAGCTGTTCATAACAGGCTTTTGGTTATTACTAAGATATTATAACACTGTTTCTAAGACAAGCCTCTTTGTAAAATGTATTCTGCTTTCAAAACTTAAGGCTGGAATTTTCAAAGCCCAAGATCCAGTCCACAAAAATTTCTCTGCAAGCTGAGCACTAAGTTCCCATAGGTTATAATTACACAATTCCCCAAAAGCTGATCTAGGAATCTAGGATCTAGGCTATCTGCATAACCCGTCTGATCCCAGGTCATGTAGGGAACTCACAGGAAGTCTTTGTAAAATTCTCAGGCACACATCCTGAATGCACCACTACTGTCAAGCTCCTGGCATAGTGAAGATAAGCAAGACTACATCTGCTCTGGAGAATGTCTAATGCCACATGAGGACCTGTAAGTCTTGTTTAGTTGTTTAGACAGATAAGAATATTGGTACTGAGCGCAGTCACAGAGCTCAGGTGTATAGCTTCCTTGGAAAAATCTACCCACAGCTGTAGGTAAACATTTAGATACAAGTCTGTCTGGGCAACTAGAATGCTCCCACTTACTGGGGTAAAAAAAGAAGATGCATTTTCAATTTATTTGTGGAATCATTCCAGTTTAGAAAAAGACAAGAGAACATAGCAAAAAAAAATGGTAGAGTTTATATGATCTTACATTACAGGGATTTTTTCCTCCTATCTGTTATTTCATAACAGAAGATGGGAAATCAAAGATCAAATCATTTATAAGGACCAGCTTGAAACACAATAGTTGACATGCCCTGACACTGACTCCTGGTTACCCTCAGTTTAACCATGTTCTTAAAGTGGAATCACTTCAGATTTCTAGCTAACCCCTTTTGTTATGGTGCATGTATCGTAGGAGAGAGGGAGGGAGAGATGGTAATTTGCAAAGTGATTCTAACTTGCAAAAGCCTGTTTAGTTTCTTATCCTTTCTTTGGTATGGCTTTAATGAATGGATTATGATGGTAAGTTTGTAATGCCATGAATGAAAAATTTAGGACTGCTTAATCTTAAGAACACTCCTTGGCATCAGTAGACAAACAATGCACTCCCCAACCTGTTATCTCAGCCATACTAAGATTTCACTTCTTACCTGCTTTCAAAGACTGTCAGATCACCCATACATTCCAGTAAGTAGGAGGCACAATCTTCTCAAGAAGGTGTTTTGTATGTCCTGATTTTTTTGTGTATTACTTTATAATACATTTGCCTATTCTGTAGCAAAGCAAAACTGAAATGCTTGAATTTGCAAAGCTTGAACTGGTTTGAAAAAGAATCTACTTCTATCAAGGTTTTGCAGTAAAACACAGCGTTGTTTTGGTATGAATTTTAAGAGTTTCAGGTAAATTATCGTATTATGACTTTGTTTTATAATAATAACTCTTTAGAACCCTCATTGTTTATTTGGGAATAGCCTTTACCAAAAAAGTTAACTTGATACAGAGCAAGGGAATGATATAATGTGAATGTATGTGTTCAGTTATAAAGATTCCTCACTCTCTTATATACCTGGAACAGAACAGACCTCTTGTAACAAATACATGCCATAATAAATTTGGCAGCACAAGCTGCCAAAAGGCCCCTACATGAAGCCAAGTGATCAAAGGTACAGCAATGCTTCTCAGATTATCAAACCCTTAAAATTGTGCCCATAAAATAATCTATTTCTTAAATGGTTTTGTGAAAATTCATTGAATATTCATGTGTTTTAATATGAGCTTTCTTGGAAATATGTACACTGAAGGGGGAGCGACGACACTGTGTTTCTAAGCATTTGACTTCACTCAACTGCAGTACCATGCTGAAGCATAAGGACGGGGTATTTACTACTGGAAAAGGTAACTAAAAATGAAAACTCCACTTCTTTGATGGGAAAACTGCAGCTGCACTTGACTAATTATAAAACACTGCATTATATTTTTGCATTAATATTTATGTGAGAGGTGTTAAGTGAATAAATAATATCCTACAAATCAATTCAAGACCTCGACTTATGAAAATTGGAGACTTCCTTGACCAGACTCTTTTAATGGTTTTCCTGTTGTTTATTGGCAACTCCAGGATGCTCAAAAAATTGGGTAATAAAACTGCCATATGATATTTCTGAAAACTCATAGAAAAAGAAAGCAATCTTATTTTATTATTTCTGTGGAAAATGGCAACAATTAAAATTTTAAAAAGGTTTTACAACTCCTTGGTGTTCTTCATGGGTGAGGTACCCTAACCCTTTTTATCCATATATGGTTGTGTGTCACCTAATGACAATTCAAGGCTATTTTCTCTTGCCAACTCTCCTTTATTTTCTTCAAAAAGGAACATTTGTCCTTGATTAAATGGATAATGTTGATGGCCAAGATATCCTGTCCCTAAACTTAGGTTAAATATTAAAACACCAAATGCTACATAAACAATGCTTGATCAAAGAAGAGTCTAGATTCATGCTAATTAAACATAGACAATACCTCTTCTTTCCAAGGGGGGTTGTTCTCTTACAGTAGGAATCTATCAGCCAAGTCTCCAATTCTTTCAGTCACTCAAAGGAAAAAGGTGTGGAGAATAAGCAAATCTTACTGATTCACTGGCCCTTCAGCTCAGTGTCCCAGCTCTTTAGCAGACAGTCCGCATCTCTACATCCAGTTCCAGTTCTTATTTTGCCAGTGTTAACACATTCTCATAGCAAAAGGGCATTTCCAATGCTGACTTTGAGATGGGCTGATCAGAGAATGGACAATCTATTTTTCAAGAAGAGACAATGAGTGTTTGCTTGTTTAATCTAGGAAAGCTAAGGCCGAGGAGAGAATATGACCATTGCCTACAAATGTATCAGAAGTGCATGTGTCAGAGAGGAAGAGGCAGCTGTCTCAGCTAAATGGCAGTGTGATAGAACAATTAAGGTGACATGCAGATTAAGCCTGGTCTCTCTCTAATAGCACTGCTAAAGAGAAAAAGTTCACCATTCAGGAAGGGAACCATTTTTAAGAAGCCTTTGGAACATATAGAAGGTTCGCTGGAGGCAGTTTGATTTCGTTCTATAGTACTGGCCATTTAAATCACAACTAGCTATCAAACTGGTTTTAAAAAAGCTCTCCAGTGAATTCTCAGCACTCTGCCTCCCCATCTGGAAATCAAGATGCCATGTCACTTCATCAAGTCGCTCTTCCTCTGTTTTCCTCCACATGTGGTGATTTCTAGTTGGGAAGCCCCCTGTTGTCTTGGCTGTGGTTCCATTGCCATGCTCGTGGCATATGTAGCTACACTCCTATCTAAAATAAAGCTATATACCTGTCAAGTTGAGACAGAAGGAATTTTAAAGCTTATGCTGGTCATTATGTCCCCCTTTTGCTGAGAAGGAAGTAAAAGAATTCATTCAGTGTAGGATGACTGAGCCACAGTGCGAAGAAAAAGTCTTCCCATATCTCCAAATCTCTATCTTCAGATTGAGTTTATAGTTCTGGAGGGAGTGGGGGAGAGAGATAATTCCTTGTTATTTTGGTCTTGAAGTAATACAGATGCATACCCAGGGAGTGTATACTGTATATTCTAAAATACAAAAGAGTGGAGAAGAGGAGACGGCGGGAGGGAGAGAGAGAGTCTTTGCAAAGAGGTAGTTATGATTTGTTCCAGATTAAACATTTTCTTTTACAGAATTATAGTTGTGACCAGTGACTGCATCCTATTCAAGGGCATTTGAAATTTCATTACATTAATAATTTTTCAAGCCGTAATTTACAGCTTGCTTTATTAGTTGTAATGTAGCACAGTTCTGATTCATCACTGATTGATTGATAGTAACTTTGACATGTTAAGACACAGTCTAGCAAATATCACATACGTAAACTATTTTTATATAACAAAGGGCATTCTAGTTCAACACAAGTCAATATAATGTTGCGAATAAAATGGGTAGCAAGTAATTAAAACAGCCGGTATGGCCTTTTTGAATATGTGCCATTTAATAAAAAATACAAACAGTCTTTTGTCAATAGAGCAGTAAAGTTGTTAACTGCATATTTGTTGTTCTTGATGTTAAATTCATTCTGGCAGAACAATTTCGGCTTCGAGAGATATCTACTTTATCTTTAAAGCATCTTATAGAATACATAGAATACCAGGTTGGAAGGGACCTCAAGGTTCATCTTTCTTTACTTCTTTTCTGCTTATATATTTCTAATGCAGTCAGTGGTTTAAAAACATGCCAGAATAAAGACTTGCAAAGAAGATTCAAAAGGTGACATAACTTTGTTTTCCCACAAATGCAGTAAACATCTCTCTATTTGTCTTCTATGTAAAGATGGGGGGGGGGGGGAATACAGATAAAAGACTTCACAATAATTTTCCCTTTTCCTTTTTTTTCCACCAGTAAAAATATGTCTTACCAGGTGACCAATGGCAGTACAATGTTTCTTTTCCCAATCTAAAGCTTTTTTCCTTCTGTTCTGCTTCTGGTCTTACAGGAAATTGTGTGATTTACACTCAGCAGTCACACAGATCCTTTTTCCTGCCTGTTTTGTTCTTGAATTGAGCAATATATATATATATTGTCGTGGTTTAACCCCAGTCAGCAACTAAGCACCATGCAGCCACTTGCTCGCTCCCCACAGTGGGATGGGGGAGATAAGCGGAAGAGTAAAGGTGAGAAAACTCATGGTTTGAGATAAAGACAGTTAATAGGTAAAGCAAAAGCCATGCATGCAAGCAAAGCAAAACAAGGAATACATTCACTGCTTCCCATGGGCAGGCAGGTGTTCAGCCATCTCCAGGAAAGCAGGGCTCCATCACGCGTAACGGTTACTTGGGAAGACAAACACCATCACTCCGAACATCCCCCCCTTCCTTCTTCTTCCCCCAGCTTTATATACTGAGCATGACATCGTATGGTATGGAATGTCCCTTTGGTCAGTTTGGGTCAGCTGTCCTGGCTGTGTCCCCTCCCAGCTTCTTGTGCACCCGGCAGAGCACGGGGAGCTGAAAAAGTCCTTGACCAGTGTAAGCACTACTTAGCAACAACTAAAACATCTCCACAGTATCAACACTGTTTTTAACACAAATCCAAACCATAGCCCCATAATAGCTACTATGAAGAAAATTAACTCTATTCCAGCCGAAACCAGGACATATATATGATCTTTCTTCCAATTCCTTTATCTTAAGTGAATCAGCATAATTAAAATAATATTTTCAGAATGCACACCTACCAGAAAACAGAGAGGTCCCAGTCAACTGGGAACTGGCAAATGTTATCCCAGTTTTCAAGAAGGGTAAGAAGGAAGACCCTGGTAATTACAGGCCTGTCAGTCTCACTTCTTTGCCTGCTAGAATTATGGAGAAGGTTATTCTGGGAGTTACTAAAAAGCACTTGAGAGACAATGCAGTCATTGGTCCTAGCCAGCATGAGTGCACAAGGGGAAAGTCCTGCTTAACTAACTTAATTTCCTTTTATGACAAGGTCACCCATCTAGATGACCAAGGGAAGCCAGTAGATGTGGGGGTTTTGGATTTTAGCAAAGCTTTTCATACTGTCTCTCACAGTATCCTTCTGGACAAAATGTCCAGCATACAGCTAGACAAGTCCATAATACAATGGATGAACAGTTGGCTGATGGGTCAAGTTCAAAGGGTTATATCAGTCTGGAAATCAGTCAGCAGTGGTGTTCCCCAGGGCTCAATTTCAAGGCCAGTGCTCTTTAATGTTTTTATAAATGATCTGGATACAGGAATCAAATGTACATTAAGTAAGTTTGCCGATGATACTAAACTAGGAGGAGCTGTGGACTCCCTCGAGGGTAGAGAGGCCTTACAGAAAGATCTGGATGGACTAGAGAGCTGGGCAATCACCAACCACATGAAATTTAACAAGAGCAAGTGCCAGATTTTCCACCTGGGATGGGATAACCCTGGTTATACGTACCAATTGGGGGATGAGAAACTGGAGGGCAGCCCCACAGAAAGAGACCTGGGGGGTTGGGTTGATGGCAAGTTGAATATGAGTCAACAGTGTGCCCTGGCAGCCAAAAGGGCCAACTGTGTCCTAGGGTACATCAAGCACAGCATAGCTAGGTAAATGGAGGTGATTGTCCCACTCTATGCTGCACTGGTGTGGCCCCCACCTCTACTACTGTGTACAGTTTGGGGCACCCCATCAAATTATTAGAGTGTGTCCAGAGGAAGGCGACCAAGATGGTGAAATGCCTCAAGGGCAAGACATATGAGGAGTGGCTGAGGTCACTTGGCTTGTTCAGCTTGGAGAAGAGAAGGCTGAGGGGTGACCACATCACAGTCTACAGCTTCATAAAATAATAGAATCATTAAGGTTGGAAAACACCTCTAAGATCATCAAGCCCAACCATCAACCCAACAATACCATATCTCCTAAACCATGCCCTGAAGTGCCACGACTACAGGTCTTTTAAATACATCCAGGGATGGTGACTCCACCACCTCTCTGGGCAGCCTGTTCCAATGCCTGACCCCTCTTTCAGTAAAGACATTTTTCCTAATATCTAATCTAAACCTCCCCTGATGCAGCATGAAGCCGTTTCCTCTTGTTCTATCACTAGACACCTGGGAGAATAGACCAACATCCACCTCGCTACAACCTCCTTTCAGGTAGTTGTAGAGAGTGATAAGGTCTCCCCTCAGCCTCCTCTTCTCCAGGCTGAACCACCCCAGTTCCCTCAACCTCTCCTCATAAGACCCTTCACCAGCTTTGTTGCCCTTCTCTGGACATGCTCCAGCAACTCAATGTCCTTCCTGTAGTGAGGGGCTCAAAACTGAACACAGTATTCGAGGTGCAGCCTCACCAGCGCTGAGTAAAGGGGCATGATCACTTCCCTAGACCTGCTGGCCACACTATTCCTGATAGAAGCCAGGATGCTGTTAGCCTTCATGGCCACCTGGGCACACTGCTGGCTCATGCTCAGCCGGCTGTCAACCAGCACCCCCAGGTCCTTCTCCACTGGGCAGCTCTCCAGCCACTCCTCCCCAAGCCTATAGTGTTGCATGGTGTTGTTTTGACCTAAGTGCAGGACCTGGCACTTGGCCTTGTTAAACCTCATACAATTAGCCTCAGCCCATTGATCCAGGCTGTCCAGGTCCCTCTGTAGAGCCTTCCTACCCTCAAGCAGATCAACACTCCCGCCCAACTTGGTGTCATCTGCAAGCTTCCTGAGGGTGCACTCGATCCCCTCATCCAAATGATTAATAAATATTAATAAAAATAAATAAATTAATAAAAATAAAATTAATAAAAATAAAAATTAATAAATAAAGCCCTGGGGAACTCTGCTCGTGACCATTCTCCAACTGGATTTAGCTCCATTCACTATAACTCTCTGGACTCGGCCAGCCAGCCAGCAAAGAGTACAGCTGTCTAAGCCATGAGCCGCCAGCTTCTCTAGGAGGGTGCTGTGGGAAACGGTGTCAAAGGCTTTGCTAACGTCCAGGTAGACAACATCCACAGCCTTTCCCTCATCCACTAGGCGGGTCACCTGGTCATAGAAGGAGATCAGGTTGGTCAGGCAGGACCTGCCTTTCACGAAGCCATGCTGGCTGGGCCTGATCCCCTTGTTTTCCTGCACGTGCTTGATGAGCTCACTCAAGATGAACTGCTCTATGACCTTCCCCGGTACTGAGGTCAGGCTGACTGGCCTGTAGTTCCCCAGAAACTCCTTCTGGACCTTCTTGTAGATGGGTGTCACATCGGCAAGCCTCCAGTCATCTGGGACCTCCCCTGTTAACCAGGACTGCTGGTAAATGATGGAGAGTGGCTTGGTGAGCTCCTTCACCAGCTCCCTCAGTACTCTTGGATGGAGCCAATCCGGCCCCATAGACTTGTGAGCGTCCAGGTGGAACAGCAGGTCATGAACTGCTTCCTCCTGGATTATGGGGGGTTTGTTCTGTGATCTGTCCCTGCCTTGCAGCTCAGGGGGCTGAATACCCTGGGGATAACTGGTCTGACTGTTAAAGACTGAGGCAAAGAAGGCATTTAGTACCTCAGATATTTCCTCATCCTCGGTGGCTATGTTCCCCTCCACATCCAATAGAGGATGGAGATTCTCTTTGGTTCTCTTTTTGTTGTTAATATATTTGTAAAAACAGTTTTTGTTATCCCTTACATTAGTGGCCAGGTTGAGTTCTAGCTGGACTTTTCCTTGTCTAATTTTCTCCCTGCAAGACCTAACAAGGTCTCTGTACTCTTCCTGAGTTACCTGCCCCTTCTTCCAAAAGCAGTAGACTCTCCTTTTTTTTCCTAAGTGTCAGCAGAAGCTCCCTGTTCAGCCAGGCCAGTCAGCCTGGTTCGTCTTGCGGCACTTGGGGACCGCCTGCTCCTGCACCTTCAAGACTTCCTTCTTGAAGAAAGCCTAGCTTTCATGGACTCCTTTGCCCTTCAGGACTTCCTCCCAAGGGACTCTCCCCACCAGTGCCCTGAATAGGGCAAAGTCTGACCTCCAGAAGTCCATGGTAGTGGTTCTCCTGACCCCTCTTCTTACTTCACCAAGGACTGAGAACTCAATCATATTATGGTCCCTAAGCCCAAGATGGCCTCCGACCACCACATCTCCCACCACCCCTTCTCTGTGAACAGGAGGTCAAATGAGGCACCTCCCCTGGGAGGCTCACTTACCAGCTGTGTGATGAAGTTATCTCCCACACACTCCAGGAACCTCCTAGACTGTTTCCTCTCTGCTGTGTTGTATTTCTAGCAGATATCTGGTAAATTGGAGTCCCCCACAAGAACAAGGGCAACCAATTGTGAGACTTCTACCAGCTGCTTGTAGAACACTTCATCTATGTCTTCATCCTGGTTGGGTGGTCTATAACTGACCCCCAGCTGGATATCTGCCTTGTTGGCCTTCCCCCTCATCCTTACCCATAAGCACTCGACCTTATCATGTCGTGGTTTAGCCGACACCTCAGCCCCACACAGTCGCTCGCTCACTCCCCCAACGGTAGATGGGGGAGAGAATCAGAAGGGTAACGCTCGTGGGTTGGGATAAGAACAGTTTAATAATTAAAATTAAAAGAAACAACAACAGAAATGCAATGTAAAGGAGAACAACGAGAGGCGCAAAAGCCCCGGGGGAGGGGGGAGGGGAGGGGGGAGGGGAATGAACTGCCGAAACAAACTGCATGTGACTCAATTGCTCACCGCCAGCCGACCCGACGCCGTGCCACTCCTGAGCCGCAAACTACCCCCCCTTAATATACTGGTCATAGCGTCACATGGTATGGAATGAACATGCCATTGGCCAGTCGGGGTCAGCTGCCCCCACCACGGCCCTGCCGCTCCCAGACCCCCGCCACGCAGCAGATCGAGGGAAGCTGGAAAGGTAGACGAACCCCACAGTGAGGAGAATTAACCCCTTCTCGGCCAAAACCAGCACATTCTCCACCCCTTATTCCATATGATTTACACCATGCCCAGGTCCCACACCATCCAATACAACCTTACCAACCACCACCCCTCCCCTTCCCATCCTTTAACATAATACACAGACATCATTCCCTTAGTCTATGGACCTTCCCTGTAAAATGGCCATTAAAATGTCCATTGAGTTCACCCAGTCCATGACTCTGGGCTCCATCTGTCGTATCAGGCTTTCAGGGTGGGAGAGGTGGTGTGTGTGGCGTTGGGTTGCTGCATACCGAGTCAGTCATCATTCCATCACTGCTGCATGGCTTGTTTCACAGTTTATCTTCCATGGGTTAGGAGGCTTGTACTATGATATCATTGATACAACACAGAGGTGACACACAATATTATATAGCAGTTTGCATTGTGCCATTCAGTTCATTGACTGTTTTCGCCCAAAATCAAATCCCCTTGAGGCACACATCGGATTTTTCCATCCTCCCGCATCACCCACCAAGTGCACCCAGGTCCTCAAGCAAAAGCAATCCCACGAATGGGTTTGCCTTTGCCAGAGGCAGGAAGAACCCAGACTGTTTTGCCCAGCATACTTTTTGTGTGCACTACAGGGACTCTATCCCCTTCCACAGTATGTAGGATTTCTGACTGGGCAGGGCCAGCTCAGTTGGCAGATCCCCTCGTGTTGACTAACCAGGTGGCTTTTGCTAAATGTGTATCCCAGTGCTTGAATGTCCCACCCCCCCATTGCTCTCAGTGTAGTTTTTAACAGTCCATTGTACCGTTCAATTTTCCCAGAGGCTGGTGCGTGATAGGGGATGTGATACACCCACTCAATGCCATGCTCTTTGGCCCAGGTGTCTATGAGGTTATTTTGGAAATTAGTCCCGTTGTCTGACTCAATTCTCTCTGGGGTGCCATGTCACCAAAGGACTTGTTTTTCGAGACCCAGGATAGCGTTCTGGACAGTGGTGTGGGGGACAGGATATGTTTCCAGCCATTCGGTGGTTGCTTCCACCATCGTAACGACATGGCGCTTGCCTTGGCGGGTCTGTGGGAGTGTGATATAGTCAATTTGCCAGACCTCCCCATATTTATATTTCAGCTATCATCCCCCATACCACAGAGGCTTTACCCACTTTGCTTGCCTTATTGCAGCGCATGTTTCACATTCGTCGATAACCTGTGCAATAGCATTCCTGGTCAAATCCACCCCTCGATCACGAGCCCACCTGTATGTTGCATCTCTCCCTTGATGGCCTGAGGTGTCATGGGCCCACCGAGCTAGAAATAGTTCACCCTTATGTTGCCAGTCCAGATCCACCTTGTAACCAGAGCGATAGAATTAACCAACCATAGATGTTGCTACACTCCTTGTACAGCCCTTTCCAACTGGACATTACGTCTGGGGACATGGAGTATACCAATCAGTGTATTCTTTGATCTGCATTTTAGTCCCTAGGTAATCATTAATGTGAACGAAACAATAGAAAATGTGCTTCTGTCAGAAAAGGATGACAAAGTGTGGTTTCGTGTAGTGGACTGAGAAAACTGGCCAGGACTGCCTAGATTAAGAGCCAAGTAGGTAAAAGGTAATTCCAGCAGGGGGAGATCGCGACCACCGACTCACGGACCACCGACCCAAGTAATACCACCTACTCAAAAGAGAACAATAGAAGAGGACAACTGAGTCTGCGCAGTAATTTACATATGGAACGAGCAAGTTTGTACCAATCAGTAGAAAGGACAATAATGAATACCTATGATTATGTAAATTGTTGATCTATAAATCGAATGGGAAAGGTGTGTAAGGTATGCACGTTAGGAGGAGCGATCCCCCGTGCATCCGGCGCTGTGAATAAAGAATGCCTGCTCTTTAATACTGATTTGGTGTTAAAGAGTTGTTTCTGATTTTACTGCATTTTTCGCTAACAACCTCAGCCACTTCAATCTTGGCAGCCTGATCTACCTGCTGGTTGTTTCGATGTTCTTCAGTGGCCCGACTCTTGGGGACGTGAGCATCCACATGCCGTACCTTTACAACCAGGTTCTCTACCCGGGCAGCAATATCTTGCCACAAAGTGACGGCCCAGGTGGGTTTGCCTCTGCACTGCCAGTTGCTTTGCTTCCATTCCTGCAAGGACCCCCACAGGGCATTTGCCACCATCCAGGAGTCAGTATAATGAAAGAGCACTGGCCACTTTTCCCTTTCAGCAATGTCTAAGGCCAGCTGGATGGCCTTTACCTCTGCAATACTGGCTCGATTCATCTTCTCCTTCAGCAGTTTCTGCTACTTGTCGTGTAGGACTCCATACAGCAGCCTTCCATCTCCGGTGCTTTCACACAAGGCGACAGGACCCATCGGTGAACAGGGCATACTGCTTTTCATCTTCTGGCAGTTTTTTATAGAGTGGGGCTTCTTCAGCACGTGTCACCTCCTCCTCTGGTGATAATCCAAAGTCTTTGCCTTCTGGCCAGTCCATAATCACTTCCAAGATTCCTGGGCGACTGGGGTTTCCTACTCGAGCCCGCTGGGTGATCAGTGCAACCCATTTACTCCACGTAGCATCAGTTGCATGGTGTGTGGAGGGGACGTTTCCTTTGAACATCCAGTCCAGCACTGGCAGTTGGGGTGCCAGGAGCAACTGTGCCTCAGTACCAACCACTTCTGAAGCAGCTTGGACCCCTTCATATGCTGCCAATATCTCTTTTTCAGTTGGAGTATAGCGGGCTTCGGACCCTCTGTATCCCCGACTCCAAAACCCTAGGGGTCGACCTCGGGTCTCCCCATGTGCTTTCTGCCAGAGGCTCCAGGTAGGGCCATTCTCCCCGGCTGTGGTTTAGAACGCATTTTTTACATCTTGTCCTGCCTGAACTGGCCCAAGAGCTACTGCATGAACTATTTCTCGTTTAATCTGTTCAAAGGCTTGTCGTTGCTCAGGGCCCCATTTGAAAGCATTCTTCTTCCGGGTCACTTGATAGAGAGGGCTTACAAATAGACTGTAATTTGGAATATGCATTCTCCAAAAACCCACAATGACCAAGAAAGCTTGTGTTTCCTTTTTGCTAGTTGGTGGAGACATGGCTGCTATTTTGTTGATCACATCCATTGGAATATGACGACGACCATCTTGCCATTTGATTCCTAAGAACTTGATCTCTTGTGTGAGTCACTTCACCTTACTTTGTTTTATGGCAAAACCAGCTTTCAGAAGGATTTGAACTATTTTCTCTCCTTTCTCAGAAACTTCTTCCACTGTGTTGCCCCAGACAGTGATGTCATCAATGTATTGAAGGTGTTCGGGAGCTTCTCCCTGTTCCAGTACAGTCTGAATCAGTCCATGGCAAATGGTAGGACTGTTTCCACCCCTGGGGCAGTCGATTCCAGGTGTACTGGACGACCCTCCATGTGAAAGCAAACTGTGGCCTGCACTCTGCTGCCAGAGGGATTGAGAAGAATGCATTAGCGATATCAATTGTGGCATACCACTTGGCTGCCTTGGACTCCAGTTCATATGGAAGTTCTAGCATGTCTGGCACAGCAGCACTCAGTGGCGGAGTGACTTCGTTCAGGCCATGATAGTCTACTGTTAGTCTCCACTCTCCATTAGACTTCTGGACTGGCCATATGGGACTGTTAAAGGGTGAGTGGGTCTTACTGATGACTCCTTGGCTCCTCAGTTGGTGAATGAGTTCATGGATGGGGATCAGAGAGTCTCGGTGCGATATTGCTGCCGGTGCACTGTTGTGGTGGCAATTGGCACCTGTTGTTCTTTGACCTTCAGCAACCACACAACAGAAGGGTCCTTCGAGAGGCCAGGCAAGGTAGACAGCTGTTTAGTTTCCTCCGTCTCCAAGGCAGCTACACCAAAAGCCCACTTGTATCCTTTTGGGTCCTTGAAAGACCCTCTCTTGAGGTAGTCTATGCCAAGGATGCACGGAGCCTCTGGGCCAGTCACAATGGGGTGCTTTTGCCACTCATTCCCGGTTAGGCTCACTTCGGCCTCCAATACAGTTAGCTCTTGGGATCCCCCTGTCACTCCAGTAATGCTGATGGGTTCTGCCCCTATATAGTTTGATGGCATTAAGTTGCACTGTGCACCGGTGTCCACTAAAGCTTTATACTCCTGTGGGTCGCACGTGCCAGGCCATCGGATCCACACAGTCCAGTAAGCCCGGTTATCCCTTTCCTCCACCTGGCTGGAGGCAGGGCCCCTCTAGTCCTGATCATGGCAGTCACAACTCACTTCCTGTAAATGTGAATCAGGAGTCCCTCTATTACACTTAGATATAAAATCTGCGCTTCTACTCCTCTGTCTGGGGACCTGCTCACTGGAAACTGGAGCAGCAGCTTTCCTGGAAGAGCCTCCCTGAGTGACTATTCTTTCTTGCAGTTCACGTACCCATGCCCTTAGGGTTGAGGTAGTCTTGCCATCCCACCTCATCATGTCCTCTCTGTGGTCACGCAGGTAGAACCATAGGGTGGCCTGTGGTGTGTATCCCCTCCTTTGAGCCAAAGGACGCTTATTCCTAACAGCTGAGACACTACTCTGTAGAGGTAGGGAGCAGGACATATCTTCTTTGAGTTGCTGGACCTCTTGGGATAGTTTCTCCACAGCAGAGACAAGCAAGGAAGAGATATTTGTTTCATACTCCCGGAATCTATCAATCACCTCTGCCACCGTTGGTGTCTCGTCATCTTTCCAGGACATCACTGCCAATGAGTTTGCAGGCGAAGATGGTGCGCTCCGTACAAACTTCCGCCACATGGGTCGTGTGCACTCAGCTTCATCTGGATCTTTGGATGACCGTTGGTCGTCCAGGTCACCATAAATCACCTCAAGCACAGCTAATTCCCTTAGATACTGGATACCTTGCTTCATGGTTGCCCATTTTCATAGGTGGTATGTAACATCTTCTTTGAAGGGATACCTTTCCTTCTCTCCAGACAGGGGTTGCCTCCAGAGGCTAAGGGCTTGTGTCCCTTTTCCAATTGCTTTGTCAAAGCCCCCTTCCCCAGAAAGGGATCCCAGTTGTTTGGCTTCTTTTTCCCTCTAATTCCAGTCTATTGGCCCCATTATCCCAGCATCGGAGCAGCCAGGTGACAATGTGATCACCTGGACAATGTCCAAAATCATTGCATACCTCACAGATCGCTCAGGTACAGGGATGAGGTTGTCTCTTTTTCCATTTATGACTTCTTCCTCCTCTTCTCCTTATGATGGCCCTGCTTTTTCATCATCCCATTCTAAATGAGTTGATGTCTGCTTCCAATATTTCTTCTTGCCTATGGGGGCGAGTGATACTCGTATGGGTTGATTTTCTGAACCAGCTCCAGTACTTGTCGTGGGGGTTTGAGTGGCTGCACTGCCTGTCATCAGGGCTTGAGTGACTACAGTGCCTGCCACTTTGCCTTTCAATCCAGAGACCTTCTCTTCCCCTTGGGGGCACTGAATACTGTTGAGCAGGGCTTGGTACACATGGGCCAGGCCCCAGCACATTGCAGTGATCTGTGTCTCTCTGGAGTTCCCAGCATAACAACATACTTTCTCCAAATATTCTACTAGTTTTACAGGATTCTGCACTTGTTCAGGGGTGAAGCTGCAAAACACTGGGGGTGCCTTCTGCCCTAGATATTTGCCTATGCTATCCCACATGCCCTGCCACTCATAGCTATCAAGCCTTGGGGCAGATCTCTAGATGATGTTATTAAGTTGCTTTTTAACCTTAGTTTTTGGGCATGTTGTTTTGGTTTTTGGTAATAGTAAGTGCATCTTAACTTCTCAAAGATGCTCAGGATACAAAAAGGTTGTTGTAATAAAGGCAGAGACTTCATAGAAGGAAGTTGCAAAATACCATTCTGTATTTCCTCCATATAAAATTTCTCAGAGGAGGAGGTTTGCTTGGTAATTGCCTTAACAAGGTGGTATCCAGAGTACTGTAATTGTTCCAGCAAAAACCCCAAATACTAGATAAAGGTGAAAATGAGTGTTTGCATAACAAATCTCTTAGGCAAAACATTACTAATCGCAGCAGACCAAACAACCCAACACCAATTTTTAACACACACTGTGAAAATGACAACATGGTGCTGTGACCAGCAGCTGTTATTATCTCAAACTCTGAGCCCCACGTTGGGCACCAAGAGAGGCTGTTGTGGTTTAGCTAGCAACTCAGCCCCACACAGACACTCGCATGCTCGCTCACTCCCCCACCGGCAGGATGGGGGAGAGAATCAGAAGGGTAAAGCTTGTGGGTTGAGATAAGAACAGTTTAACAATTAAAATAAGACAGTAACAACAACAATAATGCAATGGAAAGGGAAACAATGAGAAAGACACAAAACCCAGGGGCAGGAACAACCAAAACAAACACCCACCGACCGACACCAGTCCAGGTAATGGCATCACATGGTATGGAATGAATATCCCATTGGCCAGTTGGGGTCAGCTGTCTTGGCAGTGGCCCCACCCCTCCCGGCCTCTTGCCCACATGGCAGAGCATGGGAAGCTGGAAAGGACCCTGGCTACTACAGGTGCTACAGTGACGATAATTAACTCTTTCTCAGCCAAAACCAGCACACCCCTGCAGGGTGACCCTGCTTTATTTAGTACGACTAATGTCAACGGGACAAAAGCACAAGGCTACATCCACCCATGGATAGAACCTATTACATTCACATATGAAGTACTTCAGGGTAGATTTTTCTTAGGTTATCAGAAGTGGATGCATGTTGCTCATCCAAGTGACTACAAAAGAGTTAATAACTACTCTTTTTTTAAGGCAAACTTTTGCTTTAAGCAAGAAGAAGAGAACAGCTATTTTGCATAAAATTCCAGAGATTTATACTTTCAAAAATCAGTTTTGTTTCTGATACCAGTGCACAGAAAGCCTCCCCCAACATCATCTTTGCTCACTCAGATACTTCTTTGTTAAGTAAAATAGATATAATCTCATTTAATCCCCCAAAACCCAAACTCACATCAGAATATTTATTTGGCTTCACCCTCATGAAGATAACTCTTTCAAAGTGAAAGTTGGATTTGAAAACATTCACACAGGATTCCCCTTGCTTGAAGAAACATTTCACTGCAAAATGTGGCATGAACTGCATTTCTTCATGCCATGTTTTTTTTGTATGATTGTTGATCTTCCACAAGGAAATAATATGAACAGGTAGACTGTTTTTTTAAAATTCTTTCCCAGCTGAGAGGAGCTAATAGGAAAGATGAAACAGCAAAATCACAATTCATTCTGTCTGAAGGAATTATTTTCACATAGTAAAACCCTGTATTCCTTATTAAGCTATTATTCACTTTGCCTTATTTTTCTGAAAGAAATAAACCCATAGGAGGAGGAATTAATCTAGCTTTAAATAATAGATATGAAGAGTCAAATTATTGGGTGGCTCTATAATTTACAAAGTTTGGCACCATGGCGTTATAGTGATGGGTACTTTAGATATGTATATAGACAGCTAGATAGATACAGGATTAGAAAGTAGTAGTTCAAACCATTCTTGCTGGATTTTTTACTTCTGGAAAAAACAATGCTACTGATGTTGAGTCCTTAGAAGCAGGGGAGCATGTGGGCACAGCTTGACCTTCCAGATCAGGCAGATTAAGAACATAATATTTTCTGCACAGTTAATGCTGAGATTATGTTAATTACTTAGCGGACCCTAAATCCCACAACTGATTTTTTGTCATTTTGCCAGAACAAGGGAATGATATGTCCAGTATGGAAAAGTTGGCAGGAAGCTAGCTGGCAAGTTTTCAAGACAATGTGGAATTAGTGAAAAAAAAAAAAAAAAAAAGAAAAAAAACCAACAAACCAAACCAAACAAAAAAAAAAACCTACACAAAAAACCAGAATGTCACTTGGGCTTGTTTTCCAACCAGACCACTTCTGAAGTGTCATCCAGCAGAGAAACTGAGTTTTAATAAAATAAAGTCTGTATTGCTCATTTCTAAATGCTGATGATGACTTGCAGTGCTCCTAATGACTTCAGTGAAAGCTTTGTCTTTGGTATCAAGTAAAGCAAGGAGAGTTGGATCAAGGTTTGCAGACCTGGAGGTCAAAAGTAAGGCCCCTCAATGGACTGGCATTCAAAAATACTGAGTATCTCTTAGCTGCACATATGTTTCTACGGATGTGCATTGTTTTTTTAAAAACAGTGCGCTAATACTGTTTGGTGTGATGGTTTTGGCTGGGATAGAGTTAATCTTCACTGTAGCTGGTATAGTGCTGTGTTTTGGATTTGGTAGGAGAATAGCGCTGATGGCACAATGATATTTTAGTTGTTGTTAAGTAGCAGCTAACTGTCGCTAAGTAGTGCCTATACTCTGCCAGGTGCACAAAAAGCCAGGCGGGGGGAGGGGCGACAGCCAATACAGCGAATCCAAACTGGCCAAAGGGATAGTCCATATCATATAACATCATGCCCAGTATATTAACTGGGGAGAGTTGGCTGGGGGGAGGAGCTATCGCGGCTTGGAGACTGGTGGCGTCGGATGTCAGTTGCATCCCTTGGTGTTTGTTTTGGTTGTTTATTCATGCCCCTGCCCCAGTTTCGCCTCTCTCTCTTGTTATTTCCCTTTTCATTATATTATTATTGTTGTTGTTGATATTATTATTATTGTTTTATTTTCATTATTAAACTGTCTTTATCTCAACCCACGAGTTTTCTCACTTTGGCCCTTCTGATTCTCTCCCCCATCCTGCCGGTGGGGGAGTGAGTGAGTGGCTGTGTGGGGCTGAGTTGCAGGCTGGGGCTAAACCACAACAGTACTTTTAGGTGCCTGTGGAATAATCACTGGAGGTGACTTAGAAGCTGTCAGGGTGAAGTGCAGCTGGTATGCGAGGAATCCATTCCATGGAAGTTCCCTACTAACCTTAGATGTCAGCAATGCCAGGAGAACTTGCCGTACTGACTCCAAGAGGAGTTGTCTGGAGGGTGGAGTGCTGTGTAGGCATCGCGGCCAGGCTCTGTGATAAATGGGAACTCAAGGTACCATGGAGCTGGTACGCTGCATATTTGCCACCCTGGGCCAACAGTCCATCATACTTTTGGCAAAATGCTGTCCTTCTGGTGAACTTTGCTCACCATAATATCATTATAATACCAAAACACACCTCCATCCCAAAAGTCACTCGCCTCTAAGGTGCGACCACCCCTCACTGGGCATGAGCTTTGAATTTTTCTAGTCTACACCTTTAAAAGCAAAGCGAGGAAATTTTACACCAGTCATAATAAAGGTGTGCATGACTAGAGTCACTCAAGCTCCACCTGAAAGATAAAAAAATAGTATAAAATGTGTGAAGAGAAAGAGGGTGTTGGGGAAGATACCATCACGTAGCACTCTGACTTCTGGGACCAGTCGACGGGCTGAGCCTCTCTTCCCCCCTACTGGGACGCCTTTGGGTAAGATTAAAATATTTGGTTATACCAAGTGTTTCCCCAGGAAAACTTAGAAACCTCTTTATAGCTTCACTTTAAATCTTTGATGCATTAGAGATGCTTCATATTTGCTTAATGCGCTTGTAGCCTATCAGCGTTACTCATTTTCTTAGTATTTGTGTGTGCCTTGTAACCAGCAATATTATCACCGGTAATCCAAAGAACCTGTGTATCTGTTGCTTTAATAAATTGTACTATTCATTAATCTAGCTGTGATCGTTCTCATTGAACACGACCAGCCTGGGCATCTGCCAAATTAGTTGCTAACAACAAATACTCTGATGGGTGGTTACATCTGCAGTTCTTGGAAAATATACCATTGACCAAGTCTGAGACTAAGACTGGACTTAGCCGCACCTAGATTCCTCTCGGAGAAGGACTTGAGAAAGCAAGGGGGTCCTGTCTGAAACTCATGACTGAACGGTAGGATCTCCCCCTAGCCACTCCTCACACTCCTACCATTAATGCAACAGCACCCAACATGGGGCTCGAAGGGTTTGAGATAATAACAGTTGCTTGTCACAGCACTGATTCATCTCTCCTCAATATTAGTTTATCCGATCTGCACCATGCTCTTGTTTTTGCTGTACATGTTAAAGATTGCTGTTGGGTTTTGTAGTCTGCTGTGCTCTGCAGTGATTAACAATGTTCTGTCTGGGAGATTTGTTACTCAAACGCTGACATTCACCTTTATTGGGTATGTGGGTTTTGTATTGAAGATGTTACTGTACCACCTCATGGAGACAATTAACAATTATACCTCCTCCTCTGAGAGGTTATATATGAAGGAAATACAGAATGGCACCTTAGCTACCTTGTTCTATGATGTCTCCTCCTTCATTATAACTTTTCAGTATCTTAAATATCCTTGGGTAGTTAAGATACTTCTCTTGGTATTGCTTGGGCATATTGTTTTGGTTTTGTCTAAGGTTAGTAAGCAATTTAAGAACATCATCCAGAGATCTGCCCGAAGGCTTGACAGCTATGAGTGGCAGGGTATGTGGGATAGTATGGGAAAAATACCTAGGACGGTGGGCACCTCCAGTATTTTGGAACTTACCCCTGAACAAGTGCAGAATCCTGAAAAACTAGTAGAATATATGGAGAAAGTATGTTGTTACGCTGGCAACTTCAGAGAGAAACAAATCACTGCAATGTGCTGGGGCTTGTCCCATGCCTTCCTGACCCATTCCTACTTGTGGGGGATGAATTTGCAAGTAACTTAGCACTGTTTGACACGTCCTTGAACTGAAGCAATGCAGCAGTAAAAGACAGAGACGGGAACTTGGGGAATGCCAAGAAGAATTTAAGTAAGCAAAAACAAATGAAGTAGCACAAATAGAACAGCCTATTAGAATGTAGCATAAGGCGCATGCTTAGAGCTAGCTGACGAATAACAGAAATTGTTTGTGCACGTGATCATGTGAGGAATGCATCGAAAAGATATATAAGCAATGAAAAGCTGAGAATAAAGGTCTTCTGCAGAACATCTGTCAGGAGTCCATGACATTCATCCCTGCACCTACTGAGCCATATTGAACAGTATTCAGTACCCCCAAGGGGAAGAGAAGGCCTCCGGATCGGAAGACAAAGCAACAAGCACTGCAGCTACTCCAACCATGGCAACAAGCACTGCAGCTACTCAAATTGCCATGACAGGCGCTGCAGCTGAATCAGAGAGTCAACCCATGCCAGTATCAGTCGCACATATACAATGTCGTGGAAAGATGATGAGACACCAACAGTGGCGGAAGTGATTGATAGACTCGGGGATTACGAAGCAAATCTTTCTTCCTCCCTTGTCTCAGCTGTAGAGAAACTGTCCCAGGAGGTCCAGCAACTCAAACAAGATATGTCCTACTCCCCACTGGTATGCAGTAGTATCTCAGCCAATAGGAGTAAGCGTCCCTTTGCTCAAGAGAGAGGACATGCATGATGGGACATCCAATGGTTTTACCTGCGTGACCACGGAGAGGACATGAAGAAGTGGGATGGAAAACTTACCTCGAACATAGAGGCACAGATACATGACCTGCAAGGAAAAACAGTCAGTCAGGTGGGTTCCTCCAGGAAAGCTGCTACTCCAGTTTCCACTAACAAATACCCCAGACAGAGGAGTAGTAGCGCTGATTTTCTTTCTGACCTTAACAGAGACACTTCTGATTCGCATTTACAGGAAGTGAGTGACAAATACCGTGATCAGGATAAGAGGGGCCCTGCACCCATCCAGGCGGAGGAAAGGGACAACCAGATTTACTGGACTGTGTGGCTTAGATGGCCTGGAATCCCGACTGCCAGTGCTGGGCTGGATGTTCAAAGGAAACGTCCCCTCTACATACCATGCAACTGATGCTACATGGAGTAAATGGGTTGCACTGATCACCCAGCGGGCTCGAGTAGGAAACCCCAGTGGCCCAGGAATCTTGGAACTGATTATGGAATGGCCAGAAGGCAAAGACTTTGGATTATCACCAGAGGAGGAGGTGACACGTGCTGAAGAAGCCCCACTCTATAAAAAACTGCCAGAAGATGAGAAGCAATATGCCTTGTTCACCAATGGGTCCTGTCGCCTTGTGGGAAAGCACCGGAGATGGAAGGCTGCTGTATGGAGTCCTACATGACAAGTAGCAGAAACTGCTGAAGGAGAAGGTGAATCAAGCCAGTTTGCAGAGGTAAAGGCCATCCAGCTGGCCTTAGACATTGCTGAATGGGAAAAGTGGCCAGTGCTCTTTCTTTATACTGACTCCTGGATGGTGGCAAACGCCCTGTGGGGCTGGTTACAGCAATGGAAGCAGAACAACTGGCAGCGCAGAGGCAAACCCATCTGGGCTGCCACATTGTGGCAAGATGTTGCTGCCCGGATAGAGAACCTTGTTGCGAAAATACGTCATGTGGGTGCTCACGTCCCCAAGAGTTGGGCCACTGAAGAAGATCGGAACAACCAGCAGGTAGATCAGGCTGCCAAGATTGAAGTGGCTGAGGTGGATCTGGACTGGCAACATAAGGGTGAACTATTTCTAGCTGGGTGGGCCCATGACACCTCAGGCCATGAAGGGAGAGATGCAACATACAGATGGGCTTGTGATGGAGGTGTGGACTTGACCATGGACGCTATTGTGCAGGTTATCCATGAATGTGAAACATGCACTGCAATCAAGCAAGCGAAGTGGGTAAAGCCTCTGTGGTATGGGGGATGATAGCTGAAATATAAATATGGGGAGGCCTGGCAGACTGACTATATCACACTCCCACAAACCCATCAAGGCAAGCGCCATGTGCTTACAATGGTTGAAACAACGACCGAATGGCTGGAAACATATCCCATCCCCCATGCCACTGCCAGGAACACTATCCTGGGTCTCGAAAAACAAGTCCTGTGGCGACATGGCACCCCAGAGAGAAATGAGTCAGACAATGGGACTCACTCCCGAAATAGCCTCATAGACAGTGGGCCAAAGAGCATGGCCTTGAGTGGGTGTATCACATCCCCTATCACGCACCAGCCTCTGGGAAAATCAAAAACTACACTGAGAGCAATAGGGGTGGGACATTTAAACACTGGGATAGCCATTTAGCAAAAGTCAACTGGTTAGTCAACACAAGGGAATCTGCCAGTCAAGCTGGCCCTGCCCAGTCAGAACCCTTACATACTGTGCAAGGGGAGTCCCTGTAGTGCACGTAAAAAATATGCTGGGCAAAACAGTCTGTGTTCTTCCTGCCTCAGGCAAAGGCAAACCCATTCATAGGACTGCTTTTGGTTGAGAACCTGGGTGCACTTGGTAGGTGATGCGGGAGGATGGAGAAGTTCAATGCGTGCCTCAAGGGAATTTGATCTTGGGCAAAAACAGTCAATGAACCGAATGGCATAATGCAAGCTGCTATGTAATATTGTACGTCATCTCTTCTGTGGTTGCTGTATACCATATCTGTGATATAGTACAAATCTCCCAATCCATGGAAGATGAACTTTGATGAAACAAGCAAAGTGCAGCAGTGATGGAACGAAAACTGACTTGGTATGGAGCAACCCAACACCACACACACCATCTCTCCTGCCCTGAAAGACTGCTATGACAGATGGAGCCCAGAGTCATGGGCTAGATGAACTCCATAGACATTTTAATGGACATTTCACAGGGAAGGTCCATAAACTAAGGGAATTATGTCTGTGTATTATGTCAAAGGATGGGAAGGGGAGGGGTGGTGGTTGGTGAGTTTGTATTGGATGGTATCGGACCTGGTGTCGTGGTTCAGCCTCAGCTGGCAACTGAACACCACGCAGCCGCTCGCTCACCACCCCCCCACCCCTGTGGGATGGGGAAGAGAATCGGACGAGCAAAAGAACTTGTGGGTTGAGATAAGCACAGTTTAATAACTACAATAGAATGATGATGATAAATGATTATGATAATAATGACAGTAATGTTAATATAATAAAAGGGAAAAGGAAGGAAAGGGAAAACAGGGAAAAAACGCAGAAACACGAACGATACAACCGCTCACCACCCGCCGACCGACGCTGCCCATCCCCAAGCCGCGATTCCTCCTTCCCTCCCCCGGCCAGCCCCTCCCAGGTAGCATACTGGGCATGACGTTACATGATATGGAATATCCCTTTGGTCAGTTTGAATCCGCTCTCTTAGCTGTGCCCCCTCCCCTCCCAGCTTCTTGTGCATCCAGCAGAGCATGGGAGGCTAGACATGTCCTTGACTAGTATAAGCGCTGCCCAGCAACAGCCTAAACATCTGTGTGTTATCTCAACAGGTTTTTTTTTTCCATGCTAATTTCAAAGCACAGCACTATACCAGCTAGAGTGAAGAAAATTAACTCTATCCCAGCTGAAACCATGACAGTATCCACCCCTTATTCCATATCATTGACATCATGCTCAGGTCCCATACTATTCAGTACAAATTCAATAATCCCTATCCATCTTCTCATCCTTTAACAATATATATATATATATATATACAGATTTTCATTTATCATTCCACTAGTTTATGGAACACCCCTGTAGAATGCCTGTGAAATGTCCATTGAGTTCATTTAGTCCATGACTTTGGATTTCATCTCTTGTAAGGGTCCTTCAGAGAGGCGGTGTGCGTGGGGTCAGATTGTTGCATGTCAGTCCTTGTTCCATCACCGCTGCACTGGTAGTTCTTGTTCTCTCACTGCTGTACTTTGCTCGGTTCCATTGAAAGTTCATTTGCTATTATTATTAATTGGGAGATTCCCACCATGATAACATTCCATTGATGCAACCATAGTAGTGATGACATACAACATCATATAGCAATTAACAGCATATTATTCAGTGCATTGGCTGTTTTCACCCAAAATTAAATCCCCCTGAGGTACACACCGGACTCCTCCATCCTCCCGCATCACCCACCAAGTGCACTCAGGTCCTCGAGCAAACGCAATCCCACGAGTGGGTTTGCCTCTGCTGGAAGCAGGAATAACCCAGACTGTCTTGCCCAGCATGTTTTTTATGTGCACTACAGGGACTCTATCCCCTTCCACAGTACGTAAGGATTCTGATTGGGCAGGGCCAGCTCGCCTGGCAGATCCCCTAGTATTGACTAACCAGGTGGCTTTTGCTAAATGTGTATCCCAGTGTTTAAATGTTCCACCCCCCATTGCTCTCAGTGTCATCTTTAATAGTCCATTGTATCTTTCGATTTTCACAGAGGCTGGTGCGTGATAGGGGATGTGATACACCCACTCAATGCCATGCTCTTTGGCCCAGCTGTCTATGAGGTTATTTCGGAAATGAGTCCCTTTGTATGACTCAATTCTCTCTGGGGTGCCATGTCACCACAGCACTTGTTTTTCGAGACCCAGGATAGTGTTCCAGGCAGTGGCGTGGGGGACAGGATATGTTTCCAGCCAGCCGGTGGTTGCTTCTACCATGGTGAGAACATGGCGCTTGCCTTGGCGGGTCTGTGGGAATGTGATATAGTCAGTCTGCCAGGCCTCCCCATATTTATATTTCAGCCATCGTCCCCCATACCACAGAGGCTTTACCCGCTTCGCTTGCTTGATTGCAGCACATGTTTCACATTCGTGGATAACCTGCGCAATAGCGTCCATGGTCAAGTCCACCCCTCGATCACGAGCCCACCTGTATGTTGCATCTCTCCCTTCATGGCCTGAGGTGTCATGGGCCCATCGAGCTAGAAATAGTTCACCCTTATGTTGCCAGTCCAGATCCACCTCAGCCACTTCAATCTTGGCAGCCTGATCTACCTGCTGGTTGTTTCGATGCTCTTCAGTGGCCCGACTCTTTGGGACGTGAGCATCCACATGCCGTACCTTTACAACCAGGTTCTCTACCCGGGCAGCAATATCTTGCCACAGTGCGGCAGCCCAGATGGGTTTGCCTCTGCGCTGCCAGTTGCTTTGCTTCCACTGCTGTAGCCAGCCCCACAGGGCATTTGCCACCATCCAGGAATCAGTATAGAGATAGAGCACTGGCCACTTTTCCCGTTCAGCAATGTCTAAGGCCAGCTGGATGGCCTTTACTTCTGCAAACTGGCTCGATTCACCTTCTCCTTCAGCAGTTTCTGCTACTTGTCGTGTAGGACTCCATACAGCAGCCTTCCATCTCCGGTGCCTTCACACAAGGCGACAGGACCCATCGGTGAACAGGGCATACTGCTTCTCCTTTTCTGGCAGTGTGTTATACAGTGGGGCTTCTTCAGCACGTGTCACCTCCTCCTCTGGTGATATTCCAAAGTCTTTGCCTTCTGGCCATTCCATAATCACTTCCAAGATTCCTGGGCGACTGGGGTTTCCTACTCGAGCCCGCTGGGTGATTAGTGCAACCCATTTACTCCACGTAGCATCAGTTGCATGGTGTGTGGAGGGGACGTTCCCTCTGAACATCCAGCCCAGCACTGGCAGTTGGGGTGCCAGGAGCAACTGTGCCTCAGTACCAACCACTTCTGAAGCAGCTCGGACCTCTTCATATGCTGCCAATATCTCTTTTTCGGTTGGAGTATAGCGGGCTTCGGACCCTCTGTATCCCCGACTCCAAAACCCTAGGGGTCAACCTCGGGTCTCCCCATGTGCTTTCTGCCAGAGGCTCCAGGTAGGGCCATTCTCCCCGGCTGCCGTGTAGAGCACATTTTTTATATCTTGTCCTGCCCAGACTGGCCCAAGAGCTACTGCATGAACTATTTCTCGTTTAATCTGTTCAAAGGCTTGCTGTTGCTCAGGGCCCCATTTGAAATCATTCTTTTTCCGGGTAACTTGATAGAGAGGGCTTACGATCAGACTGTAGTGTGGAATATGCATTCTCCAAAAACCCACAACGCCCAAGAAAGCTTGTGTTTCCTTTTTGCTGGTTGGTGGAGACATGGCTGTTATTTTGTTGATCACATCCATTGGGATCTGACGACGACCATCTTGCCATTTGATTCCCAAGAACTGGATTTCTCGTGCAGGTCCCTTAACTTTACTTTGTTTTATGGCGAAACCAGCTTTCAGGAGGATTTGAACTATTTCCTTTCCTTTCTCAAAAACTTCTTCTGCTGTATTGCCCCACACGATGATGTCATCAATGTATTGTAGGTGTTCGGGAGCTCCACCTTGTTCCAAAGCATTATGGATCAGTCCGTGGCAAATGGTAGGGCTGTGTTTCCACCCCTGGGGCAGTCGATTCCAGGTGTACTGGATCCCCCTCCAAGTAAAAGCAAACTGTGGCCTGCACTCTGCTGCCAGAGGGATTGAGAAGAATGCATTAGCGATATCAGTTGTGGCATACCACTTGGCTGCCTTGGACTCCAGTTCGTATTGAAGTTCTAGCATGTCTGGCACAGCAGCACTCAACGGTGGAGTGACTTCGTTCAGGCCACGGTAGTCTACTGTTAGCCTCCACTCTCCATTAGACTTCCGGACTGGCCATATGGGACTGTTAAAGGGTGAGTGGGTTTTACTGATGACTCCTTGGCTCTCCAGTCGACGAATGAGCCCGTGGATGGGGATCAGAGAGTCTCAGTTGGTGCGATATTGCCGTTGGTGCACTGTTGTGGAGGCGATCGGCACCTGTTGTTCTTTGACCTTCAGCAACCCCACAACAGAAGGGTCCTTCGAGAGACCGGGCAAGGTAGACAGCTGTTTAATTTCCGCCGTCTCCAAGGCGGCTACACCAAAAGCCCACTTGTAACCTTTTGGGTCCTTGAAATACCCTCTCCTGAGATAGTCTATGCCAAGGATGCACGGAGCCTCTGGGCCAGTCACAATAGGGTGCTTTTGCCTCTCATTGCCAGTGAGGCTCACTTCGGCCTCCAATACAGTTAGCTCTTGCGATCCCCCTGTCACTCCAGCAATGCTGATGGGTTCTGCCCCTATATAGTTTGATGGCATTAAGGTACACTGTGCACTGGTGTCCACTAAAGCTCTATATTCCTGTGGGTCAGATGTGCCAGGCCATCGGATCCACACAGTCCAGTAAAACCGGTTATCCCTTTCCTCCACCTGGCTGGAGGCAGGGCCCTTCTAGTCCTGATCATAGTATTCATCACTCACTTCCGGTAAATATGAATCACGGGTGTCTCTGTTAAGATCAGTCATGACATCAGCACTTCTGCTCCTCTGTCTGGAGAATTGCTTACGGGAAACTGGGGCAGCAGCTCTCCTGGAGAAACTCCCCTGAGTAATTGTTCTCCCTTGCAGCTCACGTACCCGTGCCTCTAAGGCTGAGGTAGGTTTTCCATCCTACTTCTTCATGTCCTCTCCGTGATCACGCAGGTAAAACCATAGGGTGCCCCGTCGTGTGTATCCCTTCTCTTGAGCCAAGGGATGATTACTCCTAATGGCTGAGATACTGGTCCGTACTGGTGGGGAGTAGGACATATCTTCTTTGAGTTGCTGGAACTCTCGGGACAGTTTCTCAACAGCAGGGACGAGCGAGGAAGAGAGATTCGCTTCATATTCCCGGAGTCTATCAATCACTTCTGCCACCGTTGGTGTCTCGTCATCTTTCCAGGACATCACTGCCAATGAGTTTGCATACGAGGATGGTGCGCTCCGTACAAACTTCCGCCACATGGGTCGTGTGCACTCAGCTTCATCTGGATCTTTGGAGGACCGTTGATCGTCCAGGTCACCATAAACCACCTCAAGCACGGCTAATTCCCTTAGATGCTGAATGCCTTTCTCCATGGTCATCCATTTTCCTAGGCGAAATACAATATCTTCTTTGAAGGGATACCTCTCTCTCACCGCGGCCAGGAGCCGCCTCCAGAGGCTGAGGGCTTGTGTTCCTTTTCCAATTGCTTTATCAATGCCCCCTTCCCTAGAGAGGGATCACAGTTGTTTGGCTTCCTTCCCCTCTAATTCCAAACTACTGGCCCCATTATCCCAGCATCGGAGCAGCCAGGTGATAACGTGCTCACCTGAATGATGCCCGAAATCTTTCCGTATATCCCGCAACTCACTCAAGGATAGAGATCGGGTAGTTTCTGTTTCTTGTACACATGGTTCCTCCTCCTCCTCCTCTTCTCGTGATGGCCCTGGTTCCTCGTAATCTCTTTCTAAACGAGTTGACCTTCTCTTCCATGATTTCTTCTTGCGTATAGGGGCGACTGATACTGGCACAGGTTGGTCCTCTGGTTTAGCTGCAACGCTTGGCACTGGGGTTTGAGTAGCTGCAGTGCCTGTCGTGGGGGTTTGAGTGGCCGCCGTGCTCGTCACTGGGGTTGGAGTAGCTGCAGTATCTGTCGCAACGGGTTGGGTGGCCGCAGTGCTTGTCACCGGGGTTGGAGTAGCTGCAGTCTCTGTCGCGGCGGGTTGGGTGGCCGCCGTGCTCATCACCGGGGTTGGATTAGCTGCAGTATCTGTCGTAAGGGGTTGGGTGGCCACAGTGCTTGTCGCTGGGGTTGGAGTAGCTGCAGTGTCTGTCGTGGGGGTTTGGGTGGCCGCAGTGCTTGTCACGGGGGTTGGAGTAGCTCCCTTCTCTTTCCCTTGGGGGTACTGAATAGTGTTAAATAGGGCTCGATAGGCATAAGCCAGACCCCAGCACATGGCAGTGATTTGTATCTCTCTGGAATTGCCAGGGTGACAACATACTTCCTCCAAATGTTCTACTAATTTTTCAGGATTCTGCACTTGTTCAGGGGTGAAGTCCCACACCACAGGGGGTGCCCACCGCCTTAGGCATTTGCCCATACTTTCCCACATACCCTGACATGCATAGCTATCGAGCCTTGGGACAGATTTCTGGATTATATTCTTAACTTGCTTACTAACCTTAGACAGATCTGATACCACCTGCCAAAGCAATATCAACAGATGTATCTTAACTACACAAGGATGTTCAAGATACTGAAAAGTTGTTGTAATGAGGGAGGAGACATTACATAAGATAGTAGCTATGGTGCCATTCTGTATTTCCTCCATAAAAAACTCCTCAGAGGAGGAGGTATAATTGCTAATTGCCTCCATGAGGTGGTAGCTGTAGTACAGTAACGGCTTCCATGCAAGACCTAAATAATCAATAACAGTCAAGGCCAGTGTTTTAATAACAATTCTCCTAGGCAAAATATCTCTAATCACTGCAGAGCACAGCCAACTGACAAAACCAACAGCAAGTTTTAACATGTACTTTACAATCAGCATGGTAAAGACTGGACACACTAATACTGCGAGCAGATTAATCAATGCTGTGACGAGCAACTGTTATTATCTCAAACCCTTCGTGCCCCACGTTGGGCGCCAAAAATAGACTGTCGTGGTTCAGCCTCAGCTGGTAACTGAACACCACGCAGCCGCTCGCTCACCACCCCCCCACCCCTGTGGGATGGGGAAGAGAATCGGACGAGCAAAAGAACTTGTGGGTTGAGATAAGCACAGTTTAATAACTACAATAGAATGATGATGATAAATGATTATGATAATAATGACAGTAATGTTAATATAATAAAAGGGAAAAGGAAGGAAAGGGAAAACGGAAAAAACGCAGAAACACGAACGATACAACCGCTCACCACCCGCCGACCGACGCTGCCCATCCCCAAGCCGCGATTCCTCCTTCCCTCCCCCGGCCAGCCCCTCCCAGGTAGCATACTGGGCATGACGTTACATGATATGGAATATCCCTTTGGTCAGTTTGAATCCGCTCTCTTAGCTGTGCCCCCTCCCCTCCCAGCTTCTTGTGCACCCAGCAGAGCATGGGAGGCTAGACATGTCCTTGACTAGTATAAGCGCTGCCCAGCAACAGCCTAAACATCTGTGTGTTATCTCAACAGGTTTTTTTTTTTTTCCCATGCTAATTTCAAAGCACAGCACTATACCAGCTAGAGTGAAGAAAATTAACTCTATCCCAGCTGAAACCATGACACCTGGGCATGGTGTAAATGGCATGGAATAAGGGGTGGAGAATGTGCTGGGTTTGGCTGAGAAAGAGTTAATTCTCTTCACTGTAGTGCCTGCAGTAGTCACGGACCTTTCTAGCTTCCCATGCTCTGCCATGTGGGCAGGAGGCCGGGATGGGCGGGGCCACAGCCAAGAGAGCTTACCCAAACTGGCCACTGGGATGTTCATTCCATACCATGTGACGCCATGACCAGTATATTAACTGGGGCAGTTGGCGCATGGGGGGACAGTTGCGGCGTGGGAACTGGTGGTGTCGGGTTGGCGGGCGGTGAGAGGCTGCGTCACGTGCTGTTTCTTTTGTTTGTTCACGTCCCCCCCTGTCCCTGGGTTTCACCTCTCTCTCATTGTTTTTCCTTTCCACTGCATTTTTCTTGTTGTTATGGTTTTATTTTAATTATTAAACTGTTCTTATCTCAACCCACAAGCTTTACCTTTCTGATTCTCTCCCCTGTCCCACCGGTGGGGGAGTGAGCGAGTGGCTGTGTGGGGCTGAGTTGCCGGCTAAACCGTAACAGTTGATGATGCGCTTTTTGATGCAACCCAGCATCCTATTGGCCTTCTTGGCCACAGCAGCACACTGTTCGCTCATGTTGAGCTTTCTGTCCACCAGGACCCCCAGGTCCCTTTCCACAAAGCTGCTCTCCAGCCAGGTGGATCCCAGTCTGTACTGCACTCCCGGATTATGTTTCCCCAGGTGCGTGACCTTACACTTGTCCTTGTTGAACTTCATAAGGTTCTTGCTGGCCCACTCTTCCAGCCTATCCAGATCTTCCTGCAGAGCAGCTCTCCCTTCTGGAGTGTCTACTTCCCCACTCAACTTGGTGTCATCTGCAAACTTCATCAGGCTACACTTGATGCCGTTATCCAGATCACTTATAAAGATGTTGAATAACATTGGGCCCAATATCGATCCCTGGGGGACTCCACTAGTGGCAGGTTGCCAGTTTGAGAAAGAGCTATTTCCCACCACCCTTTGGGTGCGGCCTGTCAGCCAGTTCCCCACCCACTGCACAGACCACTTGTCTAGGCCATAACGCATTAATTTCTCCGGGAGGAGGCTGTGGGGAACCATATCAAAAGCCTTGGAGAAGTCCAGGTAGACAATGTCAACCGCCCTCCCCATGTCAACCAGGCAAGTCACTTTGTCATAGAAGGCCACCAGGTTTGTCAAGCACGATCTGCCCTTAGTGAAGCCATGTTGGCTTTTCCCAATCATGTGCTTCATTTGACTTGTGATGGCCCTCAGGAGGATTCATTCCATAACTTTCCCAGGGACTGAAGTAAAGCTGATGGGCCTATAATTTACCTGGATCCTCCTTCGAGCCCGTCTTGTAGATAGGGGTACCATTTGCCTTCCTCCAGTCCTCTGGGATATTCCCCTGTTCTCCACGACTTCTCAAAGATTATGGTGAGTGGCCTTGCAATGATGTCAGCCAGATAGTCAGAGAGTTTTGAATTTCCTTTTTCTATCCTTTTATACAGGTGATATGGAGGAAAAAAACATAGCAAGAACAAGGGCAGCAAATGAATATATAATGTGCAGGTGATGGCTATTGCATCTTTGCATACTGGAGGGAGGGGATAGAAACAGTGAGTTTCTACACTGCGGTGAGATTTCAGGGGCCTTATTACTGTTCCTAATATTCTTGTTGCATAGGGAGAGACTAGGATCCTGCTTGTGATGCCTGTTTTGGAGGTGCTAGTGTGCATGTGTATGTTAAATGATAATTGAATGGCCCTATATGCACTCTTTTTCTGACAGCCAGATCTCAGGAGCAATTCACGCTCATGTACAAGGTGTATCTCAGTGCTATATAGTACAGTTATGTGAATTCTGGGCCAAAGGGATATAAATGTCCATGCACTAGTGACGGAAAACCAGTGGGAGACAGGCACCATCCGATGATGATCAGCAAGTCTCGTTTATTGGCAATTAGCAAATATCTTTTATACCGTTCGTTAATTAGCTCATACATATTGCAAAAGCACAGCTCATCATTGGCTGGGAGGTAGATGCCAACTCCTCCCATGCTTATCTCTTGTGTTCAGCCTTGCAATTAGCAGTTACTTGTTTCTCACACTCCTTTACCGGTCAACAGCAGCTGGGCTCAAGGTCGCTCCGACCCTGAGCCTGTTTTCCTACTTCAATGCCCTCTTTCTGCTAGCCATTCCCGGGCTAGAGTCTCCCACACACTAGCATTTAAACCCATTAGGTGATACACATGCACTGTGATCACAGGGTATGACTAAGAAATTAATGGATAACCTGACCTTAGTAGCCAGCAGAGAGTGGACTACTAGTGTGACAGCTGTTTCAGGATGCTACATCCACAGCAATTGCATTAGAAAGAATTCACATCATATCTCAGGAAACCTACTTTCAAAGAAAGATTAATAATATTTACATCAGAGGAAAAGTAAAAAACAAATGCAAGGCAGTTTAACCATGATGCAATTCCAGTTAATCTGCAGCAAATGTTGCATATAAAGAAATCCTGACTTCCCTTCACTGTGAGATTTCATATTCCTTGACCTATCACAATAAACTACTGGAATTCAACAGGAATAATCTGCAATTCATTAATTCAGTCTACATTTTGAACTGTTAAATTTACTTCTGTACTAGACTTACTTGGGTTTTGGAATTCTGTGATGGATTTGTCTTTGTTTTGCAGAAACAGGAGGAAAGAGAGCATCACAGCACTCAAGGAAGGAGAAACGAGTACTTCTTGAGAAAGGCTAGCTAAATTCCTCCTTAAACCCAAAAGACACTGTCTTTTCAGAAGTGCCCTTTCAGCTGTGCCTTCTTCCACTCTGTTTGCTGTGCACCTCTGCAGGGAGAAGAGACACACAGGTTACTTGAGACAACCCAAAGTGTCAGGCCACACCTGAACCCTTGCCTGCACTTGTGACACAGCAGTACAGCCTTGTGTCTCTTTCTGCACATTGGCAGGGATTCCCAGGTTCACCACACCACAATACCTGCCATCTGCTTTGCCACAGGAAAGAAAAATTTCTGCATTTTAGTAGGTGGAAGGACTGATTCCCAGAGGAGCTCGTTATAAGCTTAGGATTCTGGTGTAACTTTAGGGTTCTGCTAAATTTTCTCATTTTAAGAGTTACTAAAAATTGTATTTTCTGTTGGGGATGAGCTGAAGCAGCTTCTTTCTGTGTAAAGATGCAAATAAAGCCTAAACTTTATTCCCAGTTCTTTCTTTCTTTCTCTCTCCACTTCCTTTGCATGCTTGGGTGCTGCTGAAGTTTGATAATAATCAAGAAAAATATTAATTCTGCTCCTAGTTGTCTTTTTTCTTTTCCTTTGACTGAAAGGTCTCCCAATACCTCAACAGCCTGAGAAGAGCAAATGCAAATGAGATTTGACAAAAATAAAAAGAAAGGATACCAAAACTGTCAATCACAGAGAGTTTCCATTTCTGAACTTAAAAGTACCTGACATACTTTTCTCATATAAAGAGAAAAGTATAAATCAATTTTTTCAGTAGAATAAAATAGGAACAACTGCCTTTAGAATACAATACACCAAATTCATCCCTAGGTGATAGCTTCTGGCTTCACCTGTCAAATTTAATGGAGTTCTTTTATAGGACCTGTTCAGAAAATTCTTACAGAGGTTATCACTGAATCAGCTAACAACTTGGTAGTCTAGCTGAAGGTTTTAGCACTACTTCCAGAGGAAAAGATTACTCATTTAAAATAAAAGTTTAAAGAAATAGAACTATACTTTTAATTTAGTTTGGAAATATTGAATGCACAGCCAGAGTTTGCTTTGAACCATATTTTATTTTAGAACCATAGCTTATAAATGAACATTGAACTTCCAAACCAGACCTTTTGCTGTCTATTCATTACTTGTGCTGTACAGTACTTTGCAGTTCCTCTCTGTGCAATTTCCTTTTATTAATGTACAAACAAAACATGAGTAATTAAACATGCTATTGCAAGTACTTTATGGCAAGCATCAAAGATGAGGTAATTGAAGATGGTTATTATTTCCAGCTGTACAGTGCTAGCACATAGTGACATTTAAATAATAAGAGAGAAAGTAAAATAGGTGTTTTGGTTTTAACAATACTGCCCTCTAAGCATCCCAACTCACTAATTTCTACTCATTAGTTCAGATTATATCATTGTCACACAAACCTGTGTCTCAGACTATTTAAATAATTTCTGATATGTGAAAAACCCTGGAAAATGCTGTAATAACTAGATTTTTTTTTATAGTTAGATACTAGAACCTAGACAAGTCACTGTATAGATCTCTAAGACATAAAGAATCACTTCTAGCAAAAGTAAAGTTTCATCCTCTTTGTTAAAGAATAGATTAATCATAAGGAAGTCACTCATCTTTATTATTCTGAAATCTGCAATAAACATAAACAAATTTTTGTAAATTGGTATTTAATAAAAGAGAGTTGTCAAGGTTTCCCGCACATTCTTCTGCTTAACCTGTTTTAGAGTATGTCCACCCCAGCTCCATGTGGTATCACCTGAGCTCACTCTGAGTGGGCACAGAGCTGTGCTAATGTATGTGTAGTGTTTCTGATATTGAACTGGATCAGAAAATAATTTAAGATTTATTGGGCCAAAAGATGAGAACCAGAGGAACATGATTCTTTAATCTGCTGATGGGGGAGCAGAGAAGACATTGTTTCTAGCTCCTTGTCCAACCACTATATGAAACATCCACTGAATGAAATGTGTTCACAAGCCTTGAGACAGAGATCACAACCTGGGGTTTTCTTCATCCAGGTCAGTACCCCATATCTAAGCTTCAGAATCATGTTTCTTCCTGTTCTCACTTTCTGGTTCAGTACATCTCTTCTTCCAGCAGAGTGGCTGGAAGATGTCTATCCTTTTCCCTGTCCCCTGCTCCCACCAGGGTAATAATAGCATGGTGATAGTAGCTCTCTGATGGCACATGGAAGGTGTCAGCTTGAGTCTTCTCAGGTACATCTGGGCTGAGCCCTATACTCTCTAGGTTATTGTATAACAGGTGTCTGACAGCAACACTTTTTTCTGCCATGCTGTGGTTTGCTTTGCTTTTTATTTTTGTTTGTTTGTTTTTAATAGGGACCTCTACTCTGCTTTTTCAAAAAAGATCTGAGATCACTCAGCTATTAATCACAACTAGACTAAAGTGCATTCTTGCAGCTGTGGCTAAGTAGTCAAAGCTATGAACAGGGACAGAGAATGAAGACCTAATAGTTTTCAGGTGCTTCCCATTCATGAGCTCTAAGCATCTCCTTGATCAGCATGCTGACTTCAGGCAAATTAACATTATGGTGGACATGCATTTGGGATTATGTACCTCACCCCACCCCTGCAAGATGGGATGCCTAACCCAGGGTTCCAGTTTCTCCTCATTAAAAAATCAGAGTTTTGGAGGGCAAGATGTAACACTGCTGTAGTTGTACCACTGTTGTGGTTCAGCCCCACTCAGCAACTAAACACCACGCAGCTGCTCACTCAGAATCGGAAGACCAAAAGCAAAAAAAACCCAACATACCACTTGTGCGTTGAGATAAGCACAGTTTAATAATTAAAATAAAATAATGATGAAAATAATGATGATTATTATAGTAATAGCAATAATGTTAATATAATAAAAAGGAAAAGGGAAAAAGGGAAAAAACCAGAAAACACAAACGATACAGCCGCTCACCACCCGCCAACTGACACTGCCCATCCCCGAGCCGTGATTGCTGCTTCCCTCCCCAGGCCAGCCCCTCCCAGTTAACATACTGGGCATGATGTTACATGATAGGGAATATCTCTTTGGCCACTTTGAATCAGCTGTCGTGGCTGTGCCCCCTCCCCTCCCGGCTTCTTGTGCACCCTGCAGAGCATGGGAAGCTAGAAGAGTCCTTGACTAGTACAAGCACTACCCAGCAACAACCAAAACATCTGTGTGTTATCAACACTGTTTTCATGCTAAGTCCAAAGCACAGCACTAGGCCAGATACAGTGAAGAAAACTAACTCTATCCCAGCTAAAACCATGACAACCACTTTTTTTGGATCTAGCCCTTGCTGTACTTACGATCATGTATATTCTGTATGCAGTATATAGAGCTATTCAATAACATGGAACTCAGAAAACCTGCATTTCATTCCATGTTCTTTTCATGCATGCTGTTTAATCTTCAAAAACTCACTTTTTGTGCCATTTCTCTTTCCCTTTCTCCCCTTTACCAGTATCATAGATCCTAAAAGGTTTGAGGCAGTAATTATTTCTTATTATTATGTTTTTATGGTGGCAAACAAGCTACACCTTGATTCCCACTGGGGACTGTAATGCTAATAGTATCTCTGGTGATGTTCAAGGCAACCAGAACCACAGCTTTTAAAGAAGGGACAACCAATATTGCCTTAATACCTTTCTGTATCCATCATGAATGTATTGAGGCATACCCTGAGGGCCACTCTGGCCCTGTTCATGTCAGTGATACATAGAAGCTGTTAAGCTTTTTAATCAGCCAGATGCACAGAAAACCAAGTAGCAGCTCAGTAGCTGGCTCTAAGACATGCTGAAGAGACACTCCGTGGCCAGAGCATCACTATACTCCAGTGCAGCACACATGATGCAACAGTCCTGTAAAAAGGGCCATGCATTCTCACATCAGCTCTTAGGACCCCAAGATATAGGAGCCTGGAGGGTGGTCTCAAAGTCATAAACCACTCCCAGTGTACTGAATAGAGATTCTTCACAAGCATCTGCATATAGCAATATCTGCCAGTTCCTCAGCTTTTTTTATAGTCTTTTTATATCTACTTTTAAATGGATACAAAAATGTGTATTTCAATAAGTTATAGGTCATCTATAGTCAGTATTTAGGCATTACTTTACCAGGACAGTGACCTCCAGCACATTTACATCATGGTTCAGTTCACCTTTGCAACATAATCAATAGCAGTCAATCAGTCAATAGTAATTTTAAGCTAAGTTGTAGGACTGACCCTGGTATTCAGTGTTTATAAAAGTAGTTCCCAAAAATGCAGCTCTGTGGCAAATACCCTATACTTTTTTTGCCATGGCTCAGTGACAGGATTCAGGAACTAAAGATATTTCTCTTTTTCTTAACTAATTTAATTGATGACAAGTAAATTAATAATCATAGTGATTAGTTTGCCTGTTTCTACTTTAGAGTTTGTCTGCATATCCCTGCATTACATAAGCAAAACAAAGTGCATGTTGTCTCAGATATTCAGCATTTCATACCCAACAAAAGTTTGCCATGGTTTTAAGTTAGTTTCACAAGCTTAATGTTGTATCAGCACAGTCTCTTGTCTGTGAATGTAATGAATGCCTCTATTACTGACGTGTTAGGAGGGGGAAAAAAGAAAAAAAAAAACCAGCAAGCTTCTTTGTGAAAGCCTGCAATTAATCAGTTAAGGATCTAGCTGCAAAGTGTCATAGTTTTAGCTGGGATAGAGTTAATTTTCTTCACTGCAGCTGGCATAGTGCTGTGCTTTGAACTTAGCATGAAAACAATGTTGAGATAACACACGTTTTGGCTGTTGCTGAGTAGTGCTTATACTAGTCAAGGACTTTTCTAGCTTCCCATGCTCTGCCAGGTGCACAAGAAGCCGGGAGGGGAGGGGGCACAGCTAAGAGAGCGGATTCAAACTGACCAAAGGGATATTCCATATCATGTAATGTCATGCCCAGTATGTCAACTGGGAGGGGCTGGCCGGGGGAGGAGGGAAGCAATCACAGCTCAGGGACGGGCAGCATTGGTTGGCAGGTGGTGAAAAGTTGTATCGCTTGTGTTTCTGTTTTTTTCCTTTTCCATTTTATTAGAATATAATTATTGTTATTATTATGATCATAGTCATTATTATTATTATTATTTAATTGTAATTATTAAACTGTGCTTATCTCAACCCACATGTTCTTTTGCTCTTCCAGTTCTCTCCCCCATTCCACAGGGGTGGGGGGGAAGTGAGCGAGCGGCTGCATGGTGTTTAGTTGCCAACTGAGGCTGAACCATGACAAAAGTCATAATTTATTGATGGTTGCACAGAGGATACTGAAATGGTAGTGTTAGTGAGTTGGTAGATTTATACTTGTTCACAAGCACTAGACACATTTTGTCCCTGTAAGTTTCTGAATATAATTGCATCGAGATGTTTATTTAGCAATCAAAAAACTTTCATTAAGAATAATATGGAGTAGTGGGATTATCAAAAAAGATAAGTATTTACAGTACATGGAAAAACATGATAATTCGATGTTGGAATTTTTCTAAAGATCTTGTTGATGTTGGCAGATTAATTGCATACTTGATTGAAATTTTTTTTTAAAGGACAGAAAAAACCTTAAAAAAAAGGAAGTAAAATACAACTTAACTGTACTCACTGTTTAGGATTCTGCTACTAAAGTAAATCTGCTACTCTATCATTTTGACTCCCAATTATATATGATTCTACTACCACTAACTACCCACAAGATATTCCTTCTACAAAAGAGGCTATAGTTTAATTCCACTTCACTTCTTGCCCCTTCCTTTTTTCTTTTCCATCTTGTTTCTATGTCATCAGAACACGAATTGGAAGACATTAAAGGATTCATAAAATTATACTTCATTTTTAATATATATTTAAACCTAACAATTCAATTTTCAACAGTATTTTGACTGTCTATAAGCAATTTCCAGTACTCATTTTCTTTTCTATAAAGGCACTTTTGTTAATTGGTTTGAACAAATTGGGTTTGTCTTAGGTACAATTTTATGAAGCTCATAAAATTTAATTTTTCTGTAACTGGACATAGATTAGAGAGATATTTCCAGCTTCTGTTGAAAAGTATCCTAATGACTCTGATATACTCAATCTTGTTACTTTCTGGAAGAAAAAATAAAAAGGAATCCTTGTCTGTAGTGTACATATTAGAAAGAAAATAATGTTTAAGCATGTGGGGTTTTTCTCATATGAAAATTACATCGACTTGAACAAAATACCACCTTTGACTAAGGTTTCTGCTACAGAGCTCTGTACTGAAACTTTTATGACAGAGGTCCTGATTTATGTGAATAAAACTACATATACCTGTAGCTTGACTGGCATCAATGTCATTGATCATCTGAGTAAGGATTTGTATGTTTAGGCCCCAAAATGCATGTTTCTACAGGTCTGGACTGTCATACTTGACTGTTCTGGATAATCCCATTTATTAATCTAACTTGTGTTCATGTGCATGCGATCATTCATTTTTCTTCCATTGAACTATACCGAATAGAAGTAACTCATAGGAGGAAAAGATAATAGTAAATTAAGCTGAAACACATTCATAAAACAGAAGCAAGTTGTAAGAAACTTTGCCTAACATCTGCTTAACTTTCAATAAAGACCATGAAACTGTTGCTCTGTTATTTCCCTAAACCAAAGAGCAGCCCTTCTGAAGTACATGGCTGAGTTTCTTTTTGAACACTTAAATTTACAGAAGACTCCAGATGCAAAACAAGTTTAGATGCAGCCAACCTGTATAAATCAAAGCACTTCTTTGAAAAGAAGGAGACATGAAGTCTTCTAAAAGGCCAAGATAGTGGCTTTCAGAAAGTCCTTATCAATTTTTTTCTCATGGATTCACTTTTTAAGGTACATATAGTTTGCTTTTGATTTAGGTTGGTACCCACCCAAGAAACTCACAGGAAACTGGTGAAGTTATACCTGGATGAAATCATTGTACATATAGGATTACACAGTAACCGGTGGTCTTATCTTTCTGTTGTGATAAGAAAGTAAGTTTGCCGATGATACTAAACTAGGAGGAGCTGTGGCCTCCCTCAAGGGTAGAGAGGCCTTACAGAAAGATCTGGATAGATTAGAGAGCTGGGCAATCACCAACCACATGAAATTTAACAAGAGCAAATGCTGGATTCTCCACCTGGGATGGGGTAATACTGGTTATACATACCAATTGGGGAATGAGAGACTGGAGAGCAGCCCCACAGAAAGAGACCTGGGGGGTTGGGTTGATGGCAAGTTGAATATGAGTCAACAGTGTGCCCTGGCAGCCAAAAGGGCCAACTGTGTCCTAGGGTACATCAAGCACAGCATAGCTAGGTCAATGGAGGTGATTGTCCCACTCTACGCTGCACTGGTGCAGCCCCACCTCAAGAACTATGTACAGTTTGGGGCACCTCAATATAAGAAGGCTATCAAACTATTAGAGTGTGTCCAGAGGAGGATGACCAAGATGGTGAAATGCCTCGAGGGCAAGACTTATGAGGAGTGGCTGAGGTCACTTGGTTTGTTCAGCTTGGTGAAGAGAAGGCTGAGGGGTGACCTCATCACAGTCTACAACTTCCTCAAGGAAATCAGCAGAGGGGAAGGTGCTGATCTCCTCTCTCTGGTGACCAGTGATAGGACATGAGGAAATGGAATGAAGCTGTGTCAGGGGAAGTTCAGATTGGACATTAGGAAAAGGTTCTTCACTGATAGGGTGGTCGGTCACTGGAACAGACTCCCCAGGGAAGTGGTCACAGCATGAATCCTGTCAGAATTCAAGTTGTATCTGGACGATGCTCTTAGTCATATGGTTTAGTTTTAGGTAGTCCTGTGAGGAGCAGGGAGCTAGACTCAGTGATCCTTATGGGTCCCTTCCAACCTGAGATATTCTATGATAGTCAAAAGGGACTTTGTCATGGAGAACAGAAGTTGGAGAGCAGCTCTCAAAATCAAGTGCTATTCATCAATCAGTGCTAGGGGTGTTCAGAATAAAGAGCCAAACACTGCTCTCCCTAGCCAGAATTGTATTTTGGAGGACAGCTGGGAGACAGAAATACACATGCCACAGAAGTAAATCCCCATGGGAATTGGGGGACATATTACCCACTCACACATAAGCTACTGGCACAATCCATTTTCACTAGAAAAGTTATTTTCAAAAGAGCTGTGGGATGGCTCTCACTTTTCCCACTCTGCCAGTGTCCTTCCTTCCTCTTCCAGAAGAGTTCTTATGAGTAGAGGCAAGATCTCACCCAAAACAACTAAAAATGGTCCTTTGTGATGATGACAGTATGTGAGAAATATTGTAAATGAATGAATAATGACAGAGGTTCAGGAAGACACATACTTTATGTGCCTACCTTTAAACCTTTATGTGAGGTCATTTATGACAGTGGAATGTCTTGAGTCCTTAAAAATAGTTGAATGCTTAACCACTTTATAAACAGAGCTCTAAGTCCATAAGGAGTCCACTTGCATAATAAATACCCTTAGAGTCAAAGGCCACATGTATGCTGTAAAGCACATAAGGAAGAAAACACTATCCAAAATTTTTTCACTTTATAACTGCTTGCTAGTAAGCAGGAGCATCTGTAAGATTTGCAGATCTTGTTGGATCACAGCTGAAAATGTATGTAAAAATATTTGGGTTTATGTCTGCTTAAATATTAAAGCTGATGCCCCGGTATAATATTGCACACACATCTACCTTTGTAACACACACATTTATTTGCCAGAACATAAAGATGCAGAGGCAGTTTTACTTAGATTCTTAAGGCTGAGAAATATGTCAGGATATTGCATTACAAATCAACAAGCCTCCCACTGACAATATCGGCAGCAGAATTTCACCCTTTTTCACTTGAAAGACAGTTCAGGGTATCTGTAAAATGGGTATAATGATTATTGCCTGCCTCACCGTGTTGTTTGACTAAAAACTTTTGACTGAGTCCTGAAGACTCCCCCTGTGCACAGATATCCATGACTCCCATCCTACTATTAAGGACTGAGTCCTTAAGGTAATGACTGTGTTGAGTCTTTGAGACCCTGAGAAATCAACAGATGGGCATAATATTATCATTATTATTAAAGCCAATAATTATACCTTTGTTACATAGTATATTTTAAAATCATTTTCAGCGGTGCTTCTAAACAGGTGCTTCATGCACCTGGCATATCTTATTTTGTCTTAACATGTTAGCTATTTGCTCAACTTTTGAGTCGTGGGTGCTATAACTGTTGATATCAGTGAAGCTCCACCAAGAGACACTACCAGCTATCTAAGAGACTTGAGGGAGAGGAAGGACTATTCTGCTCATCTGTTCTGACCTCCTGTCATATTTCCTGCAATAAAGTTGGTTTTTTCCTTTCCACCACCTAAGCAAATGTTGTCAAATCCAATAATTTCAGTATCAACAGAATAATATTTATAGTGCAATCTAGATAAAGAGGCAGAAGGCCTAAAATAAATAAAAATCCAAGTATGACAAAATATACACACATCATAAAAACATTCTTATCCTGTCATGCAGAGGTGGAAGATGGTTCATTGCAACATGTGGTGCCAGTATTAGGGCTTCTAATGTCACACAGCAAATTAATTTCTAAATTAAAAAAATAATAATTTCAGGTTTTAAAAATCTGATAAGAATTCTCTGTCTGTCATGTGCCACAGTTGAGAGCTGCTTCCTTTTGCATAGCTAAGGTCAACCTGATCTTAGCCAGTTGGCCTGTTGTTGTGGTTCAGCCTCAGCTGGCAACTAAACACCACGCAGCCGCTCGCTCGCTCCCCCCCACCCCTGTGGGATGGGGGAGAGAATCGGAAGACCAAAAGAACTTGTGGGTTGAGATAAGCACAGTTTAATAGTTACAATTAAATAATAATTAAAATAATGATTATGATAATAATGGCAATAATGTTAACATAATAAAATGGAAAAGGAAGGGGGAAAAAAAAGGGAAAAAAACCCAGAAACACAAATGATACAGCTGCTCACCACCTGCCGACTGACACTGCCCATCCCCGAGCTGTGATTGCTCCCTCCCTCCCCAGGCCAGCTCCTCCCAGTTAACATACTGGGCATGATGTTACATGATATGGAATATCCCTTTGGTCAGTTTGAATCCGCTCTCTTAGCTGTGCCCCATCCCCTCCCGGCTTCTTGTGCACCCAGCAGAGCATGGGAAGCTAGACATGTCCTTGACTAGTATAAGCGCTACCCAGCAACAGCCAAAACATCTGTGTGTTATCTCAACATTTTTTTTTAATGCTAAGTTCAAAGCACAGCACTATGCCAGCTAGAGTGAAGAAAATTAACTCTATCCCAGCTGAAACCATGACACCTGTGTAGGGTATATGGGCATTGTTGAATATATTAGTGGAAAAGTATTAAGGCTTGGCAGAATTTTCTGTTCTTTGCCTTCTGTCTTTTGCTCTGATTAATACCTATCCTTTTTTATACTGTTCCTGTCTGTCTCATATTTATTCTCTGTGGTAGATGCCTTTTAAAAGTAGCTCGATTCAGCTGTAGTTGACCTTTTATGGAACAATGCTGACTCACATCAAGTTTTTATAGGCCTGCTAGTTTCTGCACATATGCGGAACAGGGGTCCTCTTTGACCTACAGGAGTTACAGAGAAGGTGATTTCTGGGGAAGAAGGTTTGGTGGGGGGGTTACTTTCTTTTGAAAGAGCAATGCTTTCTTAAAAACAAAGCAAACAAAAATCCCAGAAAACATTTTATTTTTTAGGAGGAAGAAATGCTATGCAAATCCAAGAGTGACAAAAACCAGTTACAATGTTACAATGAGCATAAACATACCCATGTTTTGTCAGATATATTAAGACTGATTGTAGTTCAAACAGAAAAATATATTTGTGAGAGAGACTGGAAAACTTTTATAGTTGAGTGCCAAATCATCGTCATCAATGGCAGCATATGATTTGTCACAGCCTCTGCATCAAACACACACACACCATCTCAGTATCCTGCAGATCTCTTCTTTTTTTATTCCTGCTGTCTCCATCTTCCCTCTCCTCATTTCTCATTCCTTCTTTTATATTCTTTTCACCATCAGTTTCTTTCCTTCTTCCTTATTTTCTCAGCTCCCTATGGCACTACATTCAATTTCTTAAACTTTTCTCTCACCTCTGCTCCTCTGTGGTTCTATTTATTCCTCCATGCATTTTTGCTTATGCGACCACATTCATCCTTTTTTATCTTTTCCCCAGCCCTCATTCTCTTTAGTGTATTCACCCTTCGCACACACATTTTGTCCTACCGCAAGGCACAAATGCATATGGTCTTCAGATCAGATCATATGTAGCCTCTTTCCAAGGCCCCCCATTCATTTTGGCACTCTTGACAAGGGTGGGAATGACATGGCTTCTTTACTGATTGCACTCACAGCGCTGCCCAGAGTATGTGTCATCAAGTACAGTCCTGGGGCTGGAACACATTTACTGGCCTGACTCTTCCAAAGAGATTTTCTTTTCTTTCCAACCTTTCATGAAACCAAGTGGACTAGCGCATAGCAGACAATCTACAGGAAAACTGGAAAATCATCATAAAGACATCAAATTTCCTCTGATCTGCAGTTCAGATACATTATATGTACAGTTAGGAAGTTGATACTGGCTAAAAATTCCTGATCTGCAAAACATATTTGGCAGTGAAACTGTTAAAATATACACTGTACTTGCAGGATCTTCAGATGCTGAGTTCACCCTGTACATGTTTGTTTATACACAAAAACAGAAGCTGTGTGCAACAGAGTTGGAGAAGACACAATATGTGGATGCAAATAACCATACAGGAAGAAATACATATCCTATTGAGAAAGAGAACAAATGAAGACAGGCAGCTCAAGCTCTTGCTACACTTAGAATACATTTCTTTTCATGAGCTGGGGCATTCTGAGCAATACATAGGAAGCCATAAATAGCTTTAATAATGATTACATGCTCCAGGTGTGTAACACATGTATTGGTGGTACCTATTGCATTAATACTCTGATTCTCTTTCTAGCTATATACATATCTAACCCAATACCACTGTACTGTATGATATACCTTTCATTTTCATAAGTAATGGATGGCACATGTCCTACTAGTGGGAAAAAATGCTAAGCCATAAGTATGTTGTGCGTGCTTGTTCTTAATGTAAGGTTTATGATTTATTGATGGCTTTTATTTGCCCCTGTTCAAAACAGAGACCATTGAACAGTGGACAGTACATAACACACACACCCCCTTTTTTTTTTTTGCATTCATGCATGAGAAATGATTGTATAAAGGGTCACGGTCCATCTTTAATTCATCCCTCTGACATGTTGATTGTACTACTTTCACTCAGAAGTCTCCTATTTTGTATGTAGCCACTTTAACAAGTTTGTGTCTGCAGTTTTGAGACTTATGGGGCTAGCATTATGCAAATGTTGTTAAGGGCTTTTTGTTTTGATTTGGGTTTGTTGGGTTTTTTTTCCTGTTGCAGTGAGGCAACCTCTTCTCAGAACAAGTATAATAAACTGTGTGCATTGCTGGATCTGCAGGGATATACATGTGAGCACACCGAACTTGCAGTAATTATATACACTGAGCTAAAGAAGTTCTAACTGTTCCCTATTCAGACTTCATCTCCTTTATGGGTCTCCCTACTGCTTCTCTGGTCATTAATGTGGCAAGATTTGTTTTCAAGATCTAAGCAATAATAGCTAATTTAACAGGGCATCATTTTGTGTTTACACATATGTACTCTCTTCGGCTAATTAACTTGACCTAACTTCCATGCAGATAACTCTGTGTTTGTTTTTAAAATCAAATCCATGCAAAAATACTGATAATAGAATACTTTTTTTTCCAGGTTGTGGCTGTCAATGTTATTGTGCTCTTTGGGGAAGCAATAAATATACCTTATAACGACCAAAGACGGGTGGTATATCCTCTGCTAGGTCTAAAGCAAATCACCACCCTTCAGACAAGTAATCCACTACCAATCGTCCAACTTAGTTTCTTCTATTTGCTATATTCCTTCATTTATTTAGTGTCGTTCCCCCTTTGCTGCTGCTGTTGGGTTTTTTTCACTGCTTGAAACCATGTTGTGAAGGTCAGTAAGGAGTGGGGGAGGAGAGCGAGCGTCTCGGGAGTAAAACCGGTTAGTGCCTTCTGCACAGCGATAGTCAAAGCTGGTAAGATATTAAAGACGTCGCTGTGAGCAGGGGTAGGGACGAGGGTGGCAATAATGAATGCCTAATTGCCTCTGAGAGAAGGCGCCTTCGCTCAGCCGGGAAGAGCCTTTTGTATGGCAGCTGGTGCCGCTTGCAGTGAGAGGGTTTGCAGCTCTCCCCACCGCCTTTGGCTCCTCGCCTTGGCCCCGGGGCGGGCGGCCCGCACAGCCGGGCGCCCCCGCGGAGCCGTGCGGAGGGGTCAGCGCTGACTCTCCGGCTGGGGAGCGGAGCGAGTCTCCCGCTCTCTGCCGCCCGGCGAGGCGCCGCGGCACCCGACAGATCGCGCCTGCAGGGATATCCCTGCCCTCCGGCGGGGGCGAGATGGACAAGGACCGGGCAGCCCTCTCCCGCCCCACAGCCTTCCTCAGCGACCGCGGGCCCCGACAGCGCTGGCCCCCCCACGCCCGCCTCGGCTGCTGCTTGTGCTGTTATTATTGTTGTTGATGACTGTCGTGGTTCAGCCTCAGTCAGCGACTAAACACCACGCAGCCGCTCGCTCACTCCTCCCACCCCTGTAGGATGGGGGAGAGAATTGGAAGAGCAAAAGAAAAAAACAAAATAAAAAACTTGTGGGTTGAGATAAGCACAGTTTAATAATTACAATTAAATAAAAATTATAATAATGATTATGATAATAATAACAATAATGATAATATAATAAAAAGGAAAAGGGAAAAAGGGAAAAAAAACCAGAAACACAAACGATACAACTGCTCACCACCCGTCGACTGACGCTGCCCGTCCCCGAGCCATGATTGCTGCCTCCCTCCCCCGGCCAGCTCCTCCCAGTTAACATACTGGGCATGACGTTACATGATAGGGAATATCCCTTTGGCCACTTTGAATCAGCTGTCTTGGCTGTGCCCCCTCCCCTCCCGGCTTCTCGTGTACCCGGCAGAGCATGGGAAGCTGGAAAAGTCCCTGACTAGTACAAGCACTACCCAGCAACAACCAAAACATTTGTGTGTTATCATCAACATTGTTTTCATACTAAGTTCAAAGCACAGCACTATGCCAGCTGCAGTGAAGAAAATTAACTCTATCCCAGCTAAAACCATGACAATGATGTTATTAGTTATTTAGGTGCTTGGGTTTGGGTTTGTTTTTTTTCTTTCCAAAGCCACACTCCAGTACTGGGGGTCTGGGCCGTTTTCCTGGGGCTTGAAGAAGTGACTATTGTAACAGCACTGAGCCGGGACTGCTTGAGGTTATTTTTGCGAGGCAAATTTCCAGTGGGAACAAGCGTGTTTACGGGAAAGAGAGGATGGGGCTGTCCCCCACACACACTCCTGGAAAGACAGACTCGTGGGGGACAGAGTTTTCCCGCTGCTCCTCGCCCCACCTCTCCCGGTAGTTTGTCCCCCTGACATGGGCCGGGCGCCCTTTGGGGTCGGCGTGGGGCCAGGTTCGACTCGCTGTCTCCCCCCACGGCCCGCGGGGAGAACGAAAGGGCCCGATCACCCCGGCGGGACCCCCGCCAGAGCGGGGACTGGAAAGCGGGCCTTAAACTCCCTTGCTACCTAGAGATTTCTGTTCACTCCGGAGACAAAATCGCCACCGTATTTCCTGTCCTCGAACGCTTCCTGACACGGGGAAGGTATCAAAGGGGAAAGTTTAAAGCAATAAATATCCCCGATCCACCTCGCTCCCCGTTGCGGGTGCGCCTGCCGGTGCTAAAGCCAGGTGGCACTTGGCTGAGGAGAAACTGGGCTTTTCCAGTATTGTTCCGGACCGCTAGGCCCGACCCGGGCTCTGCCATCTTCTTAACATCTTTTGGGGATTTTCCTCCTCCCAAAATCTTTGGGGGTTTATTTTCCCCCAACTGCCAAAGACCTTGCTCCCCTTGCCTGTACTCCCCGTTACAGTGTGCCCATTTCTGACCGCTAGCCAGTCCTGTAACAGTGCACTCAAAGAAGGCTCTAGGAGGGAAAGGATGGCATTTTTTTAAGCGGTAACACGATTTAATAAAACAAGTTGTATTATTAAAGTCATGAAGGTTTCCTGGGTGCACAGAAATCCACTGACAGGTTTTCTTGTGTTTTGATAGATTTTGTGCTGTTATGGTACACCTCTCCCTCACATGCAGTAGCTAAAACTTGAAGATTAAAGATCGCACACCTCTAGATGAGTCAAAGCCTACAGCCCAGAGCAGGTAATACATTTCGTGATCGATTTCCCCGCTGAGTTGTTTTCAGTTTCAGCCGTGTGCGAAGCTCCTTTCCCCTCTCGGCACATTGCACGGGCTCAGCCCTGGTGTCCTCGCCGCATCCTGTAAGGCAGCGAGGTAATCTGAACTTCTGGGAGCCCAAACCCAGACTCTTCTTGCAAAGCATCTTTCTGGCCCATAGCGCCTTAAGAAACATTTTAAAATGGACCTGACTGAAGGAGCCTTTCCGTGTGCCCTAGTGGCGAGGCTACGCTGAGCCACCGCAATGTAGTGGGACAAAAATTGCCCTCCTGAAGAATCAGTCTCTATGTGTATGGGGGCCTCGCTGACTCCCGAGGCCACGTCTCAGGGTCTGAGCCCCAGGATGATGACCACAACGGGCCCCCAGTGGGGCGGTGTAGGGAGCCCCGCGATGGCCCGTTCGCACCCGGGACTCGGCCGCTGCAGCTCGCTACTGCTCCAGCCCTCGTCGGCAAAGGCATCTCAGCCTCTAATGCTGCCTCCCTTCTGAAACCAGCACTACTTCTTTATTAATTTCCCAAAGCTGTTTTGGTTTTTAGTTTGGGGTTTTTTTTCCTCCTCCCCTTTTTATTCCCCTGTGGGACCGTCCTAGTTTTCGCCACTAAACAAACTCAAGACCGAATTTATAGCTGTTCTTTACGGGATGGAAAGGGTTAATCGCCCTTGTCGGTTTGGTGCTTGGTTTGGGTGGGGTTTTTTCCTTCCCTTGAATGCGTATAATCTCATTTGAGCCCCTCAACGTGGTGAAAGCTATTGACTGCTGTGTAGAGCCACCGACTTTTAGCACGCTCCCCCAGTCCCCTCCCCAAAAGTAAATAAATAAAAAAGGAAAAAAGCAAGAAAAAACTAAAATTAACGTATATTTTTGGAAGTGTCTCAAATACGTATAAATCCCATTGTATGCCTTCCCATTCACGTGTATATTGATATAATAAAAGAGAAATCCTTTATTGGGGTTTTCCTCTAAATACCTTATTCATTGAAACTGGCAGCTCCACTCATTATTCCACTCCTTTAAACCCAATTCTGATGCTGGCTAAATATAGAGCTTCGCCTTCCTGGGAACGCGAATCAAATACATCAGTAGCACAGGAGGGAAAAAACCCAAACAAACTAACAACAAACAAACAAACAAAAAAATAACACCAAAAAAACTTGATCAAAGCCCTCCTTTTCTTCCCAGTCCTGGTTTGTTGGGGCGGAGACAGGTTTCTCGCTTATTGCAAATCATTTGCAAAGATCAAGCTTAAAATGCAATCACCTCTCCCAGAAACGGCAGTTAAAAATCCCCAAAGTTAGGGGGTGGGGGTTAATAGAGTTAAAACCAGACTGAATTATTTTTAAACAAAGGTGTGATGGTGGAAAATAAGATGCCTTATTTCAGAGCTGGGAGAGGGTGTATTTTAATCGGGACAAATTTTTAAAAGAAATACAAACATCCATGGACAAAAATGCATAGGACGGAGTACGGAAAAACACTTTCCCTGTTTCAGTCTCATAAAATCCGTGGATTTTTTCTTAGTCATTGGGATGACTCTTTTTTGTTTGTTTGTTTGTTTGTTTTTAATTACCTACGCTCGGATCTTTTGCTAGCTCGTAGCCCACGAGGTCACCCAGGGGAGCGGGTGGGGAATCTCGGCACGCCCCATGCTGAGTGGGTGGGATTGTGATATTTGCAGAGTACCAGGTGGAAAGGCACAAAAGGTCAGAAACACGCTACCCACGGTCGATCGGTGGGGAGAGGTCGGCTGGGGAAGGGGTGACCGGACAGGGGACGGTCCCTCGCGGAGGGCTGCGCGTTTCCGATCCCCCGCCACAATAAGTGCTGTCTCTGTTCACGCTAAGCACCGCAACGCGCCTTCCGCGGGCGACGAGGTGTGCACCGCGATCCTGCGGAGGAGGCGTCCGTGCTGAACCGCGGGGGCTGCGGAGTGAGCACCTGGCCGCGGGGGGGGGGCACGGAGGTGCACCCCTATCCCGGGCGAGCAGCACAGGGGCGACACCGCAGTCCGAGTCGATTTAAGTGAAATTGCCCATTACTAAAGGTTTGCCCCAAATATGTGCCAGGCTGTCCGAAGCTACCAGCATCAGCAGTAATTCCTGATAACTGCTTTTTGGTTTACTCAGCTAAAACACAGAATTATAAAGCATATATAAACACAGTCTATGCATATACATAAACACACCCACATATATGTTTATTGCCAGTTTCTTGGATGTAGAAGTGATCACCTAGTAGAGTTGCATTTCCCACTGTTTATTTAAATGTCGAATATGTAAAGTAACTGTGCGTGGGTTTATAACCATATCTTTACCTCCTGACACTATCCTGAGATAATTTCAAGACAGCTTAGTTATCTCTACAAGCGGCAACGTTGGGTCCCACTTCTTGTTTGAAATAAAACTGGAGGGTGTGTTTGCTTCCTCAGCTTAGCAAAGAAAAACAACTTGCAAAGTAAGTTAGGACTCCGAGGAGGTCTGTTGTTTAGCAGCTATCTCATCAGCAAATGCAAGTTTCAGAACTTTTCCTTGGTTGTTTTAGTGCAACCAGATTTCCCCGCGGGAAGATATTCCGCGTGAATATGGCTTTGCTTCTCTTTCACTCAAACTCTAGTCTCGTCGGCTGCCTTTTTAAAAAAATAAGGCTTTTTTTTAAAATATATTTTCCTGATGAGTAGTGATTGGAGGGCACCTATACACTACATTGATGAGGGAGCTGTAACAGCCCATATGGAGCAGAACACAAAAATGGGATTTAAACAAACTCAAAGGGGACGTTTAAGATGGGGGGGAAGGATTCAGAAGGGTTTGGGGTGGGCACGCTCGGGAGTGGGTGCAGTTTCGCGCACAGACTAAAGGAAACTCACCACGTCGCCGAAGCGGGGCCTGCCCTTTAAAAGGGGCAGGCTACGGGGCGCTGTGTGTCTGCGCGCAGCTGGGGTCTGCGCCCGGCCACAGCTCTAGGGGCTAGGCTTCCCACATCGCCTCCGGGGACCAGCGCTGCACATCCGCGCAAACGGCAGAGTTCGCGTCTTCTTCCTCTCCTTTTTTTTTCCCTTTTTTTTTTTCTTTTCTTTTTAAATAAGAATTTTAAGGGATTCTCCACATGGAGAGGCAGAGGTTCTTCACTTTTCTCCGCAAACCTCCATTCCCGGCCAACCTATGAAACCGTCTAAACACAGAATGTATTTCTATTTACAGATGGGAAAAAAAAAAAGGGAAAAAGGAAAGGAAAAAGGTCTAAGAGGGATTGGAAAACATAAATAAAATGGAGGGAGCGTTGAAAGACAATTTAAGGTAAATATTTGTACTTTCTTCGATCTTGTATTTAACAGAAATACATAAAGTTTTTATCCACGATTTTAATAGATAAGGAGGCTGGAGGAAAAACATAAATAGTTCCATCTCGTGGCTGGGGCCACGCCAAGCCAGCCTGCCCTGCCCTCCTTGCTCAGGGCAGCTTCGCCTGGGCAAACTGGAGCAGTGGCTCCCACCTAGGAAAGATAAACATTCGGAAAGGAAATAGCTGAATTAACACCCCACCCCCAAAATACAAACAAACAAATCACAACAACAACAAAAACCCAAACATACAAAACCTGTAAATATGGCATGGCGAGCCTGAGCGGGGGAAGAGGTGGAGGAGCCCGAGTGGGCTTAGAAGGAAAGTGAAAGGTGTGACGGGAGACAAGCGGTGGGGATATAGGAGAGAGACAAGAAGAAAAGTGTAAAAGGAAGTATAACTACGAAGCGAGGAAAAGTTGCCTCTGAAAGTCCAAGCCAAGATCACCGCACTGCTTCACGCTGAAATATGATAATCAGAACAGCTGAGCCGTGCTGCCCGCAGCCAATGGTTGCCGTGCAGGCGTGACATCCCCGCGCATAACGTCAGGCCAATACCGAGGGGGCTGAGTTGGAGCAGAGAAGTTTGAGTAAGAGATAAGGGCGAGGCGAGTACCTGAGCTGCCAGCACCTAGTCCGGCACTGCTGCTCCACTCTGTTCCCACACTGCTGGATGCTGCCGTGCCCCATTCTCTTTGTGCAGCCCTGACAGTATCTCCCACGCTGGTGGTGGGGTTTTTTTGCCCCTCCCCCCCTTTTTTTTTTTTGAGCCTTTTTTTTTTTCCTTATTACTACTACTACTTTTTTTATTATTAGTGATAGCTCTCAAAACTACTTTGGGGTCTTAAAATGAAACCGTACACCATTTCACTGTGGACATTACACTCTCTTACAGACATGGGAGACCCACCAAAAAGTAAGGAGGAATTTTTACCATTGTTGGAATAAGTGTGCTGTTTATTGTAATCGTCTAAGGCAGGTGAATTGATAAAGAGCTGAACTTCCTTTGAATGGTAGAGAAGATGCCTTTGTTGCTATGCCTGTATGCTTGCTCTGTTTTAATCTCGTAGCCTTGTATGTTAATAGCCTGGGGTTCTGCTTTCTTTTAAAGCTTGGGGAGCAGGCAGGATTTTAATAGGATCTCCAACCACGGAGCCTTAAATTCTTGTGCTAGACTGTGGTGAGGCTGTCTATCCCGCACCTACTCCGTCTAGGGGAATTAGCATTAGACTTGCAAAGGAGAGTAAGTGCTAACCGTAATGATGCTTGTTCTTACTAGCAGCCTCTAGTCCCCTCTTCTATGGCAAAGGGCTGAATGGGAAGCGCACAAAGCCATGCGTTCGACGTTTCCAGTCAGAGACTCTTATAAGATGAAATCAAACATATAGGTGCTCTTCTCGTAAGGAAAGGAATCCAAACAAGCAAACAAAAATAAACCCACAAGGGAGTTAGGAGTTTTGATTCTGTGCAAGGCTTGCAAAATGAGGACCTTCACCCCGAAGACTGTTCACATCTGCATTTTAACATATGTTCCGCCTCCTTTCTAAACGATGGCACACTTCGATTACCATTCAAAAGTGTAATACTCTAAAAAAAACCAAAACCCAACAACCAACCAACCAAAAAATAACCCACCAAAAAACAACACTCCCAGAGTACGCCCTATAAGGGAATGACACCGAAAGTGTGTTTATCTCTGTAGGAGAGTGAACGGTTAGTCGATCATGTATTTATTTTCATTTCAGAAAAATGCCCGATTTCTCTATGGTTGGTTCACGATCAGTATATTCTGAGGGTTTCTCCGGATTTGTAATGGCATGCGGCGTTTGAAGTGTGCAGAGTGTAATCAGTATTTGGACGAGACCTGTACGTGCTTTGTTAGGGATGGCAAAACCTACTGTAAAAGAGATTATATCAGGTACGCCATTTTCGTTGTTTAATTCTTCGGTGAGAATTTTTTTTAAAAAACTTTATAAATCTGACAGAGGCAGGAAGAGGAACAATCGTGAGAAAGAGGATGAAAAGACAATTGGTATATTTTTAAGTGATTTCCCCATAGGCAGACAGGTGAGGAAAAAAGTTCGAGTAAGTTTTTTATTCCACAAATTCAAATACAAATCTCTCTATAAACAAAACCACATTCGGAAACAGCTAGCGACTGTATGGGACCTTCCTGAGGACGTTGACAATGCAGCCTGTGATTCTGACAAAGTGTGAAATCCTAGGTGACAGAGAATATTTTCATGTGGCATAGCTATTATGAGGAACATGGAACTGATCACTTTTTAATGCAACCTGGGAAATGCATCTCTGTGGTTTTGCAAAGGCATAATGGCATTCATAAGAAAGGCACTTCAAGCATGTATGCCGTAAAAATAAATACACGGGCAAACCCCCCCTATTTAAACTAGGCCTATCAAAACCAAACAAACAAAAAGCAAAAGAAAAACAAAATCAAAACTGAAGTTTCCTTCAGAATGAACGATCGTTTTGTGGGAAGGTTAAAACCTAGAGCGGAATGTTTCTTTGCTAAAATAACTGACAATTAATCCTTTTAAAGATTAACCCCTTTGGTGATATCTGACTGTCCTTTCTTATCTATACTGATAATTAGAGCAGATCGAATTGCCCATCATCTGTTCGCGAACAATTGGGTATCCTTAGATAATGGAACCGCTTCCTTCCTCACATTAAAATCTGGTAAATGATAAAATGTGAGAGTTGCTGATCCTGACACTATAGAGAAACCAAAGCAGGAATTTCGAGTGTTTATTATTTGTGCTCCTGGATCATGCTGATCCGTTTCAGTGTCATCTACTGGGTTTGCCAAACCAGAACTTTGCATGACACTGAGGTATGGGCAGTATTTTTTTACAGAAGGTTTTGGGAGCAAGTACCTGCCTAGCCACCTAAGATATCTTTTCTAGTTTCTTTGTAATTCTGAATTGAAATAAAGCACTTGAGTCTTTCCTTCTCCAGTGCACAGTTCATAAGCAGGTCATTCCTTCAAGCCATGTTGTGGGATTATTCTCAAAGTTTTACTATGGCGAAAAATTACACTTTCATCCATTCACTGATTTCGAATGAAAGGAAAACGTGTGCTTCTGCAAGAACTCAGCGGGCGAAATTTAAACAAAGGGAAAAAATGAAGCTTTTTTAAGTTAATACGCAATACATTTCATTTGCTACAATTTTAAAAGTAAGATGTACATTATGTGTAAGTCGACTTTGTATTAGACCGTGAGCCAATCTATAATTGTCAGATGCGGACAACTCCCCCAACTTTTGTACCTCTTGTTGCTGTACGCTTCTACGGGAGAACTTATCTTGGGCCGCATATCTCCAGGACACAGGGCTCTACCCACCCTGGGGACAGCGATGCACAGACATCAATATGATGGATACAAAATGTCACACACTTATATAGCTCTTGCGCTTCCTGTTCCTGCCACTCCGATGGGGAGGAGTCTATCTTTCCGTCACATCCCGTAATCTTCCGGTCGCATACACTTTGCGAGCACACTCTTCTTTTGCCGTTTAGCTGGTTGGAGTTTTTTTTTTCTTCTCGAAACGTTATAATTCGGAAATATGTAGCTCTGAATATAGGATGAGTGCACCTCCATAGACATAGCAGCTGAAGATGTGTGTAAATAAACATCTGTACCCACAAGTATACATCTCTACTGTATGACTATCTCTAATGAAGTATACTGGTGAGGAAATGTGTGGGGATGAATATTAGCTCAGATTTAAGAACAGCTTTTACAGTTCTGTGGATTGTGTGCGTGTATATGTGCATGTATCCGTACATTTGCGGAAAGATGTTAATTTTACTTAATACCATGGAGGCTGGCTAAGGAGCACTTGGTGGAAGCCGCTGTCAGCGAGAAGTTGCCCTTTCACTGCTGCTGGAGGGCTTGAGCCCCGGCTCAAGGTGGGAGCATGAGCAGGAGGGGAGACGGGGCAGGGAGGCTGAGGTAGGGGCAGGCTGCAGAGCCAAAGCACCGAAAATGCGTTTAAGGCGGGGGAGGGGAGTTACACCACTATATATGTGAGCGTGTATATATATAAGGGCGTGGGTGTGTGTATGCCTATATTGTTGTATAAAATTAACCTGGTGAGAGAGGACAAGGGAAAGAGCCCCTGCCGCTGGCAGAGTCACCCCCGCCATATGCCAGAGGCTAAGCTGCCAGGAGCCCAGGCACGCATTAAGCGGCAGAAGTCCTGATTGGCTTCCTCACAAAAATAACAGCATTTGGTGGGGATGGCACGTTTGCTGGGCATGGATGGCAGCTTCGTCTTTCCCCAGTGTACCTGGGCGGTCCGGTTCAACTCCGGGTCAAGCTAAGTCAGGTCCCTCCGCCGTGCCGGATTTCCGCCGATACACGAACCCCTCTGTCTCCGGAGCATGCGGAAAAGCTGTTTTAAGCACTGGAGGAAGCGGGATCTGAAAACTACAGGCGAGCACTTAGACCGTAATTAAAAACTGTCAACAAGCTAAACCTCAGTATTTGTCCTTTAAAGTGACTCTGCCTTCTTGAAACGTTTTGTGTGATTTGATGAGAATTTAATCTTTTTACAATCTCAGCATTGTAACTTCAGAATCGCCCCAACTTACAACTTTACTTACACTTTTAGTTCTCAACGTGTACATCACATACTCAGAGACGCTTAGCTTTAGGAAGAGGAACGTCATTTTGAGGCAAACTAGGCTGGACAAAATGAGGTTGGCCGGCATTATTGCTGTGCAAGTAACTTTAACTCGAAAGATTATTTACAAACACAGCTGTGTAAACGGGTTCATTTCCTGCTTCTGAGCTGCTTTCAGGTGACATATCTATATGTAGGGAGAACAAAAATCCCATAGCTGATCATTGCAGGATTTTAGAGAGATTGTACGCACTCCCTGTAGCATGTTTGTGCATGTCTCCAAAAGGCATATTGTGTTTGCAGGTACAACACTGCTAATAATTGAAGCCTTCGTATTGTCTTCATCGAATTTGCTGTTTTATTGTTATAATCGCAGAAGTTGGAACCCTACTGTACAAAAGTGAACGCTATCGAATATTAGCTAGCCAGGGTTTTAGGAAAAAAAAGTATTTTTTATTTTTCCCTTGACTGGGTCAAATTACATCTAGATAGCTACAACTACAAAATACACAGAATAGCACAATCACACAAATACTCTTGATGTGACATTACCCGTTGTTTTGCATTTATTGGCGATTTCCATGAGTTGCTAGGCTTGCTCCCCTTTTAAAGAATTGGCAAAACATTCATATTTTTTAAGTATTCATCAAAAGTTGACATAAATTCACCTAGCATCTCTACTTTCTAAGACAGACCTTCGTCCCCTGAGCTTTGGGATACGGGGCTCTCATGGGATTTTCTCCATGGTTACGGTTCAGCGGATTTGGCTTGTTTTGCTTTGATTTGGAAGCATCAAAATGCCGGGAGCTGTTGCAAGTTATCGCGGCCTCTGGCTAAACTGAGCTAGATTAAGTATTGTGCTGGTTTTGGCTGAGAAGGGGTTAATTCTCCTCACTGTGGGGGTCAGCTACCTTTCCAGCTTCCCGCGCTCTGCCGCGTGGCGGGGGGGACTGGGAGGGGCAGGGCCATGGTGGGGACGGCTGACCCCGACTGGCCAATGGCAGGTTCATTCCATACCATGTGACACCATGACCAATATATTGAGGTGGGGGCAGTTGCAGCGCGAGCGCGGAGGCGGCGCGGCGTCGGGTCGGCGGGCGGCGTGCGGCTGCGGCGCGGGCAGTTTGTTCCGGCGGTTCGTTCCCCCTCTCCCCTCCCTTCCCCACCCCACCCCCCCCGGGGCTTTGCGCCTCTCGTTGTTCTCCTTTACATTGCATTTCTACTGTTGTTTTCTTTTAATTTTAATTATTAAACTGTTCTTATCCCAACCCACGAGCGTTACCCTCCTGATTCTCTCCCCATCTACCGGTGGGGAGTGAGCGAGCGGCTGTGTGGGGCTGAGCTGCCGCTAAACCACGACAGTCTTTTTGGCGCCCAACGTGGGGCTCAAGGGTTGGAGATAACAACAGCTGCTGGTCACAGCACCATGTTGTCCTTTTTGCAGTTGGTGTTACAGATTGGTGTTGATTTGTTGAGTCTGCTGTGTTCTGCTGTGATTAGTAATGTTTTGCCTACAAGATTTGTTATACAAACACTCGTTTTCAGCTTTATCTGGTATTTGGGGTTTTTGCTGAAACCGTTACTGTACTTCGGATACCACCTTGTTGAGGCAATTAGCAATTATACCTACTCCTCTGAGAGATTTTATATGGAGGAAATACAGAATAATACCTTTGCAACTTTGTTCTATGATGTCTGTGCCTTTGTTACAACAACGTCTTTGTATCTTGAACATCCTTGGGTGGTTAAGGTGCACTTATTGTTAGTTTTTGGGCAGGTTGTTTTGGTTTTGACTAAGCAACTTAAGAATATCACCCACAAATCTGCCCCGAGGCTTGATAGTTAGGAGTGGCAGGGCATGTGGGATAGCATGGGCAAATACCTAGGGCAGTGGGCACCCCCAGTGTTTTGGAGTTTCACCCCCGAACAAGTGCAGAATCCTGAAAAGCTAGTAGAATATTTGGAGAAAGTATGTTGTTATGCTGGGAACTCCAGAGAGACACAGATAACTGCAACATGCTGGGGTCTGGCCCATGCATACCGAGCCCTGCTCAACAGCATTCAATGCCCCCAGGGGGAAGAGAATGTCTCTGGATTGAAATGCAAAGTGACTGGCACTGTAGACAATCCAGCCCGGACGACAGGCACTGCAGCCACTCAAACCCCCACAACAAGTACCGGAGCTAGCTCAGAAAATAAACCCGTACCAGTATCAGTTGCCCCCATACACAAGACAAAATATTGGAAGCGGACATCAACTCGTTTAGAACGGGATGATGAAGAACCAGGGCCATCGCGGGGAGAGGAGGGAGAAGTAATAAATGAAATAGAGACCACCCGATCCCTGTCCTTAAGCGAGTTGCGAGATATGCGAAAAGATTATAGCCCTCGTTCAGGTGAGCACATTGTCACCTGGCTGCTCCGATGCTGGGATAATGGGGCCAGTAGCCTGGAACTAGAGGGAAAAGAAGCCAAACAATTGGGATCCCTTTCTGGGGAAGGGGGCGTTGACAAAGCAATAGGAAAAAAGCCACAAGCCCTCAGCCTCTGGAGGCGACTCCTGTCTGGAGTGAAGAAAAGGTAGCCCTTTAAAGAAGATGTTACATATCGCCCAGGAAAATGGACAACTATGGAGAAAGGCATCCAGTATCTAAGGGAATTAGCTGTGTTTGAGGTGATTTATGGTGACCTGGACGATCAACGGTCATCCAAAGATCCAGATGAAGCCGAGTGCACACGACCCATGTGGCGGAAGTTTGTACGGAGCGCACCATCTTCGCATGCAAACTCATTGGCAGTGATGTCCTGGAAAGATGACGAGACACCAATGGTGGCAGAGGTGATAGACAGACTCTGAGATTACGACACAAATATCTCTTCCTCGCTCGTCTCTGCTGTGGAGAAACTATCCCAAGAGGTCCAGCAACTCAAAGAAGATCTGTCCTACTCCCCACCTCGACAGAGCAGTGTCTCAGCTGTTAGGAATAAGCGTCTTTTGGCTCAAAGAAGGGGATACACACCACGGGCCACCCTATGGTTCTACCTGCGTGACCACGGAGAGGACATGATGAGGTGGGATGGCAAGCCTACCTCGACCCTACAGGCACGAGTGCATGAACTGCAAGGAAGAACAGTCACTCAGGGGGGCTCTTCCAGGAAAGCTGCTGCTCCACTTTCCAGTGAACAAGTCCCCAGACAGAGGAGTAGAAGCGCAGATTTTATTTCTAAGTGTAATAGAAGGACTCCTGATTCACATTTGCAGGAAGTGAGTTGTGACTGCCATGATCAGGACTAGAGGGGCCCTGCCTCCAGCCAGGTGGAGGAAAGGGATAACCGGGCTTACTGGACTGTGTGGATCCGATGGCCTGGCACATCCGACCCACAGGAGTATAAAGCTTTAGTGGACACCGGCGCACAGTGCACCTTAATGCCATCGAACTATATAGGGGCAGAACCCATCAGCATTGCTGGAGTGACAGGGGGATCCCAAGAGCTAACTGTATTGGAGGCCGAAGTGAGCCTAACTGGCAATGAGTGGCAGAAGCACCCCATTGTGACTGGCCCAGAGGCTCCGTGCATCCTTGGCATAGACTACCTCAGGAAAGGGTATTTCAAGGACCCAAAAGGTTACAAGTGGGCTTTTGGTGTAGCTGCCTTGGAGACGGAGGAAACTGAACAGCTGTCTACCTTGCCCGGTCTCTCAAAGGACCCTTCTGTGGTGGGGTTGCTGAAGGTCAAAGAACAACAGGTGCCAATCGCCACCACAACAGTGCACCGGCGGCAATATCGCACCAACAGAGACTCTCTGATCCCCATCCATAAACTCATTCACCAACTGAGGAGCCAAGGAGTCATCAGTAAGACCCACTCACCCTTTAACAGCCCCATATGGCCAGTCCAGAAGTCTAATGGAGAGTGGAGACTAACAGTAGACTATCGTGGCCTGAATGAAGTCACTCCACCGTTGAGTGCTGCTGTGCCAGACATGCTAGAACTTCAATACGAACTGGAGTCAAAGGCGGCCAAGTGGTATGCCACAATTGATATTGCTAATGCATTCTTCTCAATCCCTCTGGCAGCAGAGTGCAGGCCACAGTTTGCTTTCACATGGAGGGGCGTCCAGTATACCTGGAATCGACTGCCCCAGGGGTGGAAACACAGTCCTACCATTTGCCATGGACTGATTCAGACTGTACTGGAACAGGGAGAAGCTCCCGAACACCTTCAGTACATTGATGACATCATTGTGTGGGGCAACACAGCGGAAGAAGTTTTTGAGAAAGGAGAGAAAATAGTCCAAATCCTTCTGAAAGCTGGTTTTGCCATAAAACAAAGTAAGGTGAAGGGACCTGCATGAGAAATCCAGTTTTTAGGAATCAAATGGCAAGATGGTCGTCGTCATATTCCAATGGATGTGATCAACAAAATAGCAGCCATGTCTCCACCAACTAGCAAAAAGGAAACACAAGCTTTCTTGGGCGTTGTGGGTTTTTGGAGAATGCATATTCCAAATTACAGTCTGATTGTAAGCCCTCTCTATCAAGTGACCCGGAAAAAGAATGATTTCAAATGGGGCCCTGAGCAACGACAAGCCTTTGAACAGATTAAAAGAGAAATAGTCCATGCAGTAGCTCTTGGGCCAGTCCGGGCAGGACAAGATGTAAAAAATGTGCTCTACACTGCAGCCGGGGAGAATGGCCCTACCTGGAGCCTCTGGCAGAAAGCACCAGGGGAGACCCGGGGTCCACCCCTAGGGTTTTGGAGTCGGGGATACAGAGGGTCCGAAGCCCGCTATACTCCAACTGAAAAAGAGATATTGGCAGCATATGAAGGGGTTCGAGCTGCTTCAGAAGTCGTTGGTACTGAAGCACAGTTGCTCCTGGCACCCCGACTGCCAGTGCTGGGCTGGATGTTCAAAGGAAACATCCCCTCTACACACCATGCAACTGATGCTACGTGGAGTAAATGGGTTGCACTGATTACCCAGCGGGCTCGAGTAGGAAACCCCAGTCGCCCAGGAATCTTGGAAGTGATTATGGACTGGCCAGAAGGCAAAGATTTTGGATTATCACCAGAGGAGGAGGTGACACGTGCTGAAGAAGCCCCACTGTATAACCAACTGCCAGAAAATGAGAAGCAATACGCCCTGTTCACTGATGGGTCCTGTCGCCTTGTGGGAAAGCACCGGAGATGGAAGGCTGCTGTATGGAGTCCTACACGACAAGTAGCAGAAACTGCTGAAGGAGAAGGTGAATCGAGCCAGTTTGCAGAGGTAAAGGCCATCCAGCTGGCCTTAGACATCGCTGAACGGGAAAAGTGGCCAGTGCTCTATCTCTATACTGACTCCTGGATGGTGGCAAATGCCTTGTGGGGCTGGCTGCAGCAGTGGAAGCAAAGCAACTGGCAGCGCAGAGGCAAACCCATCTGGGCTGCCGCACTGTGGCAAGATATTGCTGCCCGGGTAGAGAAACTGGTTGTAAAGGTACGTCATGTGGATGCTCACGTCCCCAAGAGTCGGGCCACTGAAGAACATCAGAACAACCAGCAGGTAGATCAGGCTGCCAAGATTGAAGTGGCTGAGGTGGATCTGGACTGGCAGCATAAGGGTGAACTATTTCTAGCTCGGTGGGCCCATGACACCTCAGGTCATCAAGGGAGAGATGCAACATACAGGTGGGCTCGTGATCGAGGGGTGGACTTGAGAATGGACGCTATTGCACAGGTTATCCACGAATGTGACACATGCGCTGCAATCAAGCAAGCGAAGCGGGTAAAGCCTCTGTGGTATGGGGGACGATGGCTGAAATATAAATATGGGGAGGCCTGGCAAATTGACTATATCACACTCCCACAGACCCGCCAAGGCAAGCGCCATGTGCTTACAATGGTAGAAACAACGACTGGCTGGCTGGAAACATATCCTGTCCCCCACGCCACTGCCCGGAACACTATCCTGGGTCTTGAGAAACAAGTCCTGTGGTGACATGGCACCCCAGAGAGAACTGAGTCAGACAACGGGACTCATTTCCGAAATAGCCTCATAGACACCTGGGCCAAAGAGCATGGCATTGAGTGGGTGTATCACATCCCCTGTCATGCACCAGCCTCTGGGAAAATTGAACGGTACAATGGACTGTTTTAAAACTACACTGAGAGCAATGGGGGGTGGGACATTCAAGCACTGGGATACACATTTAGCAAAAGCCACGTGGTTAGTCAACACGAGGGGATCTGCCAACCGAGCTGGCCCTGCCCAGTCAGAATCCTTACGTACTGTGGAAGGGGATAGAGTCCCTGTAGTACACGCAAAAAGTATGCTGGGCAAAACAGTCTGGGTTCTTCCTGCCTCCGGCAAAGGCAAACCCATTCGTGGGATTGCTTTTGCTCGAGGACCTGGGTGCACTTGGTGGGTGATGCGGGAGGATGGAGAAATCCGATGTGTGCCTCAAGGGGATTTGATTTTGGGTGAAAACAGTCAATGAACTGCATGGCACAATGTGAACTGCCATATAATACTGTGTGTCACCTCTGTGTTGTACCAATGATATCAGAGTACGAGCCTCCCAACCCATGGAAGATCAACTATGAAACAAGCCGTGCAGCAGTGATGGAACGATGACTGACTCGGTATGCAGCGACCCAACGCCACACACCATCTCTCCCACCCGGAAAGACTGATACATCAGATGGAGCCCAGAGTCATGGACTGGATGAACTCAATGGACATTTTTAATGGACATTGTACAGGGAAGGTCCATGAACTAAGGGAATGATGTCTGTGTATTATGTTAAAGGATGGGAAGGGGAGGGGTGGTGGTTGGTATGGTTGTATTGCATTATGTGGGACCTGGGCATGGTGTAAATGGTATGGAATAAGGGGTGGAGAATGTGCTGGGTTTGGCTGAGAAGGGGTTAATTCTCCTCACTGTGGGGGTCAGCTACCTTTCCAGCTTCCCGCGCTCTGCCGCGTGGCGGGGGGGACTGGGAGGGGCAGGGCCATGGTGGGGACGGCTGACCCCGACTGGCCAATGGCAGGTTCATTCCATACCATGTGACACCATGACCAGTATATTGAGGGGGGGGCAGTTGCAGCGCGAGCGCGGAGGCGGCGCGGCGTCGGGTCGGCGGGCGGCGCGCGGCTGCGGCGCGGGCAGTTTGTTCCGGCGGTTCGTTCCCCCTCTCCCCTCCCTTCCCCACCCCACCCCCCCCGGGGCTTTGCGCCTCTCGTTGTTCTCCTTTACATTGCATTTCTACTGTTGTTTTCTTTTAATTTTAATTATTAAACTGTTCTTATCCCAACCCACGAGCGTTACCCTCCTGATTCTCTCCCCCATCTACCGGTGGGGAGTGAGCGAGCGGCTGTGTGGGGCTGAGCTGCCGCTAAACCACGACAAGTATACAAGAAACAGACCCGAATTATGATTAATTTAAGTATTCTTTTATTGCTTTTCGGGCCAAAATCTGTTTTGGTGATTTGTCAGGAAATAAATATATAAACCCCTCCCCCTCCTTTCCTAGCACCCGCACACCTCAGCGAACTCGCCCTCCCCTGTCAAGTCTCACACAGGTTCAAGCTTCTGTCATTAAGGGATTTAGGGGGGGATGGTTTGTTTTTGCAAATTAATTATCTGTGGAGTCAGAAATGTCAGTCCTGTCACTCCACCAGCGCATAAAGCAGAGGAGGCTGTAGGAGCTCCGATATATCTGACTGCTTGAATGGCCTTTGAAAGAGGGTTCATCACCCACCCCCACCTTCCCCCGTCCCACCAGCTTATATTCATAGCATCTGCAGACTCCCTGCTTCCTACTCATGGGGATCCTGTTCCTCCTGTGAGAAACCATAAACTAGGGTATTGTTTATTAAGACTTATGTTGAGATTGTGAGAAACTATAAATTAAGGTACTGCTTACTAAGACTTATGTCGAGATTGTGAGAAACTATAAATTAGGATACTGCTTATTAAGACTTATGTCGAGATTGTGAGAAACTATAAATTAGGATACTGCTTACTAAGACTTATGTAGAGATTGTGAGAAACTATAAATTAAGGTACTGCTTATTAAGACTTAGGTTGAGGTCAAGGTAGAGGTCATGCGAAGAATACCTCCCAAACCACCAGATGTCCAGACTAACCAACAGAGATAAGGAACTGAAGCATGCGAAGACAGAGATAAGAAACTGAAGCATGAGAAGAATACCTCCCACTATTCCTTTGAACATGGAAGTAAAGATGTATAAAAAGAGACTGTTTGAACTGCTCAGTACGGCAGTTGGCAGAGCGCAGACTCCCCTGCCGTCCAGCGCTGTATTTGCTCATATTCTACTTGCTATAATTAATAAAATTCTAATTGGATTCTGATCCATTGTGGTCTCAATTTATGACACTCCCTTTCCTTTCCCTTATAGCAGACCCTATCTTTGCCAGACAGCCAGCTCTGCGACCCCATGTCCACAAACAGCCCGAGAAGACTACCTGAGTTCGGACTGTCCTTAATGAAAAACAGCTTCACACCTTGAGGACCTGTTACGCTGCCAATCCCAGACCTGACGCCCTCATGAAAGAGCAACTGGTAGAAATGACTGGCCTCAGCCCGAGGGTCATCAGGGTTTGGTTTCAAAACAAGCGGTGCAAAGACCAAAAAAGGAGTATTGTGATGAAGCAACTTCAGCAACAGCAACCCAATGACAAAACTATAAGTGGCTTTAGCCTCTGACCGTGCTTCTGAAAGGAGAAACACCCAGGCTATGTCCAGCCTGGCCAACATTTGGGGTCGGTTTGACGTTTTTGATTTTGTGGGAGCTCCCTTAAAACAAACAAAATGACACCGCTTAACTATTATTCACTTGTTCTGCTGTCAGTGCAATTAAAACAGACCACAGTGAGAAGCCGATATAGGCAGCACAAGCAAACACGTCTTGTAGGGGAATAGACAGGGATCGGCGACCGGAAGATCACGGGATGTGACGGAAAGATAGACTCCTCCCCATAGGAGTGGCAGGAACAGGAACCGCAAGAGCTATATAAGCGTGTGACGCAGCTAAATAAACGGACATTTTGTATCCATCATATTGATGTCTGTGCATCACTGTCCCCAGGGTGGGTAGAGCCCTGTGTCCCGGAGGTATGCGGCCCAAGATAAGTTCTCCCGTAGAAGCGTACAGCTACAAGTGGTGACCCCGACGTGATTAGCGGGGAGGCTTGGCAAGTTCGCCGGGGGGAAAAGATAGCTTGGGGCACGCAGGGGCGGGACGGGGAGCCGCAGGTCGGCGGGCACGCCATGGATTCAGTCGTAAAGGTACTGAAGGGATTGGGGAAGGAATATGGTACTTCGATATCGAAGACGCCTACCTCAAAGGCCATCCAATGGATGATTACGCAGGGGCTCATACGAAGTCCCGCAGACATATTTAATAAGGATAAGTGGGTGAGGATTAAAGAGGAGTTAGCCGAAAGGGCTATGATGGGAAAAACCCAGTACATACAGCTCTGGGGAAAGATACACCGATTACTATTGAAAGCTCGGGATGATCAGGAGACGTGGCGGCAGGCGCGGCGGTGCCTGCACGGTGCTACAGGCGACAGTAGCCCGGAAAGAGACCCAGGAGGGGCAGTGGGGACGCAGACGGGGCAAGCATCGCGGGGGATGGGAAAGAAGGGGAGAGTTCGGACGGAGTAGCCTGGCCAGCGACTCAGTCTGAGGCTCCCAAGGAGGTGGATCGGGAAGCGGCGGTGTTCCCTGTTGAGCCAGCAGGACCCTTGGAATGCACCCTCTCCCCCCCCCCCGCATACCCGTGGGATGATTTGGCACAGGCGCGGGTGCCCGCGCGCGGGGAGAGTGACGTGGCAGCGGACGCAGCGGGAGTGACGGAGCGGAAGGAGAAAGATGACCAGCGCCGGAAGCAGCGCCGGCAGCGGCACAGCCCTCTGCCCGACCCTCGAGACTGGCTCCCGGGGCAACCCTTGAGATGGGAGTCGGACGAGGACGGGGATTGGGGTGCCTGGAGGGGAGGACAGGGGGAGTATAGAACAACGTCGAGTAGCAGCGAATCAGAAACTGGGGGAGAAACCGATGCCCATATGTGGGAAGAGAGAGCAGCTTGCCTGCGGCGCGCAAAAAAGAGGCACAAAACAGCGGAGACTCGGAGGACCAATCAGAAGGAGGGAGGAAAGGGACCGTCAAAAGGGGAGGTCCGGGGCGCTGCAGCTCCGGAGGGGTCCGCCGAGGAAGTGCTGCGGCAGCTGCAGCAGGCTATGCGCGCACTAGGGGAAGTAACTCGGCAGCAGACAGGACTTTTAACGAAGGGTGCACCCCAGCGACAGTCAGTTGAGTTACCTAACTGGCGGCTGATAGCTAGAGATTGTAGCCTCGATGGAGTAAGGATAGAGATGCCCGGGATCTTCCCTGTCCGATTAGCTCCAGGAGGAGGAGTGGAGTGGACGCCGATAGATGCCAAGCTAGTGCGAACTTTATGGCGAGAAATTAGAGAAAAGGGGCTGAAAGACGAAGGAGTAGGATTGCTGCTGGACGCTGCGCATGCAGCGCCATTGACCCCCTCTGATGCTAAGCAGTTGGCGAAAGCAATATTGGCTCCCACAATGTACATACTTTGGAAGGAGGCAATGCACAGTGCCTGCCATGCCCTCGTACAGCAAGTGGCGGCAGTTCCGGGCCACCCGCTGAGAGGGACCACCCTTGACCGGCTCACTGGCAGAAGTCAAGGACTGGAAACCCCGCAGTTGCAAGCAGCAGAATTAAGGGGCAGGGAGCTGCAAGCGGTAACGGAGAGTTCCTGCAAAGCGTATAGTGAAGTGGGCAGGTATGAGAAAAAGCAGAACCTTGGCAAAAGATACAGCAAGGACTAGCAGAGCCATTTACAACGTTTTGTGATAGGTTGCAGAAGGCTATTATAGAATCAGAATTGCCACCAGCAGCCAAGGAGGCAGTCCTTATGGATTGCCTCCGAAATCAAGCAAATCCGCAAACACAAGATATCCTCCGCACCCTGGCGGTAGGGGCGCTATTGGGTGAAACCATCAGGCATGTCTTGCGCCAGGAAGCATTGAACCAGCATGGCAGTGCGGGAGCGCACGTCTGCCAGAACCCTGACTGTGGAAGTGAAGAAAGGGTGATGGTGCAAGCGGCCGGGGTGGGGCCGAGATGTCACTTGTGTGGCCGGCGAGGGCACTTTAAAGCTGGGTGCCCGCTAGCGGAAAGGGGAGGACGTAATGGAGGAGGAGTCCGCCCAGTAGGGAGGTGCTGGGTGTTTGGGAAGTCAGGACACCTGGGAAGAGATTGTCCAACTACGAAGCCGGGAAACGGCCAAAGGAGGGCGAAGCGAGGGGGATTCGCGCCTCCTGTGAGTCAAATGACCCCCATCACGGTGCCAACGCCAGGAGCTTGGCCCACCGTAGCGAGCCAAGGGGGAGTGAACCGTCACGCAGGGGAGCAAGATTTGCAGGTTACAGCCCCCGCGTGGCCTTGGTCATAGGCTGTGACAAGAGACCCATGGCAGCAGTGATGATTACCCCGCAAGAGCCGAGTTGCCCGGCACGGATATGCCTGGGAATGTTAGTGGATACCGGGGCAGATGTCACAGTGATGCCACTCGAACGGTGGCCACCAACTTGGCCCCTTGCCATGGGAAAACGTATAATAGGGGTAGGAGGAGAACAACAGCCGAGAACAAGTACTTGCCCTGTGAAACTCGAAGTCATGGACGAGGACGCAGGGAAGCTCCTCACGGCCGTAGTGACCATACTAGTAGCAGATGGGGTAGCAAGCCCCTTGTTAGGGCAAGACGCCCTTGCCCAGATGGGGATTGGATTGAAAAATTTAGCATAAGGGCCACTGCCTCAGAGGGGCTTCATCAGCACAAGTTAGTGTGGAAAACCGAACAGCCCGTCTGGGTGGAGCAGTGGCCCCTGACAACAGAGAAAACAGAGGCTGTAAGAGCTATAGTAAAATGAGAGCACGAAGCAGGGCACCTAGAGCCCTCGATGAGCCCGTGGAACACCCCTATATTTGCTATAAAAAAGAAAGATAAAAACCAATGGAGGATGCTGCATGACCTTAGAGCAGTAAATCAGCAAATGGAGGACATGGGGCCTCTCCAACCTGGCCTACCAGATCTGAGTGCTGTCCCGAAAGGATGGCAAGTCATTGTTTTAGATATCAAAGACTGCTTCTTCAGCATTCCGCTACATCCAGATGATAGGAAGAGATTTGCCTTTACTCTGCCTGCAGTGAACCGCGCAGAACCAGGTAGTAGATGGCAGTGGACAGTACTTCCGCAGGGGATGAAAAACTCTCCAGCAATCTGCCAGAGGTATGTGGCTTCCGCATTGCAGCAAGTAAGGCAACAGTATCAGGAGAAAATCTACATGATCCACTACATGGATGACGTCCTCATAGCTGCGCCCACCGAGGCGTTGTGTGAACAAGTCTTTTCAGACACCCAAAGGGGCCTTGCGGGACAGGGCCTCAAGGTAGCTGAGGCAAAGGTACAGCGAGGACCAGTGTGTGGATTTCTGGGTGCTAGAATACAAGGGGATTGCATACAAGCTCAGCCTATTAAACTTACACCTAAGGTTAAAAATTTACACGATGTCCAGAAGCTGGTAGGAGCACTGCAGTGGTTGCGGACATTCGTGCGCGTCACCGGTGAGGAGATGCAACCTTTCTATGTGTTGCTGAAAGGGACCGACCCATGGGAGCCCAGGAGTTTAGACGCTGAGGCAGTCCAGCAATTGCAGATGATAGAACATCGAATGCAAAAGGAAGGAGTATGGCGGTGGGACCCTCAGGAGGAATTAATTGCAGGTTGGATTCTGACCGCCGGTGGAGGGTTAGGATTGCTATATCAAATACGAGCAGGGGAAGAAAAACCACTGCGATGGGTATATCAGAAGGTTCCCAAGGATGCATTCTCCACAAAAGTCAAGGTAGCTGGGGGAATGATTTGGTGGCTGCGACGGGAAAGCAAGGTAATCTTTGGGAAGGAGCCAGATAAGCTGACAGTACCGTGGAATGGGGAGAAATGGCAGAAGGTGGTAGAGAGTGAAGAGGATATACAATTGGCAGTATACTCATACCCAGGGAAAATCGTCACAGGCACGGTACAGAGGTGGGCCGAGACAGCCAAAGTGGTGGATTTGAGTGTGGATAGTAGAGTTTTGGATACCCCTCACCCAGGACCAACATATTTCACAGACGCTTCCTCAAAGACAAACAGAGCGGCGGTAGTGTGGAAAGAAGAGAATAGTTGGATGCGCCAGACGTATGAGGAGCAGGGTAAAAGTGTGCAGTGGCTGGAGGCGAAAGTGCTAGAGATGGCCCTGCGAAAGGATATAGATCGGCATATAAATGTGTGCACGGACTCCTTATATGTGTATAAATTAGTCATGTCCATGAAACAAGAGGGTGTACCACACACGGAAATTGCCTTGATGCTAGAGATTGCTTTATCACAGTGAGGAGCAACGGTGACAGTAATTCACATTCGCAGTCATCAGACGGGGCCTGGACCACTGATTGAGGGGAATCGCATGGCTGATGAGGCAGCCGCGGGAGTCTGGACCTTGGCGGAGGCAAAGAAACTGCATGAACAACTGCACCTGGGTGCTAAAGCCTTGGCAAAGGAGTGTGGCATCTCAATAAGAGCAGCAAGAGAAGTAGTAGCCACCTGTCCTTACTGTCAGCACTCGCCATTGTGGGAGGCAGGAGTCAACCCTTGAGGACTGGAAGCAAATGCTATCTGGCAGACTGACTTTACTGAATGTCCACAGTTGGCCCCCGGACGGCACCTGGCAATTACAGTTGATACATATAGTGGAGTCATCATGGCTACTCAACATCGGAAGCAGACCGCAACGCACTTGACTGCACATTGGACCACGGTAATGGCGTGGCTTGGAAAGCCTACCGAGATAAAAACAGATAATGGACCATGCTTTCGGGCTCGAAGTACCGAGGAATGGTGTAAAGCTTGGAATATTGTATTAAAACACGGCATTGCTTACAATAGCACAGGGCAGGCTATAGTAGAATGCGCTCATCGCACCTTGAAAGCAAAAATAATACAGCTTGGGGAGGGGGAGGGGTATAAGGGAACTATACCCATAGCAGCTCAGCAAACTATTTTAATGCGTGCATTATATTCACTTAATCATTTTATACGCGGGCAGGAGCAAGTTACAGCAGTGGAGAAGCACTTTGGCAAAGCTCAAGCAGGCGAGTGCTATCCGCAGGTACGAGTAAGGTTCCCAGGCAGTGAGCAATGGGAGAGAGGATGGAAACTGAGATGCCTGGGGAGGGGCTACGCTGCGGTTGAGAATGAAGGGCGCATAGAATGGGTGCCTGCAAAGTGTGTGAAAGCAGAACTGTGCAAGGATGTACAATGAATAATCCCTTTCTGAGTTGTCTCTTTGCAGGGTCTGCTGACATGGATCCTCATGCTAGCCGTACCATTGGGAAAAGAAATGAGCTCCTTGACAAGATCACAAGCAATATTGCAACGAGAGCGACACTGGGAAAGGGCGGCAAAAGAGAGATATGAACTGGATAGTAATAATTGGGGGGATCTTGTTGTGTGTAGTAATCATGGTTACTTGTGGGCTACCATTGTTATGCTGTGTTATAAGACAAATCAAAGAGCGCCTGCGAGCGTTACATGAATATAGACCTGACTGCAATATGTATCCGCTTACGCAAGTAGCTTTGTAGAATTTTAGTAGCATGGGGAGGGGGAGATGTAGGGGAATAGACAGGGATCGGCGACCGGAAGATTACGGGCTGTGACGGAAAGATAGACTCCTCCCCATAGGAGTGGCAGGAACAGGAAGCGCAAGAGCTATATAAGCGTGTGACGCAGCTAAATAAACGGACGTTTTGCATCCATCATATTGATGTCTGTGCATCACTGTCCCCAGGGTGGGTAGAGCCCTGTGTCCCGGAGATATGCGGCCCAAGATAAGTTCTCCCGTAGAAGCGTACAGCTACAACGTCTTTTTGCGGTTCTAAGAATACACAGTGGATTAGACTAACTTCTCTGCAGCATGAATTGCGATCTGCAGAGCTTATGGGACGTAATAAGCCCACCCTTGTGTAATATTTGTATTGCAAATGCAAAGGACTCCTTGAGGGGAAAATGATACTTTCACCCTTTCTCAATGGTTTTACACAGGAGTAAACCCAGAAGTAAAACCCATGAGTAAAAGGGAAATTTGATTTATTTTTTTAGCACTTTATACTACAATGTGTATGTATGCATTTGTCAGTGCAGTTACTGTAGAAAAAGACAAATGCAATGCAAAGTTTATGGAATTACCATTGTGTTTACAGGTTATTTAAAATATATATAGTTCGTGCGTAGAAATATATTGAGTTTTTGTCTGTGGGCATATGCATGTGTGATGCAAACAAGCGGAAAGCACTGGATTCAGTATAGGAAACTCGCTGTCTCCATTTTAAGCTAACTTTTTTTTTTTGTCTACTTGAAGAAGAGTCTGTTATTCTCCCTCTGTGTATTGACTGACCTGAGAATGACTATTAATTCATAAGGCTGCCTAGATAAGTGGAATTTAAGGAGTTTCGTTTTACCCCGTTGGAATGAAATAAAGCACGATGTTGTTAACTCGCCCGAACAATCTATTCGTCAAGGCTTGGAATTATTTTGTGCACAGTGCCTGCACCACAGGGCATACTGGGAGGGCTGTTTTGTTTGTTTGTTTGTTTGTTTTGAAAGAGCGTGGTACTGACATACCTCAGGTTTGACGTGTAATGGATATATGATCCAGTTAAGGTCACGCAGAATAAAACCAGTCTGGATGCAAAATAGAAAGGGAACATGATTAACTGTTTCTTGTGCCGAGCCGTGCATCGGCAGCCAAGATACAAGGTCCTCGTGTTTAAGAAAGCTGGGGGGGAGAATATGCCTTGAGAGAAATATGAGGATTGTGATAAATGCAGCAGGTAGAAATAGGCTGACCTAGAGTAGAATAGAGCAAAACATTCACAGCAGAATAACAAAGCAAATACAAGTGACAGCGACTGTAAAGATAAGAAAGAAAGCAGTTTATTGACTCAGCGTTTATATACAATGAAGTCAACCAAACTCATTAACATCTTTTGCTGGGCTTTTCACAGAATATCCAAGGGATGACAGGAACTCCGATGGTGGCTAGTCCGGAGAGACATGACGGTGGTTTACAGGCAAACCCAGTGGAGGTGCAGAGTTACCAGCCACCCTGGAAAGTACTGAGTGACTTCGCATTGCAAAATGACATAGATAAACCTGCTTTTCAGCAACTAGTAAGTGTCAGTTACCAGCTGGAGCAAGCCAGCGTGTACCCGGGGCAGAGCAATGGGGGATTCCCTAAATGCGCCAGATGCCCTCAGAGAGATAAGCAATTCAGACTAGCCGAGTTTTCCTGAAATTGCAAGGTGGGCATTATGGCACTCTGTAACCCAGGTCTGAGACTAAGCACCTCTATTCAGAGAACTAAAACATTCTTCACATGTCATTTAATTGTATGTACATTTATGATAGCAGTTTCTAAAATTCGCCCCTCCACCTTTAGGGCCAATTTTCCCTTTATACTATAGGGTGGATTTTAAATATATGATTGCAATGTCAGTTTGTATACTTGTTTTCTCACACAAATATGAGTAGCTTAATTAAATTGTCAAAGTCCTTGTTTTACGCAGGTACCTCTAGATATAACTTTATATATCTATATATACATGCAAATATATACATATATATAGTTTACATTAAATGTTGTGCTTCAGAAAGGGAATTGTTAGTGTGTATTCATGTGAAAATTTCAAACAGAATAATAAACTGCCTTAAGCCAAAAGAAAACAGACATTTTAGAATAAATTCTGTTCTTAACTCATTCACTTATGCCTACATCATTTGGCAGCTCATATGGGACCATATGATCTGCAATACTTAGGCCCAACAAGATGAATTAAGGACAGGAGTTCAACCTTAACTCAATGTCCTGGCCTAAGTGCGTTAAAACCAGATCTTTAAAATAATAAGGTATGTTGTGTATGATTTTTCACGTTGGGTATCCACCCCTTATTCCATATCATTGACATCATGCTCAGGTCCCATACTATTCAGTACAACTTCAATAATCCTTATCCATCTTCTTATCCTTTAACAATATATATATATATATACAGATTTTCATTTATCATTCCACTAGTTTATGGAACACCCCTGTAGAATGTCTGTGAAATGTTCATTTAGTCCATGACTTTGGATTTCATCTCTTGTAAGGATCCTTCGGTGCGGCGGTGTGCGTGGGGTCAGGTTGTTGCATGTCAGTCCTTGTTCCATCACCGCTGCACTGGTAGTTCTCTCACTGCTGCACTTTGCTCGGTTCCATTGAAAGTTCATTTGCTATTATCATTAATTGGGAGATTCCCACCATGATAACATTCCACTGATGCAACCATAGTAGTGATGACATACAACATCATATTACAATTAACAGCATATTATTTAGTTCATTGGCTGTTTTCACCCAAAATTAAATCCCCCTGGGGTACACACCGAACTCCTCCATCCTCCCACATCACCCACCAAGTGCACCCAGGTCCTCGAGCAAACGCAATCCCACGAGTGGGTTTGCCTCTGCTGGAAGCAGGAATAACCCAGACTGTCTTGCCCAGCATATTTTTTATGTGCACTACAGGGACTCTATCCCCTTCCACAGTACGTAAGGATTCTGATTGGGCCGGGCCAGCTCGCCTGGCAGATCCCCTTGTGTTGACTAACCAGGTGGCTTTTGCTAAATGTGTATCCCAGTGTTTAAATGTTCCACCCCCCATTGCTCTCAGTGTCATCTTTAATAGTCCATTGTATCTTTCGATTTTCCCAGAGGCTGGTGCGTGATAGGGGATGTGATACACCCACTCAATGCCATGCTCTTTGGCCCAGGTGTCTATAAGGTTATTTCGGAAATGAGTCCCATTATCTGACTCAATTCTCTCTGGGGTGCCATGTCGCCACAGGACTTGTTTTTCGAGACCCAGGATAGTGTTCCGGGCAGTGGCGTGGGGGACAGGATATGTTTCCAGCCAGCCGGTGGTTGCTTCTACCATGGTGAGAACATGGCGCTTACCTTGGCGGGTCTGTGGGAGTGTGATATAGTCAATTTGCCAGGCCTCCCCATATTTATATTTCAGCCATCGTCCCCCATACCACAGAGGCTTTACCCGCTTCGCTTGCTTGATTGCAGCACATGTTTCACATTCGTGGATAACCTGCGCAATAACGTCCATGGTCAAGTCCACCCCTCGATCACGAGCCCACCTGTATGTTGCATCTCTCCCTTGATGGCCTGAGGTGTCATGGGCCCACCGAGCTAGAAATAGTTCACCCTTATGCTGCCAGTCCAGATCCACCTCAGCCACTTCAATCTTGGCAGCCTGATCCACCTGCTGGTTGTTTCGATGTTCTTCAGTGGCCCGACTCTTGGGGATGTGAGCATCCACATGCCGTACCTTTACAACCAGGTTCTCTACCCGGGCAGCAATATCTTGCCACAGTGCGGCAGCCCAGATGGGTTTGCCTCTGCGCTGCCAGTTGCTTTGCTTCCACTGCTGTAGCCAGCCCCACAGGGCATTTGCCACCATCCAGGAATCAGTATAGAGATAGAGCACTGGCCACTTTTCCCGTTCAGCGATGTCTAAGGCCAGCTGGATGGCCTTTACTTCTGCAAACTGGCTCGATTCACCTTCTCCTTCAGCAGTTTCTGCTACTTGTCGTGTAGGACTCCATACAGCAGCCTTCCATCTCCGGTGCTTTCCCACAAGGCGACAGGACCCATCAGTAAACAGGGCATATTGCTTCTCATCTTCTGGCAGTGTGTTATACAGTGGGGCTTCTTCAGCACGTGTCACCTCCTCCTCTGGTGATATTCCAAAATCTTTGCCTTCTGGCCAGTCCATAATTACCTCCAAGATTCCTGGGCGACTGGGGTTTCCTACTCGAGCCCGCTGGGTGATCAGTGCAACCCATTTACTCCACGTAGCATCAGTTGCATGGTGTGTAGAGGGGACATTTCCTTTGAACATCCAGCCCAGCACTGGCAGTCGGGGTGCCAGGAGCAACTGTGCTTCAGTACCAACCACTTCTGAAGCAGCTCGAACCCCTTCATATGCTGCCAATATCTCTTTTTCAGTTGGAGTATAGCGGGCTTCGGACCCTCTGTATCCCCGACTCCAAAACCCTAGGGGTCGACCTCGGGTCTCCCCTGGTGCTTTCTGCCAGAGGCTCCAGGTAGGGCCATTCTCCCCGGCTGCGGTGTAGAGCACATTTTTAATATCTTGTCCTGCCCGGACTGGCCCAAGAGCTACTGCATGAACTATTTCCCGTTTAATCTGTTCAAAGGCTTGTTGTTGTTCAGGGCCCCATTTGAAATCATTCTTTTTCCGGGTCACTTGATGGAGGGGGCTTACGATCAGGCTGTAGTGTGGAATATGCATTCTCCAAAAACCCACAACGCCCAAGAAAGCTTGTGTTTCCTTTTTGCTGGTTGGTGGAGACATGGCTGTTATTTTGTTGATCACATCCATGGGGATCTGACGACGACCATCTTGCCATTTTATTCCCAAGAACTGGATTTCTCGTGCAGGTCCCTTAACTTTACTTTGTTTTATGGCGAAACCAGCTTTCAGGAGGATTTGAACTATTTCCTTCCCTTTCTCAAAAACTTCTTCTGCTGTATTGCCCCACACGATGATGTCATCAATGTATTGTAGGTGTTCGGGAGCTCCACCTCGTTCCAAAGCATTATGGATCAGTCCATGGCAAATGGTAGGGCTGTGTTTCCACCCCTGGGGCAGTCGATTCCAGGTGTACTGGACCCCCCTCCAAGTAAAAGCAAACTGTGGCCTGCACTCTGCTGCCAGAGGGATTGAGAAGAATGCATTAGCGATATCGATTGTGGCATACCACTTGGCTGCCTTGGACTCCAGTTCATATTGAAGTTCTAGCATGTCTGGCACAGCAGCACTCAACGGTGGAGTGACTTCATTCAGGCCACGATAGACTACCGTTAGCCTCCACTCTCCATTAGACTTCCGGACTGGCCATATGGGACTGTTAAAGGGTGAGTGGGTTTTACTGATGACTCCTTGGCTCTCCAGTCGACGAATGAGCCCGTGGATAGGGATCAGAGAGTCTCTGTTGGTGCGATATTGCCGTCGGTGCACTGTTGTGGTGGCGATCGGCACCTGTTGTTCTTTGACCTTCAGCAACCCCACAACAGAAGGGTCCTTCGAGAGGCCAGGCAAAGTAGACAGCTGTTTAATTTCCGCCGTCTCCAAGGCAGCTACACCAAAAGCCCACTTGTAACCTTTTGGGTCCTTGAAATACCCTCTCCTGAGATAGTCTATGCCAAGGATGCACGGAGCCTCGGGGCCAGTCACAATGGGGTGCTTCTGCCACTCATTGCCAGTTAGGCTCACTTCGGCCTCCAATACAGTTAGCTCTTGGGATCCCCCTGTCACTCCAGCAATGCTGATGGGTTCTGCCCCTATATAGTTTGATGGCATTAAGGTACACTGTGCACCGGTGTCCACTAAAGCTCTATATTCCTGTGGGTCAGATGTGCCAGGCCATCGGATCCACACAGTCTAGTAAACCCGGTTATCCCTTTCCTCCACCTGGCTGGAGGCAGGGCCCCCCTAGTCCTGATCATAGTATTCATCACTCACTTCCGGTAGATATGAATCACGGGTGTCTCTGTTAAGATCAGTCAGGCCATCAGCACTTCTGCTCCTCTGTCTGGAGAATTGCTTACTGGAAACTGGGGCAGCAGCTCTCCTGGAGAAACTTCCCTGAGTAATTGTTCTCCCTTGCAGCTCACGTACCCGCGCCTCTAAGGCTGAGGTAGGTTTTCCATCCCACTTCTTCATGTCCTCTCCGTGATCACGCAGGTAAAACCATAGGGTGCCCCGTCGTGTGTATCCCTTCTCTTGAGCCAAGGGACGCTTACTCCTAATGGCTGAGATACTGGTCCGTACTGGTGGGGAGTAGGACATATCTTCTTTGAGTTGCTGGAACTCTCGGGACAGTTTCTCAACAGCAGAGACGAGCGAGGAAGAGAGATTCGCTTCATATTCCCGGAGTCTATCAATCAACTCAGCCACCGTTGGTGTCTCGTCATCTTTCCAGGACATCACTGCCAATGAGTTTGCATACGAGGATGGTGCGCTCCGTACAAACTTCCGCCACATGGGTCGTGTGCACTCGGCTTCATCTGGATCTTTGGAGGACCGTTGATCGTCCAGGTCACCATAAACCACCTCAAGCACGGCTAATTCCCTTAGATGCTGAACGCCTTTCTCCATGGTCGTCCATTTTCCTAGGCGAAATACAATATCTTCTTTGAAGGGATACCTCTCTCTCACCGCGGCCAGGAGCCGCCTCCAGAGGCTGAGGGCTTGTGTTCCTTTTCCAATTGCTTTATCAATGACCCCTTCCCTAGAGAGGGATCCCAGTTGTTTGGCTTCCTTCCCCTCTAATTCCAAACTACTGGCCCCATTATCCCAGCATCGGAGTAGCCAGGTGACAACGTGTTCACCTGAATGACGCCCGAAATCTTTCCGTATATCCCGCAACTCACTCAAGGATAGAGATCGGGTAGTTTCCGTTTCTTGTACACATGGTTCCTCCTCCTCCTCCTCTTCTCGTGATGGCCCTGGTTCATCGTAATCTCTTTCTAAATGAGTTGACTTTCTCTTCCATGATTTCTTCTTGCGTATAGGGGCGACTGATACTGGCACAGGTTGGTCCTCTGGTTCAGCTGCAACGCTTGGCACTGGGGTTTGAGTAGCTGCAGTGCCTGTCGTGGGGGTTTGAGTGGCCGCCGTGCTCATCACCGGGGTTGGAGCAGCTGCAGTATCTGTCGCAATGGGTTGGGTGGCCGCCGTGCTCATCACCGGGGTTGGAGCAGCTGCAGTATCTGTCGCAACGGGTTGGGTGGCCGCAGTGCTCGTCACCGGGGTTGGAGTAGCTGCAGTCTCTGTCGCGGCAGGTTGGGTGGCCACAGTGCTTGTCGCTGGGGTTGGAGTAGCTGCAGTGTCTGTCGTGAGGGTTTGGGTGGCCGCAGTACTTGTCACGGGGGTCGGAGTAGTTCCCTTCTCTTTCCCTTGGGGGTACTGAATAGTGTTAAATAGGGCTTGATAGGCATAAGCCAGACCCCAGCACATGGCAGTGATCTGTATGTCTCTGGAATTGCCAGGGTGACAACATATTTCCTCCAAATGTTCTACTAATTTTTCAGGATTCTGCACTTGTTCAGGGGTGAAGTCCCACACCACAGGGGGTGCCCACCGCCTTAGGCATTTGCCCATACTTTCCCACATACCCTGCCACGCATAGCTATCAAGCCTTGGGGCAGATCTCTGGATTATATTCTTAACTTGCTTACTAACCTTAGACAGATCTGATACCACTTGCCAAAGCAATATCAACAGATGTATCTTAACTACACAAGGATGTTCAAGATACTGAAAAGTTGTTGTAAGGAGGGAGGAGACATTACATAAGATATTAGCTACGGTGCCATTCTGTATTTCCTCCATAAAAAACTCCTCAGAGGAGGAGGTATAATTGCTAATTGCCTCCATGAGGTGGTAGCTGTAGTACAGTAACGGCTTCCATGCAAAACCTAAATAACTGATAACAGTCAAGGCCAGTGTTTTAATAACAAGTCTCCTAGGCAAAATATCTCTAATCACTGCAGAGCACAGCCAGCTGACAGAACCAACAGCAAGTTTTAACATGTACTTTACAATCAGCATGGTAAAGACTGGACAAGCTAATACTGCGAGCAGATTAATCAATGCTGTGACCAGCAACTGTTATTATCTCAAACCCTTCTCGCCCCACGTTGGGCGCCAAAAATAGACTGTCGTGGTTCAGCCTCAGCTGGCAACTGAACACCACGCAGCCGCTCGCTCACACCCCCCCCCCCCCCCCCCCCCCGTGGGATGGGGAAGAGAATCGGACGAGCAAAAGAACTTGTGGGTTGAGATAAGCACAGTTTAATAACTACAATAGAATGATGATGATAAATGATTATGATAATAATGACAGTAAGGTTAATATAATAAAAGGGAAAAGGAGGGAAAGGGAAAACAGGGAACAAAAACGCAGAAACACGAACGATACAACCGCTCACCACCCGCCGACCGACGCTGCCCGTCCCCGAGCCGCGACTGCTCCCTCCCTCCCCCGGCCAGCCCCTCCCAGGTAGCATACTGGGCATGACGTTACATGATATGGAATATCCCTTTGGTCAGTTTGAATCCACTCTCTTAGCTGTGCCCCCTCCCCTCCCGGCTTCTTGTGCACCCAGCAGAGCATGGGAAGCTAGACGTGTCCTTGACTAGTATCAGCGCTGCCCAGCAACAGCCTAAACATCTGTGTGTTATCTCAACAGGTTTTTTTCCATGCTAATTTCAAAGCACAGCACTATACCAGCTAGAGTGAAGAAAATTAACTCTATCGCAGCTGAAACCATGACAGTGATTAAAAAATAATACTTGATGATGAAACATATAGTCCCTTTTTTGATCTGTTGGGCATTCTTTCAACATGAAACGATGGAAAATGAAGGTTTGTAGCCATGTCTAGAAATTATTTCAGACCTTTTCAGTTTAGTATCACACTCTTACAGGGTTGCCTTTTTTTTTTTCCTCCCAGTGGCAGGCTGCAGCGTGCTTCCTTCCCCTGGCACACCATGTTCACTGTAGCTCAGCAGCAGGGCTGTTTGCATCAATTTACCTCTAGAGCAACACTGGTTTTCCTGCTTTAATCAAGCTGTCAAGCAGACACAAGAAAAAGTGATCTCCTTCAGCTGCCTTACTTATTGTGCCTTAACAGAATAGGAGACTTTAAAAACTTTTGATGCAGTGAGTTTTTGTAAGGAGTAGGTTTAAAAAAAAAAAAAGGCAGACTGGAAGATGGATAGTCCAAATACACACACGCATATAGATAGATCGTTAGATAGATATTGATATATATTGGGCATAATGTCTGATATTGAAAAGAGTTAAAATGAACTGTGGATGGAACAGACAGTTCATCGACCTTTCAAGGCATTTATCTAATCTGGAAAGGGCCTTAATCACAGGATCTGCCAGCTAAATAAGTGCCAAAGAAATGCTTTTGGATTAGCAAAGCTCCACACTTCAAATCATGACTTTTCCCAGTGCTGTTCCTAAACTAACTGGAGCCATGGGGCACATTAGAATGGAGAAGTGTGACCTTTTTTTATCAAACTGATTCTCGTTAAAAAGAGATACCACTGACTTCAATTCACAAATTAAAGAGGATGGCTTGTTTCAAATGCCTTCTGCTCCTGGATGCTCCTTCCAGGTTTATTTTATTACAAAAGGGGAAAAAAATAACCTTGCAGTTTTGTGTCAAAAACACACATGCACTCTTAAATAATTGACTAGGACATCCTGTTGGGATTGCCACTTCTGCAAGACAGGGAAGAAGGTTTCATTAATATGGTTGGGTTTTTTATTTGCTTGATCTTTCAGTCTTTTTAAAAAATTTATTATTATTATTTTGGTTTTTTTTTAACCTGCTTTTTTTTGGTGATTTGGCCAAAGGCCTGAAGAAGATTGCTATGAAGTCAATGGGGAACTAAACAAAGCAACAAGCAGTGACACAGCTTCCTGTGGAGATGTTTCAGGCCATTCAGCTACATGCCTGAGTATTTTTGTGTTCTTCTTTGCCTTTGCCTGCTACTTTTCTTTGATTGTTACAGTTGTAAAAATTCTTTTTTTTTTTAAGGTTAATTTTTCAGGAGGAGGACCTGGTTTCAATTTTACTGGAAGTGACGTAGCATCAATGTCTTCTCAGCTCCCAGATATGCCCAACAGCATGGTAGCCAGTCCTTTGGAGGCATGAGGACTATTCATTCAGATCTCTCTTGTTGCTTCTGCCCTTACTATCACCCCTGTTGGAGGGAGTAGAAAAGTGATCGTGAGATTCCAAAATTTAGGGGGAAAAAAGTATTTAACAACCCTGTAATGAACCTAGCAAGGAACTGCTCCATGAAATGAATGGAGTCATGTTTGAAAAGACAAGGTAATATGGTAGCAACACTATGAAGACAATCATGGGATCTTACTATAATAAATACTAAAAAACCAAAACCCATGCTATTCAATCATCAGAGAAGGATCAAAAAGACATTTTAAAAGTGCAAAATATTTGTATTTGTGGATGTAAAACAAAAAAAAAAAGTGAAAAAAAATCTTTTACTTTGGCTGTGCATCTTGGGGAGAAACCAAGGTAGAGGGACTTTCTATCTGGTCCCTCCCAATCTGAACTGTGCTGTTTCTATATTGGTCATTGTCTTGCCAAAAGGAGCTTCAGTAGGTTTTCCATCACCAGGAAAGAGACGATTTAGCCCCACATTGCTGAAAAATTCATTGCAGGAAGGCGGAGCTGCATTGGTTTGCAATGTTTTGGTTTTTTAGTTGACTCTAACAAGGGGTTATTTCCTGGATCTCTTCTAGCATGTACTGTAGCAGGATTTTGATTTTGTTTGGCTGAGATCCATTCTCTATCAAGTCTGAAGTGATTAAAAATAGGTTTTTTAATTCCTCTTGTAAAACCAATTTATAAAAGCATTGCAACAAGGTATACCTCTATTTTGCCACAAGGCGTCTTGGGATTGTGTTTGAAATATGTCTGTCCAAGAACCTTCCCCTCCCCAAAGATGTATATAGTAACTGGTTAAAACGTCTGTTTTTGTCTCTTTCTCTCCCTCTCTCAATAAAGAGAAAATTAAAAAAAAAAGGAAAAGGAAAAAGAAAAAAAAAATCCCTTTTTTGCTCTTACATTGCAAAATTATAATTTATTATTTATTATCAGAAGACTTGCCACTTTTCATGTCATTTGACTCTATTTTTTTGTTTGCTAAAAGAAAAAAAAGGAAAAAAGGTTGTACCATGGTCTTTGGATTATATGTCTAATTCTATGTGGGTTTTGTCTTTTTATTTCCTTAAATATTATGCAAAATAAAAGCACCATATGTAGAATTATAATATCTTCAAGACTAGCATTTGGAATAGAGAAAATAACTATAATATTAAATAATGAACAAAGTTCCCTCTTTAATATTTAAAAGTTAGCAGCTAAAATACCTGAAATAAAATATTGCATGCAAAGCAGGTCTATAGTGAATAAAAGGAGTGTGATGTTTTATTGCAAGTATTAACAACCAGCTTGTAAATTTCTGTTTCAACAGCTCTATAGGGGCTAGTTGGATGCCTTAGCTTTCAATCAATAACGTTAAAAACTCTCTTGTTCCCCCCTCATCCCTTGCCCTTAAAAGTGATATTACTCTAGGCATGATCTGACATAACATTAAGACATCTAAAGAACTGGGAGCTCAGGCTTTTTGCAGAGTTCTATTATTAAAAAAAAAAAAAAAAGAAAAAAGAAAGTGCTGTATACCAAAGCCTCATTAAGATTGTGGAAATAACTTGTACTTTAACTATAAGCTCCTGATAAAAGGGATGCTTTTTGCTTAATAATTCAAGTATGGCTTATTTATCAGTGTCTGCTGTCAAAACGATTTAATAATGCTGCAGGAGGAATAGGGTTGAGAGGATATTGCCAAAATCTTTGCCTTCTGGCCAGTCCATGATCAACTCCCAGATTCCTGGGTGACTGGGGTTTCCTATTCAATCCCGTTGGGTGATCAGTGCAACCCATTTACTCCACGTAGCATCAGTTGCATGGTGTGTAGAGGGGACCTTTCCTTTCAACATCCAGCCCAGCACCAGCAGTTGGTGCTTCAGTACCAACCACATCTGAAGCAGCTCAAATACCCTTCATATGCTGCCAATATCTCTTTTTCAGTTGGAGTATAGCAGGCTTCGGACCCTCTGTATCCCTGACTCCAAAACCCTAGGGGTCGACCCCGGGTCTCCCCATGTGCTTTCTGCCAGAGGCTCCAGGTAGGGCCATTCTCCCCAGCTGCAGTGTAGAGCACATTTTATACATCTTGTCCTGCTTAGACTGGCCCAAGGGCTACTGCATGAACTATTTCTCGTTTAATCTGTTCAAAGGCTTGTCGTTGCTCAGGGCCCCATTTGAAATCATTCTTCTTTTGGGTCACCTGATAGAGAGGGCTTATGATCATACTGTAATTTGGAATATGCATTCTCCAAAAACCCACAACGCCTGAAAAAGTTCTTATCCTAAGAACTGGATCTCCTGTGTTGGTCCCTTGACCTTCGTTTGTTTTATGGCAAAACCAGCTTTCAGAAGGATTTGGACTATTTTCTTCCTGTTCTCAAAAACATCTTCTGCTGTGTTGCCCCACATGATGATGTCATCAATGTGTTGTAGGTGTTCGGGAGCTTCTCCCTGTTCTAGTGTGTGGTGTAGGACGGCCATGGATTCCGTAGGGTGTAGGCACAGAATCACTTTATTATAAACTTCTCTCATTATATACAGCATTTCTGTAAAGGGGAGGCCCTTTTATTCCCCAATCACCACCTGATTCATGTTCCCAGTGTAACTCGATGTTTATATTTTCTGTTCCTCATGGCAGGCAACCTGACTTGTTTCTCAGCTCCTTATCTCCCGAATTTAGCCAGCCACCTGTTGTTTGCAAACCACTGGAACATGCAGAGCTTGCTTTGTATGTGCACTTTTTTTGATCCATTGTACTTGGCCATTTCAGCAAACAGGCCAAACTCGCATATTTCTCATGCTGTTTTTATTAAACAAGATGATGTTCTCCACACAAGTGCAGTCTGAATCAGTCCATGGCAAATGGTATGGCTGTGTTTCCACCCCTGGGGCAGTTGATTCCAGGTGTACTGGACGCCCCTCCAAGTGAAAGCAAACTGTAGCCTGCACTCTGCTGCCAGAGGGATTGAGAAGAATGCATTAGCGATATCAATTGTGGCATACCAAAATTTACCCTTATGCTGCCAATCAAGATCCACCTGACCACTTCAATCCTAGCATCCTGATCCACCTGCTGGCTGTTTAGATGTTCTTCAGTGGCCCGACTCGGGTATGTGAGCAAAATGAGGCCATTTCCTCTCATCCTATCACTAGTAACTTGGGAGAAGAGGCCAACACCCACCTCACTACTACTTCCTTTCAGGTATTTGTAGAGAGCGATAAGGTCTCCCCTCAGCCCCCTTTTCTCCAGACTAAACAACCCCAGTTCCCTCAACCTCTCCTCATAAGACCTTCTCTCCAGACCCTTCACCAGCTTCGTTGCCCTTCTCTGGACACGCTCCAGCAACTCAATGTCCTTCTTGTAGTGAGGGGCCCAAAACTGAATGCAGTATTTGACATGTGGCCTAACCAGTGCCGAATACAGGGGCACGATCACTTCCCTACTCCTTCTGGCCACATTATTGCTGACACAAGCCAGGATGCTGTTGGCTTTCTTGGCCACCTGGGCACGCTGCTGGCTCATGTTTAGCTAGCTGTTGACTGACACACCCTGGTGCTTTTCTGCCAGGCAGCTTTCCAGCTATTCTTCCCCAAGCCTGTAGCGTTGCATGGGATTGTTGTGACCAAGAGCAGGACCTGGCACTTGGCCTCGTTGAACGTCATACAATTGGCCTCGGCCCATCAATCCAGCCTGTCCAGGTCCCTCTGTAGAGCCTTCTTACCCTCAAACAGCTCAACACTCCTGCCCAACTTGTTGCCATCTGTAAACTTACTGAAGGCGTACTTGATCCCCTCATCCAGATCATTGGTAAAGATATTAAACAAGACTGGCCCCAAAACCACGCCCTGGGGAACACTACTTGTGACCAGCCACCAACTGGATTTTGCTCCATTCACTATAACTCTCTGGGCTCGGCCAGCCAGCCAGGTTTTTTCCCAGTGAAGAGTATACCTGTCTAAGCCATGACCCTCCAGCTTCTCTAGGAGGATGCTGTGGGAAATGGTGTCTAAGGCTTTACTAAAGTCCAGGTAGACAACATCCACAGCACTTCCCTCATCCACTAGGTGGGTCACCTGGTCATAGAAGGAGATCAGGTTGGTCAGGCAGGACCTGCCTTTCATGAAGCCAAGCTGGCTGGGCCTGATCCCCTGGTTGTCCTGCACATGCCTGGTGAGCTCGCTCAAGATAAACTGCTCCATAATCTTCCCCTCTATTGTGGTCATGCTGAGAGGCCTGTAGTTCCTCGGATCCTCCTTCTGGACCTTCTTGTAGATGGGCATCACATTGGCAAGCCTCCAGTCATCTGGGACCTCCCTGGTTGACCAGGACTGCTGATAAATGATGGAGAGTGGCTTGGCAAGCTCCTCCGCCAGCTCCCTCAGTACCCTTGAGTGCATCTAATCAGGCCCCATAGACTTGTGAGCGTCCAGGTGGAGCAGCAGGTCATGAACTGCTTCCTCCTGGATTATGGGGGGTTTGTTCTGTGATCTGTCCCTGCCTTGCAGCTCAGGGGGCTGAATACCCTGGGGATAACTGGTCTGACTGTTAAAGACTGAGGCAAAGAAGGCATTTAGTACCTCAGCCTTTTCCTCATCCTCGGTGGCAATATTCCCCTCCGTGTCCAGTTGAGAAAGGAGATTCTTCTTGGCTGTCCTTTTGTTGTTCATGTATTTGTAAAACCTTTTTTTATCTCTTACAACAGTGGCCAGATTGAGTTCTATCTGGGCTTTTGCTTGCCAAATTTTCTCTACAAGACCTAATGAGATTACTGTACTCTTCCTGAGTTGCCTGCCCCTTCTTCCAAAAGCGGTAGAGTCTCCTTTATTTCCTGAGTGCCAGCAAAATCTCTCTGTTCAGCCAGGCTTGTTGTCTTTCCGGATGCCCCGGATTTGGAAGTCCAAATCCTTCCGAAGACCAGTTTCATCATAAACCAAGTAAGGTCAAGGAAGCTGCACATGAGATTGAGTTTTTAGGAATGAAATGGTAAGATGGATGTCATCAGATCCCAATGGATGTGAGGAACAAAATAACAGCCATGTCTCCACCAACTAGCAAAAAGGAAACACAAGCTTTCTTGGGCGTTGTGGGTTTTTGGAGAATGCATATTCCAAATTATATTCTGATTTTAAGCCCTCTTTATGAAGTGACCCGGAAGAAGAATGATTCTAAATGGGGCCCTGAGCAATGACAAGCCTTTGAACAGATTAAACAGGAGATAGTTCATGCAGTAGCTCTTGGGCCAGTCTGGGCAGGAGAAGATGTAAAAAATGTGCTCTACACTGCATCTGGGGAGAATGGCCCTACCTGGAGCCTCTGGCAGAAAGCACATGGGGAGACCTGAGGTCGACCCCTAGGGTTTTGGAGTCGGGGATACAGAGGGTCCAAAGACCACTATACTCCAACTGAAAAAGACATATTGGCAGCATATGAAGGGGTCCGAGCTGCTTCAGAAGTGGTGGGTACTGAGGCACAGCTGCGCCTGGCACCTCAACTGCCAGTGCTGGGCTGGATGTTCAGAGGGAACGTCCCCTCCACACACCATGCAACTGATGCTACATGGAGTAAATCGGTTGCACTGATCACCCAGCGGGCTCGAGTAGGAAACCCCAGTCACCCAGGAATCTTGGAAGTGATTATGGACTGGCCAGAAGGCAAAGACTTTGGATTATCACCAGAGGAGGAGGTGACACGTGCTGAAGAAGCCCCACTCTATAAAAAACTGCCAGAAGATGAGAAGCAGTATGCCTTGTTCACCAATGGGTCCTGTCGCCTTGTGGGAAAGCATCGGAGATGGAAGGCTGCTGTATGGAGTCCTACATGACAAGCAGCAGAAACTGCTGAAGGAGAAGGTGAATTGAGCCAGTTTGCAGAGGTAAAGGCCATCCAGCTGGCCTTAGACATTGCTGAACGGGAAAAGTGGCCAGTGCTCTACTTTTATACTGATTCCTGGATGGTGGCAAATGCCCTGTGGGGGTCGTTGCAGGAATGGAAGCAGAACAACTGGCAACGCAGAGGCAAACCCGTCTGGGCTGCCACACTGTGGCAAGATATTGCTGCCCGGGTTGAGAACCTGGTTGTGAAAATACGTCATGTGGGTGCTCACATCCCCAGGAGTCGGGCCACTGAAGAACATCGAAACAACCAGCAGGTAGATCAGGCTGCCAAGATTGAAGTGGCTGAGGTGGATCTGGACTGGCAGCATAAGGGTGAACTATTTCTAGCTCGGTGGGCCCATGACACCTCAGGCCATGAAGGGAGAGATGCAACATACACATGGGCTTGTGATGGAGGTGTGGACTTGAGAATGGACGCTATTGCACAGGTTATCCATGAATGTGAAACATACGCTGCAATCAAGCAAGCAAAGCAGGTAAAGCCTCTGTGGTATGGGGGACGATGGCTGAAATATAAATATGGGGAGGCCTGGCAAATTGACTATATCACACTCCCACAAACCTGCCAAGGCAAGCGCCATGTGCTTACAATGGTAGAAATAACGACTGGCTGGCTGGAAACATATCCTATCTCCCATGCCACTGCTCGGAACACTATCCTGGGTCTTGAAAAACAAGTCCTGTGGTGACATGGCACCCCAGAGAGAACTGAGTCAGACAACGGGACTCATTTCTGAAACAACCTCATAGACAGCTGGGCCAAAGAGCATGGCATTGAGTGGGTGTATCACATCCCCTATCACGCACCAGCCTCTAGGAAAATTGAACGGTACAATGGACTGTTAAAAACTACACTGAGAGCAATGGGGGGTGGAACATTCAAGCACTGGGATACACATTTAGCAAAAGCCACCTGGTTAGTCCACACAAGGGGATCTGCCAACCGAGCTGGCCCTGCCCAGTCAGAAATCCTACATACTGTGGAAGGGGGCAGAGTCCCTGTAGTGCACACAAAAAGTATGCTGGGCAAAACAGTCTGGGTTCTTCCTGCCTCAGGCAAAGGCAAACCCATTCGTGGGATTGCTTTTGCTTGAGGACCTGGGTGCACTTGGTGGGTGATGCGGGAGGATGGAGAAATCCGATGTGTGCCTCAAGGGGATTTGATTTTGGGCGAAAACAGCCAATGAACTGAATGGCACAATGCAGACTGCTATATAATACTGTGTGTCACCTCTGTGTTGTATCAATGATATCATAGTACGAGCCTCCCAATCCATAGAAGATAAACTGTGATACAAGCAAAGTGCAGCAATGATGGAACGAAGTCTGACTTGATATGCAGCAACCCAATGCCACACACACCATCTCTCCCACCCTGAAAGACAGATGGAGCCCAGAGTCATGGACTGGATGAACTCAATGGACATTTTAATGGTCATTTTACAGGGAAGGTCCATAGACTAATGGAATGATGTCTGTGTATTATGTCAAAGGATGGGAAGGGGAGGGGTGGTGGTTGGTAAGGTTGTATTGGATGGTATGGGACCTGGGCATGGTGTAAATCATATGGAATAAGGGGTGGAGAATATGCTGGTTTTGGCTGAGAAGGGGTTAATTCTCCTCACTGTGGGGGTCGACTACCTTTCCAGCTTCCCACACTCTGCCATGTGGTGTGGGGGCTGGGAGGGGCAGGGCCATGGTGGGGGCGGCTGACCCCGACTGGCCAATGGCATGTTCATTCCATACCATGTGACACCATGACCAGTATATTAAGGGGGTTAGTTTGTGGTGTTGGGTTGGCGGGTGGTGAGCGGCTGCATTGTGTGCGGTTTGTTTCGGCAGTTCATTCCCTCCCTCCCCCCCCCCAGTGTCGAGCCTCTTGTTGTTCTCCTTTCAGTTGCATTTTTGTTGTTGTTTCTTTTAATTTTAGTTATTAAACTGTTGTTATCTCAACCCACGAGCGTTACCCTTCTGATTCTCTCCCCATCTACTGGTGGGGGAGTGAGCAAGCGACTGTGTGGGGCTGAGCTGCCGGCTAAACCACGTCATGGAACAAGGACTGACTTCAGCATGCAACAATTCCGTACCAGACACACCATCTGTCCGGCCCTGGAAGACTTTTATAATAGATGGAGCCCAAAGTCAGGGACTAAATGGACTCAATGGGCATTTTATGGACATTTGTGGACCCTCTTCAGACATTTTTCAGGGGTGGTGCATAGACCAAGGGGATGATAAATGATATTTGTGTATTTTATCAAAGGATGGAAATGGGTGTGGTGGTGGTTATTGAGGTTGTATTGGATAGTATCGGACCTGAGCATGACGTAAATGGTATGGAATGAGGGGTGGATAATGTAATGGGTTTAGCTGGGATAGAGTTAATTTTCTTCACTGTAGCTGCCATAGTGTTGTGCTTTGGACTTAGTATGAGAATAATATTGATAACACACTGATGTTTTAGTTGTTGCTAGGTAGTGCTTGTACTAGTCAAGGACTTTTCCGGCCTCTCATGCACTGCCGGGTGCACACAAAGCCAAGACAGCTGATCCAAACTGACTAAAGGGATATTCCATATCATATGATATCATGCCCAGTATATTAACTCGTGGGGGGCTGTCCAGGGGTGGGCAGTGATTGCGGCTGGGGGACTGGTGGCGTTGGTTGGCAGGTGCTGAGTGATTGCATCACTTGTTTGGTTTTTTCCCTCCTCCCAAGGTTTCACCTCTCTTTTACTCTCTCGTTATTTTCCTTTTCATTATATTATTACTATTACTATTACTGTTACTATTACTGTTACTGTCTTATTTTAATTATTAAACTGTTCTTATCTCAAGCCATGAGTTTTTTTGCTTTTGCTCTTCTGATTCTCTCCCCCATCCCAGAGGGGTGGGGGGAGTGAGTGAGTGGCTGTGTGGTGCTTAGTTGCTGACTGGGGCTAAACCACAACAGATGTTGTTTGATAAAGTTAGCAATATGATTTTTGATGTGGTTGCTTGAAATAATGGGGAACAGGATTCAGTGGCCTATTAGATGTACTAAATTTCTAGTCCTCTTTTCTATGTTTTTGCAAAAATGTGAATCATATAAGGTGTGTTGATGTCATGGTTGGAATAGCCAGGTTTTAATTCAGTTGAGATTTACACCTAATTTGGTGTTTGCATCTGGTGGAGAAAATTAATTCCTTTTGTTCAGCCTTGCTTAAACTAACATTATGGAAAAAGAGAGAGAAAAATAATGTTTATATGACTAGTAAGTGATTTAATTTTCACATGATTTAGATGCCTTTGTCAGTTCAGTACTAAGGGATAACTAAAATTACAACAGGACAAGTGAATATGAGTTCAGACTGGTTGCTTCAGGCTATGAAAACTGCGTCATGATGGGTGGGTTTTCTTATGCACCTGCTTTTTGCAACTGAACATTCAATCCCTGCATTTATTTTTGTATACAGGTTGTTTACAAGCAAATAATTCATTAGAATATTTAAGGAAAAATGCACTTGGGCTGAAGACTGGAAAACCTTTTTAAAGTGGCAATGACCTGATAATTAGGGTTGAGTGCAGCAATGAATAGGTATAAGCATAAAAATATGAATATGCATTAGATTGCAAAAAATTTTAAATATTCCCTCATGATGAGAGTGCATGATGGAGAACAGGAGCTGCATGGTTCAGAGGCAGGAACTCAGATCTCACCCCACCTTCCTTCCACTTGCTTTTCCCAGTTGACCTCCTTATAAAGAGTAATTTTGCTGGTGAATCAGAGGTGGTTGGGCATGATGCCAGTTGTTTCATTTGCTTTTCTTCCACTTGCTACAGAAATTGCCCTTACCTGCTGTGGCCCATCATGCTCTTTAGGCTCGGGGGGAACTTCTGACCCCTTTTTCTTCTTTTTTCTTTTACTAAATCCTTTTGAATCCATTTTTGAACAAGGCGAGAGTGGAGAATCAGGGAACCTTGGTTATAACCTTCTCATGCTGTTTTCTTCCCAAGTATATGGTGAATTAAAGAAAAGCAAACATATTTGTGAGAAAAGTTAACCAACAAACCATCTCTTTTACAAAAAGTATGCCAAGATTATTTGCTGGCTTCACTTTTGCACCGTAGAAGGTGTTTTGTTTAAGATTTTAATTTTATTAGATTAAGTGATTATTTTCTTTTCCTCTTTTTTCTTTAAAGCATTTACTTCATTATACAAATCACCATAAAGAACTTGTGTAAAGACGAGGTTATGACAATTTAGCTTAATAAAGAATCAAGCTGGGAAAGAAAAGGAAAGGAACTTCTGTGTTTGAATTAATTTTGAGGTATTTTTTCCTTTGGTTTCTTTGGTTCATCTGGGGTTTTTTTATTGAAAGAGGACTCCCTGTCTATCTTACCTTATCCGACTAATTTTTTTTAAGGATCAATCTCTCTGTTCAAGGTGTTACATTTAACCTTTGCATAAGGCCAAAGCCAGATAAGTCTTGGGATGTTCCTTTGCCTGAAACTGAATTTCACTCAAGGCTTCAGCAACTCTGTATGAAGGACAGTATCTCAGTGATGACATAGACAGAGAGTCTGCAAAATGACCTGAGCCCTGGGCTGGAGAATCCACTTTTTGTATTAGGTTCATCCTGATCCAGTTATGCCACTGGAGCTCTTTTCAGTTTCTCTGCAGAATGTGCTAATTTTATCTTGAAGACTGGCATGTTTACCGTTACTTGATTATCAAAGGACTATCAGCCAAATTTTAATATTTTGTCAGTTTAAAATGCTGTCGGTTAGGACAATAAAATGAGGCACTTAAGTGAATGGAAGTTTTAGGAATTTCAGGAGTGGAATTTCAGTAATCTTACAGTGATATAATGTCTTGCAAGATTCAAAGATTTTTCTTAAACATCCAGCTGCTTTAGACAATTTTCCTAGAGTATTAGCATTTATTTATCATTCAGCCAGTCAATCAATTGAGGAAATAGGCATAAAAGCCTTCAGTTTCTAGTACTTATGGTTGTAGAAAAAACAAAACAAAACTGTGCTATGAACATTGCCTAATGATTTAGAAACCAGAAGGTGAACACAAAGAAACTAACTGTATTCACTAAAAAAGGGTGATTTTTAATGGTAAGCTCAAGACTTGAGACACTTAGACTCATGCTTTCTGAAGATTTGGAGTTGGATTAGGTTAAACATTAATTGTATCCTGGATTAAACTTCAGATAAATGTGCTCCAGGACTTGATAATTTGCATATCTCAGTTCTTGGGTAATGCCAACATATACAGAAAACCCTACTTGTTCTGTTGTGAGCAGGTTGTATTAGTGTTCTCTCCCGTATACCTACACATATGCATGTTGTTCCCTTCCTCTTTGTCTTGTTCTTCACAAAACTCCCATTAGAAAACGCTGTGTGTAGTTAAGAAAAAAGCAAATCTGCAAAAAAAGAAACCTTATTTTTTTCCCAGTGTAACAGAACTGACAGAACTCCTTGCATGCTTCTTTGTGAAAGTAATGACATTGTTAAAGACTCCAGCTTTGGGAATCTTATGTATTCCAGGGAAAAGCTACTAAGCAACTGTAGTATCCCAGGACCAGAAAGCACAGAGGAATGGGTATTCTATGTAACTTTATAAGTCCAGTGAGATTGTGAAGCATCACAGGAGAGATGAAAATAAAGAACTCTGCCACAAGCTCTCAAGAAATACATTTATTTATTTATCCATTCATTCATTCATTCTGAAAAGGCAAACAGCCTTCTCACTTCTGATTGCTTTACTGTGTTGGCAAGCAGGAGACAGTCCTTAGAGCATTTGTTGTCTCCTACTGCTCACATGTATATTCTGAACAGTAGGAAACTCACTCATTTCCAATGCACACTTTATCGTAAAAAGAGGATTTTGCTCCATTTTTGTATTCTCACTGCCATAATTTCCTTTCTTATGATTTGAAAATTGTCTAAGCAAATGTTGGCAAAGGGATGTTAGTTTTTGAAGCTGTGCTGGTTTTGGATGAGAAAGGGTTAATTCTCTTCACTGTAGCGCCTGTAGTAGTCAGGGACCTTTCCAACTTCCCATGTTCTGCCACCTGGGCAAGAGTCCGGGAGGAGCGGGGCCACAGTCAAGACAGCTGACCCCAACTGGCCAATGGGATGTTCATTCCATACCATGACCAGTATATTAACGGGGGCAGTTGGGGTGTGGGGGTTGTTGTGGTTTGGGGACTTGTGCTGTTGGGTTGGTGGCTGTGTCATGTGCAGGTTGTTTTGGTAGTTCATTCCCCCTTCCCCCCCCTCCCCCCAGGTTTCGTGCCTCTCTCATTGTTTTCCTTTCCATTGCATTTCTGTTGTTGTTTTATTGTAATTATTAAAGTGTTCTTATCTCAACCCACGAGCTTTACCCTTCTGATTCTCTCCCCCATCCCACTGGTGGGGGAGTGAGCGGCTGTGTGGGGCTGAGTTGCTGGCTAAACCACAGCAGACAAAAAGAGAGCAGTTTAGATGGAAATCATTGTAGCTCTTTAGCTCACTTCCTTCCTGTTATGAAACATGGAATAGGAAAAAAATCTTCAATGATGATGTAACAGAAAATAACCAAAGGAGATGAAGAGGTGTGTGCACAATATCAGCATACTTGATGCTTTGGCTAACCAAATTAACAGCTATATTATGTATGAATTATCAGCACAGCAAGCAAAATGAACCACCTGTTACTGTCTCATGCTGTCTGAATTTTAACACGGGAAGGTTAGACGCATTTAGAATAAACTGTCAGATTCTGCACTGAATGCCTTGGTTATGGCAGAAATCCAGGTCTCTACCTCTGCCGTGCTGCTTAGGGCAATACCCACATGTTGTGGTTTAGCCCCAGTTAGCAACTGAGCACCACACGGCTGCTCGCTCACTCCCCCCACCCCTGTGGGATGGGGGAGAGAATTGGAAGAGCAAAAGAAATCTCTTGGGTTGAGATAAGAACAGTTTAATAATTAAAATAAAATAGTAATAGTGATAATAATAACAATAATAATATAATGAAAAGGAAAATATTAAGATAGAGAGGTGAAACCTGGGGAGGGAGGAAAAAACCCAGACAAACAAGTGATGCAACCACCCACTGAACAATACTGCCAGTCCATGAGCTGTGATTGCCGCTTCCCCCAGCCAACTCCCCAAGTTAATATACTGAGCATGATGTCATATGATACGGAGTATCCCTGTGGCCAGTTTGGATCAGCTGTCTTGGCTGTGTCCCCTCCACTCCCAGCTTCTTGTGCACCTGGCAGAGCATGGGAAGCTAGAAGAGTCCTTGACTAGTACAAGCACTACCCAGCAACAACCAAAATATCTGTGTGTTATCAACATTGTTTTCATACTAAGTCCAAAGCACAGCACTATGCCAGCTACAGTGAAGAAAATGAACTCCATCCCAGAGTAATTATTAAACTGTTCTTATCTCAACCCACAAGTTTTTTTTTTCTTTTGCTCTACCGATTCTGTCCCCCATCCCACAGGGGTGGGGGGAGTGAGAGAGCGGTTGTGTGATGTTTAGTTGCCGACTGAGGCTGAACCATGATATTGTTATATGTGATGCTTTCCTGGAGATGGCTGAACACCTGCCTGCTGATGGGAAGTAGTAAATTAATTCCTTGGTTTGCTTTGCTTGCACGCATGGCTTTCGCTTTATTTCTTAAACTCTTTTTATCTCAACCCATGAGTTTCCTCACTTTTACTCTTCTGATTCTCTCCCCCATCCCACTGGGCGGGGGGGGATGTGAGCAAGTGGCTGTGTGTGAAATAAGTGAATGTGGCCTCCCGTGACAGCACCGGAGATCTCATCGCCCTTGTTGGACGCAAGCTGTGGGATAGATAAACAACCCACAAAAACACAGAACTGAGGCCTTGATATGCGGGACAGAAGGTTCGGGGCACAGCTGGAGCACCAAAGCAGGAGAGCACGCTTATCTATGTTTATACCATATGTGGAGCTAGTGTGATAGAACACATCCAGAGGTGGAGAGAAGGGAAAAATGCTAGCTCAGGAAGCAGACTATATTAAGGCTGATCTCCTGCTAATAAACAGCTTTGGCTTCGCTTGCGCATGAATACGGAGTCCATGTCGTGAATCACCACAAACGGTGCCCTGTGTGAGGAGCGACAAATCGACCTAAGAAGGTGAACCGGTGGTGAGCCCCACAGGACTGAAGTGCTGCTGAAAGGAAGCAGGAGCCAGCTGCAATCCCTCATTGACTGAGGTGAGCTGTGGGGAACTATGGGGAGTAATATATCGTCCAAAGAGAAGTCAGTACTGAGCCTAATGGAGGGACTCCTACGAAAACACAGGGTTGATATCGACCCGCAGTCATTAAAGAGAATTTTGAAGTGGGTATCGATAAACTGTGAGGGGGTCGATGCAGTTAACATTTTTATCTCTTAAACTTGGGACAAAGCAGGAGTTAAATTGTGGGATAGAGCAACAAGGTCGGATAAAATTGCGGCAGAGCTCTTAACTCCCTGGAGACAAATATTAGAGCTTATGCACAAGCAGGAAGCTAGTTACCGAGATGCCGGAGAGTGTGAGTCCGCTGCTCTACCCACTGCCCCCCCAGTGCCAGCTAAATCCAAGGTCCCAGGAAAAAGGAAAGGCACCCGATGTAAGACTCAAGTTTACCTAGGGTTCTCGAACAGTGATGATGACCCTGATGACCCATTTGATCATGGACCCATTGACCCAGAGAAAGAACCTGATTTGTACCCCCCTGACCCACATGATCAATGGCAAGCGATTCGTAGAGAGGCATTAGCCACTGGGGGTCATGAGCTGGCCGCGAAGAGCATAGCCCCTGTCATCTATGATGCCAATCAACAACCGAGATGGGAAGGACTTAACTTTTCCATTATTAAGGAAATGCGACGAGGAGTGATAGAATATGGACTGGGATCCCCATATTCAAGGAACATGTTGGGGTCAATCATGAAATCTTTTACCCTGCTGCCCCATGATTGTCTACAACCCTGCAAGGGCTATTTGTTTTACCCGGCGTTATTGATTCAGATTACTCTGGTGAAATCAAAATTATGGCCTGGACTCCCACCCCACCTTGCACTACTGTGCAAGGCTCACAAATAGCTCAGTCTACTTTAATGCCCACCCCCCAAAAACCACTAACACAGTACGAGGGTGTCAAGGCTTTGGATCAACAGGAGCCCCGCATATTCTGTGGGCCCAGTGAGTGCTACACACCCCATGCTGCACTGTACCCTGACGACAAAAGGCAAGAAATCTATCTGATTAGCCAGTATTATTGACACTGGTGCTGATGTCACCGTCATCTCTAAAGAACTGTGGCCCAAAGGCCGGCCTCTGGTGCAACTTGGGGAACCTTTAACTGGAATTGGCGGGAATGCTTTACCTTTGCAGAGTAAAAACAGGATATTAATCGAAGGGCCTGACAAACATGTAGCGCCAATGCACCCATTTGTATTAGCAACACCAATTACATTATGGGGATGGGACTGTATGAGTCAGTGGGGGGTGCAAATTGGGTCAAATTTATCCTAAGGGCCACTGTGGTGCAAGCCACCTTAGAATTGACATGGACAACACAAACTCCAGTATGGGTGGAACAGTGGCCCCTGCCTGTTGTCAAATTGCACCATTTACATGAATTAGTTGATGACCAATTACATGCAGGACACATAGTACCTACCACTAGCCCATGGAATTCACCTGTGTTTGTCATTCAGAAGAAAAATGGTAAATGGCGACTCTTACATGACCTAAGGAAAATTAATGCTGTAATGGAGGATATGGGTGTGCTACAACCAGGCATGCTATCACCTGCCATGATCCCCCGCAATTGGCATGTTACTATTATTGATTTAAAAGACTGTTTTTTCACAATTCCTTTGCATCCTAACGATGCCCCTAAATTTGCATTTTCAGTCCCTTCCATTAATATTAATGAACCCCACAAACACTATCACTGGGTAGTGTTGCCACAAGGCATGAAAAATAGCCCTACAATATGTCAGTGATTTGTAGCAAAAGCCCTATCCCCAGTACATGAACAATTTGCTGAAGCACTTATCTATCACTATATGGATGATATCCTTACAGCCGCAGAATCTGATGAATATGTGCGAATGACCTTAGCATTTGCATCCCACCAAATAAAGCAGGCTGGTCTGCAAATTGCACCAGAGAAGATTCAACAGGTGAGCCCATGACAGTATTTAGGGTGGAGAATAACAGAACAAAAAATCAGGCCACAACATGTAAAAATCCAAACTAATGTCAAGACCCTTCATGATTTACAGAAACTCTTAGGTACTATTATTTGGGTTTGACCTCTGTTAGGTATTACGAATCATGAATTAAGCCCTTGATTTTCTCTATTGAAAGGCAGCCCTGAGCTTTTTTCACCTTGTGTTTTAACCCCTGAAGTGACAGTGGCACTTACAAAGGTTTCTGACGCTATCACTTCGCATCAAGCAGATCGTGTCTGTCCTGAATGACCCTTTCAACTAGTCATCTTGAATCCATCTACCCAGCCATATGCACTGCTTTATCAGTGGGCTGTAACACGCAATGACCCCTTAGTGATAATTGAATGGCTATTTCTTGCTAATCAGTTACATAAGACCGTCGTGACACATCCTGAAAGGTTCGCCTTGCTAATTATGAAAGGACGACAATGACTCAGGGTATTAGCAGGACAAGATATTGCCAGAATTATTGTACCAGTGTTGTCACATATGTTACAGTATTTGATGCAAAATTCTCTAGACTTTCAAACAGCTTTAGTAGACCTTCCTGGTCAGCTAGATAATCATAACCCGAGCCACAAGTTGACCCAACACGACTTTATATTATATGAAACCCCAAACAGAAGCCATATACCTATATCAGCCCTCACCTTATTTACTGATGGATCAGGCCAAACCAGCTGGGCAGTTATTTTGTGGAAAGATCCATGTACTCAAATTTGGTTGTCAGATATCAGCCATGCTGATGGTTCTCCACAAATTGTGGAACTTGCTGCAGTAGTCCGAGCTTTTCAACTTTGGCAATAACCCCCCAATTTTGGAACAGATTCAGCTTATGTAGCTGGGCTAGTGTCTCATTTAGAAAATGCATGTTTGCGGGACGTTTCTCATCCGCTGTTATTCCACTATCTATTCCAGCTGTCCCGCCTTTTGAATGACAGAGAAGAACCTTATTTTATTATGCATATTAGAGCGCATACAACTCTCCCTGGCCCTTTGGTTGAAGGCAACCAGCGAGCAGATGCTCTGACCGTGCCTGTTCAAGTACTTCCCAATATGATGGAACAAGCCCGGATTTCCCATGCGGTTTTTCACCAAAATGTGAAAGCATTACAAAAAATGTTTTATTTGACATCTGTACAAGCCCATGACATTATTAGTGCTTGTCCAGACTGCCAATGCTTCTGTAGCACAACATCACACGCAGGCGTTAATCCTAGGGGATTGACTGCTTTAGAATGATGGCAAACAGATGTTACCCATTTTCCAACATTTGGTTGCTTGAAATATATTCACGTTATAAGACCGATAATGGCCCAGCCTATATCTCACATCATCTACTAACCTTTTTTCAAGATTGGGGGGGTGAAACACATCACAGGTATTCCTCACTCCCCCACAGGGCAAGTCATTGTTGAACAAGCACATAACACCTTAAAATGCATGTTGTTACAACAAAGCGGGGGAGCTGGAACCCTAACTCCACAAGAGCATTTAGCAAAAGCACTATATGTCCTTAACTTCTTGAATTTTTCCGATACAAGTTCCCTCATTAGCCGACACTATCTCTCTGCAAACAGACCAGCAGAGCATTGAAGGAAAGGCGCAGATTGTCGTATGAAATTTAGACTCTGGGATAGTGGAGGGTCCCTTTCCCCTAATTACATGGGGGAGAGGTTATGCTTGTGTCTCCACAGGGTCAGGACCTCTCTGGATCCCAGCCCGTTGTGTTTGGCCATATCAGTATCAACCCTCAACAGAAAATTCCGCATCGGAAGAACCAAACCCTACTGAAGGAAAATGAAGATGCCATGTTTGTTGATTGTATTTATAATCTGTTCATATAACAGGGTATGTTCTTGGCCAGGGTTACCCAAGCTGCCATCGTCTAACAATGTTTGGGTAACATTGGCGAAAGCCATAAACCAAGACTCTCTCATTCTGAATCTATTCAGAAAAGTATTCAGCAGCTAGAACAAAACCTGCAGAAATTGCAAATGGACAGTGATTGGAGTTGGCTTGATCAGCTCTTTAGTGGGTTAGGTCTGGGCGGATGGGTAAAAACCCTTGTGAAGTATGTAATCTTTTGCATTGGAATGTTTTTGTGTATTGTTATCTGTATCCTATGCTTATTACAATGCTAACAACTTTGTTGTGGTTTAGCCAGCAACTCAGCCCCACACAGTCGCTTGCTCACTCCCCCACCGGTAGATGGGGGAGAGAATCAGAAGGGTAACGCTCGTGGGTTGAGATAACAACAGTTTAATAATTAAAATTTAAAAAAACAACAACAAAAATGCAATGGATAGGAGAACAACAAGAGGTGCGAAACCTGGGGAGGGGAAGGGAGGGGGGAGGGTAATGAACCACCAAAACAAACTGCACACAACGCAGCCGCTCACTGCACGCCAACCCAATGCCGTGCCTCCTCTGAGTCGAAAACTGCCCCCCCCTTAATATACTGGTCATGGTGTAACATGGTATGGAATGAACATCCCATTGGCCAGTTGGGGTCAGTCGCCCTGGCCGTGGCCCTGCCCCTCGCAGCCTTCTGCCGATGCGGCAGAGCGTGGGAAGCTGGAAAGGTAGCCAACCCCCACAGTGAAGAGAATTACCCCCTTCTCAGCCAAAACCAGCACAAATGTTTAATAGATAAATCTCTGAAAACCATATTGATAGTTGAAAAAGAAGGGAGAATTGTGGAATATGTGAATGTGGCCTCCCGTGACAGCACCGGAGATCTCATCGCCCTTGTTGGACACAAGCTGTGGGATAGATAAACAACCCACAAAAACACAGAACTGAGGCCTTGATATGCGGGACAGAAGGTCAGGGGCACAGCTGGAGCACCAAAGCAGGAGAGCACACTTATCTATGTTTATACCATATGTGGAGCTAGTGTGATAGAACACATTCAGAGGTGGAGAGAAGGGAAAAATGCTAGCTCAGGAAGCAGACTATATTAAGGCTGATCTCTTGCTAATAAACAGCTTCGGCTTCGCTTGTGCATGAATACGGAGTCCGTGTCATGAATTGCCACAGCTGTGTGGCGCTTAGTTGCCAACCGGGGTTAAGCCATGACACAAGGTTCTTTGTAGCAGCATTGTTATTGTATTTTTATGCTTTTACTAAGATTATTCCAGGGCAAGGTTGACTTGGGGTAAGGGTTTCGTCAGGTGTGTTTGCTTCCTGGAGCCTGGAGTTCCATGTTCAGCACTCATCAAATTGATGAGTACCTTCTGATGAAACCTTGGTTCATCAAATCAAGGTTTCAAACTTGAAAAATAATAATGAAGAGCTTGAGTGGTTCTCTTTCTGTTCAATACAGTATGTGAACACCTCTCTGTTTGTGGTTAGACGAGGTGAGCCCTGTGGTATGGCAGCTCCCCACAAATTACCTCTCCCTTTCCCACACATTGCTTGGGATCCAGACATCACTGTCTAAAAGCACTGGAGTATCACTATCCTCTGCAGGACAATACTATGAAATATGTTTCCCACAGTTCTGGGTCAAGTCTGCCTAAATCCTGTGGGAAGCTGCTTGGTAGGGAAGCTGTTACTGACATTCCCATGGTGATCTTGGGAACAGTAGCCCAGTCATGTTTTAGTCCCCCCTCCCAAAGTGGGTCTTTGCTTTACTATCCTCACCCTGTTGCTGTGTAAGGCAGAGTCATTACAAGTCTGAATTCACAAAAAGAAGAACCATTAATATTTTAGCTGTTAATTAAATGGATGAAGATATGCAGCCCTTTGTTACACTTAGTAAAGATCTCTTGTTCAGTTTCACAAAAGATAATTATGCTTTTACAACCCATTAACTGTACACAAAGAACTTTTAAAAAAAAAACACCAAACAACTTTAGAACACCCAAGAGGCAACAATTAGTTTTATGGGGGAATCTGGTCATTTGGACTTTGTCGTCTTAAGCTTCAAACAAGGATGACCCTATACTTTACTACAGACATGTTAGAATGCAGCCAGAAGCCTTGAATTTTCAAAAATCTTGGGTTTGTGGTAGCTCCTCATGCTGCACTGCCATGGCTGCTAGCACCGATGATTGATTTTTACAGATTTTTCAAAAGAAAAATTATTTGTGCATGAAAACAGATCTCTATGATTTTTTGCATCTAGTGGAGTATGGGACTGCATTAAGAATCTCTACCTTACTACATATGCAAAACCTCATCATATAAAAATGTGAATGTTTATATTTTATTTGAAAATTTTTTTTCAAAATCATTTTACTTTAAAACAAAATAAATGTAACAATCTGTAGATTAAAAAAATGCTATTTTGACTCCCCAAAGATTCTGGTGTTTCCTGTTTTAACATGTTTATATTTCTGGCAAGTATGATTTTATTGGCTGAACCAAGGCATTACAGAGTTAGTCCAGGGGTGTATTCAGAGAGAGCGAGAAGTTGCATTTTTTTCCCTTGAAGTCTGGCTTCTTCTTTCCTGCTCCTATGAGCACTTGCTTGATGCCTTTGGCTTAATTTGTAGCCACCCACTCCAGAGCTGAAGGAGCCTGTGGAGATAAGTCATGAAGGACCTGCTATCCCAACATGTTTTAAGAGAAGGACTTTTGCTAATGAAAGACATGCGGTTGTGGACTAAAGTGTGATGCCTTCAAATTGAGCATGCTGGATGCTGGTTTAGAGAGAGGTTTGACTCATTTTCTAGTTGATGAGCATTACAGGAAACTGAGAGCAACCACAGCCAATTGTACTGATGGTTGTTAGACAGTGGGGACCAAAGGAAAACCACTGAGTCCAGAACAGTGATACAAAGCTGGCAGACCCCACGTACAGCCAGGTAAACAGCACACAGCAGCAAAGGTTACAGGAGAATCTGGAAGGTGTGTCTCCAGGGGAGTCACTGCTGGACTTCCTCCAGCTCTCCCAACTGAAAAGCCTCTTAGCAGTGTGTCCATCAGCCACCAGATGTCTCTGTATTATGTTGGGTAGCACAGGCACTTCTCTTGCTGGTAAGGAAAAAAGACATTTGCTCTTTAATAAAAGCTTACAATGTATGAATCTCCTTATGATGATGGTAGGTTACAGGTAAGAAAGCAAGGACAGTAGGCTAAAAGACTTTTCAATGCCCAAATAGTGTTGACATTATTAAAACTAGTTTCTATGTCTTTTTCACCATAAGTCTTTTTTTGAGGATTTTTCTTGTGTTAACCACAGATTAAAGTACCATTATTATTTTAAGAGAATTTTTATCTGACTGTGGACTGTATATTTAAAATGTATTATTAAAAAGAAGAAAGATATTTAATGTAAAAAGTCACCTGCAGGTACTTGAAATCCTTACTTTTCAAAACACAAAAGTTACTACAAATTTTATTTCACTGACTTTTGCATAAAATGCTGGATATTTTTTATAGCTTTGGCTTTGAAACATCAACTTTTTTTTTTTTGTTGGTGCAAAGCCATCATTGTAGAAGGGATACAAATTGGCAAAAAGCTTAAATACCAGTGGGAATACATTGTCTGTGCTGGATTTGTATTCTTAAATACTACCTTAAAAGCTCTATATAATGATTATTGCAATGATCTTGAAAATATCAGTCAGAAAAGGAGCTAATAATTACTAACCCTGTAACAGAACATGAACTAATTAGACTTAACTGCAGATGATGTGTGCGCGTATAATTGATGAAAACACTTTTCAGTGACTTGCCTGGCATGAAGAAAAGCTGCTTGTATCTGTTAATAAGCTCCTTAATGGAATAGAGAAAGAGAAAACAAAAAAGTGAACAAGACCAATTAGTTGCTTACATTTTTGGAATCTATACCTAGCACTGATTTCTTTTATGGACAAAACACTTTCAAATGCACACAGCTGTCCTGAAATATAACTCTTCCTTTCACATCAGTCAGGATTAAGACAAAGTAATTACTTAATGGGTGATTATGAATTATCCCCAAAAATCTATATTTTCATCACAGTGTTTTCCACTGTTATGTAGAACAATATATGCAGTTCTCAAGTGTGCTGGTTTTGGCTGAGAAGGGGTTAATTCTCCTCACTGTGGGGGTCGGCTACCTTTCCAGCTTCCCGCTCTGTCGCGTGGCGGGGGGGGGCTGGGAGGGGCAGGGCCATGGTGGGGGCGGCTGACCCCGACTGGCCAATGGCAGGTTCATTCCATACCATGTGACACCATGACCAATATATTGAGGGGGGGCAGTGGCAGCGTGGAAGCGGCGAGGCATCGGGTCGGCGGGCGGCGAGCGCGGTTCGTTTCGTTTCGGCGGTTCGTTCCCCCTCTCCCCTCCCTTTCCACCTTCCCCCGGGGCTTTGCGCCTCTCGTTGTTCTCCTTTACATTACATTTCTACTGTTGTTTCTTTTAATTTTAATTATTAAACTGTTCTTATCCCAACCCACAAGCGTTACCCTTCTGATTCTCTCCCCCATCTACCGGTGGGGGAGTGAGCGAGCGATTGTGTGGGGCTGAGCTGCCGCTAAACCACGACAGTCTTTCTGGCGCCCAGTGTGGGGCTCAAGGGTTGGAGATAACAACAGCTGCTGGTCACAGCACCATGTTGTCCTTTTTGCAGTTGGTGTTAAAGATCGGTGTTGGTTTGCTGCGTCTGCTGTGTTCTGCTGTGATTAGTAATGTTTTGCCTACAAGATTTGTTATACAAACACTCGTTTTCAGCTTTATCTGGTATTTGGGGGTTTTGCTGAAACTGTTACTGTACTTTGGATACCACCTTGTTGAGGCAATTAGCAATTATACCTCCTCCTCTGAGAGATTTTATATGGAGGAAATACAGAATAGTACCTTTGCAACTTTGTTCTATGATGTCTGTGCCTTTGTTACAACAACCTTTTTGTATCTTGAACATCCTTGGGTGGTTAAGGTGCACTTATTGTTAGTTTTTGGGCATGTTGTTTTGGTTTTGACTAAGCAACTTAAGAATATCACCCACAAATCTGCCCCGAGGCTTGATAGTTAGGAGTGGCAGGGCATGTGGGATAGCATGGGCAAATACCTAGGGCAGTGGGCACCCTCAGTGTTTTGGAGTTTCACCCCCGAACAAGTGCAGAATCCTGAAAAGCTAGTAGAATATTTGGAGAAAGTATGTTGTTATGCTGGGAACTCCAGAGAGACACAGATAACTGCAATGTGCTGGGGCCTGGCCCATGCATACCCAGCCCTGCTCAACAGTATTCAGTGCCCCCAAGGGGAAGAGAATGTCTCTGGATTGAAAGGCGAAGTGACTGGCACTGTAGACAATCCAGCCCTGACAACAGGCACTGCAGCCACTCAAACCCCCACGACAAGTACTGGAGCTAGCTCAGAAAATAAACCCGTACCAGTATCAGTTGCCCCCATACACAAGATGAAATATTGGAAGCGGACATCAACTCGTTTAGAACGGGATGATGAAGAACCTGGGCCATCGCGGGGAGAGGAGGGAGAAGTCATAAATGAAATAGAGACCACCCGATCCCTGTCCTTGAGTGAGTTGCGAGATATGCAAAAAGATTATAGCCCTCGTTCAGGTGAGCACATTGTCACCTGGCTGCTCCGATGCTGGGATAATGGGGCCAGTAGCCTGGAACTAGAGGGAAAAGAAGCCAAACAATTGGGATCCCTTTCTGGGGAAGGGGGCGTTGACAAAGCAATTGGAAAAAAACCACAAGTCCTCAGCCTCTGGAGGCGACTCCTGTCCGGAGTGAAGGAAAGGTATCCCTTTAAAGAAGATGTTACATATCGCCCAGGAAAATGGACAACTATGGAGAAAGGCATCCAGTCTCTAAGGGAATTAGCTGTGTTTGAGGTGATTTATGGTGACCTGGATGATCAACGGTCATCCAAAGATCCAGATGAAGCCGAGTGCACACGACCCATGTGGCGGAAGTTTGTACGGAGCGCACCATCTTCGCATGCAAACTCATTGGCAGTAATGTCCTGGAAAGATGATGAGACACCAACGGTGGCAGAGGTGATTGATAGACTCTGGGATTACGACACAAATATCACTTCCTCGCTCGTCTCTGCTGTGGAGAAACTATCCCGAGAGGTCCAGCAACTCAAAGAAGATATGTCTTACTCCCCACCTCGACAGAGCAGTGTCTCAGCTGTTAGGAATAAGCGTCCTTTGGCTCAAAGAAGGGGATACACACCACGGGCCACCCTATGGTTCTACCTGCGTGACCACGGAGAGGACACGATGAGGTGGGATGGCAAGCCTACCTCGACCCTACAGGCACGAGTGCGTGAACTGCAAGGAAGAACAGTCACTCAGGGAGGCTCTTCCAGGAAAGCTGCTGCTCCAGTTTCCAGTGAGCAAGTCCCCAGACAGAGGAGCAGAAGTGTTGATTTTATTTCTCAGTGTAATAGAGGGACTCCTGATTCACATTTACAGGAAGTGAGTTGTGACTGCCATGATCAGGACTAGAGGGGCCCTGCCTCCAGCCGGGTGGAGGAAAGGGATAACCGGGCTTACTGGACTGTGTGGATCCAATGGCCAGGCACGTCCAACCCACAGGAGTATAAAGCTTTAGTGGACAACCGGCGCACAGTGCACCTTAATGCCATCAAACTATATAGGGGCAGAACCCATCAGCATTGCTGGAGTGACAGGGGGATCCCAAGAGCTAACTGTATTGGAGGCCGAAGTGAGCCTCACTGGCAATGAGTGGCAGAAGCACCCCATTGTGACTGGCCCAGAGGCTCCGTGCATCCTTGGCATAGACTACCTCAGGAGAGGGTATTTCAAGGACCCAAAAGGGTACAGGTGGGCTTTTGGTGTAGCTGCCTTGGAGACGGAGGAAACTGAACAGCTGTCTACCTTGCCCGGTCTCTCAAAGGACCCTTCTGTTGTGGGGTTGCTGAAGGTCGAAGAACAACAGGTGCCAATCGCCACCACAACAGTGCACTATTGGCAATATCGCACCAACAGAGACTCTCTGATCCCCATCCATGGGCTCATTCACCAACTGAGGAGCCAAGGAGTGATCAGTAAGACCCACTCACCCTTTAACAGTCCCATATGGCCAGTCCGGAAGTCTAATGGAGAGTGGAGACTAACAGTAGACTATCGTGGCCTGAATGAAGTCACTCCACCACTGAGTGCTGCTGTGCCGGACATGCTAGAACTTCAATACGAACTGGAGTCCAAGGCAGCCAAGTGGTATGCCACAATTGATATTGCTAACGCATTCTTCTCAATCCCTCTGGCAGCAGAGTGCAGGCCACAGTTTGCTTTCACATGGAGGGACGTCCAGTACACCTGGAATTGACTGCCCCGGGGGTGGAAACACAGTCCTACCATTTGCCATGGGCTGATTCAGACTGTACTGGAACAGGGAGAAGCTCCCGAACACCTTCAGTACATTGATGACATCATTGTGTGGGGCAACACAGCGGAAGAAGTTTTTGAGAAAGGAGAGAAAATATTCGAAATCCTTCTGAAAGCTGGTTTTGCCATAAAACAAAGTAAGGTGAAGGGACCCGCATGAGAAATCCAGTTCTTAGGAATCAAATGGCAAGATGGTCGTCGTCAGATTCCAATGGATGTGATCAACAAAATAGCAGCCATGTCTCCACCAACTAGCAAAAAGGAAACACAAGCTTTCTTGGGCGTTGTGGGTTTTTGGAGAATGCATATTCCACACTACAGTCTATTTGTAAGCCCTCTCTATCAAGTGACCCGGAAGAAGAATGCTTTCAAATGGGGCCCTGAGCAACGACAAGCCTTTGAACAGATTAAACGAGAAATAGTTCATGCAGTAGGTCTTGGGCCAGTCCAGGCAGGACAAGATATAAAAAATGCATTCTAAACCACAGCCGGGGAGAATGGCCCTACCTGGAGCCTCTGGCAGAAAGCACATGGGGAGACCCGAGGTCGACCCCTAGGGTTTTGGAGTCGGGGATGCAGAGGGTCCGAAGCCCGCTATAGTCCAACTGAAAAGGAGAGATTGGCAGCATATGAAGGGGTCCGAGCTGCTTCAGAAGTGGTTGGTACTGAGGCACAGTTGCTCCTGGCACCCCGACTGCCAGTGCTGGGCTGGATGTTCAGAGGGAACGTCCCCTCCACACACCATGCAACTGATGCTACGTGGAGTAAATGGGTTGCACTGATCACCCAGCGGGCTCGAGTAGGAAACCCCAGTGGCCCAGGAATCTTGGAAGTGATTATGGACTGGCCAGATGGCAAAGACTTTGGATTATCACCAGAGAAGGAGGTGACACATGCTGAAGAAGCCCCACTGTATAACAAACTGCCAGAAGATGAGAAGCAATATGCTCTGTTCTCTGATGGGTCCTGTCGCCTTGTGGGAAAGCACCGGAGATGGAAGGCTGCTGTATGGAGTCCTACACGACAAGTAGCAGAAACTGCTGAAGGAGAAGGTGAATCGAGCCAGTTTGCAGAAGTAAAGGCCATCCAGCTGGCCTTAGACATTGCTGAACGGGAAAAGTGGCCATTGCTCTATCTCTATACTGACTCCTGGATGGTGGCAAATGCCTTGTGGGGCTGGCTGCAGCAGTGGAAGCAAAGCAACTGGCAGCGCAGAGGCAAACCCATCTGGGCTGTCACATTGTGGCAAGATATTGCTGCCCAGGTAGAGAACCTGGTTGTAAAGGTACGTCATGTGGATGCTCACGTCCCCAAGAGTCGGGCCACTGACGAACATCGGAACAAACAGCAGGTGGATCAGGCTGCCAAGATTGAAGTGGCTGAGGTGGATCTGGACTGGCAACATAAGGGTGAACTATTTCTAGCTCGATGGGCCCATGACACCTCAGGCCATCCAGGGAGAGATGCAACATACAGGTGTGCTCGTGATCGAGGGGTGGACTTGACCATGGATATTATTGCACAGGTTATCCACGAATGTGACACATGCGCTGCAATCAAGCAAGCGAAGCGGGTAAAGCCTCTGTGGTATGGGGGACGATGGCTGAAATATAAATATGGGGAGGTCTGGCAAATTGACTATATCACACTCCCACAAACCCGCCAAGGCAAGCGCCATGTGCTTACAATGGTAGAAATAACGACTGGCTGGCTGGAAACATATCCTATCTCCCATGCCACTGCTCGGAACACTATCCTGGGTCTTGAAAAACAAGTCCTGTGGTGACATGGCACCCCAGAGAGAATTGAGTCAGACAACGGGACTCATTTCCGAAATAACCTCATAGACAGCTGGGCCAAAGAGCATGGCATTGAGTGGGTGTATCACATCCCCTATCACGCACCAGCCTCTGGGAAAATTGAACGGTACAATGGACTGTTAAAAACTACACTGAGAGCAATGGGGGGTGGGACATTCAAGCACTGGGATACACATTTAGCAAAAGCCACCTGGTTAGTCAACACGAGGGGATCTGCCAACCGAGCTGGCCCTGCCCAGTCAGAAATCCTACATACTGTGGAAGGGGATAGAGTCCCTGTAGTGTGCGTGCAAAAAGTATGCTGGGGAAAACAGTCTGGGTTCTTCCTGCCTCAGGCAAAGGCAAACCCATTCGTGGGATTGCTTTTGCTTGAGGACCTGGGTGCACTTGGTGGGTGATGCGGGAGGATGGAAAAATCCGGTGTGTGCCTCAAGGGGATTTGATTTTGGGTGAAAACAGTCAATGAACTGAATGGCACAATGTGAACTGCTATATAATACTGTGTGTCACCTCTGTGTTGTATTAATGATGTCAGAGTACGAGCCTCCCAACCCATGGAAGATCAACTATGAAACAAGCCGTGCAGCAGTGATGGAACAATGACTGACTTGGTATGCAGCAACCCAGTGACACACACACCATCTCTCCCACCCTGAAAGACTGATACAACAGATGGAGCCCAGAGTCATGGACTGGGTGAACTCTATGGATGTTTTCATGGACATTTTACAGGGAAGGTCCATAGACTAATGGAATGATGTCTGTGTATTATGTTAAAGGACGGGAAGGGGAGGGGTGGTGGTTGGTACGGTTGTATTGCATCATATGGGACCTGGGCATGGTGTAAATGGTATGGAATAAGGGGTGGAGAATATGCTGGTTTTGGCTGAGAAGGGGTTAATTCTCCTCACTGTGGGGGTCAGCTACCTTTCCAGCTTCCCGTGCTCTGCCTCGTGGCAGGGTGGGCTGGGAGGGGCAGGGCCATGGTGGGGGCGGCTGACCCCAACTGGCCAATGGCAGGTTCATTCCATACCATGTGACACCATGACCAGTATATTGAGGGGGGGCAGTGGCAGCGTGGAAGCGGCGCGGTGGCGGGTCGGCGGGCGGCGGGTGGCTGCGGCGGGTGCGGTTTGTTTCGGCGGTTCGTTCCCCCTCTCCCCTCCCTTTCCCCCTCCCCTTGGGGCTTTTGCGCCTCTCGTTGTTCTCCTTTACATTACATTTCTGTTGTCGTTTCTTTTAATTTTAATTATTAAACTGTTCTTATCCCAACCCACGAGCGTTACCCTTCTGATTCTCTCCCCCATCTACCGGTGGGGGAATGAGCGAGCGACTGTGTGGGGCTGAGCTGCCGCTAAACCACGACATCAAGCTAGGTTATACTTTTTACTTCACATTTCTTTAGAAATACTTCCAGTTTTGGTGGCAAGATTATTGCCTCCATCACATCAATGCTATGCCTTGTTCTTGGATTGTATATTTGGTTACATATATGCAGACTCACGGAAAATTTGCTTATAGTTAGAAATCTGGACAAGAAGGGGATCCAGCTTGTTCTCTGCTGTGCCTGCTCTGGAAGACTAAAAGAGGAAAAATACAGTAAAGCTGAAATGTTGTTTCTGCAGGCAGCAGATATGACTCCAGCTGTGAACGTGCACAAAGAACAGATGTGCAGAATAAGAAAGTGTCATTTTTACATCACCCCCCTTCAGAACTGAACAGCACTTTAAGAATATTTAAAGACCCGTTGGTAGGAAAATATCCTGGATCCTCCATGTCCTCTGGTTGTTTTGGACACAACAATAAAAGTAACATCAAAAGAGTATCATGAATTCTTTTTGGTTCGTTTTCTGACATTGTTCTAGGAGATGGTGCCAAACGTACAGGTGATATGTAAGTCTAAGTTAAGTTCACTTGAGTTTACTCAGACTCTCTTTCACTTTCCTAGGCCCAGTGGGCCAAAAGCATAGGTGATTTTTAAATGAGGGGATATAAATAACAAACTGGTGGTTGGCAGTGAGTCCTGGTAGTGCATGTTGGTTAAAGAGAGTATGCAAGAGTCTGAGAGAGCTGAGATGTTGTAGAGAAAGTCCAAACTGCTGCAGGGGCCACAACTCAGATGAGCTCATATTTCTGGAGATAGCTGCTCAACATCTATATAAATGATATCTAGTTTTGAGTTTATGGTTATCTGAAGACAGTTTTTATACACAGAGTACTGAGATTCTAGATTCTGTCCTAAATACACAATTTCAGCCTCAGGTATTACTCCATGCTGTGTAAGCTGAGGTTTGAGGTTACTTAAAAGTAACAATTAGTACCAAGACTGAATAAACAACATGAAAAATTAACACGGCATGTAAAAATCATCCCATCATCATTGTTTTGTGCAGGCAAATTAAACACAATGTATTCAAAACAGCTTTTCTCTGAAGATATCTTGTGTATCAGATTGGGTGCAAGCAACACTACTCAAAATACTGTGTGTGTCTCTGTCTATATTATAAAAAAAATTATCCAGAAGTAACAGAAACAAAATAAATCTGTGACTGTTTTTCAGCTGGACACATTTATATGTGCCAGGTGTTACCAGTTGCAGAGCAGCACAGTTAATAGATTAAACACACAATTCCCGAATTCTAGTTGGGATTGGCTGGTAATGTGAAATCTCAGACTGGGAGCCACAGGTGAGATGATTAAATCTTCATTTAGATGCCTAAATAAACATAGTCTGACCTCAGGTATTGTCGTGGTTCAGCCCCAGTCAGCCACTAAACACCACGCAGCCACTTGCTCACTCCCCCCACCCCTCTGGGATGGGGGAGAGAATCAGCAGAGCAAAAGCAAAAAAAAAAAAAAAGAAAAAAGAAAACTTGTGGGTTAAGATAAGAACAGTTTAATAATTACAATAAAATAATAATGACAATTATTAAGAAAATAATAACAATAATGGTAATATAATAAAAAGGAAAAAGGGAAAAAAACAGAAATGCAAACACAAATGATACAACTGCTCACCACCTGCCGACCGACGCTGCCAGTCCCTGAGCTGCGACTGCTGCTTCCTTCCCCTGGCCAGCTCCTCCCAGTTAACATACTGGGTATGACATTACATGATATGGAATATCCCTTTGGCCACTTTGAATCCACTCTCTTAGCTGTGCCCCCTCCCCTCCCGGCTTCTTGTGCACCCAGCAGAGCATGGGAAGCTAGACGTGTCCTTGACTAGTATCAGCGCTGCCCAGCAACAGCCTAAACATCTGTGTGTTATCTCAACAGGTTTTTTTCCATGCTAATTTCAAAGCACAGCACTATACCAGCTAGAGTGAAGAAAATTAACTCTATCGCAGCTGAAACCATGACAGTGATTAAAAAATAATACTTGATGATGAAACATATAGTCCCTTTTTTGATCTGTTGGGCATTCTTTCAACATGAAACGATGGAAAATGAAGGTTTGTAGCCATGTCTAGAAATTATTTCAGACCTTTTCAGTTTAGTAGACAGAGAGTCTGCAAAATGACCTGAGCCCTGGGCTGGAGAATCCACTTTTTGTATTAGGTTCATCCTGATCCAGTTATGCCACTGGAGCTCTTTTCAGTTTCTCTGCAGAATGTGCTAATTTTATCTTGAAGACTGGCATGTTTACCGTTACTTGATTATCAAAGGACTATCAGCCAAATTTTAATATTTTGTCAGTTTAAAATGCTGTCGGTTAGGACAATAAAATGAGGCACTTAAGTGAATGGAAGTTTTAGGAATTTCAGGAGTGGAATTTCAGTAATCTTACAGTGATATAATGTCTTGCAAGATTCAAAGATTTTTCTTAAACATCCAGCTGCTTTAGACAATTTTCCTAGAGTATTAGCATTTATTTATCATTCAGCCAGTCAATCAATTGAGGAAATAGGCATAAAAGCCTTCAGTTTCTAGTACTTATGGTTGTAGAAAAAACAAAACAAAACTGTGCTATGAACATTGCCTAATGATTTAGAAACCAGAAGGTGAACACAAAGAAACTAACTGTATTCACTAAAAAAGGGTGATTTTTAATGGTAAGCTCAAGACTTGAGACACTTAGACTCATGCTTTCTGAAGATTTGGAGTTGGATTAGGTTAAACATTAATTGTATCCTGGATTAAACTTCAGATAAATGTGCTCCAGGACTTGATAATTTGCATATCTCAGTTCTTGGGTAATGCCAACATATACAGAAAACCCTACTTGTTCTGTTGTGAGCAGGTTGTATTAGTGTTCTCTCCCGTATACCTACACATATGCATGTTGTTCCCTTCCTCTTTGTCTTGTTCTTCACAAAACTCCCATTAGAAAACGCTGTGTGTAGTTAAGAAAAAAGCAAATCTGCAAAAAAAGAAACCTTATTTTTTTCCCAGTGTAACAGAACTGACAGAACTCCTTGCATGCTTCTTTGTGAAAGTAATGACATTGTTAAAGACTCCAGCTTTGGGAATCTTATGTATTCCAGGGAAAAGCTACTAAGCAACTGTAGTATCCCAGGACCAGAAAGCACAGAGGAATGGGTATTCTATGTAACTTTATAAGTCCAGTGAGATTGTGAAGCATCACAGGAGAGATGAAAATAAAGAACTCTGCCACAAGCTCTCAAGAAATACATTTATTTATTTATCCATTCATTCATTCATTCTGAAAAGGCAAACAGCCTTCTCACTTCTGATTGCTTTACTGTGTTGGCAAGCAGGAGACAGTCCTTAGAGCATTTGTTGTCTCCTACTGCTCACATGTATATTCTGAACAGTAGGAAACTCACTCATTTCCAATGCACACTTTATCGTAAAAAGAGGATTTTGCTCCATTTTTGTATTCTCACTGCCATAATTTCCTTTCTTATGATTTGAAAATTGTCTAAGCAAATGTTGGCAAAGGGATGTTAGTTTTTGAAGCTGTGCTGGTTTTGGATGAGAAAGGGTTAATTCTCTTCACTGTAGCGCCTGTAGTAGTCAGGGACCTTTCCAACTTCCCATGTTCTGCCACCTGGGCAAGAGTCCGGGAGGAGCGGGGCCACAGTCAAGACAGCTGACCCCAACTGGCCAATGGGATGTTCATTCCATACCATGACCAGTATATTAACGGGGGCAGTTGGGGTGTGGGGGTTGTTGTGGTTTGGGGACTTGTGCTGTTGGGTTGGTGGCTGTGTCATGTGCAGGTTGTTTTGGTAGTTCATTCCCCCTTCCCCCCCCTCCCCCCAGGTTTCGTGCCTCTCTCATTGTTTTCCTTTCCATTGCATTTCTGTTGTTGTTTTATTGTAATTATTAAAGTGTTCTTATCTCAACCCACGAGCTTTACCCTTCTGATTCTCTCCCCCATCCCACTGGTGGGGGAGTGAGCGGCTGTGTGGGGCTGAGTTGCTGGCTAAACCACAGCAGACAAAAAGAGAGCAGTTTAGATGGAAATCATTGTAGCTCTTTAGCTCACTTCCTTCCTGTTATGAAACATGGAATAGGAAAAAAATCTTCAATGATGATGTAACAGAAAATAACCAAAGGAGATGAAGAGGTGTGTGCACAATATCAGCATACTTGATGCTTTGGCTAACCAAATTAACAGCTATATTATGTATGAATTATCAGCACAGCAAGCAAAATGAACCACCTGTTACTGTCTCATGCTGTCTGAATTTTAACACGGGAAGGTTAGACGCATTTAGAATAAACTGTCAGATTCTGCACTGAATGCCTTGGTTATGGCAGAAATCCAGGTCTCTACCTCTGCCGTGCTGCTTAGGGCAATACCCACATGTTGTGGTTTAGCCCCAGTTAGCAACTGAGCACCACACGGCTGCTCGCTCACTCCCCCCACCCCTGTGGGATGGGGGAGAGAATTGGAAGAGCAAAAGAAATCTCTTGGGTTGAGATAAGAACAGTTTAATAATTAAAATAAAATAGTAATAGTGATAATAATAACAATAATAATATAATGAAAAGGAAAATATTAAGATAGAGAGGTGAAACCTGGGGAGGGAGGAAAAAACCCAGACAAACAAGTGATGCAACCACCCACTGAACAATACTGCCAGTCCATGAGCTGTGATTGCCGCTTCCCCCAGCCAACTCCCCAAGTTAATATACTGAGCATGATGTCATATGATACGGAGTATCCCTGTGGCCAGTTTGGATCAGCTGTCTTGGCTGTGTCCCCTCCCCTCCCAGCTTCTTGTGCACCTGGCAGAGCATGGGAAGCTAGAAAAGTCCTTGACTAGTACAAGCACTACCCGGCAACAGCCAAAATATCTGTGTGTTATCAACATTATTTTTATACTAAGTCCAAAGCACAGCACTATGCCAGCTACAGTGAAGAAAATTAACTGTCCCAGCTAAAACCATGACAGGTGGGTTGACCCTGACTGGATGCCAGGTGCCCACCAAAGCTGCTCTATCACGCCCTCTCCTCAGCTGGACAGGGGAGAGAAAAATATAAAAGGCTTGTGGGTTGAGATAAGGATCAGGGAGATCATTCAGCAGTTACCGTCATGGGCAAAACAGACTCAACTTGGGGAAAATGAATTTTATTACCAGTCAAATCAGAATAGGGTAATGAGAAATAAAAACTAAATCTTAAAACACCTTCCTCCCCACCTCTCCCTTCTTCCCAAGCTCAACTTTACTCTTGATTTTCTCTACCTCCTCCCCCTGAGTGGCACAGGGGGATAGGGAATGGGGTTATGGTCAGGTCATCATATGCTGTCTCTACCACTCCTTTCTCCTCAGGGGGAGGACTCCTCACACTCTTTCCCTGCTCCAGCACGGGGTCCTACCCATGGGACACAGTCCTCCATGAACTTCTCTAATGTGGGTCCTTCCCATGGGCTGAAGTTCTTCATGAACTGCTCCAGCATGGCTCCTTTCTACAGGGTGCAGTCCTTCAGGAACAGACTGCTCCAGCATGGATCCCCCATGGGGCCACAGCTCCTGCCAGGAGCCTGTTCCAGCACAGGCTCTCCACGGGGTTACAGCCTCCTTCAGGCACATCCACCTGCTCTGGTGTGGGGTCCTCCATGGTCTGCAGAGGAATCTCGGCTCCAGCGCTTGGAGCACCTCCTCCCCCTTCTTCACTGACCTGTGTCTGCATAGTTCTTTATTTCACATATTCTAACTCCTCTCTTTTGACTACTGTTGTGCAGCAACTTTTCCCCTTCTTAAAACATGTTATCACAGAGGTGCTACCACTGTCGCTGATTGGCTCAGCCTTGGCCAGTGGTGGGTCCATCTTGGAGCTGGCTGGCACTAGCTCTATGTGACATAGGGGAAGCTTCTAGTAGCTTCTCACAGAAGCCACTTCTGTAGCTCCCCCGCTACCAAAACTTAACCATGCAAACCCAGTACAGGTGACTAGGCAGAGCAGGACAGGGTGTTATAGAAAGTGTCACCAATTTCTTGCTCCAGAATCTGAGCTTTGTGTTAAAGAAGAAATAAAACAAATTTTCCCTGTTCCATAAAGAATATGAAGTGTCTTCTGCAGCTAGCCTGGGACAATGACTCTCAGCAGCCTGCACAGTACCTCCCCAGGGGAGCAAATGGTAAAACACTAACAGTGAACTAGCGTGGCTGTTAACTGCCTCATTGCTGGTTAGCCACTGGCCCTGCGGGGTGGAAGGCACCAGCCTCCATCTTCCACCCGCTTCTGAAAGAGCTGCAGGTGTGCTCCCAAGGCTATAGCAGACAATGGCTGGTTTTACTGACTGAAAGTCAGGAAATGCTGTATCATTATGTTAATGGAAGTAGCTTTTTCATAGGAGAATTTTCCAAGATTTCCTAACAATTTTCAGGAATTGGATTTATCTGGAAGTATGTTATCCTTGACCAAGAAGGCTTTGTCCTTGGCTATCACATACTTTGTCCTAGACTTTGTGATCTGTGCTGTTCTGAAGCACAAAAGCCCTTAGTAGATGTCGTGGTTTAGCCGGCAGCTCAGCCCCACAGTCGCTCGCTCACTACCCCACCGGTAGATAGGGGAGAGAATCAGAAGGGTAACGCTCGTGGGTTGGGATAAGAACAGTTTAATAATTAAAATTAAAAGAAACAACAACAGAAATGCAATGTAAAGGAGAACAACGAGAGGCGCAAAAGCCCCGGGGGAGGGGGAAAGGGAGGGGAGGGGAGAGGGGGAACGAACCGCCAAAACAAACCGCACGCGCCGCAGCCGCTCGCCGCCCGCCGACCCGATGCCACGCCGCTTCCACGCTGCCACTGCCCCCCCTCAATATACTGGTCATGGTGTCACATGGTATGGAATGAACCTGCCATTGGCCAGTCGGGGTAGGCCGCCCGCACCATGGCCCTGCCCCTCCCAGCCCACCCTGCCACGAGGCAGAGCGCGGGAAGCTGGAAAGGTAGCCGACCCCCACAGTGAGGAGAATTAACCCCTTCTCAGCCAAAACCAGCACATTCTCCACCCCTTATTCCATACCATTTACACCATGCCCAGGTCCCATATGATGCAATACAACCGCACCAACCACCACCCCTCCCCTTCCCGTCCTTTAACATAATACACAGACATCATTCCATTAGTCTATGGACCTTCCCTGTAAAATGTCCATGAAAACATCCATAGAGTTCACCCAGTCCATGACTCTGGGCTCCATCTGTTGTATCAGTCTTTCAGGGTGGGAGAGATGGTGTGTGTGTCACTGGGTTGCTGCATACCGAGTCAGTCATCGTTCCATCACTGCTGCATGGTTTGTTTCATAGTTGATCTTCCATGGGTTGGGAGGCTTGTACTCTGATATCATTGATACAACACAGAGGTGACACACAGTATTATATAGCAGTTCACATTGTGCCATTCAGTTCATTGACTGTTTTCACCCAAAATCAAATCCCCTTGAGGCACACATCGGATTTTTCCATCCTCCTGCATCACCCACCAAGTGCACCCAGGTCCTCGAGCAAAAGCAATCCCACGAATGGGTTTGCCTTTGCCAGAGGCAGGAAGAACCCAGACTGTTTTGCACAGCATACTTTTTGTGTGCACTACAGGGACTCTATCCCCTTCCACAGTATGTAGGATTTCTGACTGGGCAGGGCCAGCTCGGTTGGCAGATCCCCTCGTGTTGACTAACCAGGTGGCTTTTGCTAAATGTGTATCCCAGTGCTTGAATGTCCCACCCCCCATTGCTCTCAGTGTAGTTTTTAACAGTCCATTGTACCGTTCAATTTTCCCAGAGGCTGGTGCGTGATAGGGGATGTGATACACCCACTCAATGTCGTGCTCTTTGGCCCAGCTGTCTATGAGGTTATTTCGGAAATGAGTCCCGTTGTCTGACTCAATCCTCTCTGGGGTGCTATGTCACCACAGGACTTGTTTCTCAAGACCCAGGATAGTGTTCCGGGCAGTAGCGTGGGGGACAGGACATGTGTCCAGCCAACCAGTCGTCGTTTCTACCATTGTAAGCACATGGTGCTTGCCTAGGCAGGTTTGTGGGAGTGTGATATAGTCAATTTGCCAGGCCTCCCCATATTTATATTTCAGCCATCGTCCCCCATACCACAGAGGCTTTACCTGCTTCGCTTGCTTGATTGCAGCGCATGTGTCACATTCGTGGATAACCTGTGCAATAATATCCATGGTCAAGTCCACCCCTCGATCACGAGCCCACCTGTATGTTGCATCTCTCCCTTGATGGCATGAGGTGTCATGGGCTGACCAAGCTAGAAATAGTTCACCCTTATGTTGCCAGTCCAGATCCACCTCAGCCACTTCAATCTTGGCAGCCTGATCCACCTGCTGTTTGTTCCGATGTTCTTCAGTGGCCCGACTCTTGGGGACGTGAGCATCCACATGCCGTACCTTTACAACCAGGTTCTCTACCCGGGCAGCAATATCTTGCCACAATGTGACAGCCTAGATGGGTTTGCCTCTGCGCTGCCAGTTGCTTTGCTTCCACTGCTGCAGCCAGCCCCACAAGGCATTTGCCACCATCCAGGAGTCAGTATAGAGATAGAGCAATGGCCACTTTTCCCGTTCAGCAATGTCTAAGGCCAGCTGGATGGCCTTTACCTCTGCAAACTGGCTCGATTCACCTTCTCCTTCAGCAGTTTCTGCTACTTGTCATGTAGGACTCCATACAGCAGCCTTCCATCTCCGGTGCTTTCCCACAAGGCGACAGGACCCATCAGTGAATAGGGCGTATTGCTTCTCATCTTCTGGCAGTTTGTTATACAGTGGGGCTTCTTCAGCATGTGTCACCTCCTCCTCTGGTGATATTCCAAAGCCTTTGCCATCTGGCCAGTCCATAATCACTTCCAAGATTCCTGGGTGACTGGGGTTTCCTACTCGAGCCCGCTGGGTGATCAGTGCAACCTATTTACTCCACGTAGCATCAGTTCCATGGTGTGTAGAGGGGATGTTTCCTTTGAACATCCAGCCCAGCACTAGCAGTCGGGGTGCCAGGAGCAACTGTGCTTCAGTATCCACCACTTCTGAAGCAGCTTGGACCCCTTCATATGCTGCCAATATCTCTTTTTCAGTTGGAGTATAGCGGGCTTTGGACCCTCTGTATCCCCGACTCCAAAACCCTAGGGGTCGACCTCGGGTCTCCCCATGTGCTTTCTGCCAGAGGCTCCAGGTAGGGCCATTCTCCCCGGCTGCAGTGTAGAGCACATTTTTTACATCTTGTCCTGCCTGGACTGGCCCAAGAGCTACTGCATGAACTATTTCTCGTTTAATCTGTTCAAAGGCTTCTCGTTGCTCAGGGCCCCATTTGAAAGCATTCTTCTTCCGGCTCACTTGATAGAGAGGGCTTACAAATAGACTGTAATTTGGAATATGCATTCTCCAAAAACCCACAACGCCCAAGAAAGCTTGTGTTTCCTTTTTGCTAGTTGGTGGAGACATGGCTGCTATTTTGTTGATCACATCCATGGGGATCTGACGACGACCATCTTGCCATTTTATTCCCAAGAACTGGATTTCTCATGCGGGTCCCTTCACCTTACTTTGTTTTATGGCAAAACCAGCTTTCAGAAGGATTTCGAATATTTTCTCTCCTTTCTCAAAAACTTCTTCCGCTGTGTTGCCCCACGCAATGATTTCATCAATGTATTGAAGGTGTTCTGGAGCTTCTCCCTGTTCCAGTACAGTCTGAATCAGTCCATGGCAAATGGTAGGACTGTGTTTCCACCCCCGGGGCAGTCAATTCCAGGTGTACTGGACGTCCCTCCATGTGAAAGCAAACTGTGGCCTGCACTCTGCTGCCAGAGGGATTGAGAAGAATGCGTTAGCAATATCAATTGTGGCATACCACTTGGCTGCCTTGGACTCCAGTTCGTATTGAAGTTCTAGCATGTCCGGCACAGCAGCACTCAACGGTGGAGTGACTTCATTCAGGCCACGATAGTCTACTGTTAGTCTCCACTCTCCATTAGACTTCCGGACTGGCCATATGGGACTGTTAAAGGGTGAGTGGGTCTTACTGATCACTCCTTGGCTCCTCAGTTGGTGAATGAGTTCATGGACGGGAATCAGAGAGTCTCTGTTTTTGCGATATTGCTGCCGGTGCACTGTTGTGGTGGCGATTGGCACCTGTTGTTCTTCGACCTTCAGCAACCCCACAACAGAAGGGTCCTTTGAGAGACCGGGCAAGGTAGACAGCTGTTTCATTTCCTCCGTCTCCAAGGCAGCTACACCAAAAGCCCACCTGTACCCTTTTGGGTCCTTGAAATACCCTCTCCTGAGGTAGTCTATGCCAAGGATGCACGGAGCCTCTGGGCCAGTCACAATGGGGTGCTTCTGCCACTCATTCCCGGTTAGGCTAACTTTGGGCTCCAATAGAGTTAGCTCTTGGGCTCCCCCTGTCACTCCAGCAATACTGATGGGGTCTGCCCCTATATAGCTTGAAGGCATTAGGGTGCACTGTGCACCAGTGTCCACTAAAGCTTTATACTCCTGTGGGTCGGACGTGCCAGGCCATCGGATCCACACAGTCCAATAAACCTGGTTCTCCCTTTCCTCCCCCTGGCTGGAGGCAGGGCCCCCCTAGTCCTGATCATGGCAGTCACAACTCACTTCCTGTAAATGTGAATCAGGAGTCTCTCTATAAAGCTCAGAAATGTCATCTGGACAGGGTGCTGGGCCATCTTGTTTAGACTCTGTTCTTCCTAGAAAGGTTGCACTAGATGATCCCTGAGGCCCCTTCCAACCTGTGATTCTGTGACTGTGTGATTCTACTCCTCTGTCTGGGGTCCTGCTCACTGGAAACTGGAGCAGCAGCTTTCCTGGAAGAACCTCCCTGAGTGATTGTTCTTCCTTGCAGTTCACATACCCATAGTTGTCCATTTTCCTAGGCAATTTGTAATATCTTCTTTAAAGGGATACCTTTCCTTCACTCCGGACAGGAGTCGCCTCCAGAGGCTGAGGGCTTGTGTTCTTTTTCCAATTGCTTTGTCAACGCCCCCTTCCCTAGAAAGGGAACCAAGTTGTTTGGCTTCTTTTCCCTCTAGTTCCAGGCTACTGGCCCCATTATCCCAGCATTGGAGCAGCCAGGTGACAATGTGCTCACCTGAAGGACGGCTGAAATCTTTTCGCATATCTCGCAACTCACTCAAGGATAGGGATGGTGTGGTCTGTGTTTCATTTATGACTTCTTCCTCCTCTCCTCATGACAGCCTTGCTTCTTCATCATCCCGTTCTAAACGGATTGATGTCCGCTTCCAAGATTTCGTCTTGTGTATTGGGGCAACTGATACCAGCATGCGTTGATTCTCTGAGTCAGCTCCAGTACTCATTGTGGGGGTTAGAGTAGACTCAGTGCTTGTCCTGGGGGTTTGAGTAGTCGCAGTGCCTGTCATCGGGGTTTGAGTGACCACAGTGCCTGTCACTTCGCCTTTCAATCCAGAGACCTTCTCTTCCCCTTGGGGGCACTGAATACTGTTGAGCAGGGCTGGGTATGCATGGGCCAGGCCCCAGCATATTGCAGTTATCTGTGTCTCTGGAGTTCCCAGCATAACAACACACTTTCTCCAAATATTCTACTAGCTTTTCAGGATTCTGCACTTGTTCAGGGGTGAAACTCCAAAACACTGGGGGTGCCCACTGCCCTAGGTATTTGCCCATGCTATCCCACATGCCCTGCCACTCGTAACTGTCAAGCCTTGGGGCAGATTTCTGGGTGATATTCTTAAGTTGATTAGTCAAAACCAAAACAACATGCCCAAAACCTAACAATAAGTACACCTTAACCACCCAAGGACGTTCAAAACACAAAAAGGTTGTTGTAATAGAGGCAGAGGCATCATAGAACAAAGTTGGAAAGATACCATTCTGTATTTCCTCCATATAAAATCTCTCCGAGGAGGAGGTATAATTGCTAATCGCTTCAGCAAGGTGGTATCCAGATTACAGTAACGGTTTCAGCAAAAACCCCAAATACCAGATAAAGCTGAAAACGAGTGTTTGCATAACAAATCTTGTAGGCAAAATATGACTAATCACAGCAGACTAAACAAACCAACACCAATCTTTAACACAAACTGCAGAAATGACAACATGGTGCTGTGACCAGCAGCTGTTGTTATCTCCAACCCTTGAGTCCCACGTTGGGCACCAAAAAGACTGTCATGGTTTAGCCGGCACCTCAGCCCTGCACAGTCGCTTGCTCACTCCCCCACCGGTGGGATGGGGGAGAGAATCAGAAGGGTAATGCTCGTGGGTTGGGATAAGAACAGTTTAATAATTAAAATAATAATTAAAAAACCCCAACAAAAATGCAGTGGAAAGGAAAACAACGAGAGGTGCGAAACCCGGGTGGGGGAGCGGGGGGAGGGGTATGAACCACCGAAACAAACCACACACAACACAGCCACTCACCACCCACCAACCCAACATCACACCTCCCAGAGCTGTGACTGCCCCCATTAATATACTGGTCATGGTGTCACATGCTATGGAATGAACATGCCATTGGCCAGTTGGGGTCAGCTGCCCCGGCTGTGGCCCCGCCCCTCCCAGCCTCCTGAGCGCAGCTGGAAAGGTCCCTGACCACCACAGGCACCACAGTGAAGAGAATTAACCCCTTCTCAGCACACTGAGAGATCTGGGACTGTTTAGCCTAGAGAAGAGAAGGCTCACGACAGATTTCATCAATATGTGTTAAGATCTGCACCACCTGAAGGCAAGGTGCAAAGAGGGCAGAGCCAAGGCTCTTTTCAGTGGTGCCCAGTGACAGGACAAGAGGCAATGGGCCTGAAACACAGGAGGTTCCATCTGAACATCAGGAAATAATTCTTTACTGCGAGGGTGACTGAGCACTGGAACAGGTTGCCCAGAGAGGTTGTTGAGTTTCCATCGTTGGAGATATTCAAAAGCCATCTGGACATGGTCCTGGGCAACTGGCTCTAGGTGACCCTGCTTGAGCAGGGTGGTTGGACCAGATGACCTCCAGAGGTCCTTTCCAACCTCAACCATTCTGAATTTTAAAAAAGCTCTATCTTAAAGATAGAATTCAAACACCAGAAGTATTTCTTAGGATCATATGTAAGCAATGAGGCTAAGACAAAATACTGAACAGGTTTTCATCTACTGAGGATTGTCAGCCCTGCACAGTATATGGCCTCACATTTCTTAAGGAAAAATAAGAATGTGATAATGAAATTAACGACTGCATTAGAATGCATGTATACTAAGAGCTTAACCAAAGGTTTCACAGATAGAAAATTCCAGCATTTCCTTTTTCTCAGTAATTGGCATTGCTACATTTCATTTTTTTTAACATATATTTAATATGTAGCAGAATTTATATTGAAAGAAAAAGTTAACAAGGGGACATCAAAGTCTTTTGGACAGGAGAAAAGGAAATAAAGGCATAGAAGAGTCGGAAAGTAAAGGCTTTGGGAGTAATTTCTTTGCATGAGGACCCATAATGCATGTGATAAATTTCCAAGGTCAACAACAGGAGAAGTTGGCACAAACAGTTTCATAAAGGAGCTAGGCAAGAACTTCCAGGGAGACAATGCTGTCATTTTTACTAGGAAGGGCACAGGACAGATCAGGGTATTTTCTCCTGTTAGTCCTGTTCATGGCACATTCTTTCTTTAACCTGCTGCTCTATTAATGGGTCTTTACCAACAGTAATAAAAATCAATACAAAGCTCATTTAAAATGCAGAATGTAGAAGATTAATGAATTCTTAGCTATAGTATTTTATATAGCAAAGAGACCTGTCCTATATAGAGGCACAGTAATTTTGTGTGAGGTTGGGTTGCTGTTTACATCACTGTTAAACAGATGGGGAAAAATTCCATCTTTCTCTTTTCTCCCATTACCGTGAGACAGAAGGTGTTCATATCGGTTCACTGCCACTGTAAAGCTATGGGCCTCTAAAGGTAGGTGATATTCTTCCCTCTGGGATCAGGGTTTACTCAGACTATTTTTTATTCAGGATATTGTTATTGATTATTTTTATTACAGTGTTATGTTGGAGCTAACCTGTAGTTGCAATTGGAGCACTATTGGTTATGCCCTAGTAAAACATAGTCAGAGACAATCTCTTTCCCCAAAAGCTTATTGTCTAAACAGAACAGAAAAAGGGTGAAGTGACTTGCTCGAAGTTATACATCAGATGAGGGGCAAACTGGGAACAGGATTTCCTCCACTGGAGAAATCAAGGTGTTTGTTGAAAATTCTTCACTTTTGGGCCAGAGAATAAACTCCTAGACTGTACTACTGCAGAGCTCAGTTTCAGAGAATTTGTCAGTTTTAAACATAATTTTCCTCCAAGCAGAAGTGGTATTGGTCAAAGTATTTGTTAGACTGAGCTTTAAAATATCTCAGGGAAAGAGAAAAAGGTTAGAGGAGAAATTATTTAAAACAGAAAGGACTTAATTATGTGCAATGGAGGGGGACATGAGCCACATTCAAAGCGAGTATATTCTTCCCTTGATGTGTAGGTCTAACTCCCTCATGTATATTAAAAATTATCACTTACAAAGTTATTTTATATATATTGATGGACTTCCAATCTATTTCTGCTTGTTATATGTGTCACCTCACATCCTTAGAGTACAAGAATGGTAACACTCTTTGCTTTTGACAAGTGAACTAAAATGGAAATCAAGGTATTTCTATACAGGCTTTTCAAAGGAATTTACCATTATAACTGGCACAGGGATAGGAACTTTCTGTTATTCAGAAAGATCCCTGCTGAGCAGGAGACTACTCGTAATCAACGATAAACATGCAGTTTCTGATAAGGTCAAAAGCACTAAGTTATGCTTTAATTGGTGTTGATTTTATTTTTGGTGATGAAAACTTTTTGTTTAATTTTCCCAAAAGATTATAATGAAAAAAATGTAACCGTGCACAATCTTACACACAGCAAAAATCTTTTCCTCTGATCGCCATTCTGTCCTGTCCTTATTTGACTGGAAGCCCACTTTATTCCTTTTTCCACTTTTCTTGCTATTAAAACTGTTAGAAAGATTATGTAATTTGGAGCTGTACCTAGCACTGCAACAGGTGTTGCATTAGCCAGTGAAAGGTTTCTTCTTGTCTGACTCAAAGTACTAACCAAAGCACCCAAGGAAAGTGCCTGACAGCCAAATAGGATTTTCTCATTTATTGACCATAATGCTGTTGCCTAGCATCTCACTGGGCTACTGTTTTTTAAACTTTTGTCTGCTGTTGTACTTATGTATATGTTTTGGTTAATGTATCATCCAGTTGTTGATATTAATCTTTGCTTATTGTGCTCATTCTGTATATATATAAATGATGTGAGATAGTCTTCCTTTGAAACAGATGCATAACTCTCATGTCTCTAATGCATTTTATTGCAGTTTAGTAGTACAGACTTTTATACTTTGTCAGCAAGATTTATAATCTGTGAATAAAGGTATGCATGGAACAGTACAACAGAATGTGTTGAAAATGTGCATGCATGCTGCATGAATCTGCTTCAAATCATATTTTCATATGAATATTTATTTTTATGTTGTTTAACATTAATTACAGCAAATGTGCATAATCATAAAGGTAACACATAAAGCATGCCATTGTTTTAGATGAATTACATGTACATAGTAAGAGATAACCTGTGCTCAAAAAACCTAGATTTAAGCAAAACACAAGCACCCAGGAATTCATACTTGCAAAATCTGTGCAAAGGAATTTTTATTTGTTTACTGTCTCAAATCATGTCTGGTGGCCTAAGCTTTACTAGACTGACACCTGGCATGAGATCATATAACTATACTGTAATACAGTCAATGACTGAACTTTGATCTCCTGTACTGTGGGCAACTGCTATGACAAGATTTTCCTAGTTCAGAAGAGTGAGAGGACTATGTATAGCAAAGAGGAAAACAAAAACCTCTCCCCTGCTCTGTTTGTCCAAAAGGCAAAATGGTAACAAATCACATCAGTGCATGGAATGTAAAGTTAATGTAGTTATTTACTATTTTGTGAACTTTTGAAATGAATAATTAATATTAATTTGGAAAATAGTACATGTTGTGATTTAGCCCCAGTCAGCAACTAAGCACCACACAGCCACTCACTCACTCCCTACCCCCACCCCAGGGCAATGGGGGAGAGAATGGGAAGACCAAAAAGCAAGAAAACTCATGGGTTGAGATAAGAACAGTTTAATAATTAAAATAAAATAGTAATAGTAATAATGATAATGATGATGATGATAATAATAATATAATGAGAAAGAAAATCAGAAAAGAGAGAGAGAGGAAACCCAGGGGGAAAAAAAGTGATGCAACTGCTCGCCACTCACCAAACGACGACGCCAGTCCCCAAACTGCGATAACTGCTTCCCCTGGCCAACTCCCCCCAGTTAATATGATGAGCATGACATCATATGATATGCAGTATCTCCTGGGTCAGTTTGGATCAGCTGTCTTGGATATGCCCCCTCCCCTCCTGGCTTCTTGTGCACCTGGCAGAGCATGGGAAGCTGGGAAAGTCCTTGACTAGTGTAAGCACTACTTAGCAACACCTAAAACATCTCCACATTATCGATGCTGTTTTTTAGCACAAATCCAAAACATAGCCCCATAGCAGCTACTGTAAAGAAAATTAACTCTATCCCACCCAAAACCAGCACATTCTCCACCCCTTATTCCATACCAGTTACATCATGCTCAGGTTCACACTACACAATGCAACCTCATTACCCACCATCCTGCTTCCCATCATTTGATATAATGCACAGGTATCACCCTCTTAGTCTATGGGCCACCCCTGTAAAATGTCTGCAAAATGTGCACAAATGACCACAAAATGTCAACTGAGTTCGTTTAGTCAATGACTTTGGGCTCCATTTATCATAACAGTCTTTCAGGGCAGGAGAGGTGGTATGTGGAGTTGGATTGTTGCACACCAAGGTCAGTCTTTGTTCCATCACTGCTGTACTTCGCTTGTTTCATCAAAGTTCATCTTCCATGGATTGGGAGAATTGTACTGCGATATCATTGATATGGCATATAGCAACCACAGAAGAAACGGCATACAACATTATATAGCCATTAACAGCATGCATACCATTCAGTTCATTTGCTGTTTTCACCTGTCCTAGTTTCAGCTGGGATAGAGTTAAATTTCTTCATAGGAGCTAGTATGGGGCTACGTTTTGGATTTTTGCTGGAAACAGTGGTGATAACGCGGAGGTGTTTTAGTTGTTGCTAAGTAGCGCTTACACTGGTCAAGGACTTTTTCAGCTCCCCGTGCTCTGCCGGGTGCACAAGAAGCTGGGAGGGGACACAGCCAGGACAGCTGACCCAAACTGGCCAATGGGATATTCCATACCATATGACATCATGCTCAGTATATAAAGCTGGGGGAAGAAGGAGGAAGTGGGGGATGTTTGGAGTGATGGCATTTGTCTTCCCAAGTAACCATTACGCGTGATGGAGCCCTGCTTTCCTGGAGATGGCTGAACACCTGCCTGCCGATGGGAAGTGGTGAATGAATTCCTTGTTTTGATTTGCTTCTGTGCGCAGCTTTTGCTTTACCTATTAAGCTGTCTTTATCTCAAACCATGAGTTGCCTCACTTTTATTCTTCCAATTCTCTCCCCCATCCCACCAGGGGGGAGTGAGCGAGCAGCTGCGTGGTGCTTGGTTGCTAACTATGGCTAAACCACGACAGTCCTTTTTGGCACCCAACGTGGGGCGCGAAAGGTTTGAGATAACAACAGATTTGATTGGAAGGTGCTAGATGGAATTTATAGCGGTTATTGCTGTTTAGCTCTTAATTGGCAGGCTTCTCTGCTTGCTATGGGGCTTGCCTGACTTACTGTATATATGATATACTGTATGCCTTAAAGTCTAGTGCTCATTAGTGGCGCTTTTTGCTTTCGCTGCTTGCTGTACTGCTTATCACCTTACCCTGCCAGGCCTGGGAACATTCTGATAACAGCCATGGTGATGTGCCTGGGATTGCAGACGGCCAGGGTCCAGCTGCTATTTCTGTGCTGCTGTACTGGACAGGCTGGAACTCCAGTGTGAACTCAAGCCAAAGGGACTGTGACCTGTGGATGAGTCCATGTGGGAGCAGTACACCCCAAAGCATCTGTGGCTGTGTATAAGCCCATGCCAGAGCAGGTATATCTCGAAGCATCTGTGGCCTTGGTTATATCTGTGCCACAGCAGGTATACCTCTGAGGCAATTGTGGCCCAAGGATAAGTCCATGTTGGATAAGGTACACGTCAAAGTGTCTGTGGCTGTAGATAAGTCTGTGCTGCAGCAGGTACACCTTGAAGCATCAGTGGCTGTGCATGAGGTCATGCTGGAGCACCTCCAACTGCGTGGCCATGGATAAGCCCACAGTGGAGCAGGCTTACTTCTGGAGGGACTGCAGCCATGGGGCAAGGCCGTGTTGGAGCAGGTTTACTTCTGGAGGGACTGCAGCTGTGGGTAAGGCCATGCTGGAGCAGGTATATCTGTGAGACCCATGCAGAAGGCCACGCTGGAACAGACGCACCTCAAAGTGACTGCAGCTGTGGATAAGTTTACTGACCTCTTTAAAAGAGGAGCATAAATGGTTTACTGTACTAGATTTGAAGGATGCCTTCTTTTGCATACCTCTGGACATAAAAAGCCAAAGCATATTTGCTTTTGAATGGGAAAGCCCCGCCACAGGACGAAAGATGCAGCTAACATGGACTGTACTTCCACAAGAATTTAGAAATAGCCTTATGATATTTGGGAATCAGCTGGCAAAAGAATTAGAGATATGGAAAAAACAGAACCAAGGGAGAGGCATATTGTTACAGTATGTGGATGACATTCTGATAGCAGCAGAAAGTAAAGAAAGATGTTTTGAAATGACTATCAGTTTATTAAATTTTCTGGGCCAAGGAGGATACAGAGTTTCCAGAAACAAAGCCCAAACAGGATAAACAGCAGTGATTTATTTGGGATTTGAGATATCTCAAGGACAATTAGGAAATGAAAGGAAAGAAGCCATTTGTCAAATTCCCGAACCTAGCAGCCCAAAGGACCTGACAGCTTTTCTGGGGATGATTGGATGGTGTCGACTCTGGATTCTGAACTATGGACTGTATGTGAAGTCACTATATGAAACTTTAAGAGAATCTAAAGATCGGTAGTTGACTTGGACACCTGAATGTCAGAAATCATTCAAAGAACTTAAAAGGCACTGTGATTCTGTGATAATGATGGCCCCTGCATTGGGTTTACCTGATCTGACCAAACCTTTTGAGTTGTTTGTACATGAAAGGCAACATCTGGCCCTTGGAGTGCTGGCACAACAGTTGGGATCCTGGAGGCAGCTGGTGGGATATTTTTCCAAACAACTTGATAATGTGAGTAAAGGATGGCTGGGATGTTTGCGTGCTGTGGCAGCAACAGTATTGCTGATCCAAGAAGCTAAAAAATTGACCATGGGTCAAAAGATGGTGGTATATGTACCACACATGGTAATAACTGTCTTAGAGCAAAAGGGGGGGTGTAATTGGTTATCCCCCAGCAGAATGTTGAAATATCAGGTTGTCTTACTGGAACAAGATGATGTAGAATTAAAAACCACAGCAACTGTTAATCCAGCAATGTTCTTGTCAGCAGAAAATCTGACAGGGAATTTAGAACATGATTGCCTGCTAACTATTGAACAAGTCTATTCCAGCAGACCAGACCTGAAAGATGAACCTCTGGATGAAACCTTCACCTTACTTTGTTTTATGGCAAAACGAGCTTTCAGAAGTATTTGGACTGTTTTCTCTCCTTTCTCAAAAACTACTTCTGCTGTGTTGCCCCACACGATGATGTCATCAATGTACTGAAGGTGTTCTGGAGCTTCTCCCTGTTCCAGTACAGTCTGAATCAGTCCATGGTAAATGGTAGGACTGTGTTTCCACCCCTGGGGAAGACGATTCCAGGTGTACTGTACGCCCCTCCAAGTAAAAGCAAACTGTGGCTTGCACTCGCTGTCAGAGGAATGGAGAAGAATGCATTCGCGATATCAATTGTGGCCTACCACTTGGCTGCCTTTGACTCCAGTTCGTATTGAAGTTCTAGCATGTCTGGCACAGCAGCACTCAACGGTGGAGTGACTTCATTCAGGCCACGATAGTCTACTGTTAGCCTCCACTCTCCATTAGACTTCCGCACTGGCCATATGGGACTGTTAAAGGGTGAGCGGGTCTTATTGATCACTCATTGGCTCTCCAGTCAACAAATGAGCTCATGGATGGGGATCAGAGAGTCTCGGTTGGTGCGATATTGCCGCCAGTGCACTGTTGTGGTGGCAATTGGCACCTGTTGTTCTTTGACCTTCAGCAACCCCAGATATTCCAGACCATCGGATCCACACAGTCCAGTAAACCTGGTTATCCCTTTCTTCTACATGGCTGGAGGCAGGGCCCCTCTATTCCTGATCATAGTATTCATCCCTCACTTCTTGTAAATATGTATCACAAGTGTCTCTATTAGGATCAGAAATAGAATCTACTTCTCCTACTCCTCTGTCTGGGGAATTCCTTACTGGAAACTGGAGCAGCAGCTTTCCTGGAGGAACCCCCCGCGTGATTGTTTTTCTTTGCAGCTTATGTACCCATGCCTCTAGAGTCGAGGTAGGCTTGCCATACCACTTCCTCATATCCCCTCTGTGGTCATGCAGGTAAAACAATAGGGTGGCCCATGGTGTGTATCGTCTCTCTTGAGCAGAGGGACGCTTACTCCTAATGGCTGAGATACTGGTCCATACTGGTTCGGAGTAGAACATATCCTCTTTGAGCTGCTGAACCTTCTGGGACAGTTTCTCCACAGCTGAGATGGGGGAGGAAGAGAGATTTGCTTCATACTCCCGGAGTTTATCAATCAATTCTGCCACCATTGGTGCCTCGTCATCTTTCCAGGACATTATTGCCAATGAGTTCCCATGCGTTGATGGTGCACTCTGTAAAATCTTCTGGCACATGGGGCATGTGCACTGGGCTTCATCTGAAACTTTGGATGACTGTCGATCCTCTAGGTCTCTATAAATCACCTCAAGCATGGTTAGTTTCCTCAGGTACTGGATAACTTTCTCCATAGTCATCCATTTTCCTAGGCGATATATATCACCTTCCTTGAAGGGATACCTTTCTCTCACACCTGACAGGAGTTGCCGCCAGAGGCTGAGGGCTTGTTTCCCTTTTCCAATTGCTTTGTTAATGCCCCCTTCCCTAGAGAGGGATCCCAGTTGTTTGGCTTCCTTCCCCTCTAATTCCAGACTGCTGGCCCCGATATCACAAGATCGGAGCAGCTAGGTGACGATGTGGTCACCTGAATAAGAGCCAAAATCTTTTCGCATATCTCGCAACTCACTCAAGGATAGGGATGAGGTAGTTTCCATTTCTTGTACGAGTTCTTCCTCTTCCTCCTCCTCTCCTTGTGATGGCCTGCTCTTCCATCATCTCTTTCTAAATGATTTGACTTTCTCTTCCAGGATTTCTTCTTGAGTATAGGGTCAACTGATACTGGCACGGGTTGGTCCTCTGATTCATCTGCAACACTTGTCACTGAGGTTGTAGTAGCTGCAGTGTCTGTCGTGGGTGTTTGAGTGGCTGCTGTGCTTGTTGTTTTCCTTGCCTTTGTCTTTTTAGATCCAGAGACCTTCTCTTCCCCTTGGGGGTACTGAATACTGTTAAATAGGGCTCAATAGGCATAAGCCAGACCCCAGCACATTGCAGTGATTTGTATCTCTCTGGAATTCCTAGGGTGACAACATACTTCTTCCAAATGTTCTACTAATCTTTCAGGATTCTGCACTTGTTTGGGGGTGAAGTCCCACAGCACTGGGGGTGCCCACCGTCTTAGGCATTTGCCCATACTTTCCCACTACCCTTCCACGCATAGCTCTTGAGCCTTGGGGCAGATCTCTGGATGATATTCTTAACTTGCTTATTAACCTTAGACAGAGCTGAAATGGTCTGCCAAAGCAATACCAGCAGATGTATCTTAACTACCCAAGGATGTTCAAGATACTGAAAAGTTGTTGTAATGAAGGAGGAGACATTATATAAGATGGTAGCTAAGGTGCCGGTCTGTATTTCCTCCATAAAAAAACTCTCAGAGGAGGAGGTATAATTGCTAATTGTATCCATGAAGTGGTACCCTATGTACAATAATGGCTTCAATATAAACTTCAAATACCAGGTAAAACTGAAGGCCAATGTTTTAAAAACAACTCTCCCAGGCAAAACATCACTAATCACTGCAGAGCACAGCAGACCACAAAAACAAACACCAGTCTCTAACAGACACAGCAAATACAAGAGCATGGTGCAGATCAGATAAACTAATATTGAGAACAGAGTCTATGCTGTTATTGTCTCAACCCTTCGAGCGCCACCTTGGGCGCCAAAAAGGACTGTTGTGGTTTAGCCCCTGTCGGCATCTAAACACCACACAGCCACTTGCTCACTCCCCCCACCCCACTGGGATGGGGGAGAGAATCAGAAGAGCAAGAGCAAAAGCAAAAGAAAAAAAACTTGTGGGTTTTGATAAGAAGAGTGTAATAATTACAATAAAATAATTATGATAATAATGATTATGATAATAATAACAATAATGATAATATTATAATAAGGAAAAGGGAAAAAGAGAAAAAAGCCAAAACACAAATGATACAACTGCTCACCCCCCGCAGACCAATGGTGCTGGTCCCTGAGCCACGATTGCTGCCTCCCTCCCCTGGCCAGCTCCTCCCAGTTAACATACTGGGCATGACGTCATATGATATGGAATATCCCTGTGGCCAGTTTGGATCAGCTGTCTTGGCTGTGCCCCCTCTCAGCTTCTTGTGCACCCGGCAGAGCATGGGAAGCTAGAAGAGTCCTTGACTAGTAGAAGCACTACCCAGCAACAACCAAAACATCTGTGTGTTATCAACATTGTTTTCATACTAAGGCCAAAGCACAGCACTAGGCCAGCTGCAGTGAAGAAAATTAACTCTATCCCAGCTGAAACCATGAGAAGGGGGCAGAGGATATGAGGTGAGTGCCAGCCTGGGCATTTTTTACTCTTTGGTGTATAATTGCTGGCTGAGGCACAGAGTGGGGCAGCCTGGCTGTCATAGACCTTTCACTTTTCTATCTTGATTCTGAAGAACTGCATATTCTCTGGATTGAGAGGTTGCAGACTTTATTCATAGAGATTGTTTCCAAAGTGGGTTACCCTTCCCTTCTGTTGTCTCCTCCAGCATAGCTGTTACCAGCTACTTCATTGTATCTTGAATGAGCTCTTCTATAGAAGTAAATTTAAAAAAACCAAACTAAGAATGTGCATACTTAAAGCTGCCTACTTAAGTTACTTTAATATTACAATGGATAATGTAATTGTGTGAGTAGTAAAAACATTAAATACCATATTTGCACCACTTTTACAATATATATGCTATTTATAATCCATTATGTACTTGCCTATCGAAATATACATTGCCATCTGATGCAAAATGCACCTTGTTAAATTTTACAGGCCAGATTCAGTTCTAAGCTGCATGAGCAAATCCAAAGTAATACCACAGTTTTTCCATACTCTGGATCTACATCAATATAAACCAGCAGAATCTAGGTCTGCATATTTTAATTACATACTTCTGAAGATTTTTTTTTTCCTGGGCTTTAACAATTCAGTCTGGTTTTTTCATCCATTTTCTCTTATATCATGTTTACCCTGTTATCTAGTTGTTCAAATAAAATGTATACTGCAGAAATATAAACTGTACATGATAGACATGGAACTAACAACTGGTATGTGTCTGCCTCAATACAGAATTCTGCTGATACCATTTTGTTAGTGTTTTAAGAAAGATGTAAAATTGAGCCAACTAACTACTGTATTTCTGGTTGAAAACACATTTCTATGTCATTTATGCTTGAATATTATAAGTATTTTATTTCCAATATTTATGTAAGTGTGCATGAATATATGAATATGATTATAATTTAATTTTTATTTGTGTGTGTGGTTCTGTTTCTAAAGTACTAATCTGTTTCTTTGTCACTGTTAAACTAATTAAGAAAAACCACTAAAAGAATTCCCAGCTGCTTTATCTGACATCCTGTCGTGGTATAGTGCTCTTACTTTTAACATCATTCCACTTTGAGAGTTCACACATGTATGTTCTAGTTTGGCATTTGGACTTAACTTCTTGTTCAGCAAAAGTACTTACAGTTTAAAGGTATTATTCCTGGACATTCTAATGTGCATAATATAAATAAAATTTGCTTTATTTTCCAGCAGTGAAGTCAAGTTATTAAAAAAAGGGGGGGGGGGGGGGGGAATGTGATCTTTTAGTAGCTGTTGTTCTTTTCTCTGTAGCTGGACTCCTGTCGGTACAACAATGAGAAATACCTTTTAAATGTCAAAACAGCTATGTGGTCTGAAAGAACTGAAACCCTCATTCTAGAAGTATATAAGCTTCCATCAAACAAAATAGTTAAGTAAGTACATAAGGTAGAAAGTAAATAACTTTTATTCTTATTTTAGGAAAATTAATAGTTCACTTGCCTTAGTAGGACTCTTTAAGTTAGACAGGTCTGATTTTTTTTTCACTAAAAAATTTTTGTTCTCATCTGACAAAGGAACATTATTGTGGTAATATAGTGAAAAATAAGGTCTGTCCCAAATATAGGCCAGAGGCACTTTGTGGAGTCTCAGGTTAAGCAGCTGCTCAGCTTCATTTAGACCCGTGCAATTATTCAAGCTCCACACTTCCTTCAAAACTGATTAGCAGGTAGGAGTTACTATGAATATTAGACAAATGTGTGCACATTTGACATGGCAAAATGTGCACTCTTTGAGGCTTACTATCTTGAACATGCAGATGTTTAAGCTGCACTGATGCACAGATCAGTAAAAAATCATTTTCACTCACAGACACCAACTGTTTGCCCAGCCCACGCTAACAGCCCTCAAAGGAGCTGGGTGAGGATATGTACACACCAGCTCTCGGAGGGGTGAGCTATGCATCTTGCAGCTCTCAATGACAAGAGGATTTTGGCTTGCAAGGTCAAGGAGGTTGGCCTCTTGTGAACTGGAACAATACAGGACTGGGTCATGACTCTGTAGAGATTTGTGCACATTCTTACTTTTAAGCATGTGATTAGGTTCATTGATTGCAGTGGTGCTGTTTGCATACCTAAATTTAAGCACATACATAATCTTTTGCAATTCTGAGTTCTAACTATCTATGGCTTGAAAGATATTTTGGAGAAAAGTAGTATTTTCTAGATCCCTCTTATATTACAATCATATATCTTTCAATAGCATTAAGAGTAAATTCAAAATTACACTGTATGTAGTACTGTGTCAATCTGAAAAGGAAGACCAGGAAATAACTGTGGTTCAGGCTTTCAAATCAGTTTGAAGTAGGCCACAAGTGATGCTTGTTACAAAAATCATCTTAGAATTTGTCACTATCATCTGTGGTTTCAACTCTGAGTAGATGCAGCTCTGTATTCACTTGGGTGTCACAGGTCATGGCCAAGGTGCTGTAGAAGTGTTTTAAGTAGATCACTTAATCTTTGCCAGCACTCTATTTGGCCCTAGCTAGTGCTCAAAAATGCCATTTTCATGATCACTCCATGAAATTAAAACTGCCAAACCTCAGTCTCAGTGTTAAAGGAAATATATAAAAAAAACAGTGTTCCTTCACTGAAGGGAAAAATAGCTATAAACTAGGAAAACTGAAAATAAAACTTCTCAAGTAGAATGGTTTTATTTTCTAAAAGATGGGCACATGCACTTCCAAACATGCACAGTTGTTTATTTTCCAAGTGAGATGATTATTCCTGTGAAGCCCTGCAACTGCTTTTATACCATTCAAAATGTGATTATACAATTTAGAAGGAAAAAAAAGGAAAAAAAGAGACATTTTTGCTTGACAATGAAAAAAACAAATTAATGAGTTCAGGATGTGGTTTATAATCTCTTTCCAAAATCCTACATGCAAAAGCCCTGAGCTCTGAGGATGTAGGTGAAGAAGGTACATCCAGGGGGTTGCCTAGGGAAGAGTCGGTCAGCCCCACGCATTATGACTGTCTCTGTTAAGCAGAAAAGGAGGGTAATTTTTGTAGGCGATTCCCTTCTGAGGGGAACAGAGGGCCCAATATGCCAACCAGACCCATCCCACAGGGAAGTCTGCTGCCTCCCTGGGGCTCAGGTCAGAGATGTTACTAGGAAACTCCCTGGTCTGGTGCAGCCCTCTGATTACTACCCGCTCTTGGTTATGCAGGAGGGCAGTGATGAGGTTGCAGACGGAAGTCCAAAAGCGATCAAAAGAGACTTCAGGGCACTGGGGTGACTGGTCAAAGAATCGGGAGTGCAGGTAGTGTTTTCCTCAATCCCATCAGTGGCGGGGAAGAAGAATACTGAAAAGAACAGGAAAACTCACCAGATTAACACATGGCTCAGAGGCTTGTGCTGTTGGTGGAATTTTGGTTTTTTTTGATCATGGGGAGGTTTACATGGCACCGGGCCTGCTGGCGGCAGATGGAGTTCACCTATCTCAAAGGGGGAAAAGGACTCTTGCACATGAGTTGGTGGGGCTCATCGAGAGGGCTTTAAACTAGGTTCGAAGGGGGAAGAGGATGTAGCCAGGCCTACTAGAGAGGAGACTAGGGGTGGTGTGCTGAGACTGGGGGTGAAATCGATAGCCCAGCTCAAGTGCATCTACATTAATGCATGCAGCATGGGCATGAACCTAATTAGAGTGCATGAACCTCTTAGACTGAAGATTACCTATTTTTCAAGAAATGTAAATCTTATAACTGAATAAAATTCTGTCAAGTCAAACTGGGCTGTGACTCAACCTGGCCTTGTATTTGGGGTAAATTCATTTATCTCCAGAAATCAGAATGTTAAAAATAGAAAATCATTATTAATGCAGCTATGCTACCACAGCTGATAAGTATTATTTCAGACACAGTTTACACATGCATAATTTTGGTTTATGAGAACATGGTGGCTGACACTTACATTATCATCTGTACCTGATGCAAGAAATCTTTCTGATACCCTGAAGAAAACGGAATTTTCTGCTAAGTAATAGCAATGAACCATGTGAGCCTGGAAAAACAGAATTTGGCAGCCAGAGAAGGGATCTGAGAGATAGGGAAGCATTTGTTTTATGACTATATCCTTGAAGAACTGAGAGACCGATAAAAGGGAACATCCCACCTCAGAAGATGCTGAAAGCTGGGTGATAAAGTGTATAGTCAAGGAGGACAACTAATTGGGATGTTGATAAGAACTAAAACTAAGTGTCCTTTAGGTGAACTATCATTATAATACTAAAGATCACACCCATAGGCCAGAAAACCCCCTACTCAAATAAGCCCCTTACTCTCTGAGCATGCGTGGTAAATTTAAAAGGAGCTGTACCTTTAAGATGAAGTGAGAAAGAAACTAACCAATGATTAGCTGGAGGGGGTGTGAATATTAGCTGTTACTGACACATTTAACTGTATAAATTCCTTGTAGTTTCTTGGTGCAGTGTGCTAGCTTTGTGGAGTTACCACCTAGCACCCATCTTTGCACAAAAATGAAATTAATAAAATACCTCTGCTCTGTGTGTAGTTTGGCGTTTTGCACACTGGGCAAATGAACCCGCTTTTCAGGAAAACATTTCCATATCTATCAAAGGCTGTCATAAGAAATAAAGTTATGGAACAAAGTGTGTTAAAAATACAGCCAAATGTATTAGCTGGCTCATAAAAAAGATATTTCTCCCCATGAATCTTGCATTGTTTATATTCTTAGTCAATGGCTATTATGATAATTATTAATTATAATCTCTAAGATTATTAATGCTACAACTTCACCTAATAACAAATAGCTGAACACTAGAAGGGGTGTTACACAGTTTTAGGGAGCTGACTGATTAAACATATGGGCCTGGGGTGAGCATGAAGTGTCAGTTTTGGAGGTATGTACTTCATACAAGCAACTGTACATTCACAATTGCAGTTTATTTCTTAGATAAGGAAAGGAAGCCGCCAACCCCAGGCAGGGTGAAGCTGATGTGAGTGAACAACTCACTCACTCACTCAGCCATAGAGGTGCTGAAATGTCATTTGAAAAAAGAAAAAAAAGACAAGAATTTTAAATATAACTCTTAAAATTGGGAAAGGGAAAGGCACTAAACCTCTGCTTACAGTGAGAATGGATTAAAACCCACAAATTTTGCCAGAGATGTTACTCAGGAATATACACGATGTTCAGATTGAAAGTCCTTTCCCAGGAAGAATAGACATTAATGCTAGTGAATTGTCTATAACATTTCCAGAAGGATTCTAACATCCTTTGTTGCAATGGGGAAGGGAGATATATAGCCTTAGAGAAGTTTTGATTCCAAAGAAAAAAGACTGAAGGAGGCTTTGTCACTGAGTCAGTAAATTCAGTTTGTATTTCAAAGAATCATAGAATCATAGCATAATTAAGGTTGGAAAAGACCTCTAAGATCAAGTCCAACTGTCAACTCAAATCCACCATGCTTCCTAAACCATGCCCTGAAGTGCCACATCTACACGACTTTTAAATACATCCAGGGATGGTGACTCCATCATCTCTCTGGGCAGCCTGTTCCAATGCCTGACCACTCTTGCAGTAAAGAAAATTTTCCTAATATTCAATCTAAACCTCCCCTGATGAAGCTTGAGGCCATTTCTTCTTGTCCTATCACTAGTAACTTGGGAGAATAGACCAACACCCACCTTGCTACAACCTCCTTTCAGGTAGTTGTAGAGAGCAATAAGGTCTCCCCTCAGTCTCCTCCAGACTGAACAACCCCAGTTCCCTCAGCCACTCTTCATAAGACTAGTTCGCTAGACCCTTCACCAGCTTCATTGCTCTTTGCAAACGCTCCGGCAACTCAATGTCCTTGTATTGAGGGACCCAAAACTGAACAGTGTTCAAGGTGTGGCCTCACCAGCACCGAGTACAGGGGTATGATCACTGCCCTGCTCCTGCTGGCCACACCATTCCTGATACAAGCCAGGATGCTGTTGGCCTTCTTGGCCACCTGGGCACACTGCTGGCTCATGTTCAGGCGGCTGCCAACCACCACCCCGAGGTCCTTTTCCTCCAGGCAGCTTTCCAGCCACTCTTCTCCAAGCCTGTAGCATTGCATGGGGTTGTTGTGACCGAAGTGCAGGACCTGGTACTTGGCCTTGTTAAACCTCATAGAGTTGACCTCAGCCCATCGATCCAGCCTGTCCAGGTCCCTCTGTAGATACTTCCTACCCTTAAGCAGATCAACACTCCCACTCAACTTGGTGTTGTCTGCAAATTTACTGAGGTTGCATTCGATCCCCTCATCCAGATCATTGATAAAGATATTAAACAAGACTGGCCCCAACACTGAGCCCTGAGGAACACTACTTGTGACTGGCCACCAACTGGATTTAGCTCTGTTCACCACAACTCTCTGGGCTTGGCCATCCAGTCAGTTTTTTTTTCCCAGTGAAGAGTGCACCTGTCTAAGCCATGAGCCTCCAGCTTCTCCAGGAGGATGCTGTGGGAGACAGTGTCAAAGGCTTTACTAAAGTCCAGGTAGACAACATCCACAGCCTTTCCCTCATCCACTAGGTGGGTCACCTGGTCATAGAAGGAGATGAGGTTAGTGAGGCAGGACCTGCCTTTCATGAAGCCATGCTGGCTGGGCCTGATCCCCTGGTTGTCTTGGACATGCCTGTTGAGCTCACTCAAGATGAACTGCTCCATAATCTTCCCTGCCACCGAGGTCAGGCTGACTGGCCTGTAGTTCCCTGGATCCTCCTTCCGGCCCTTTTTGTAGATGGGCATCACACTGGCAAGCCTCCAGTCATCTGGGACCTCCCCGGTAGCCAGGACTGCTGATAAATGATGGAGAGTGGCTTGGCAAGCTCCTCCACCAGCTCCCTCGGTATTCTTGGGTGGATCCCATCCGGCCCCATAGACTTGTGAGTGTCCAGGTGGTGCAGCAGGTCGTAAACTGCTTCCTCCTGCATTATGGGGGGTTTATTCTGCTCCCCATCCCTGCCTTCCAGCTCAGGGGGCTGAATACCCTGGGGATAACTGGTCTGATTATTAAAGATTGATGCAAAGAAGGCATTTAGTACCTCAGCCTTCTCATCCTCAGTGGTGATGTTCCCCTCCACATCCAATAGTGGATGGAGATTCTCCTCGGTTCTCTTTCTGTTCTTAATGTATTTGTAAAAACATTTTTTTTTATCCCTTACAGCCGTGGCCAGGTTGAGTTCTAGCTGGGCTTTTGCTTGTCTAATTTTCTCCCTGTAAGACCTAATGAGGTCTCTGTACTCTTCTTGTGTTACCTGCCCCTTCTTCCAAAAGCAGTAGACTCTCCTTTTTGTCCTGAATGCCAGCAGAAGCTCCCTGTTCAGCCAGGCCAGTTGTCTTCCCTGCCGCTTTTTCTTGTGGCACATGGGGACAGCCTGCTCTTGCATCTTTAAGACTCCCTTCTTGAAGAATGCTCGGCCTTCCTGGACTCCTTTGCCCTTCAGGACTTCCTCCCAAGGGACTCTCCCCACCAGTGCCCTGAACAGGCCAAAGTCTGCCTTCCGGAAGTCCATGGTTGTGGTTTTGCTGACCCCTTTTCTTACTTCACCAAGAATCGAGAACTCAATCATATCATGGTCGCTAAGCCCAAGATGGCCTCCGACCACCACATCACCCACAAGTCCTTCTCCGTTTGCAAACAACAGGTCCAGCGGGGCGCTTTCCCTAGTTGGCTCACTGACCAGATGTGTCAGGAAGTTATCTTCCACACACTCCAGGAACCTCCTAGACTGTTTCTTCTCTGCTGTGTTGTATTTCCAGCAGACGTCCGGTAAATTGAAGTTCCCCCTTGAGAACAAGGTCTACGGATTGTGAGACTTCTGCCAGCTGCTTGTAGAACACTTCATCTATGTTGTCATCCTGGTTGGGTGGTCTATAACAGACCCCCAGCAGGATATCTGCCTTGTCCTTCTCCCTCATCCTTACCCATAAGCACTCAACCTTATCATCACAATCACAGAATCACAGAATCACAGAATGCCAGGTTGGAAGGGACCTCAGGGATCATCTAGTCCAACCTTTCTGGGAAGAGTACAGTCTAGACAAGATGGTCCAGTACCCTGTCCAGATGACTCTCAAAGGTGTCCAACATGGCCAAATCAACCACTTCCCTGGGGAGATTATTCCAATGGTTGACTGTCCTCAATGTGAAAAATTTCCCTCTGATGTCCAATCGGAATCTCCCCAAGAGCAATTTGTGTCCATTTCCCCTTGTCCTATCCATGTGACTCCATGTAAAAAGGGAGTCTCCATCTTCTTTGTAGCTACCCCTTAAGTACTGGTACATGGTGATGAGATCCCCTCTGAGCCTCCTTTTCTCAGGGCTGAACAAACCCAGTTCTCCCAGCCTATCCTCATATGGCAGGCTTCCCCGTCCTTTGACCATCTTGGTGGCCCTTCTCTGGACCCCTTCCAGCCTGTCCACATCCTTTTTGTATAGCGGGGACCAGAACTGGACACAGTACTCCAGGTGTGGCCTGACAAGCGCTGAGTAGAGTGGGATGATGACTTCTTTCTCTCTGATGGCGATGCCCTTTTTGATGCAACCCAGCATCCTGTTGGCCGCCTTGGATGCAGCAGCACACTGTTCGCTCATGTTGAGCTTCCTGTCCACCAGGACCCCCAGGTCCCTTTTGACAGAGCTGCTCTCCAGCCAGGTGGATCCCAGTCTGTACTGCACTCCCGGATTATGTTTCCCCAGGTGCGTGACCTTACACTTGTCCTTGTTGAACTTCATAAGTTTCTTGCTGGCCCACTCTTCCAGCCTATCCAGATCTTCCTGCAGAGCAGCTCTCCCTTCTGGAGTGTCTACTTCCCCACTCAACTTGGTGTCATCTGCAAACTTCATCAGGCTACACTTGATGCCGTTATCCAGCTCACTTATAAAGATGTTGAATAACATTGGGCCCAATATCGATCCCTGGGGGACTCCACTAGTGGCAGGTTGCCAGTTTGAGAAAGAGCTATTTCCCACCACCCTTTGGGTGTGGCCTGTCAGCCAGTTCCCCACCCACTGCACAGACCACTTGTCTAGGCCATAACGCATTAATTTCTCCAGGAGGAGGCTGTGGGGAACCATATCAAAAGCCTTGGAGAAGTCCAGGTAGACAATGTCAACCGCCCTCCCCATGTCAACCAGGCAAGTCACTTTGTCATAGAAGGCCACCAGGTTTGTCAAGCACGATCTGCCCTTAGTGAAGCCATGTTGGCTTTTCCCAATCACGTGCTTCATTTGACTTGTGATGGCCCCCAGGAGGATTTGTTCCATAACTTTCCCAGGGATTGAAGTAAGGCTGATGGGCCTATAGTTACCCGGATCCTCCCTCGATCACTAAGCTCCATGCAATCTAAACACTCCGTAACATACACAGACATCCCACCGCCTCTCCTTCCATGCCTGTCCCTTCTGAAGAGCTTATAGCCATGAATTGCACCACTCCAGTCATAAGAGTCATCCCACCAGGTGTCTGATGGTGACTATGTCATAGCTATCCTGCTGCACAATGGCTTCCAGCTCCTCTTGTTTGTTGCCCATGCTGTGTGCATTGGTGTAGATGCACTTGAGCTGGGCTATTGATTTCACCCCCAACCTTGGCAAGCCACCCCTAGGCACCTCTCTAGTGGGCCTGGCTATATCCCCTTCCCCCTTTGTTTAAAGCCCTCTAAATGAGCCCCACTACCTCATGAGCAAGAATCCTTTTCCCCCTTTGAGATAGGTGAACTCCATCTGCCGCCAGCAGGCCCGGTGCCATGTAAACCTCCCCATGATCAAAAAAAACCAAAATTCCACCAACAGCACAAGCCTCTGAGCCATGTGTTAATCTGGTGAGTTTTCCTGTTCTTTTCAGTATTCTTCTTCCCTGCCACTGATGGGATTGAGGAAAACACTACCTGTGCTCCTGATCCTTCAACCAGTCGCCCCAGTGCCCTGAAGTCCCTTTTGATTGCTTTTGGACTTCTGGCTGCAACCTTATTACTGCCAACCTGCATAACCAATAGCGGGTAATAATCAGAGGGCAGTACCAAACCAGGGAGTTTCCTAGTAACGTCTCTAATTTCCCACATTCTAAGCCAAGATTTCCAAAACTTACATTGATCTTCTAATATGTGGTCTGCTATTCAGAAAAGCTTTGCTTGCAGTGCTACCCAGTAATGTTTTTGTAGGGCTTACTGAGTGTTCAACCCTTCAGAAAATACTCTGAATAGAGATAATATCTACCTTTTATTGATGTCCAGCAATCTTGCCAGTGGTTTGCTCAGATAGTTATGAGTCTGTATAAGGGTCCTGTCACCCATACTTCAAAAAATTGATTAAACTTGGTCCAAGCCAAGTACAATATTTAAATAACACAAATATCTAAATGTACTCCAAAAAACATTTTGACTGTCCATGTAGTTTTCAAAAAGTATTCTGATGATGGAAAATGGGAATATGAAAATAAGTGATTGTTTGAAAATTTGTAAAATGTCTTTCCAATTTCAACAGAACCCATTGTTTGGGAAGATACACACAAAACCATGTTCCTCAGCTATGCCTCTTAGCAGGGCACAAGTAGTAAATACCAAGGAATTTCTTCTATTAGAGGTTTTCATGGTGAGGGACGAGGGATTCAGCACTAAGAAGGACTGCTACTCTGTCTACCTCAAAAAAATCCTGGAGCCAGGACTAGGAATAAATAAAAAAGAGGGAAATACCCATCCACATCATGCTCCAGAAGACAAATAGACTCTAGGACACCACTACCAACTAGCACAAGCTGGAGCAGCATAGAAAAGCATCCAAGTGCTGGAGACCCCATTTAGTCTCCTCCAAAGGTCATTCCTCACACAGCTACCTCATAGCCACTGTCATAGACACCAGGTCTGCCCATCCAGTTTTGGAGAGTAATAGACTACCTAGACCTGTGGTCTGAATCAGTATAGGAATACTTGTGTTTTTGTCTTTAATATTAGCATTTCACAGGCTTATAAGAAGCCCTACTCCAGACTGGAGTTCAGTTGCATTATGCATGGCATACATATGAAGCATCTAGAGACTTTAAAAAAATTCAGTCCCAAACACTTTTAAATTTGACCCTTGTTTAAAAATAACTCATTCAGATGGATGTTATGCAAGGGCACTAAAATATTTACTGCTCTGTATAAGACTAACCGCTGTGAATACTGAACTTTAACTGTAGATAGAGGGAAACTATCCAAGTAAAGAAATTAATGCAAGAATAAGACAAATTATGCAATTACATATGCTCTATCAGGCTGATTGAAATGTACCAGTAAGAATATTTTTAATCTTGTTAAGGTTGCCTTATAAATTCTCATTAACATCTTGACTACAGCAAAACATTTAAGCAAGGGTTTGTCTTTTTTCTTGAGTAAACCATGGGAGCCAATGAGTTCTTATATGTGCTTAAAGAGAAGCCCATCCTTACTGCTTTCATATTTTTTGAATTGGGGATTATAACACTACTACTGGAACCGCACATTATCATCCTGTCAGGCAGACAGGACACATGATATGGAGGATTCCCTATCCTCTCCACCCAGGCAGAACGCGGTGACTTAAGGGATAGGGGGGAATGGCAACAAGTTCCTGCCCGGCACAGCAGGTACATCTCCTCTGTGACTACCCCACCTTCCCAGGTGCCTTTGTACAATAGGTATGAGCCTCTGCAAGTGGAACCAAATGATGAGGATAATGGTCCATCTAGGTTGGAGATGTTGCCAAGGTTAAGTCAGCCTATGCCCCGCATCAAAACCACTTCCATAAAGAAAAAAAGATGGCTTATTGTCATAGGGGACTTTCTTCTGAGGGGAAGAGAAAGCCCAATATGCTGACCAGTTGGACCCACTTATGGAAGTCTCCTGGGGCCCAGGTTAAAGATGTGACAAGAAAACTAACTACCCTGGTATGGCCCTCGAATTATTATCCATTACTGATTTTTCATGTAGGCAGCAACAAAATTGCAATAAGAAGCCCAAGGCTGATCAAAAGAGACTTCAGGGCCTTGGGACAACTGGTTAAGGGATAAGGAGCACAAGCAGTTTTTTCCTTTATCCTTCCAGTTACAGGGAATGATTGTTGCATTAATAGTAGGAGTCTGAGGAGTGGCTAGGGAGAGACCCTACCATTGAGTCACGTGGTTCGGACAGGACCCCCTTGCTTTCTAAACTCCTCCTCCAAGAGGAGTCTAAGTGCGGCTAAGACCAGTCTTAGTCTTAGAATTGGTCAACGCTTTATTTTCTAAGGGTTGTAGAAGTAACCACTCATGAGAGTATTTGTTGTTAGTAACTAATTTGGCAGATGCCCAGGCCAGTCACGTTCAATGAGGACAATCATGGCTAGATTAATGAATAGTATAATTTATTAAAGCAACAGATACACAGGTTCTATGGATTACTGGTGAGAAGATTGCTGGTTACAAGACACATATAAATACCAAAGATATGAGTACGCTGCTAGGCTACAAGTATGCTAAACAAATATGAGGTGACTCTAATATGTTAGAGACTTAAAGTGACTCTATAGAGGTTTCCAATCTTACCCAAAGGCATCCCAGTGGGGGGGAAGGAGGCTCAGCCTGTCGACTGCTCCCAGAAGTCAGAGTGGTACACAATGGTATCGTCCCCAACACCCTCTTTCTCTTCACACATTTTATACTATTTTTTTATCTTTCAGGTGGAGCTTGAGTGACTCATCATACATACCTTTATTATGATTGGTGTAAAATTTCCTTGCTTTACTTTTAAAGGTGTAGACTAGAAAAATTCAAAGCGCATGCTCCGTGAGGGGTGGTTGTACCTTAGAGGCTGTAGCTTTTGGGATGGAGGTGTGTTTTGGTATTATAATGATATTATAATGAGCAAAGTTCACCAAAAGGACAGCATTTTGTAAAAAGTATGACGGACTGTTGGCCCAGGGTAGCAAATATGCAGCGTACCAGCTCCATGGTACCTCGAGTTCCTGTTTATCACAGAGACTGGCTGCGATGCCTCCACACCGCTCCACCCTCCGGACAACTCTTAGAGTCAGTACACCAAGTTTTCCTGGCATTGCCGACATCTATGGTTACTAGGGAACTTCCGTGGAATGGATTCCTCGCATACCAGCTGCACTTCACCCTGAAAGCTGCTTCAATGCTGTACCTTTTCTAAAAACATAATTTTAATTTCTAAGTCACCTCCAGCAATTATTCCACAATGATGTTGGAAGAAACAAGAAGACACAGCTGATTAGTACCTGGCTCTGAGACTGGTGTCACCAGCAGAATTTTGGGTTTTTTGATCATGGGTCAGTCTACACAACACCAGGTGTGCTGGCGACACATGGGGTACAGCTGTCTCAAAAGGGGAAAACATTCTTTGCACAGGAGTTAGCAGGGCTCATTGAAAGAGCTTTAAACTTGATTTGAATGGGGGAAAGGGATAAAGCCAGGCTTGCTAGTCATAAGCTGTGGGGCAGCATGCCAATGTTTGAGGGCATGCTCCACGATGTTCTGAGTACACTGGAGCACATTTGAAATGTCTCTCTACTAATGCATGCAGCATAGGAATAAACAAGAGGAGCTTTGGCCTAGTCCCAGTGCTGTGACTTCAATGACATAAGTGAAACCTGGTGAGATGAGTCCTGTGACAGGTGTGGCGTGATGGATGATTATAGGCTTTTCAGGAAGGATAGGCAGGGCAGGCGAGGCGGGGGGTGGTGCTGTATTTAAGGGAGTGGTTGGATTGTATGGCACTTACAGTTGGTGATGACATGGTTGAGAGCCTCTGGGTAAGGATTATGGGTAAAGCAAATAAAGCAGATGTTGTTGTGGGAGTCTACTATCAACCACCCAGCCAGGACGATGATACCAGTGAATCATTCTTCAAGGAATTAAGGGATATCTCTAGGTCAGCTGCCCTTGTCCTTATGGGTGATTTTAACTTCCCAGACATCAGCTGGGAATATCATACAGCAGACACAAAGATGTCCAGGAAATTCCTGAAGCATGCTGAAGATAACTTCTTGGTGCAGGTACTAAGGGAGCCGATAGGAAAGGTGCCCTCCTAGATTTGTTGTTTGTAAACAGAAAGGGATTCGTGGGTGAAGTGGTGATTGGCTGTCTTGGTCACAGTGACCACGAAGTAGTTGAGGTTCAAATCATTGGCGACAGGAGAAAAACTGACAGCAAAACTTCGACCCTGGATATGGGGAGAGCAGACTTCAGGCTGCTGAAGGACCTAGTTAGTAAGGTCCCCTGGGAATCTGCTTTTGAAGGTATTGGGGTCCATGAATGCTGGTCACTTTTTAAGAGCCATCTCCTAAGAGCGCAGGGACAGAAAATTCCAAATTGTCAGAAGTCAAACAAGCAGGGCAGAAGGCCATCTTGGCTGAACAGGAATCTTCTAGAACTTAGGTGGAAAAGGAAAGTGTATGGACATTGGAAGCAAGGACAGGTGACATGGGAGGACTACAGAGAAGCTGTTCACCACTACAGGGAGAAAATTTGTGCAACCAAAGCTTGATTAGAGTTTGAGTTGGCCAGCACTGTGAAGGACAACAAAAAGGGCTTTTTAAAATATGTTAACAGGAAAAGGAGGACCAGAGATAACATCGGGCCATTACTTGATGAGGTCGGTCACCTCACAAATAGGGGTGTAGACAAAGCAGAGGCATTTAATTCCTTCTTCGCCTTGCTCTTCAACACCAATGATGGGCCCTGGGACCTCTGGAGCCCTGTGCTGGAAGACCGTGACTGGGGGCATGATAAAGTCCTACCTGACCTTGAACTTGTTCGAGACTTGCTGCTCCAGCTGGATGTGCATAAATCTATGGGGCCTGATGGGATTCATCCCACGGTACTGAAAGAGCTGGCCAATGTCATCACAGGACCTCTCTCCATTATTTTTCAACAGTCTTGGAAGTCTGGAGAGGTTCCAGTCGTCTGGAAGCTTGCAAATGTTGTCACAATTTTCAAGAAGGGTAAGAAGGAAGACCCTGGTAACTACAGGCCTGTCAGTCTCATGTCAGCACCTGGCAAAATTATGGAGAAGGTTATTCTGGGAGTTATTGAAAAACATTTGAGAGACAACACGGTCATTGGTTATAGCCAGCATGGGTTCACGAGGGGAAAGTCATGCTCAGCTAACTTAATTTCCTTTTATGACAAGGTCACCCATCTAGTTGACCAAGGGAAGCTAGTAGTTGTGGAGTTTTTTTAGACTTTAGCAAAGCTTTTGATACTGTCTCTCACAGTATCCTTCTGGATAAAATGTCCAGCACACAGCTAGACAAGTCCCTAATACATTGGGTGAACAATTGGCTGATGGGTCAGGCTCCAAGGACTATAGTACATGGGGCTACATCAGGCTGGCAGCCAGTCACCAGTAGGGTTCCCCAGGGCTAAATTTTAGGGCCAGTTCTCTTCAGTGTTTTATAAATGATCTGGACTCAGGAACTGAATTTGCTGATGATACTAAACTAGGAGGAGCTGTGGACTCCCTCGAGGGTAGAAAGGCCTTACAGAAAGATCTGGATAGATTAGAGAGCTGGGCAATCACCAACCACATGAAATTTAACAAGAGCAAGTGCTGGATTCTGCACCTGGGATGGGGTAATCCTGGTTATACCTACCAGTTGGGGGATGAGAAGCTAGAGAACAGCCCTGCGGAAAGAGATCTGGGGGTTTGGTTTGATGGAAAGTTGAATAAGAGTCAACAGTGTGCCCTGGCAGCCAAAAGAGCCAACTGTGTCCTGGGGCGCATCAAGCACAGCATAGTCAGCCGGTTGAGGGAGGTGATTGTCCCACTCTGCACTGCACTGGTGCAGCCCCACCTCGAGTACTGTGTGCAGTTTTGGGTGCCTCAGTATTAGAAGACCATGAAACTATTAGTCTGTCCAGAGGAGGGTTACCAAAATGGTGACATGCCTTCAGGGCAAGGCTTATGAGGAGTGGCTGAGGTCACTTGGTTTGTTCAGCTTGGAGAAGAGAAGGCTGAGGGGTGACCTCATCGCAGTCTACAACTTCTTTAAGGAGGGCAATGGAGGGGGAAGTGCTGATCTCCTCTTTCTGGTGACCAGTGATAGGACATGAGAAAAAAGAATGAAGCTGCATCAGGGGAAGTTCAGATTGGACATTAGGAAAAGGTTCTTCACTGAGAGGGTGGTAGGTCAATGGAACAGACTCCCCAGGGAAGTGGTCATGGCACAAAACCTGTCAGAGCTCAAGGGGCATATGGTTTTGTTTTAGGTAGCCCTGTGGGGAGCAGGGAGTTGGACTTGATGATCCTTATGGGTCCCTTCCAACTTCAGATATTCTATGATTCTATGATTCTACTTAAATCTGTTCTTGAATATGAAAGAATAACCCTACAATATTATTGGAATGGGGTTAGTTATGAGGCTTATTTCTGCCCTTATTTCATTGCCATATGGTCATGATATCACTGAAGTGATATTTGCTATGTATATCAAACTAAAATGGTTAAAGCAGTTTCCTGTGTGCCAGACTGTGGCACAGGCCTGCCCCTTGTGCATGCTTCAGCTAATCCTGGGCTCCTCAGTGAGAAGGAACCCCCATGCTCTGCAATGTGTGGCAAGGCTAGTACCAGCATGCTGGGAGCACCTGACCCACCACAGGCACACAGACATAGTCTTTCACTGTGGTTTTTATATGACACCACAGCTGCATTTTAACTTCTATATAGTACTATTAATCTCACTTTATATTGAAAACTATTTCATGAAACATTTGCAATGGATAGATTTGTTGACCACAAATAGCCATCCCTACTGCTCTAAGTTGGGCAGTAGGCCCAGAGCTATTCCTATATTTATTAATAATTTTAGTAATTTATGTCCTGTGTGTCATGATTACATCCTGGCATCTTAAAAGCATTAATGGTATTTGACTATGAAAACCATCATAAGCTATGACTTGGAAATATGATTTACAAAGTCAATTTTATAAAAAACATCCAGAGAGATTACAATAGCAGGATTAAGTTTATGATTTAACTTTTCTTTCTGACTATACTTCCACCACTCAAAACACAATCCCCAATATAACAGTTTCATTTAATTTAAGTGCAGTCAGAATTGTTTATTCTGGATGGATGAGTTGAAACTGTGGTGGAACAATCCAGTTTTCATGTGTCTAAACCTCAGTCTGAACATGAGACCAACGCTCAGGAAAGTCTGAGGTAACAGGAGTTTAAAAAAGAAGACAGGATGTGAAAGAGGGAAATAAGGAAATCACTTATTAAAAAAAAATCTCCAAATCTTCAAGAAAGAGTGAAGAAAAATGCTTTTACAGTGAAGCCTTCTATTTTTTATAAAAAAATGACAGTTGCAGAAGTCACATTAAATAAATGCATACATAAACAGTTCAATATTATTCATTACTGGCAATGTTTCAGTCAGAAAAAAACCTGTTATACATGAGCAGAATATTCACAATCTGCTATGATTGCTTTATCGTTCATTAATTCAAGCTTTTACAACTAAAATGTACAAAACTTAAACCCAATGATTTTGTTGTTTGTGGGAGATTTGTAAAACTAATTAAACTATATATAAACAGATTCTTTTTTTGCACACTGTGCATGCAGACTAATTTTATCTCCTAGACTGCCATCAGGAGACATAATTTGGTCATTAACTGCCATTCATATGATGCACCATGCTATGTTTTACATTGACAAGTTAAAGCCTTAACCAAATCTCTGTAGAAAAATGTTACTCAGAAAAATCTGAGAGTAAGACTTTGCATTTGTTTTAAGAAAACAGAACACATTTTTGATAGGTAGAACTTGGAAATTTCTTATCCTAGTACTTATTTAGAAAATGTGACAAAAATGCTTTGTTTTTATTAATATCAAGACATGCAAAGTGCCTAAAATGCAACAACAACTAATTCTACCATTATTTTTATTTGAGCACACTGAATTCCTCCTAAGACCCAGCAATGCCAGCACCAAATACAGTAACGTTTCTTATACTATCTGAATGGAAGAATACTACTTTTTTACTCTTTCATTGTTCCTCCACTATTTTCTTCTACTCTTTAATATACCAGTTCCAGCAGGGCTGTTTTACTCTACTTGCCAAATAAAAAATTAGGTTAAAGGAACTCTACTTCTTTCCCAAGGTAAAATACATTAAGTGCTGACCCAGAGACAATTTGATATAACAAGAATACTTTTGTGAACTTTTCCCCATTGTCATGGTTTTAGCTGGGATAGAGCTAATTTTCTTCACAGTAGCTGGTACAGTGCTGTGTTTTGGACTTAGTATGAAAATAATGTTGATAACACACTGATGTTTTAGTTGTTCCTAAGTAGTGCTTATACAAGTAGTGCTTATAATAACACCAGGGGAGACTCGAGGTTGACCCTCACGGTTTTGGAGTCGTTGATATACAGGGACCAAAGCCTGCTATACTCCAACTGAAAAAGAGAAATTGGCAGCATATGAAGGGGTTCGAGCTGCTTCAGAAGTGATTGGTACTGAAGCACAGCTGCTCCTGGCACCCCGATAGCCGGTGCTGGATTGTTTTTTCAAAAGGAGGGTCTCCTCTACACATCATGCAACTGATGATACATGGAGTAAATGGGTCGCACTGATATGCTGGGGAAAACAGTCTGGGTTCTTCCTGCCTCAGGCAAAGGCAAACCCATTTGTGGGATTGCGTTTGCTCAAGGATCTGGGTGCACTTGGTGGGTGATGTGGGAGAATGGAGAAATCCGATGTGTACCTCCAGGGGATTTGATTTTGGGCTAAAACAGCCAATGAACTGAATGGTATGCTGTTAATTACTATATAATGTTGTATGTCATCACTACTATGGTTGCTATATGCCATATCAATGGTATCATGGTGGGAATCTCCCAAATTAATAAAAAAAAAGAACTTTCATTGAACCAGGCAAAGTGCAGCGGTGATGGAACAAGGACTGACTTCAGCATGCAATATTCCAACACCACACACACCATCTCTCCTGCCCTGAAAGACTTGTACAATAGATGGAACCCAAAGTCATGGACTAAATGAATTAAATGGACATTTGTGGACATTTCACAGATATTTTACAGGGGTGGTCCATAGACTAAGGGAATGATAAATGATATCTGTATATTCTGTTAAAGGATGAGAAGGTGGGTAGGGGTTATGGAGGTTGTATTGGATAGTATGGGACTTGAGCATGACGTAAATGGTATGGAATAAGGGGTAGATACTGTCATGGTTTTAGCTGGGATAGAGTTCATTTTCTTCACTGTAGCTGGTATAGTGCTGGCAACTGGCCGGGAGGGGAGGGGGCACAGCTAAGAGAGCGGATTGAAACTGCCCAAAGGGACATTACATATCATATGACGTCATGCTCAGTATATTAACTGGGAGGAGCTCGCCAGGGGGCAGGCAGCGATAGCGGCTCGGGGACCAGCAGTGTCGGTCAGCGGGTGGTGAGTGGTTGTATTGTTTGTATTTTTTTTTCATTTTAATTATATTATCATTATTACTATTATTATTTTCATAATCATTATTATCATTACTGTTTTAATTATTAAACTGTTCCTATCTCAACCCACAAGTTTTCTTTTTTTTGCTTTTCCGATTCTCTCCCCCATCCCACAGGGGTGGGGGAGTGAGCAAGCAGCTGTGTGGCATGTAGTTGCTGACTGGGGCTAAAGCACGACATGGCATTACTTATGAATTAGATAACTTGAATTTAAAAATTCACTTTAAAAAGTCTTTGTAACTTCAGTAGCCCTATTTGAGTGGCTAAAGTTGCTCACATTGTACAATATATTGTAAGAGATTATAAAGGGGAACATGCAATACCACTTCTAAAGAACATCTTGTATGACCAGAACCACAGATAAATTATGTCTTGAACTCTGTCATTCATAATTATACACAGCTTATTTCATAAAGAAAGTTTTTTTGAGCATATTCAATATTGGCAAACTTTCAGCACCTTTTTGCCCGTTTCTGGTATAATGTCACAGAAGTTAATCTCTACAAAGCATCATACAAAGCATCTAACCCAGAACCGGTTTTAGCTGATCTGAATGAATCTTTAAAGGTTTCTTGTATTCTCTCCACTGTATTTCTGGTTGGATGACCTATACACTACAGTTTGATTTCACAAGTAAAAAATAGTCATATTTCTCCTTTTTTGCCAATGAGATTATTCACAAAGAAAGGTGCCAAACATCAAGAGTAAAAGTGGGCAGTATATAGCCTTTTGCTAGGTCTACACAGTAACATTATATTTGAAAAACAGTCTGTTAAAAGCCTTAGTACTTCAGTTCCTGAGATGTAACTGTAATTTATTTGTGTTTAGAGAAAAATCAGGTTATGGCTACATGGGTGTTGTGGTTTAGCCCCAGTCAGCATATAAACACCACACAGCTGCTCGCTCAATCCCCCAACCCATGTGGGATGGGGGAGAGAATTGGAAAAGCAAAAAAACCCAAAACTTGTGGGTTGAGATAAGAACAATTTAATGATTAAACTAAAATAGTAATAGTAATAATGGTAATTATAATAATAATGATTATGATAATAATGATAAAGATAATATAATAAAAAGGAAAATAAGGAGCGAGAGAAATTAAGCCTGAAAAAAAGGGAAAAAAAAAACAAACCACAAGCAATGCAACCACTCACCACCCGCTGACTGATGCTGCCAGTCCCTGAGCCATGATCACTGCCTGTCCCTGGCCAGCTTCCCCCAATTAATATACTGGGCATGACATCATATGATATGGAATATCCCTTTGGCCAGTTTGCATCCACTCTCTTAGCTGTGCCCCCTCCCCTCCCGGATTCTTGTGCACCTGGCAGAGCATAGGAAGCTAGAAGAGTCCTTGACTAGTACAAGCACTACCCAGCAACAACCAAAACATCTGTGTGTTATCAACATTATTTTCATACTAAAATCCAAAATGCAGCACTATACCAGCTACAGTGAAGAAAATTAACTCTATCCCAGCCAAAACCAGCACATTCTCCACCCCTTATTCCATATCATATACGTCATGCTCAGGTCCCATACTATCCAACACAACTTCAATAACTATCCCCCCCCTTCTCATCCTTTGATAAAACACACAGATATCATTTATCATTCCCTTATTCAATGGCTCACACCTGTAAAATGTCTGTAAAATATCCACAAATGACCACAAAAATGTCTACTGAGTTAATTTAGTCCATGATCTTGGGCTCCATCGATTGTAACAGTCTTTCAAGTCAGGGAAGACGGTGTGTGTGGTGTTGGATTGTTGCATGCTGAAGTCAGTCCTTATTCCATCACCGCTGCATTTTGCTTGGTTGAACTAAAGTTCATCCTTCATTAAATAGGGAGATTCCTACTATGATACCACTGGTATGTGTGGAGGACATCTTGTTTAATAAAAATGGCATGGGAAATATGCAGCTTCTGCCAGTTTGCTGAAATGACCAAGGATGATGGATCAAAGAAAGGGCACATACAAAGCAAGCTCTGCATGTTCCAGCAGTTTGCAGACAACAGGTGGCTGGCTAAATTCCGGAGATAAGGAGCTGAGAAACAAGAGTCAAGAGCCTGCCAGAAAGAACAGAAAATATAAGCATCAAGCTGTACTGGGAACATGAATTGGGTGGTGACTGGGGAGAAAAGGGGCCTCCCCTTTACTGAAATGCTACATATAATTAGAGAATTTCATACTAAAGTGATTCTGTGCTTACACCCTACGGAGTCCATGTCCATCATACACCACAGGTATGGTATATAGGAACCATAGGAGTAATGAAATACAATATTATATAGCAGTTAAAATCATACCATTCAGTTTCTTGGCAGTTTCCACCCAAAATCAAATCCCCTTGAGGCACACATCGGATTTCTCCATCCTCCTGCATCATCCACCAAAAGTAACTCCATAAATGGTTTTGCTGTTGGCCGAGGCAGGAATAATCTAGAATCCTTGCCCCAGCATATTTTTTACGTGCGCTACAAGGACTCTATCCCCTTCCACAGTATGTAAGAGTTATGATTGGGAAGGGCCAGCAGAATTGGCAGATCTCCTCGTGTTGACTAACCAGGTGGCTTTAGCGAAATGTATATCCTAGCGTTTAAATGTCCCACCTCCCATTGCTCTCAGCGTAGGTTTTAACAGCCTATCGTATCGCTTGATTTTCCAGAGGCTGGTGCATGATAGGGGATGTGATACACCCACTCAATGCCATGCTTTTTGGCCCAAGTGTCCATGAGGTTGTTTCAGAAGTGAGTCCCGTTGTCTGACTCATTTCTCTCTTGGGTGCCATATCGCCACAGCACTTGTTTTTCGAGACCCAGGATAGTGTTCTGGGCAGTGGCATGGGGGACAGGATATGTTTCCAACCATCTGAGCATTGCTTCTACCATTGTAAGCACATGGTGCTTGCCTTGATGGGTTTGTGGGAGTGTGATATAGTCAATTCGCCAGGCCTCCCCAGATTTATATTTCAGCCATCGTCCCCCATACCAGAGAGGCTTTAACTGCTTAGCTTGCTTGATTGCAACATTTCACATTCATGGATAGCCTGTGCAATGGAGTCCATGGTCAAGTCCACCCCTCGATCACGAGCCCATCTGTATGTTGCATCTCTCCCTTGATGGCCTGAGGTGTCATGGGCCCACCAAGATAGAAATAGTTCACCCTTATGCTGCCAGTCCAGATCCACCTCAGCCACTTCAATCTTGGCAGCTTGATCCACCTGCTGTTTGTTCCGATGTTCTTCAGTGGCCCGACTCCTGGGGACGTGAGCATCCACATGGCATACTTTCACAACCAGGTTCTCTACCTGGGCAGCAATATCTTGCCACAATGTGACAGCCCAGATGGGTTTGCCTCTGCGCTGCCAGTTGTTCTGCTTCCACTGCTGCAGCCAGCCCCACAGGGCGTTTGCCACCATCCAGGAGTCAGTATAAAGATAGAGCACTGGCCACTTTTCCTGTTCAGCAATGTCTAAGGCCAGCTGGATGGCCTTTACCTCTGCAAACTGGCTCGATTCAACTTCTTCGGCAGTTTCTGCTACTTGTCATGTAGGACTCCATACAGCAGCCTTCCATCTCCGGTGCTTTCCCACAAGGCGACAGGACCCATCAGTGAACAGAGCATATTGCTTCTCATCTTCTGGCAGTTTTTTATAGAGTGGGGCTTCTTCAGCACGTGTCACCTCCTCCTCTGGTGATAATCCAAAGTCTTTGCCTTCTGGCCAGTCCATAATCACTTCCAAGATTCCTGGGTGACTGGGGTTTCCTACTCGAGCCCGCTGGGTGATCAGTGCAACCCATTTACTCCACGTAGCATCAGTCACATGGTGTGCAGAGGGGACGTTTCCTTTGAACATCCAGCACTGGCAGTGTGGGTGCCAGGAGCAACTGTGCTTCAGTACCAACTGCTTCTGAAGCAGATCGAACCCCTTCATATGCTGCCAATATCTCTTTTTCAGTTGGAGTATAGCAGGCTTCGGACCCTCTGTATCCACGACTCCAAAACCCTAGGGGTCGACCTCGGGTCTCCCCATGTGCTTTCTGCCAGAGGCTCCAGGTAGGGCCATTCTCCCCAGATGCAGTGTAGAGCACATTTTTTACATCTTGTCCTGCCCGGACTGGCTCAAGGGCTACTGCATGAATTATCTCCTGTTTAATCTGTTCGAAGGCTTGTCGTTGCTCAGGGCCCCATTTGAAAGCATTCTTTTTCCGGGTCACTTGATAGAGAGGGCTTACGATCAGACTGTAATTTGGAATATGCATTCTCCAAAAACCCACCAAAAAAAACTTGTTTCCTTTTTGCTGGTTGGTGGAGACATGGCTGCTATTTTGTTGATCACATCCATGGGGATCTGATGACGTCCATCTTGCCATTTGATTCCTAAGAACTGGATCTCTTGTGCGGGTCCCCTCACCTTACTTTGTTTTATGGCAAAACCAGCTTTCAGAAGGATTTGGACTATTTTCTCTCCTTTCTCAAAAACTTCTGCTTTTTTGCCCCCAGGATGATAACATCAGTGTATTGTAGGTGTTCCAGAGCTCAACCTTGTTCCAATGCATTATGTATCAGTCCATAGCAAATGGTAGGACTGTGTTTCCACCCCTGGGGCAGTCAATTCCAGCTATACTGGATGCCCCTCCATGTGAAAGCAAACTGTGGCCTGCACTCTGCTGCCAGAGGGATTGAGAAGAATGCATTAGCGATATCAGTTGTGGCCTACCACTTGGCTGCCTTAAGTCTAGCTGGTTTTGAAGTTCTAGCATGTCTGGCACAGCAGCACTCAGTGGCGGAGTGACTTCATTCAGGCCACGATAGTCTACTGTTAGCCTCCACTCTCCATTAGACTTCCGCACTGGCCATATGGGACTGTTAAAGGGTGAGTGGGTCTTACTGATGACTCCTTGGCTCTCCAGTCGACGAATGAGCTCATGGATGGGAATCAGGGAGTCTCGGTTGGTGTGATATTGCCACAGGTGCACTGTTGTGGTAGCGAATGGCACCTGTTGTTCTTTGACCTTCAGCAACCCCACAACAGAAGGGTCCTTCGAGAGGCCAGGCAAGGTAGACAGCTGTTTAATTGCCTCCGTCTCCAAGGCAGCTACACCAAAAGCCCACCTGTACCCTTTTGGGTCCTTGAAATACCCTCTCCTGAGGTAGTCTATGCCAAGGATGCACGGAGCCTCTGGGCCAATCACAATGGGGTGCTTCTGCCACTCATTGCCAGTTAGGCTCACTTCGGCCTCCAATAGAGTTAGCTCTTGGGATCCCCCTGTCACTCCAGCAATGCTGATGGGTTCTGCCCCTATATAGTTTGATGGCATTAAGGTGCACAGTGCTCCGGTTGTTCACTAAAGCTCTATATTCCTGTGGGTCGGATGTGCCAGGCCATTGGATCCACACAGTCCAGTAAGCCCGGTTATCCCTTTCCTCCACCTGGCTGGAGGCAGGGCCCCTCTATTCCTGATCATAGAATTTGCCACTCACTTCTGGTAAATATGAATCACAAGTCTCTCTATTAAGCTCAGAAATAAAATCAGCGCTTCTACTCCTCTGTCTGGGGAATTGCTCACTGGAAACTGGAGCAGCAACTTTCCTGGAGAAAGCCCCCTGAGTGATTGTTTTTCCTTGTAACTCATGTACCCATGCCTCTAGGGTTGATGTAGGTTTTCTATCCCACTTCTTCACGTCCTATCTGTGGTCATGCAGGTAAGAAGATAGGGTGGGCCATGGTGTGTATTCTCTCTCTTGAGGAAAAGGATGCTTTTTCCTAATGGCTGAGATACTGGTCCATACAGGTGGGGAGTAGGACATATCTTCTTTGATTTGCTGGACCGCTTGGGACATTTTCTCCACAGTGAGATGAGGGAGGAAGAGATATGTCCTTCGTAATCCGGGAGTTTATCAATCACGTCCCCTACCGTTGGTGCCTCGTCATCTTTCCAGGACATTACTGCCTATGAGTTCACATGTGATGATGATGCGCTCCATACAGACTTCTGCCACATGGTCCTTTGTACTCAGCTTCATCTGGATCTTTGGAGGACTGTTGATTGTCCTCCTCTGAGAGGTTTTTTTACGGGGGAAATACAGTATGGCATCTTTGCTACCTTCATCTATGATGTCTCCTCCTTCTTTACAATGACTTTTCAGCATCTTAAACATCCTTGGGCAGTTAGGATACTTATACACCAGTCTTTGATATGTGCAGCAAAAATAAGAGCATGGTGCATATTGGAACAACTAATATTGAGAACAGATGAGTCAATGCTGTGACCAGCAGCTGTTATTATCTCAAACCCTTTGTGCCACACGTTGGGCCCCAAAAAGGACACTCATGGTTTAGCCTCAGTCAGCATCTAACTACCGCACGGCCGCTTGCTCACTCCCCCCAACCCAGAGGGATGGAGAAGAGAAACACAAGAGGAAAAGCACGAAAACTCGTGGATTAAGATAAGAACAGTTTAATAATTATAATGAAATACTAATATTAATAATGATAATGATAATGATAATAATCATGATTATCATAATAAAATGAAAAGGAAAATTCCTGGAGAGAGAGAAATAATACTCAGGGAAAAAAGGAAAAAACAAGTAATGGAACCAATCACCACCTGCTGAGTGACATTGCCAGTGCCAGAGCCGTGATCGCTGCTTCTTCCGGCCAGCTTCCCCCAGTTAATATACTGGGCATGATGTCATATGATATGGAATATCCCTTCGGTCAGTTTGGATCAGCTGTCTTGGCTGTGAACCCTCCCTTCCCAGCTTCTTGTGCACCCGGCAGAGCATGGGAACCTGGAAAAGTCCTTGACTAGTAGAAGCACTACCCAGCAACAACCAAAACATCGGTGTGTTATCAACCTTATTTTCATACTAAGTCCAAAGCACAGCACTATACCAGCTACAGTGAAGAAAATTAACTATCCCAGCTAAAACCATGACAAATTGCACATTAATCAGGCTTTTGAAAGTGCTGCTGAAGGCCACATGCTTCTGAGAGTAATTTTATATGGAAATAGGAAATTTTATATGAACATTCTAATTTGCATATTTTCTCATCACTTATGTTATTAATACCTAGCACTTACAAGCATTCATATATTCCTGCCATATCAGTACTTTGCATCAGCAGTGAAAAACTCTTGTTTCTGAGCATAAGCATTTATAGTAGACTGTTATTACATTTGTTTTGCAAAAACAGAGAAGTTTTACTTATAGTTGTGAATGCTATAGATTAACAAATACTGTGACAATTAGTAGTTTCTGAAGATTAAGCAGAATAAATACAGGATCAGTTCAGAAATGCATCTAAAAGTTAAAGTAAGGAAAAACTGGAATATATGTCTACCTTCTGCACAGTTCTCATTACTAGAGCATTTGAGCACATCACGAACTTTAATTTGCTAATGTGTCATAATGACAGCTCCCTGAAAAGTGTAGGATTTTTGTGCTGGAAAACCCCCAGGAGCCCCCTTTTCCTCCTGTTGCTGGGGACCATTTTCTTCACTCCCTGGAGTCCATCTCATCTGCTTTCCTCTGGCTATATGACTTCTCACTGATCAGATTCAGTAGATCAAAAGAAAAGGAGAGCAGATCTGCTTGGGATATTACAGAGACTATTTGCATATATTTTTATGCTAATGATAGGCAGATAAAACTGGGTATAGGGAAGAGTATATAACCTTTTCTTCTGGTTCTCTGCACCCTGAGCAGAAGTGAGTTTGTATAACTGAAACAGATTGGATCCTCCTGTGCAGTCGTGTACTTTCCCAATATACCTAGTTATATCCTCTGCTCCAATCACAAAGCATACCAGACAAGGCAGGACATTTTTCATTCAATGGCACTTTAGTGTAAAATGGAGAAAGTGGCCTGAGAAATAGGACCAGAAATGGAGCTTATTTAGGACAGCAAGAAATTAAGTGTTTCCATGTAAGCTCAGAAGAGCTGGTTTCCCTTATGGGACTAAATAAATAGATTTGAGCAGAAAATGAAAAATGTTATACAGAACAAATAATAGGAATGTTGTCACACTTAGTTTCTGATATTAATTAAAAAAAAATTGTAGAGCCAATAAAGCTTCAGAAAATATCACAAAATTATGTCTCCACAGAAAGCAGAGTCTCTTTTAAAGTGTAGAAAGGAAAAAGTTAGAAAATACTAATAAATTCCCATGACAGGATTCAGTTTAGGCTTGCAACTGTATTTCCTCCTTTACTATGAAAAAATGTACTGATGCTGTGCATAATGTACAGTCTCACACAAAGATTTCATAGGCAGTGCTGGGCCATGTCAGCCAAAACAGCTCAGGGCTGACTGCATTAATCTTGCACACATCAAAGAAGCAGAATAAAAATGTAGGAAAACATGAGAGCCATGTTCAGAAACTAAGAGCTAAACAAGGGTTATAACACAGAACAAAGGGGAGGGAATATGTCACAGAAGAGCAAGAATTAAGGAGAAAACAGAATTTACATGTACAAGTGAAGAACTGGAGACATTAAAGAAAAAAGAAATTCAGAGAGATACCTAAGCTTTCTTCTAGGGAGAATACAGTTTTAAAATTGCCTTTGTGATACATTTAACCACATATGTTATAGGAAAATCCAGCAAAAATTTGGAAGATTCTCTTGTGGATTTATTTGTGGATACCAATATTTGCCCTGTACTGAGAGTGGCTCTAATAATAGATGCCATGGAATAGAAACTTCAGTGGATGACTGACAAAAACAGGTGGTCCTGTATCTTTCTCTTTAAATATTATTTTTTTCTTTAAACTTCTGTTTTCTTCTCTTTCTAACAAATATTAAATACAATTTTGCTGCTCTGATCTATATATTGGTTTAAAATATAATGTGCAATGCTGGTATTCATGTTATACGCATCCTCTAAGGCCATTATTTATCCCTAAGTGATTTGATAAATACTTGCTTTGTACAATTTTAGCACAGTCCCCTTTTGATTCTTGCAGCTATACAGAGTCCAGCAAGCACAAAAGTGGCATAAAGCCCTGAACTATGTATTCAGTACTTCTCATTTGACATAATACTGAATCTAACTTCATATTTCCTTCTGGACAAGTTGTCCAACTGTGGGATGAGCAGGTACACAGTGCGCTGGGTGAAGGACTGGCTGAAGGGCAAAGCTCAAAGGGTTGTAATTGAAAGGGGCTACATGTGGCTGGTGACTGCTCACCACCAATGTTCCTCGAGGTTCAATTCTAGGGCCAGTTCTGTTCAATATATTTATCAACAATCTGGATGCAGGAGTTGAATGTACCATTAGCAAGTTTACTGATGATACTAAACTGGGAGGTGTTGCCAACTCTCTTGAGGGACAAGATGTCTGCACTGGGGATGGAGTAACGATGGGCACAAGTATAAATTGGGAGAGGAGTGACTGAAGAGCAGCCCTGCAGAAAAGAATCTGCTTAGATAGTTGAGAAGCAGGTCAAGCTAACACTTAATGGGTCTTAGCTGATTACTGTAGCAATTTAATAAAACTGCTACAAGAATCACAGAATAAAAGAATTGCAGAATGGTAGGGGTTGGAAGGGACCTCTGGAGATCATCTTGTCCAACCCCCCTGCTTGAGCAGGCATACCTAGAGCAGGGGGCACAGGACCATGCCCAGGTGGGTTTTGAATGTCTCCAGGGAAGGAGACTCCACAGCCGCCCTGGGCAGCCTGTTCCACTGCTCTGTCACCCTCACAGGAAAGAAGTTTTTCCTCCTGTTTAGCTGGAACTTCCTGTGTTCCAGTTTGTGCCCATTGCCCCTTATTCTGTCACTGGGCACCACTGAAGAGTCCAGTCACATCCTCTTGACACCCACCCTTTAGATATTTATAAGTATTGACGAGATCCCCCCTCAGTCTTCTCTTCTTCAGGCAAAACAAACCCAAGTCTCTCAGCCTTTCCTCATAAGGGAGATGCTCCAGCCCCCTGATCATCTTCGCAGCTCTCCGCTGGACTTGCTCAAGCAGTTCTACGTCCTTCTTAAACTGGGGGAACCAAAGCTGGATAGAGGACTCCAGATGTGGTTTCACCAGGGCAGAGTAGAGCGGGAGGATAACCTCTCTTGATCTGCTGGCCACACTCCTTTTTATGCAGAATATTGTTGGCTTTCTTGGCCGCAAGGGCACATCCTGGCGCACGGTCAACTTGCTGTCCACCAGCACTCCCAGGTCCTTCTCAACAGAGCCGCTTTCCAGTAGGTCAGCCCACAACACGTACCGGTCCATGGGGTTGTTCCTCCCCAGGTGCAGGACCTTGCACTTGCTCTTGTTGAATTTCATGAGGGTCCCCTCGGCCCTGCTCTCCAGCCTGTCCAGGTCACGCTGGATGGCAGCACAGCCTTCTGGCGTATCAGCCACTCCTCGCAGCTTGGTATCGTCAGCAAACTTGCTGAGGTTACACTCTATCCCATCATCCAGGACATTGACGAATATGTTGAACAGGATTGGACCCAGATTTGATTCAGAGGCAGCAAGAGCAGACTTTATATACCTGCTAGTCCCCTGGATACAATTTTCTTTATGGTAAATGCCTCCAATATAGGAAATGCAAGACAAACACCTGACTGAAACTTAATGGTGGGTATCTTGTCTTTGATGTTTAGGGGGGAAAAAAACCCCAAGAAATTAAAAAAAAATTATCACTGGCTTGACTTAGGAAGCAAATTCAGATCAGGGGATTCAGCTGTTAAACCCCATGCAAAAGGAGACACTTTTCTGAAGTCTGGACAACTAGCAGAACCGAAGAGCGATGTGGTGGCCTCAGAGCAGAAAGAAGGTCTGCAGCACTTGCACAGTTTCTCTGCAACTGCCTAAAAACTCCCATAAAACCAGTCTCCTCCAGGCCCTAAAAACTCCAGAAGTAATCACAACCTCCTCCTTACCCACTAGGTATTTTTTCCTAGTGGCTCTTCCGACTCATGGAATAAATTCAGAAATCCAGGGCTTAACCATTCTCAGCCATAGTTCAAGCTCCCGGGACCACAGGGTACCCTCATACCCTGTGTTGAATGCTGCGAAGTTACTGTCATGGTTTTACCTGGGATAGAGTTGATTTTGTTCACTGCAGATGGCATAGTGCTGTGCTTTGAACTTAGTATGAAAATAATGTTTATTACACACTGACCTTTTAGTTGTTGCTAGGTAGTGCTTGTAATAGTCAAGGATTTTTCTAGCTTCCCATGCTCTGCTGGGTGCACAAGAAGCCGGGAGGGGAGAGGGCACAGCTAAGAGAGCGGATTCAACCTGGCCAAAGGGATATTCCATATCATGTAACGTCATGCCCAGTATGTTAACTGGGAGGAGCTGGCCAGGGGAGAGAGGCAGCAATCGCGGCTCAGGGACCGGCAGCGTCAGTCAGTGGGTGGTGAGCACTTGTATCACTTGTGGATTTTTTCCCCTTTTTCCTCTTTTCCTTTTTATTACAGTATCGTTATTATTATTACTATTATTATTATGATAATCATCATTATTATAATTATTATTTTATTTATTAAACTGTTCTTATCTCAACCCACAAGTGTTTTTTTGCTTTTGCTCTTCCAATTCTCTCCCCCATCCCAGAGGGGTAGGGGGAGTGAGTGAGTGAGCGGCTGCGTGGTGTTTAGTTGCTGACTGGGGCTGAACCACAACAGTTATATAGGTTATCTATATTATTTGAGTCATTATACTTTGATTCAATTGGGTTTGAGCATGTGCTTGCCACAAGCTATGCTTTACATTGAAGAAACAATTAACTCATAAATAATGATGAAAACAGAAGAAACAGCCATTAATTTTTATTATCGAAGGTATTGTATGGCAGATAGTGTACTGCCCTGAAAAATTCAGAAGTCTATTTGATAGGCTATGAAGGTGCATAGGCTTCTGTAATACAAAGCAGGGAAAATATTAAGATCTTAAGAGGATGAAATTCTCTGAAATTGTCTCTCTCTACGTGATTAAAAAATGAACTTGGATTTCTACTGCAAAGTTCCAACTTTGCCACTTCAGATCCTAAATATAGGTGTGATGAATGTGGGCTTTGGTGCAATTTCTTTTCCTTTTTTTTTCTTTTGATGATTTTTTTTTCCACAGAATTGGATAGTATTACTACAGCGTATAGTAATTGTCATGGTTTCAGCTGGGATAGAGTTAATTTTCTTCACTCTAGCTGGTATAGTGCTGTGCTTTGAAATTAGCATGGAAAAAAACCTGTTGAGGTAACACACAGATGTTTAGGCTGTTGCTGGGTAGCGCTTATACTAGTCAAGGACATGTCTAGCCTCCCATGCTCTGCTGGGTGCACAAGAAGCCGGGAGGGGAGGGGGCACAGCTAAGAGAGCGGATTCAAACTGACCAAAGGGATATTCCATATCATGTAACGTCATGCCCAGTATGCTACCTGGGAGGGGCTGGCCGGGGGAGGGAGGGAGCAATCGCGGCTCGGGGACGGGCAGCGTCGGTCGGCAGGTGGTGAGCGGTTGTATCGTTCGTGTTTCTGCGTTTTTTCCTGTTTTCCCTTTCCTTCCTTTTCCTTTTTATTATATTAACATTACTGTCATTATTATCATAATCATTTATCATCATCATTCTATTGTAGTTATTAAACTGTGCTTATCTCAACCCACAAGTTCTTTTGCTCATCCGATTCTCTTCCCCATCCCACAGGGGTGGGTGGGGGGGTGAGCGAGCGGCTGCGTGGTGTTCAGTTGCCAGCTGAGGCTGAACCACGACAAGTAATATAATGTAATTATGCTATTTTAAAGGTACCTGCAAGGTATCATTTACAAACCTACTTGTGAGATAACTTGGTTATAAAACCCTCTTAAAAGTCTGCAGTTGTATAAAAGGGTGTTACAATGCAAACAAGGCTAACTCAGCAGCAATAACAAAGCAGAAGTTTAAGCAGCATCTGCATTTAAATTAAGGTGCCATAATCTCATTAGAATAATATTTAATTAAAACTAGGTTATATATATTTCTCTCTACTGCACTGATCCCATCTGAAATGTCATTGGTACTGATCCTCTAGTGTAATTTCACTAAAAGTAGAGCTATACCCAACAACATTAAGTGATGTTAAGGTCTATTATATCAAGTGCTGAGTAGAGTGGGATAATGACTTCTTTCTCTCTGCTGGCGATGCCCTTTTTGATGCAACCCAGCATCCTGTAGGCCGCCTTGGATGCAGCAGCACACTGTTCGCTCATGTTGAGCTTCCTGTCCACCAGGACCCCCAGGTCCCTTTTGACAGAGCTGCTCTCCAGCCAGGTGGATCCCAGTCTGTACTGCACTCCTGGATTATGTTTTCCCAGGTGCATGATCTTACACTTGTCCTTGTTGAACTTCATAAGTTTCTTGCTGGCCCACTCCTCCAGACTATCCAGATCTTCCTGCAGAGCATCTCTCCCTTCTGGAGTGTCTACTTCCCCACTCAACTTGGTGTGATCAGCAAACTCTTAGGATCATCAAGTCTAACCGCTAACCTATCACGGCCAAGCCCACCACTAAACCATATCCTCAAGCACCACGTCTACCCTTCTTTTAAATACCTCCAGGGATGGAGATTCCACCACCTCCCTGGGCAGCCTGTTCCAATGCCTGACAACCCTTTCGGTGAAGAAGTTTTTCCTAATATCCAACCTAAACTTCCCCTGGCGCAGCTTGAGGCCGTTTCCTCTCGTCCTATTGCTTGTTACTAGGGAGAAGAGACCGACCCCCGCCTTGCTACAACCTCCTTTCAGGTAGTTGTAGAGAGCGATATGGTCTCCCCTCAGCCTTCTCTTCTCCAGACTAAACAACCCCAGCTCCCTCAGCCACTCCTCGTAAGACTTGTTTTCTAGCCCCTTCACCAACTTCGTTGCCCTTCTCTGGACACGCCCCAGCACCTCTATGTCCTTCTTGCAGTGAGGGGACCAAAACTGAACACAGTACTCGAGGTGCGGCCTCACCAGTGCCGAATACAGGGGCACTATCACCTCCCTACTCCTGCTGGCCGCACTATTCCTGATACATGCCAGGATGCTGTTGGCCTTCTTGGCCGCCTGAGCACACTGCCGGCTCACGTTCAGGCAGCTGTCAACCAACACCCCCAGGTCCTTTTCCTCCAGGCAGCTCTCCAGCCACTCCTCCCCAAGCCTGTAGCGTTGCATGGGGTTGTTGTGACCCAGGTGCAGGACCCAGCACTTAGGCTTTTTGAATCTCATGCCATTGGCTCTGGCCCAACGATCCAGCCTGTTCAGGTCCCTCTGTAGGGCCTTCCTGCCCTCCAGCAGATCGACACTCCCACCCAACTTGGTGTCATCTGCAAATTTACTGAAGGTGCACTCAATCTCCTCATCCAGATCATCAATGAAGATATTGAACAGGACTGGCCCCAACAATGGTCCCTGGGCAACACCACTAATGACTGGCTGCGAACTGGATTTGACTCCATTCACCACCACTGTATGGGCTCGGCCATCCAGCCAGTTTTTAACCCAGCACAGAGTGCACTTGCCCAAGCCGTGAGCAGCCAGCTTCTCCAGGAGAATGCTGTGGGAGACAGTGTCAAAGGCCTTACTAAAGTCCAGGTAGACAACATCCACAGCCTTCCCCTCATCCACTAAGTGGGTCACCTTATCATAGAAGGAGACCAGGTTAGTGAGGCATGACCTCCCTTTCATAAACCCGTGCTGGCTGAGCCCGATCCCCTGGTTGTCTCGCATGTGCTGTGTAATGGTATTCAAGATGATCTGCTCCATGACCTTTCCTGGCACCGAGGTCAGGCTGACAGGCCTGTAGTTCCCCGGATCCTCCTTCCGACCCTTCTTGTAGAGGGGCGTCACCTTTGCTAGTTTCCAGTCATCTGGGACCTCCCCGGTTGACCAGGACTGCTGGTAAATGATGGAGAGTGGCTTGGCGAGCTCCTCTGCCAGCTCCCTCAGTATCCTCAGGTGAATCCCATCCGGCCCCATGGACTTGTGAACATCCAGGTGAAGAAGCAGGTCGGTGACTGCCATCTCTTCAACAACTGGGACTTCATTCTGCATACTATCTCCATTTCCCAGCACAGGGGCCTGACAACCCCGAGGATGACCAGTCTGACTATAGACTGAGGCAAAGAAAGCATTAAGTACCTCAGCCTTCTCCTCATCTTTCCTGGCAAGATTACCTTCTGCATCCAACAAAGGAGGGAGATTCTCCCTGGCCCTCCTTTTGTCACTGATGTATTTATTACATCATCATTATTATAATATAATAATATATTAATAAATTATGTATAATAAATATTTATAAATGTATTATAAAATATAAAATTATATATTATATATTATAAATATATAGACATTTTTATAATTGATATATTAATAAATTAGTATATAATTTATTTATAAAACAATTTTTTGTTATCTTTAACAGTGAAGTTCCAGCTGGGCCTTTGCCTTCCTAATCTTTTCCCTGCATAACCTCACAACATCCTTGTAGTCCTCCCGACTCACCTGCCCCTTCTTCCAAAGGTCGTAAGCTCTCCTTTTTCCCTTGAGTTCCAGCCAAAGCTCCCTATTCAGCTAAGCCGGTCTTCTCCCCTGCCTGCTCGACTTATGGCACATGGGGATGGCCTGCTCCTGCGCCTTTGAGACTTCCATCTATGCAAATGAAAAGTTTGCTGCCCTTGACAGAAGGTATTTTGTTCCACAAATCAATGGGGTACTCTTACAGAATTTCCAGTGTGAGTAACAGAAGCCAGAGAAATTGTGTGAGAGTCAGAAGATATGAAGAAGTCAATAGAGGCGTCAGTGAGGTAAGTGATAGCATGTGCACGCATAGTGAAAATTCATGATGGCTGTTCTTAGCACATTTATCAAATTAGGCCTGTAGGTGTGCAAAGGTGGAAATGTTTGTATGTCTTAACAGCCTAGTGAAGGTGGGTAGGGGCATCCTTCATCTGTTGGGGCTAAGAGCTTTTTAAACTGAAGGGGACCATAGAAAATCCAGGTATGGAATTAAGCTAAAGCAAAGTTAATAACTTAGTCACTTTATCAGATTTTTCCACTGAAATTTGATGATATAAAAAAAAAAGTGGTGGTGAAATCTTAAAGATCAAGGTTGATGTCAAGATTACAGGGAGTAGGCATATGAGGCAGAGTTGATAGAATTACAAATGAGGCTGCTTCTCTTGCATTTATGTTGGAAATGTTTAGCTGAATGGTTTGGAAGTCACAGGCTCTGCCTAAAATAGAACAAGGGGAATGTTGTGAAATTTTTAAAAATGTCAAATGAGATGCAGTGTTGAGTATCATTGGCATTAGTTAGAAGCTAAGGTTAACAGCATAGTGTAGATGAGATGAGTAAGGAGGAACACAAGAGAGTAGAGTGCCAAGGAATTCCTGTATAATAATTCTTTTTCCTTTTCTCTATATATATTCTTTAAAACAAAGTTCTCTAGCTTTACCTGGCAATAATGACTATAGTCTAGATTTATTCCTGTTCTGAGACCTTATCAGGCACAGACAACATGGGTTCGCAAAGGGAAAGTCCTGGTTTACTAATATAATATCCTTCTATAATAAGGTCACCTGCCTAGTGGTAAGGTGGTAGATGTAGTTTTTCCTGGATTTTAATAAGGCTTTTGATAATATCCCTCACAGCAACCTTCTGGGCAAGTTGTCCAACTGTGAGATGAGCAAGTACACAGTGCGCTGGGTGAAGAACTGGCTGAATGGCAGGGCTCAAAGGGTTGTAGTGAAAGGGGCTACATCTGGCTGGCAACCAGTCACCAGCAGTGTTCCTCAGGGCTCAATTCTAGGGCCAGTTCTGTTCAATATATTTATCAACAATCTGGATGCAGGAGTTGAATGTACCATTAGCAAGTTTACTGATGATACTAAACTGGGAGGTGCTGTTGACTCTCAAGGGACAAGAGGCCTTGCTGAGGGATCTAGTTAGATTGGAGCATTGGGCAATCATCAGCGGCATGAAATTTAACAAGAGCAAATGCTGGAATCTACACCTGGGATGAAGAGGAGTGGCTGGAGAGCAGCCCTGCAGAATGGGAGGGACCTGGGGGCGCCAGTTGACAGTAGGCTCAATAGGAGTCAGCAGTGTGTCCTGGCAGCCAAGAGGACAAACTGCATCCTGGGGTGCATCAAACACAGTATAACCAGCCAGTCAAAAGAAGTGATTATCCCACTGTATTCAGTGTTGGTGTGGCCTCACCATGAATATTGTGTGCAGTTCTGGGCCCTGCAATTTGAGAAGGATATTAAGGTACTTGAATGCATCCAGAGGAGGGCAACAAAGCTGGTGACAGGGCTCAAAGGCATGTCCTATGAGGAGTGGCTAAAGACTTTTGGCTTGTCTAGTTTGGAGAAAAGGAGGCTGAGGGGTGACCTCATTGCTCTCTACAGCTTCCTGAGGAGGGGAAGTGGAGACGGAGGTGCTGAGCTCTTCTCCCTGGTGTCCAGCGACAGGATGCGTGGGAATGTTTCAAAGCTGCATCGGGGAGGTTCAGACTGGACATTAGGAAGCATTTCTTTACTAAGAGGGTAGTCAAACACTGGAACAGGCTTCCTAGAGAGGTGGTCGATGCCCCGTGCCTGTCAGTGTTTAAGAGGCATTTGGACAATGCCCTTAATAACGTGCTTTAAGTTTTGATCAGCCCTGAAGTGGTCCGGCAGTTGGACTAGATAATCGTTGTAGGTCCATTTCAACTGAAATCTAATCTATTCTATTTTTCTGTCATCTGTATGGAATGTGTCTTACACATGCTGCACAAATCATTAAAGAAAAGTTAAACAATAATTATTTCCTTTTTTAGAATCTTATTATTTTCTCTTTATTCACAGAGGTGGAACATATGAGACATCTACATCTCTCCCATAAATACTAATTTTCCAGAAGAAAACAAAATATTTTTTCCCTTTAGACAATCTGCATTGATATATTGTGTAGCTGTACGCTTCTACGGGAGAACTTATCTTGGGCCGCATATCTCCGGGACACAGGGCTCTACCCACCCTGGGGACAGTGATGCACAGACATCAATATGATGGATGCAAAATGTCCGTTTATTTAGCTGCGTCACACACTTATATAGCTCTTGCGCTTCCTGTTCCTGCCACTCCTATGGGGAGGAGTCTATCTTTCCGTCACAGCCCGTGATCTTCCGGTCGCCGATCCCTGTCTATTCCCCTACATCTCCCCCTCCCCATGCTACTAAAATTCTACAAAGCTACTTGCGTAAGTGAATACATATTGCAGTCAGGTCTATATTCATGTAACTCTCGCAGGCGCTCTTTGATTTGTCTTATAACACAGCATAACAATGGTAGCCCACAAGTAACCATGGTTACTACACACAACAAGATTCCCCCAGTTATTACTATCCAGTTCCAGTTTATATCTCTCTTTTGCTGCCCTTTCCCAGTGTCGCTCTTGCTGCAATATTGCTTGCGATCTTGTCAAGGAGCTCATTTCTTTTCCCAATGACACGGCTAGCATGAGGATCCATGTCAGCAGACCCTGCAAAGAGACAACTCAGAAAGGGATTATTCATTGTACATCCTTGCACAGTTCTGCTTTCACACACTTTGCAGGCACCCATTCTATGCGCCCTTCATTCTCAACCGCGGCGTAGTCCCTCCCCAGGCATCTCAGTTTCCATCCTCTCTCCCATTGCTCACTGCCTGGGAACCTTACTCGTACCTGCGGATAGCGCTCGCCTGCTTGAGCTTTGCCAAAGTGCTTCTCCACTGCTGTAACTTGCTCCTGCCCGCGTATAAAATGATTAAGCGAATATAATGCACGCATTAAAATAGTTTGCTGAGCTGCTATGGGTATAGCTCCCTTATACCCCTCCCCCTCCCCAAGCTGTATTATTTTTGCTTTCAAGGTGTGATGAGCGCGTTCTACTATAGCCTGCCCTGTGCTATTGTAAGCAATGCCGTGTTTTAATACAATATTCCAAGCTTTACACCATTCTTGGGTACTTCGAGCCCGAAAGCATGGTCCATTATCTGTTTTTATCTCGGTGGGCTTTCCAAGCCACGCCATTACCGTGGTCCAATGCGCAGTCAAGTGCGTTGCGGTCTGCTTCCGATGTTGAGTAGCCATGATGACTCCACTATATGTATCAACTGTAATTGCCAGGTGCCTTCCGGGGGCCAACTGTGGACATTCAGTAAAGTCAGTCTGCCAGATAGAATTTGCTTCCAGTCCATTATCACTTTCAGGATTCCTGGGAGGTCGGGGTTTCCCATTCAAGCCCCTTGAGTTATCAGTGTGACCCACTTACTCCATGTAGAATAAGTTACATGATGTATAGAGGGGACCCTCCCTTTGAACATCCAGCCAAGCACAGGCAATTGAGGTGCCAAAAGTAGATGTGATTCAGTACTAACTTCTTCTGAAGCGGCACAAATTCCTTCATATACTGGTAATATTTCTTTTTCAGTTGGAGTGTAATGAGCTTCAGATCCCCTGTATCCCTGGCTCCAAACCCCTAGGGGTTGACCTCAAGTCTCTCCAGGTGCTTTCTGCCAGAGTCTCCAGGTGGGGCCGTGGTCCCTGGCTGAGGTGTAAAGCTCATTTTTCACATCTTGTCCTGTCCGGACTGGCCCAAATGCTACTGCAGAAACTATCTCCCACTGAATTTGTTCAAAAGCTTGCTGCTGCTCAGGGCCCCATTCAAACTCATTCTTATTCTGGGTCACCTGATAGAGAGGTCTTACGATCAGACTGTAGCCTGGAATATGCATTCTCCAAAAATGCACACTACCTAGGAAAGCTTGTGTTTCTTTTTTGTTAGCTGGTGGAGACATGGCTGGTTTTTTATTGATCACATCTGTTAGGATATGACTTGCCATTTTATTCCTAAAACCTGGATCTCCTGTGCATATCCTTTGACCTTACTTTGTTTTACAGCAAAACCAGCTTTCAAAATAACCTGAATTATTCTTCTCCCCTTCTCAAACACCTCCTCCACTGTGTTGACCCACACAATCATGTCATCAATATATTGCAGGTGTTCAGGAGCTTCACCTTGTTCCTGTGCAGTCTGGATCAATCCATGACAAATGGTAGGACTGTGTTTCTACTCCTGGGGCAGTCAATGCCAGGTGTACTGGGTACCCGTCCAAGTGAAAGCAAAGTGTGGCCTGCACTCTCCTGACAGATGATTGAGAAAAAAAAACCCCAAGCCTGCATTGGCAATATCAGTTGTTGCATACCATTTGGCAGCCTTTGACTCCAGTTCATACTGTGGTTCTAGTAAATCTGGTAGGCAGCACTCAGTGGCAGCATGACTTGATTCAGGCCACCATAATCCACTGTTAGCCTCCACTCTCCGTTAGTTTTTTGCACTGGCCATATGGGACTCCTAAAAGCTGAATGAGTCTTACTGATCGCTCTTTGGCTCTCCAGTCACTGAATCGACTTATGGAACGGAAACATGAGCCTCGACAACATTGTCGCTGGTGCGCTGTCATGGTAGCAATTGGCACCTGCTGTTCTTTAACCCGCAGCAACCCCACCACAGAAGGATCCTCTGAGAGAACAGGCAAGGTAGACAACTGTTTAATTCCCTCCATCTCCAAGGCAGCTATACCAGAAGCCCACTGGTACCCTTTTGGGCTCTTACCATGGTTTAACCTCAGTCAGCAACCCAGCACCACACAGCTGCTCGCTTACTCCCCCACAGTGGGATGGGAATCGGAATCAGAATCAGAGAATCAGAAGAGTAAAAGTGAGGGAACTCGTGTGTTGAGATAAAGACAGTTTAATAGGTAAAGCAAAAGCCGCGCATGCAAGCAAAGCAAAACAAGGTATTTATTCACTACTTCCCATGGGCAGGAAGGTGTTCAGCCATCTCCAGGAAAGCAGGACTCCATCAAGCATAATGGTTACTTGGGAAGACAAACGCCATCACTCCGAACGTCCACCTCTTCCTTCTTCTTCTCTCCCTTTATATACTGCGCATGATGTCATATGTTATAGAATATCCCTTTGGTCAGTTTGGGTCAGCTGTCCTGGCTGTGTCCCCTCCTGGCTTCTTGTGCACATGGCAGAGCATGGGAAGCTGGAAAAGTCCTTGACCAGTGTAAGTGCTACTTAGCAACAACTAAAACACCTCCGCATTATCACCACTGTTTCCAGCACAAATCCAAAACATAGCCCCATACTAGCTATTACGAAGAAATTTAACTCTATCCCAGCTGAAACCAGGACACATGTACAGCAAAAAGAAGAGCATGGAGCATATCAGATAAACTAATATTGAGAACAGATGAATCAGTGTAATGAGCCGCAACTGTTAACAGGTATAAATCCCTTCTGATATGCTGTGGTCAGTCTGGTATCATCTCAAACTATTTGAGCTCCACATTGGGCACCAAAAAGTACTGGCAGGGACTGGAGGAATGCAGTCCTTCCCGCTGTAGGAGAATATCAGGTTCAAGACCACCTGAGGAACCTGAACATACACAAGTCCATGGGACCCGACAAGATGCATCCCAGGTTCCTGAGGGAATTGGCTGATGTAGTTGCTAAGCCATTCATCATAATTGAAAAGTCATGACAGTCAGGCAAAGTCCCCAGTGACTGGAAAAGGGAAACATCACGCCCATTTTTAAAAAGGAGGACCCTGGGAACTACCAACCAGTCAGCCTCACCTTCATGTCCAGTAAGATCATGGAACAGATCTTCCTGGAAGACACGTTGAAGCATATGGAAGACACATTGAAGCATATGGAAGACAGGGAGGTGATTAGAGACAGCCAACATGGCTTCATGTTGTGGTTTAACCCTGGCTGGCAGCCAAGCACCACACAGCCACTTGCTTAATCACCCCACAGTGGGTGAGAATCAGAAGGGTAAAAGTGAGAAATCTTGCAATTTGCGATAAAGACAGTTTAACAGGTAAAGCAAAAGCTGCATGCACAAACAAAGCAAAATAAGGAATTCATACACTACTTCCCATTGGCAGGCAGGTGTTTAGCCATCTGCAGGAATGTGGGACTCCATCATACCTAATGGTTACTTGGGAAGACAAACGGCATAACTCCAAGCATCCCCCCTTCCTCCTTTTCCCCCCACAGCTTTTATCACTAAGCATGATGTCACATGGTATGGAATATCCCTTTGGTCAGTTGTGGTTAGCTGTCCCAGCTGTGTCCCCTCCTGACTTCTTGTGCACCCCCAGCCTACTTTGCCGTGGGGGCAGTGTGAGAAGTAGAAAATGCCTTGATGCTGTGTAAGCACTGTTCAGCAATAACAAAAATATCAGTGTGTTATCAACACTGTTTTGGTCACAAATCCAAATTATACCCCCATGCAAGCTACTATGAAGAAATTTAACTCTAGCCCAACCAAAACCAGTACACTTCACAAAGGGCAAATTGTGCCTGACTAATCTGTGGCCTCAATCTACAATGGAGTGACTGTATCAATGGACAAGGAAAGAACTACAGACGTTATCTACTTGGACTTCTATAACGCCTTTGATGTGGTCCCCCACAACATTCTTGCTGCTGAATTGGAGAGATAAGGGTTTCATGGACGTACTCTTAGGTGAATAAGGATCTGGCTGAATGGCCACATCCAAAGTTATTTTCAATGGCTCAATGTCCAAGTGGAAAGCAGTAATGAGTGGTTTAATTGCAGCTGGCAACTAAGCACCACACAGCCACTCATTAACACCCCCCCCCAGCAGGATGGGGGAGGAGAATTGGAAGGGTAAAAGTGAGAAAACTCGTGGGTTGAGATAAGAACAGTTTAATAACTGAAACGAAATAAAAGAAATATAATAATATAATAATTATTAATTATTATTAAGGCCAACCTTCCCCCCAATTTTATTGCTGAGCATGACGTTGTATGGTATGGAATATCCCTTTGGTCAGTTTGGGTCAACTGTCCCAGCTGTGTCCCCTCCCAACTTCTTGTGCACCCCCAGCCTACTCACTGGTGGGTGGTACGAGGAGCAGAAAAGGCCTTGACTCTGTGTAAGCCACTGCTCAGCAATAACAAAAACACCCCTGTATTGTCAACGCTGTTTTCAGCACAAATCCAAAACATAGTCCCATACAAGCTACTATGAAGAAAATTAACTCTACCCCAGCCAAAACCAGCACATCCTATGGGGTCCGTATTGGGACAAGTAGTGTTCAATATCTTTATTAATTTATTAATGACAGAGAGAGTGGGATTGATTGCACCCTCAGCAAGTTTGCAGATGGTACCATGCTGAGTGGTGCAGTTGATTGGCTAGAGGGAAGACAGAGAGATTGGCTAATGAAATTTCAAGAACACGTTTTCATGATAACTATATATATAAATACTCCATATACATATATAAAATCATGTGTTGTGAAGAGTTGAGTTTTCCAGATCATGTTTTCTAGGTGCTTAAATTCACTGTAGGTTTTACATGTTTAAAATGTCTTGTTATTTTGTACATTTTAAGAGTTTTTTATACTGGTATCACATTCCCAAAGAAAACACAAAATGTAATAAAGCTTGATATTTTCTTAATTGCCTTACTGGTGGATTTTTGTATTAAAAAAAAAAGTTTGTGTAAGCAATAGCAAAGTAAATGTTTTAAACCAGCTCACACATATGTAAGATATGTAAAATCTAGTAGTATAAACTACAATGACAATGCAAAGGTATAAAATATGTCCTCTTTCAAGTCTGTGGTCCATGACCAATATGGCTTCTGTACTGGCCTTGATTTGATAAATGCAAGCCCATGCAATAATTCATGGCTTATTAGGTAACAGGAGAGGGATCAACCGGGAACTAAAGGAAATGGTCTTCCAGCTTCTTTTTCCTTTTCTGCTGTTTGGGTGGGGTTTTTTTTTTCCATCAATTTGTAAACTCACAGTCCTGTGTTTCTCTAGGTTTAGCAGCTCTTAGAATAACTCCTTCACACTGTGGTTTAGCTTGGCAGAGGTCTCCATAAAGTCACACTTCCACTTCTTGGCCATGGCCTCTCCACTGCTCTCCACCTCTCGGTTTTGGTGCTCATCATTTTTGTTCCACAACAGCATTATTGGAATGCTTTCTATGCCTCCTTTAATCTGACATATTTGTTCATAGATGGGTCTGAGTTCTTCCAAAGACTGATGTCTGGTGATAGAGTAAACCAAAATGAAAGCATGTCCTTTAGAAATAGAAAGATGTTGCATGGCTGGAAATTGATGGCTCCCTGTAGTGTCAGTTACCTGCAAAGGGCATATACTCTTAATACAGCTGATCACCTGCCTATAGATGTCTTCAATGGTAGGGATGTAGTGCTCTCTGAAAGTGCTTTTCACAAATATGAAGACCAAAGAACATTTGTGAACTCCTCCAGCTCCAAACACAACAACACTGTAATCATTGCTTTGCTCAGACGTGCTTCTCAATGTGTGTGATGCTCAGCTAGAGGAAAAAATCTAGGAAAGAAAATAACAAAAACAACAAGGACATTATTCCAGGTGCCTATGGGGAATGTACTTTGTGATAACTTTTCCAATAAGAATAAGGAATAGAACATAAGTGCTTGGCATAATAGTTGTAATATTTCAGGAAGACTTGCAATGGGTTGTAGAATGATTTATTTCAACAGTAGGTTTAAGACTTGCGGTCCATCATGGGTTGATAACAAAAGACCATCTTCATCCCTTCACACCTTATTTTAAATTAATGTTGTGATTTTAAGTATTCTTCCTACTGGACTAATATCCCCAGAATAAAAAAAAACCCTACATCTGTTCATCATGGAACTGCTCTGTCAGCAAGGCTAAGGACTGAACAAAATACAGATGCTAGTGAACTACTCTTTTGTCTCTAAAACAAGGCTCCACAAATCATCACTGAAGCACAATGGCAAACACATGTATGACAGTCAATTACTCTAAATATGTCTTCTCTTCAGTAACTAAGGAATTTGTCTCCAGTACAACTGGATCTGTGGATTCTTCAGCAATAGCATTAAGTATGTTTTGTTTCTGAATATTTGGGAGTGTGTGCCTGACTTAGATGTGTTTTTCCACTTTGGTTTCAGATCAGAGAGTACACTTTGGTAAGCTGAAATTGTTCGTGTTTGATTTGCCTTTTCATTATAATTTTTATTTCACAGTAGGTGATATTCAAATGGAGATATCCTACATTTATGAGAAAGGTTGTGTAGGCAACTTTACAAAATTTTGAAGTGGCTCATATTATCAAGCTTGGAGTAAAGGGGAAATGCATATATCAACAGTCACAAAACTCAACGAGCCCAGAAGTTATTAACATTTGCCAAAACCTATCTTTAAAAATAGCACCACAAATAGGGACAACATTACTAAATAATAAAAATGATAAGGCTCTATCAGGGCTGCAAGCTATAATTGTTTTGGAATTCATTGAAATAAACATGAAGATAAATTATTCTTGCCATCAGTGGTAGTTCATTAGGTGCACAGTATGTATAAAAATATATTTATGTTTAGTGAGATTTAAGCAAATAAATACTAAAAAACTGAACCCTAAAAGGCAAAGAAAGTCTAGGATATTCTTATTCCTCATACCAAAGTTAAATCTAGCATAATAAAAATAGTATGCATTGGACAAACTGCAAAATTTGGTGCACCCATATTTATTCTGAGGAAAATGGACTGATTTAATAGGGGAGATTGTAAGTGAAATACCATTATCTTGTCCATGGGCCTATGCATTATGTAAAGAAAGATGTTTTCAGCTTCCTCGGACATAAGAATTAGAATGGAATAGGATGCCCTCAACAAGAAGGATAACAAAATAGAAAAATAAAGATGTTAGTGCAGCATGGAAAGGCATAGCCTTAATCTAACTGGCACAGGCAGCAACACTGAAGGCAACCATTTCACATAATCCCTTCCATAAGGGAGCTAGCGAGGTCCTTCGGTCTGCCATCTCAGTGGAGGTAGGGGATGGAGATCCACGTGGCAGCAAAGACAGAAAGGTCATGCAAGCACCTGAGAACAATCACATAGGAATTAGGGCTTCTCCCCCAAAAAAGGTGGCAGGATCAAAAGCCCATCTGATGTGTATCAACACCAATGCATGCAGCACAGGCGATAAATGGGAGGACTTAAAAGCCATTGTGCAGCTGGAAAATTATGATATAGTTGCAGTCACAGAAACATACTGGGATGACTCACACAACTGGAGTGCTGCAATGGACAGCTATAAAGTCTTCAGAAGTGATAGGCAAGGAAGGAGAGGCGGTGGGGTAGCCCTGTAGGTTAGGGAGTGTTTTGACTGTCTAGAGCTTAACGATGGTGATGAAAGAGTCAAGTGTTTATGGGTAAGAATTGGCGTAAAGGACAACAAGGCAGATATCATGGTGGGAGTCTGCTATAGACCAGGATGAAGAGGCAGATGAAATATTCTGTAAGCAGCTGGGAGAAGTCTCACAGTCACTAGCCCTTGTTCTCATGGGGGACTTCAACTTACCAGATTTCTGCTGGAAACACAATGCAGAGGAGAGGAAACAGTCTAGGAGGTTCCTGGAGTGTGTGGAAGATAACTTCCTGACACAGCTGGTCAGTGAGCCAACTAGGGAAGGCGCCCCGCTGGACCTGTTGTTTGCAAACAGAAAAGGAATTGTGGCCATCTTGTGCATAGCAATCATGAAATGATAGTTTACAGTTCTTGGAGGAGTAAGGAGGGGGGTCAGTCCAACTGCTGCCTTGGACTTCCAGAAGGCAGACTTTGGCCTGTTTAGGGACTTGGTTGATGGTGTCAACCTGATGGGTTGTCATTTGTCCTGAAGGGCAGAGGAGTCCATGAAGGCTGGACATTCTTCAAGATGGAACTCTTAAAGGTGTAAGAGCAGGCCATCCCCATGTGCCGAAAGACGAGCAAGCAGGGAAGAAGACTGGCCTAGCTGAACAGAGAGTTTTGGCTGGAACTCAGGAGAAAAAAAAAAAAAAGAGTTTATGACCTTTGGAAGAAGGGACAGGCAAGTCAGGAGGACTACAAGGATGTCATGAAGTTATGCAGGGAGAAAATTAGAAGGGCCAAATCCCAGCTAGAGTTTAATCTCACTACTGTGGTAAAAGACAGTAAAAAATGTTTCTATTGATACATTAATAATAATGATTATAATAATAATAATACTAAAAAGGAAAATAACAAGAGAGAGAAATGAAGCCTGGAATAAAAAGGGAAAAAAACCCCACAAGCAATTCAACCACTCATTACCCACTGATGAATGCTGCTGGTCCCTGAGCCACGATTGCTGTGTGCCCTGGCCAGCTCCCCCCAGTTAATATACTGGGCATGACATCATATGATATGGAATATCCCTTTGGCCAGTTTGGATTAACTCTCTTGGCTGTGCCCCCTCCCCTCCCGGCTTCTTGTGCACCTGGCAGAGCATGGGAAGCTGGAAAAGTCCCTAACTAGTATAGGTACTACTTAGGGACACTTAGCAGCTACTTAACAACAATTAAAACATCAATGTTCCATCAGCACTGTAACAGCTGTAGTGAAGAAAATTAACTATCCCAGCCAAAACCAGCACAGAAGGTCAAAGGCACCCTTGGCTGCATTGAGCATGAGATGGTGGGGTTCAAGATCCTGAGGGCAGGGAGGAGTGTGAAAAGCAGGATCACAACTCTGGACTTGAGCAGAGCAGACTCTGGCCTCTTCAGGAATCTGCTTTGAAAAGTCCAGCGGGATGAGGCCCTGGAGGGAAGTGGAGCCCAAGAAAGCTTATTAATATTCAAGGATGACCACCTCCAAGCTCAAGAGCAGTCCATCCCAAAGAGCAGGAAGTCAGGCAAAAATGCCAGGAGGTCTGCATGGATGAGCAAGGAGCTCCTGGCCAAACCTGTACATAAAAAGGGAGTAAGGTGTAACCTGTATGTAAAAAGGTGTAAGCAGGGACAGGTGAACTTGGGAGGAATACAGAGGCACTGTCCGAGCATGCAGGGATGGGGCCAGAAAGCCAAAGCCCTACTGGAATTCAACCTGGCGAGGGATGTCAAAGGCAACAAGAAGGGTTTCTGTAACTACATAGGTGGCAAAAGGAAGGCTAGGGAAAAATGTGGGCCTGCTGCTGAATGTGGGCAGGGGACCTGGTGATACAGAACATAGAAAAGGCTGAGGTACTGAATGCCTCCTTTGCATCATTCTTTACTAGCAGGACCAGCGTTCAGGAATCCCAGGCCCTAGGGGGAATGTCTGGAGCAAGGAAGATGTACCCTTGGTGGAAGAGGATCAGATCAGGGACTACTTAAGCAAACCGGATGCACATAAGTCCACAGGCCCTGATGGGATGCACCTACAAGTGCTGAGGGAGCTGGCTGATGTCATTGCAAGGCCACTCTCGATAATCTTTGATCATTCATGTTGACTGGGAGATGTGTCCAATGACTGGAGGAATGCAAATGTCACCCCCATCTTCAAGAAGGGCAAGAAGGAGGGAGGACCCAGGGAACTACAAGACGGTCAGCCTCACCTTGATCCCTGGGAAGGTGATGGAGCAGCTAATCCTGGAAACCTTTTCGAGGCACACAAAGGACAAGGAGGTCATCAGGAGTAGTCAGCATGGATTCACCAAGGGGAAATCATGCTTGACCAACCTGATAACCTTCTGTGATGAAATGACTGCCTTGGTAGATGAGGGGACAGCAGCAGATATTGTGTACCTTGACTTCAGGAAGGCTTTTGACACTGTGTTCCATACTATCCTCATAGAGAAGCTGGTAAAATATGGGCTGGATAAGCAGACAGTGAGGTGGACTGAAAACTGAACGGCCAGTCCCAGAGGGTGATGATCAGTGGCATGAAGTCTAGTTGGAGGCCAGTAACTAGCGGTGTATCCCGGGGGCCAATACTGGGTCCAGGCCTGTTCAACATCTTAATTAATGATCTGGATGATGGGGCAGGGTGTACCCTCAGCAAGTTTGAAGACAGCATCAAACTGAGAGGAGTGGCTGATATACCACAGGGATGTGCTGCTCTCCAGAGGGAACCAGGACAGGCTGGAAAAATGGGCTGACAGGAACCTCATGCAGTTCAACAAGAGGAAGTGCAAAGTCCTGCCCCCGTGTGATGGATGCACCCACTCTGAGTGAATAGTACTTTTGTTCAGGCATCACCAACAAGTAGGCCTGACTGAAGTCAGCCCCGTGGTGCAAACTGAAATGTGCTAGGCCACATCTTCTCAGGAACTAAGGAATGTAGACCATGTCTTATCAGGAGCTAACAGTACCAGCCTGAGCTGGGACTAGACAAAACTAAACTGCTACAGCTGCACACCTGCACATATACCCAAGGGGGGGGTTTGACTATGAGTCAATCACTTTGTAAACATCTGTAGCCTCCCTGAGCCCATTGATTCTTCCTGTACAGCAGCAGGCTGCATGGCAGTGATCTCCCCCTTGAGCAGGGGTGCCGCTCAAGGTTACTCTCAAGGTTGAGGGACCCCTTACCAGTATCTGATATCTACAAGGTAAACAGCATTTTACATTAGGCCTAAAAGTATATTGTATGCTAGTGACATTTATATATATAGAGCTATAGCTTAATTATTGGAAGTGTAGTAAGTAGTAGAGTCTAAATCATCATCTAATCATGGTTTAAATAATGATTTATATAATTGTTAAATTATTGTTAAATCATTGATAAAATAACTGTTTAATTACCATTCAATTATTGCTTAATCATCATTTAATTATCATTCAGTCATTTATTAATTATCATTTGATCATTGTTTAATCATTAGTAAAACCTTTTATTTAACCCCACAGTGATGACTTCTGCTAATAATTCACCTGTGACACCCTGGGGATGAATAACCCCAGGCAACAATATATGCTGCAGGCTGCCCAGCTGGAAAGCAGCTTTGCGGTAAAGGTCCTGGGGATCCTGGTGGGCACCAAGCTGAACATGAGACAGCAATGTGCACTTGCTGCAAAGAAAGCTAATGATATCCTGGGCTGCATGAGGAGAAATGTTAGCAGGTCGCTGGAGGTGATCCTTCCCCTCTACTCAGCACTGGTGAGGCCACACCTGGTGAACTGTATCCATTATTGGGCTCCCCATTACAAGGGAGACATGGACATACTGGAGAGAGTCCAGCAAAGTGCCAGGTAGATGATGAATGGACTGGAGCATCTGTTTAGCCTGGAGAAGAGAAGGCTCAGGGGGAACTTTTCAGTGTGTACAACTACCTGAAAGGATGGTGCAAAGAGAACAGAGCCAGTCTCTTTTCAGTGGTGCCCAGACACAGGACAAGAGGCAACAGGCACACAGAGAAACACAGGAGGTTCCCTCTGAACATCAGGAAACACTTTTACTGTGAGGGTGACTGAGCACTGGAACAGGTTGCCCAGGGAGGTGGTGGAGTCTCCTTCCTTGGAGATATTCAAAAGCCATCTGGACATGGTCTTGGGCAAGTGGCTCTAGATAGCCCTGCTTGAGCAGGGTGGATGGACCAGATGACCTCCAGAGGTCCCTTCCAACCTCAACCATTCTATTGTTCTGTGATTCTGTGAAATCTCAAAGTGACTGAGTCATAGAGGCTAGGATGACAGCTCTGACAACCTCATGCAGAAATTAATCTGCTGCTGCTTCTGTAATGCAGGTCTACTAGATTTAGCCAGGATAGAGTTCATTTTCTTCATAGCAGCTCATATGGGGCTATGTTTTGCATTTGTAACCAAAACAGCATTGATAACACAGGGACGTTTTAGTTATTGCTGAGCACTGCTTAGACAATGTCAAGGTCTTTTCTTGCTTCTCACACTGCCCAGCCAGCAAGTAGGCTGGGGGTGCACAAGAAGTTGGGAGGGGATACAGCCAGGACTGCTGACCCCAAATGACCAAAGGGATATTTCATACCATATGACATCATGCTCCGCAATAAAAACTGGGGGAAAGAAGGTGGAAGAGGGGTGTCGTGGTTCAGACTCAGTCGGCAACTAAATGCCATGCACTTCCAGTACGTACATATCAAAAATCAGAATTCTGGCAGTAATTTAAGTTATGGCTATTTAAAAACTGTTATTAAAAATTGTCTGCTTTTTTCTTCAAAGAATAACTATGGTTTATGCAGTATTAGGCAATAAAATGCACTTTACATATTATTTTTTATTTTAATTTTTTTGTTGTTTATTAGCAGCTAATTGATTTATGCACTTACTACGTGCTTCTGGACTAGACTTTGCAGAGTCAATCTTACAGTGCTGTACAATTTGTTACAGAGCTGTCATTCAGCCATTGCCAGTAAGGAATGAAATAAAAAATATGAAAAATGAGCCTCTCCTCCCCATATATACAAAAGATAGAAAATAAATTAACATTTACTATGTTCTCTAAATCACTTTATAGAATCTAATAACCTCTTTAATAGTGTCCTGGTTTTGGCCCGGATAGAGTTAATTTTTGTCATAGTAGCTAGTATGGGTCTATGTTTTTGATTTGTGCTGAAAACAGTGTTGATAATGTGGAGATGTTTCAGTTGTCGCTAAGTAGTGCTTACACTAGTCAAGGACTTTTTCAGTTTCTCATGCCCTGCCAGTGAGAAGCTGGGAGGGGGTGCAGCCAGGATAGCTGACCCAAACTGACCAAAGGGATATTCCATACCATATGACATCATGGTCAGTATATAAAGCTGGGGGAAGAAGGAAGAGGGGGACATCTGGAGTTATTGCATTTGTCTTACCAAATAACTGTTACACATGATGGAGACCTGCTTTCCTGGAGATGGCAGAACACCTGCATGCGGATGGGAAGGAGTTTTGCTTTGCTTGCACGTGCAGCTTTTGCTTTACCTATTAAACTGTCTTTATCTCAACCCATGAGCTTTCTCACTTTTACTCTTCTGATTCTCTCCCCCATTCCACCGGGGGTGGGGAGTGAGTGAGTGTCTGTGTGGTGCTTAGTTGCCAGCTGGGGTTAAACCACGACATAGACTTAACAGCATGACTGCTCAATAGCATATATTTTCCATTGTTGCTTTAATGTCTTATTTTTGGCCAAATCATGGTTCCAGGTCAGAGCCCAAATAGCACTGCTTAGAGTGGAAGTGCAGTACTGTCATGGTTTTAGCTGGGATAGAGTTAATTTTCTTCACTCTAGCTGGTATAGTGCTGTGCTTTGAACTTAGCATGGAAAAAAAATGCTGAGATAACACACAGATGTTTTGGGCTGTTGCCGGGTAGTGCTTGTACTAGTCAAGGACTCTTCTAGCTTCCCATGCTCTGCTGGGTGCACAAGAAGCCAGGAGGGGAGGGGGCACAGCTAAGAGAGCGGATTCAAACTGACCAAAGGGATATTCCTTATCATGTAACGTCATGCCCAGTATGCTACCTGGGAGGGGCTGACCGGGGTGGGGGAGGAGGTAGCAATTGTGGCTCAGGGACGGGCAGCGTTGGTCGGCGGGTGGTGAGCGGTTGTAAGCTTGTGTTTCCGTGGTTTTTTCCGTTTTTCCCTTTCCCTTCCTTTTCCATTTTATTATATTATTATTGTCATTATTAGCATAATCATTATTACTATTATTATCATTTTATTGAAATCATTAAACTGTGCTTATCTCAACCCACAAGTTCTTTTGCTCGTCCAATTCTCTTCCCCATCCCACAGGGGTGGGGGTGGGGGGAGTGAGCGAGCGGCTGCGTGGTGTTCAGTTGCCAGCTGAGGCTGAACCACGACAGTCTATTTTTGGCACCCAACGTGGGGCACGAAGGGTTTGAGATAATAACAGTTGCTCGTCACAGCATTGATTCATCTGCTCTCAGTATTAGTTTGTCCAGTCTTTACCATGCTGATTGTAAAGTACATGTTAAAACTTGCTGTTGGTTTTGTCAGTTTGCTGTGCTCTGCAGTGATTAGAGATGTTTTGCCTAGGAGACTTGTTATTAAAACACTGGCCTTGACTGTTATTGGTTATTTAGGTCTTGCATGGAAGCCATTACTGTACTACAGCTACCACCTCATGGAGGCAATTAGCAATTATACCTCCTCCTCTGAGAAGATTTTTATGGAGGAAATACAGAATGGCACTGTAGCTGCCGTCTTATATAATGCCTCCTCCTTCATTACAACAACTTTTCAGTATCTTGAACATCCCTGGGTAGTCAAGCTACATCTGTTGATATTGCTTTGGCAGGTGGTGTCAGATCTGTCTAAGGTTAATAAGCAAGTTAAGAATATAATCCAGAGATCTGTCCCAAGGCTCGATAGCTATGCGTAGCAGGGTATATGGGATAGTATGGGCAAATGCCTAAGACGGTGGGCACCCCCCGTGGTGTGGGACTTCACCCCTGAACAAGTGCAGAATCCTGAAAAAATTAGTAGAACATTTGGAGGAAGTCTGTTGTCACCCTGGCAATTCCAGAGAGAGACAAATCACTGCAGTGTGCTAGGGCCTGGCTTATGCCTATCGAGCCCTATTTAACACTCTTCAGTACCCCCAAGGGAAAGAGAAGGGAGCTACTCCAACCCCCGTGACAAGCACTGCGGCCACCCAGACCCTCACGACAGACACTGCAGCTACTCCAACCCCAGCGACAAGCACTGCGGCCACCCAACCCGCCACGACAGATACTGCAGCTACTCGAACCCCAGTGACAAGCACTGCGGCCACCCAACCCCCCATGACAGATACTGCAGCTACTCCAACCCCAGTGACGAGCACTGCGGCCACTCAAACCCCCACGACAGGCACTGCAGCTACTCAAACCCCAGTGCCAAGCATTGCAGCTAAACCAGAGGACCAACTTGTGCCAGTATTAGTCGCCCCTATACGCAAGAAGAAATCATGGAAGAGAAGGTCAACTCGTTTAGAAAGAGATTACGAGGAACCAGGGCCATCACGAGAAGAGGAGGAGGAAGAGGAAGAATGTGTACAAGAAACGGAAACTACCCGATCTCTATCCTTGAGTGAGTTGCGGGATATACGGAAAGATTTCGGGCGTCATTCAGGTGAGCACGTTATCACCTGGCTGCTCCGATGCTGGGATAATGGGGCCAGTAGTTTGGAATTAGAGGGGAAGGAAGCCAAACAACTGTGATCCCTCTCTAGGGAAGGGGGCATTGATAAAGCAATTGGAAAAGGAACACAAGCCCTCAGCCTCTGGAGGCGGCTCCTGTCCGCAGTGAGAGAGAGGTATCCCTTCAAAGAAGATATTGTATTTCGCCTAGGAAAATGGATGACCATGCAGAAAGGCATTCAGCATCTAAGGGAATTAGCTGTGCTTGAGGTGGTTTATGGTGACCTGGATGATCAACGGTCATCCAAAGATCCAGATGAAGCTGAGTGCACACGACCCATGTGGCGGAAGTTTGTACGGAGCGCACCATCCTCATATGCAAACTCATTGGCAGTGATGTCCTGGAAAGATGACGAGACACCAACGGTGGCTGAGTTGATTGATAAACTCCGGGAATATGAAGCGAACCTCTCTTCCTCGCTCGTCTCTGCTGTTGAGAAACTGTCCCGAGAGGTCCAGCAACTCAAAGAAGATAGGTCCTACTCCCCACCAGTACGGATCAGTATCTCAGCCATTAGGAGTAATCGTCCCTTGGCTCAAGAGAAGGGATACACACGACGGGGCACCCTATGGTTTTACCTGCGTGATCACGGAGAGGACATGAAGAAGTGGGATGGAAAACCTACCTCAGCCTTAGAGGCACGGGTACGTGAGCTGCAAGGGAGAACAATCACTCAGGGGAGTTTCTCCAGGAGAGCTGCTGCTCCAGTTTCCCATAAGCAATTCTCCAGACAGAGGAGCAGAAGTGCTGATGTCCTGTCTGATCTTAACAGAGACACTCGTGATTCATATTTACCGGAAGTGAGTGATGAATACTATGAGGTATGATAGAAAAAGTTTCACCTATAGCCCAGCTGGAATTTTAATTTTTTTCCCTGAAACATTACATTTGGGAGCACTTGATAGATGGAAAACCCTGATATTCCTTTCAGTTTTACCAAATGTAGGACAGTAATCTCAGTAACAGGCCTGACGACTTCATAGATACTTCCCTTTGAAAAAATTAATACAGAAAAAAAAAAACCATCTTAGTAAAATAGAAATGATGTATTGTCAGAATATGTTTTTCTTTAACCCTTATGTCACAGAGAAAGCATTTCTGATGATGGTAAGTTAAAGGAAAGGAAATCAAACCAAAGTGTTATGACAGACACAGTTCCGCTTAGATTTGGAAAGGAGTGTAATGAGATTTGGAAGACTGGAGAAGTAGGAAGGCAGTCTCTGTTCTGGTAAGAAGTGGGTGCTCATTTAAAGAGTTGGATTGTACTTAGATTAAAGATTTACCAAAATTAGAATCACAGCAGCTGTTCAATTTATGACATATTATTTCATGCCCAAATTTTTGTTCAAAATATATATGATGTGGATTTGTTATATTAAGAAAACAATTATTGGGTACCTTAACAGCTACTTTCAATAATCACAACAAAAGTTATACAGAAATCCAAAAGAGCAGAGAGAATAATTTGGACCAAATCTTCAAGTCTATCAGTAGCCTATGCCCACAGCATGCCCCATTTCTATGCAGAGTTCCCCATTTGCTTATATTGTATGGGTAAAACACAGTTATACATAGGGCTGCTATGCAGCTACAGCTCTGCCTGTGGAGCCAGGAAAACTGCTGGGAAAGACATAATTTTTTTTCACTATAGGACACTGGAATCTAACTTTAAAGAATGAGAGATTTCAGCTGAATTAGAAAAAGCAAAAAAATGGTTGTTCATACCAGTTTTAAAAGTATTATGAGACACTGCAAATACAAGTGGTTTTTCTACTGATTGAATCCAAAGTACTCTATGAGATGTATTAGGAACGGAGTATAGCAATGTCTGGTTAGGGTTAAAACAATATTTCCATTCTGAAAGGCCAATTTCAATTCACTGTAATTTTTCTCATCCCTTTATCTTGCAAGCTGATATTTTGTAGGTTCATGTGCAGAAGGTAATAATTTTGATCCAAAGACAAAAAGGGGGGGGGCGAAAATAATGTCCTTTGTTCCAGATACTGATAATAGCATGCAGTTTCATCTATACTGCGTGTGATAAAATGTTTGGTTATTATTCTAGATTACAGATGATTTATTAAGTCAGGTTATCTGTTTTCCGGAGTTCTACTTCATGCCATCATTTCAGACAAAACTCTTAAATAAGTTATCTTACTCACATAATAAAAACAAACAAATGGGGAGTTGTATATCTCTATACACAATGAATTGGAATATCAAAAGCAATACATTTCTGGTTTTGAGCAGCTAGAACACAGCATATATCTGAATTTCCATAAAAACAGCATTGGTTTGGCTGTTTTATTATTACTTATTGAAGGCTTGGACAGACAACTGAGTCTTTTTTATAAGTTTTATCCTTGAATGTGTGCTTAGCCCTTAGGATTTATGCATAATGAACCAAGTTAGAGGTGATCCTGCTTTAAGGCTGGAAGATGGACAGGTATGATGAACTTACACCTCATTTCTCTATGATTTTCTTCCATTAGAAAAGGTTTTGTAAGAGGCAATTATCCCCTAAGCCAGAATGTAGGAAACAGTGAGACTGTTTTTGTACTTGGTTAGTGCAGACAGTGGATTTCTATAACACCGTAGATTTTTATTAACTGTTAATTTCTTTACAGCACTTACAGGCTACATAGAAATAATGAATTCCACTAAGGAAATTAAAGTAGATTTTCTAAGTATGTGTGACTGCATTTAGACACTGAATGACATCATTTTCAAAAAAATCTCAGCTCCCCGTAATATAAAAAGCTGAATTTTTAAAAGCTTGCTGGTTATTGGGCACTTTCAAAAATCTGGTTTCTTACTTAGGTGCCCAAAATTGGGCTACATCATTAGCAGATATAAAAGCTAAATGCTCAGGATCCAATTAAAAAAATTTTTAAAATCTGGTTTCATACTGAACCGCACCATTTTCTCATGGTAACTCAAGCATGTAGTTTAGTTGGCAACCAGTTAAAAATGTAGTCTTGGCAAAATATTTGTCAAGAAGATAACTCAGTGAGAAATCATCACCAATGCAGCTAGAAAAGAGAAATGAAGAATGATCAGTAAAAAGCATCCATTCAAAGCTGAAAACCAACCTGGATGAAACTTAATGTTAGTAAAAAGGAAAGATTTCACCAAGAACAAGGACTTTCACTGTGGGGCTGAATTGGGACTTTCTATGGCCAGACTGTTGTGATCATATAGCCTTCCCAAGCTTTGCGACTAAGTCTTTGCTTTGTCTCTTTGGGCTTTCTGTAGAACTCCAAAAGTTCTCACAACTCAGATGAACCCTACTCACATATTTGTTTCTGCAACAGTATTAAGCAGGAGCTGTCACTGTGATGTATAATGACCACTTTTAGATGGGGATCAAAAGAACAGCTTTGAAAGTTAGGGGAAGGGATGGCCAGACTAGTTTTGCCTGTAAACCAGCCTAGTGAAGCAATGGGTTTCAGAGCATGGAAAGCACCTCTCACCTGATTCTTGTGACTTACTTAGATATGTAAATGAAAGTTCCCAAGGTGCTTTCTGCAGCTACAGGCAAGTGGTACTTGAATAATAAAGACAAGGAGATGAGAGTGAGTCCTCTGGGAAAACTAGAAGGGGATTTCTAGACTTGTTTCTTGCAAGGGGAGGAACTACTTTTTAGTTGCTGGGGTTAAAAAAAATGAAGGTGATAATCCTCTATTTTCTCCTTCCATCCCAGTTTACCTTTGATGGTTACTTTGTCAATGTACCATTCCTCCTGTCATCCAGGGATGGTTGCAGAACAGACTTCCTTTCTGTGGGCATGAAGTTTACTCCTGACTATAATAATATCGGGGTAGCTATTGATACTTCACCACCCTAAAGACTGGCAATGAGTTACCTTGAAGTGAGGTGAGCTGGCTTGAGGTGCTAGGCACTAATGTAGAGTGACTGGAGACTTTGCTGCTCTGGAGTAGGAAGCTGTGTGAGAAACCTTCCTCATTCAGCTGCTACTGCACTCCACCAGTCTCCTTGGGGTATGTCTATGCTTGCAGTCATAAGTGATTGCAATGCTTGCTGTGTTGTGAAAATGCACTTTAGCTAGGTTTGGAGGTGGAAAACATACCCCAGAAGCAGGGTAAATAAGTTTAGCAAGGGTGTTCTATCTACCCGATCAGAGCTCTTAGCAATAGCTCTTGTGCAAAGACAAAGCTGAATTGAATTGCTGCTGTGACTGCTGTATAGACAGAACCTCAGCTGTTAAGAGGGCTCCAAGCTTCACAGTCCTAGTCTGAAGTTGTGTTTATGTGTTGTTTTTTTTTTTTAAATACATATACCAATGTTTTCTCCTTACAGTTTTCCTAATACTCTGATGTTGTAAAATTACATTTCCCTATCATGCTGCCCGATCATATAACTAGAAAATTATATTTTTAGTTTGAAAAAGAAATGCTATGACTGTTGGTAGGTAAATGTGCAGGGAAAATCCAGAATCCTGTAGCAGTGACTGTTTCACTCCAGATAACAAAGCATTATCCACTGGTTTAATTTTATTATTGCTTTTAGTTTTCTGCCAAGGATGCCTAATAAGAATCACAGAATCACAGTATGGTAGGGGTTGGAAGGGACCTCTGGAGATCGTCTTGTCCAACCCCCCTGATTGAGCAGGTACACCTAGAGCAGGGGGCACAGGACTATGTCCAGGTGGGTTTTGAATGTCTCCAGGGAAGGAGACTCCATAACCTCTCTGGGCAGCCTGTTCCACTGCTGCCCAGTGGCAAGGTATCACCAGGTCAAGGTATCAACAAAGCACAGACAGATTTTTGCTGAATGACATAAAACTGTCAGAGGTGCTGAGCTCTGATGTTCCATTAAATCACTGATGTAGATTACTGGCTTGGCTAAATGCTGCTCAACTCTATAAGGTCAATATTTGTTTGTTCATTGGTATAATAATTAATCAGTCAATACAGGATGCTTGAAGTCAGGCAAAAATATTGGCAAGACTACATGTCTGGCATTAGTAACTAAAATTATTTCACAACATCTTTGGAGTGTTATTAACTTTTTGTGTACAGAATTTATGTGTGGAAGGAAGGAAAAAAAAATTAATCCAAGTGAAGGGCACTCCTTGCAACCTTGAGCTCCTGGAAGGAAAAACCTCTAACAAGCGGAGTGCATCATCATTAGTTCTTCCCTTTCACATCATCACAAATGTCTCCACTCTAATTCAGCAGAAGTAACTTGACATTAGAAAGAATGTTGATTTTCCTGAAAGTCCCAAACATCTGCTTTCGCTAGGAATCAATAAAAAATGAGTCCAGGTTTTGATGAGGGTGTAAATTACAACATAACAATCGCTTTACCATCAGGTGATGCTGAAGAGCAAAGGAGGTAATGTTTTTTTTTTTTCAGTTTTTTAGAAGAGGTTGAGAGCAATGAATTGATTTGTTCAGAATGACCCAGGAGATGAGTGGACAAGGCTAGGCCTTGTGAATAAATGCATGTTGTATGGTTTCTGATGAAGAAGCTTTCCAAGGAATAACAACATAGCCAATATGTACTCAAAAGTCACCTGGAGTACAAGCATGCTAAAACTGGCTGCCTATAATAATCTCCTTTTAAAAATGTTTTCAAAGAAGGTTCTTCAAAACAATTATGATACTGGTAAAAGGTGATATCCTTTTAAGACTTTTAACTACTGGAAGTCATCTTTTTCTGAAGAATTTTGTGCAGATTAAATTCTTGACATTAGTAATTTCCTCAGTTTGTCTTTCCCCTCTGGCTGAAAGAATTTACCTCAGAGGCAAATTAAAACTTTTTCTTTCTGGGAAAATTGTCAAAAACACATATTTTTTCTCACTGAAATAAAAATACAAGCCAACCCCCCCACCCCCCACCCCCCGAGAAAATCAGTCCTTTCCTACTTATCCATCTTTTTCGTTTTATGTTTGGTTGCAGTTAAAGAACACAGATGATTTGCCAATATTTAAATGTGTGTTTTGTCTTGAACCCTGTCAGAGTGAGCAGCAGTCAATATAAAATGACAAAAATCAACAACTGTTAGGAAGGATTAATACAAACAGCATTAGCAAATGTCTCAGAGATTTTATCCTTTAACATGCCTGGATGGCATCTTTAGCATGAGCTATGATTTATATCCAAATGCATCTTGATATGGAGATGGATAGCTGTGTTTCAAAGCAGGACACTCAGCAGGTAGGTTGCCAATATGGAGGGACTGGAATAGCAACCAACGCTATGGTTACAATTATTTCCTGGATTAGAGGAACCTACAGTCCTCTGAAGTTCCCTTTGCAGAATGCAGCTGGACAGAACTAGACATCTGGAGGTTATATACATGTAAATGGTATTCCTCAGTACACTGGCATATATTTTCACATATTTTTAATGGGATGATTGTTCACCCATTGTATTAGGGACTTGTCTAGCTGTGTGCTGGACATTTTATCCAGAAGGATACTGTGAGAGACAGTATCAAAAGCTTTGCTAAAATCCAAAAAAACCCCACAACTACTAGCTCCCCTTGGTCAACTAGATGGGTGACCTTGTCATAAAAGGAAATTAAGTTAGCTGAGCATGACTTTCCCCTCGTGAACCCGTGCTGGCTATGGCCAATGACCGTGTTGTCTCTCAAATGTTTTTCAGTAACTCCCAGAATAACCTTCTCCATAATTTTGCCAGGTGCTGACGTGAGACTGACAGGCCTGTAGTTACCAGGGTCTTCCTTCTTACCCTTCTTGAAAATTGTGACATTTGCAAGCTTCCAGTCGACTGGGACCTCTCCAGACTTCCAAGACTGTTGAAAAATAATGGAGAGAGGTCCCGCGATGACATCAGCCAGCTCTTTCAGTACCCTGGGATGAATCCCATCAGGCCCCATAGATTTATGCACATCCAGCTGGAGCAGCAAGTCTCGAACAAGTTCAAGGTCAGGTAGGACTTTATCATGCCCCCAGTCACGGTCTTCCAGCACAGGGCTCCAGAGGTCCCAGGGCCCATCATTGGTGTTGAAGAGCAAGGCGAAGAAGGTATTAAACTCCTCTGCTTTGTCTACACCCCTATTTGTGAGGTGACCGACCTCATCAAGTAATGGCCCGATGTTATCTCTGGTCCTCCTTTTCCTGTTAACATATTTTAAGAAGCCTTTTTTGTTGTCCTTCACAGTGCTAGCCAACTCAAACTCTAATCAAGCTTTGGTTGCACAAATTTTCTCCCTGCAGTGGTGAACAGCTTCTCTGTAGTCCTCCCATGTCACCTGTCCTTGCTTTCAATGTCCATGCACTTTCCTTTTCCACCTAAGTTCTAGAAGATACCTGTTCAGCCAAGATGGCCTTCTGCCCTGCTTGTTTGACTTCTGACAGTTTGGAATTGTCTATCCCTGCGCTCTTAGGAGATGGCTCTTAAAAAGTGACCAGCATTCATGGACCCCAATACCTTCAAAAGCAGATTCCCAGGGGACCTTACTAACTAGGTCCTTCAGCAGCCTGAAGTCTGCTCTCCCCATATCCAGGGTCGAAGTTTTGCTGTCAGTTTTTCTCCTGTCGCCAATGATTTGAACCTCAACTACTTCATGGTCACTGTGACCAAGACATCCACCAATCATCACTTCAGCCATGAGTCCCTCTCTGTTTACAAACAACAAATCTAGGAGGGCACCTTTCCTATTGGCTCCCTTAGTACCTGCACCAAGAAGTTATCTTCAGCATGCTTCAGGAATTTCCTGGACATCTTTGTGTCCACTGTATGAAATTCCCAGCTGATGTCTGAGAGGTTAAAATCACCCATAAGGACAAGGGCTACTGACCTAGAGATATCCCTTAATTCCTTGTAGAATAATTCATTGGTGCAGAATAATTCATCACGATGAGCCATTCCATCGATGGCCTTGAAGGACATTGCAATGATGTATTGTCTGAGATCATCAGTGCTGTACCTCCTAAACTCTCTTTCTTATATACACTTTCTAATGTCATGTGCTGGCGTTGGCTGAAACAGAGTTCGTTCCCTTCACTGTAGCTGATATAGTGCCAATGACACATTGATGTTTTTGTTGTTGTTAAGTAGTGGCTAAGTGTCGCTAAGTTGTGCCTATAGTAGATAGGGACCTTTCCAGCTTCCCATGGTCTGCCATGTGGGCAAGAAGCTGGGAGGGGAGGGGACACAGCCAAGACAGCTGACCCAAACTTGCCAATGATATATTCCATACCACACAACGCCATGACCAGTATATTAACCGGGGGAGTTGGTGTTGTGGTTTAGCCTGCAACTCAGCCCCACACAGTCGCTCGCTCACTCCCCCACCGGTGGGATGGGGAAAAAAAAATCAGAAGGGTAACACTCGTGAGTTGAGATAAGAACAGTTTAATAATTTAAAAAAAACCAACAAAAATGCAATGAAAAGGAAAACAACGAGAGGCGCGAAGCCCAGGGGGGGAGGGAGGGGGGAGGGGGATGAACCACTGAAACAAACCGCATGTGACGCAGCCTACCAAGCCGACGCCATGCATTCCCAAGATGCAAACTTCTACTGCTCTGTCTGGGGACCTGCTCACTGGAAATTGGAGCAGCAGCTTTCCTGGAAGAACCTCCCTGAGTGACTGTTCTTCCTTGCAGTTCACGTACCTGTGCCTCTAGGATCGAGGCAGGCTTGCCATCCCACCTCCTCATGTCCTCTCTGTGGTCACACAGGTAGAACCATAGGTTGGCTGGTGGTGTGTATCCTCTCCTTTGAGCAAAAGGAAGCTTATTCCTAACAGCTGAGACACTACCTGGCTTCTCCGATGCTGGGATAATGGGCTCAGTAGACTGGAATTAGAGGAAAAAGAAGCCGAACAACTGGGTTCCTTTTCTAGGAAAGGGGGCGTTGACAAAGCCATTGGAAAAGGGACACAAGCCCTCAGGTGACTCCTGTCTGGAGTGAAGGAAAGCTATCCCTTAAAGAAGATGTTACATATTGCCTAGGAAAACGGACAACTATGGAGAAGGGCATCCAGTATCTAAGGGAATTAGCTGTGCTTTGAGGGTCCAAAGCCTGCTACACTCCAACTGAAATAAAGGCATTGGCAGCATGTGAAGGAGTACGAGCTGTTGACTCCGGCCCAACGATCCAGCCTGTCCAAGTCCCTCTGCAGAGCCTTCCTACCCTCAAGCAGATCGACACTCCCACCCAATTTGGTGTCATCTGCAAACTTACTGAAGGTGCACTCAATCTCCTCATCCAGATCATCAATGAAGATATTGAACAGGACCGGCCCCAACACGGAGCCCTGGGGAACACCACTCGTGACTGGCTGCCAACTGGATTTGACTCCATTCGCTACCACTCTCTGGGCTCGGCCATCCAGCCAGTTTTTAACTCAGCACAGAATGCACTTGCCCAAGCCGTGAGCAGCCAGTTTCTCCAGGAGAATGCTGTGGGGAGTGGTGTCAAATGTTTTACTAAAGTCTATGTAAACAACATCCACAGCTTCTCCCTCATCCACTAGGCAGGTCACCTTGTCATAGAAAGAGATCAGGTTAGTGAGGCAGGACCTGACTTTCATGAAGCCATGCTGGCTGGGCCTGATCCCCTGGTTGTCCTGTATATGCTGTGTGATGGCACTCAAGATGATCTGCCCCGTAACCTTCCCTGGCACTGAGGTCAGGCTGACAGGCCTGTAGTTCCCTGGATCCTCCTTCCGACCCTTCTTGTAGAGGGGCGTCACCTTCGCTAGTTTCCAGTCATCTGGGACCTCCCTGGTTGACCAGGACTGCTGGTAAATGATGGCGAGTGGCTTGGCAAGCTCCTCTGCCAGCTCCCTCAGTACCATTGGGTGGATCCCATCCGGCCCCATGGACCTGTGAACATCCAGGTGAAGGAGCAGGTCGGTGACTGCCACCTCTTCAACAACTGGGACTTCATTCTGCATACTATCTCCATCTCCCAACACAGGGGCCTGACAACCCCGAGGATGACCAGTCTGACTATTAAAGACTGAGGCAAAGAAAGCATTAAGTACCTCAGCCTTCTCCTCATCTTTCGTGGCAAGGTGTCGTGGTTTAGCCGGAAGCTCAGCCCCACACAGTCGCTCGCTCACTCCCCCACTGGTGGGATGGGGGAGAGAATCAGAAGGGTAACGCTCATGGCTTGGGATAAGAACAGTTTAATAATTAAAATTAAAAGAAACAACAACAGAAATGCAATGTAAAGGAGGACAACGAACGGTGTAAAACCCTGTGGGGGGGTGGTGGGGGTGGTGGGGTGAGGGGAACAAACCACCAAAACAAACCACATACCACATGCGACGCAGCCTCTCACCGCCCGCCCGACCCGATGCCACGCCGCTCCCGAGCCGCAAACTTCCCCCCTTCATATACCGGTCATGGTGTCACATGGTATGGAATGAACCTCCCATCGGCCAGTCGGGGTCAGCTGCCCCCACCATGGTCCTGCCCCTCCCAGCCTCCCGCAATGCAGCAGAGCACGGAAAGCTGGAAAGGTAGCAGACCCCCACCACAGGGAGGAGAATTAACCCCTTCTCAGCCAAAACCAGCACATTCTCCACCCCTTATTCCATACTGTTTACACCATGCCCACATCCCATATCATCCAATACAACCTTACCGACCACCACCCCTCCCCTTCCCATCCTTTGACATAATACACAGACATCATTCCCTTAGTCTATGGGCCTTCCCTGTAAAATGTCCATTAACATGTCCATTGAGTTCACCCAGTCCATGACTCTGGGCTCCATGTGTCGTATCAGTCTTTCAGGGTGGGAGAGATTGTGTCTGTGACGTTGGGTTGCTGCATACCGAGTCAGTCATCATTCCATCACTGCTGCACTTTGCTTGTTTCACAGTCTATCTTCCATGGGTTGGGAGGCTCGTACTCTGATATCATTGATACAACACAGAGGTGACACACAATATTATATAGCAGTTTGCATTGTGCCATTCAGTTCATTGACTGTTTTCGCCCAAAATCAAATCCCCTTGAGGCACACACTGGATTTCTCCATCCTCCCGCATCACCTACCAAGTGCACCCAGGTCCTCGAGCAAAAGCAATCCCACGAATGGGTTTGCCTTTGCCGGAGGCAGGAAGAACCCCGACTGTTTTGCCCAGTGTACTTTTTGCGTGCACTACAGGGACTCTATCCCCTTCCACAGTATGTAGGATTTCTGACTGGGCAGGGCCAGCTTGATTGGCAGATCCCCTCGTGTTGACTAACCAGGTGGCTTTTGCTAAATGTGTATCCCAGTGCTTGAATGTTCCACCCCCCATTGCTCGTAGCACACTTTTTAACAGTCCATTGTACCGTTCAATTTTCCCAGAGGCTGGTGCGTGATAGGGGATGTGATACACCCACTCAATGCCGTACTCTTTGGCCCAGCCGTCTATGAGGTTATTTCAGAAATGAGTCCCGTTGTCTGACTCAATTCTCTCTGGGGTGCCATGTCACCACAGGACTTGTTTTTCGAGACATAGGATAGTGTTCTGGACAGTGGCGTGGGGCATGGGATATGTTTCCAGCCAGCCAGTCGTTGTTTCCACCATTGTAAGCACATGGCGCTTGCCTTGGCGGGATTGTGGGAGTGTGATATAGTCAATTTGCCAGGCCTCCCCATATTTATATTTCAGCCATCGTCCCCCATACCACAGAGGCTTTACCTGCTTCACTTGCTTGATTGCAGCGCATGTTTCACATTCATGCATAGCCTGTGCAATAGCGTCCATGGTCAAGTCCACACCTCGATCACGAGCCCACCTGTATGTTGCATCTCTCCCTGGATGGCCTGAGGTGTCATGGGCCCACCGAGCTAGAAATAATTCACCCTTATGCTGCCAGTCCAGATCCACCTCAGCCACTTCAATCTTGGCAGCCTGATCTACCTGCTGGTTGTTCCAATGTTCTTCAGTGGCCCGACTCTTGGGGACATGAGCATCCACATGACGTACCTTTACAACCAGGTTCTCTACCTGGGCAGCAGTATCTTGCCACAATGCAGCAACCCAGATGGGTTTGCCTCTACGCTGCCAGTTGCTCTGCTTCCATTCCTGCAAGGACCCCCACAGGGCATTTGCCACCATCCAGGAGTCAGCATAGAGATAAGTGCACTGGCCACTTTTCCCGTTCAGCAATGTCTAAGGCCAGCTGTATGGCTCTGGTGATAATCCAAAGTCTTTGCCTTCTGTCCAGTCCATAATCATTTCCAAGATTCCTGGGTGACTGGGGTTTCCTACTCAAGCCCGCTGGGTGATCAGTGCAACCCATTTATTCCATGTAGCGTCAGTTGCACAATGTGTAGGGGGGACCTTACCTTTGAACATCCAGACCAGCACCAGCAGTCGGGGAGCCAGGAGGAGCTGTGCTTCAGTGCGAACCACTTCCGAAGCAGCTCAAACTCCTTCCTATGCTGCCAATATCTCTTTTACAGTTGGAGTCTAACCAATCATGACAGTTATGTGTTGCTGTACGCTTCTATGGGAGAACTTATCTTGGGCTGCATATCTCCGGGACACAGGGCTCTACCCACCCTGGGGACAGTGATGCACAGACATCAATATGATGGATACAAAATGTCCGTCTATTTAGCTACATCACACGCTTATATAGCTCTTGCGCTTCCTATTCCTGCCACTCCTATGGGGAGGAGTCTGTCTTTCCATCACATCCCGTAATCTTCCGGTCACCGATCCCTGTCTATTCCCCTACAGTTATGCAACCATGGACAATTCCCATAATCATTCTGTCTGTTTTCTTCTCTCTCCTCTTTTGTCGTGGTTCAGCCGCAGTTATCAACTACATACCACGCAGCCGCTCACTCACTCCCCCGACTCCTCTGGAATCGGGGAGAGAATCGGAAGAGCAGAAGCAAAAAAAAAAACCTGTGGGTTGAGATAAGAACAGTTTAATAATTAAAATAAAATATTAATTATAATAATGATGATTATTATAGTAATGAAAGTGATGATAATATAATAAAAAGTAAAAAGGAAAAAAAGCCAGAAAACACAAACGATACAACCCCTCATCACCCGCCAACCGATGCTGCCTGTCCCCGAGCTGCGATTGCTGCCTCCCTCCCCCGGCCAGCTCCTCCCAGTTAACATACTGGGCATGACGTTACATGATATGGAATATCCTTCGTGCTTGACAAACCTGGTGGCCTTCTATGACAAAGTGACTTTCCTGGTTGACATGGGGTGGGAAGTGGACATTCTCTACCTAGACTTCTCCAAGGCCTTTGATACAGCCCCCCACAGTCTCCTGATGGATAAATTAATGCGTTATGGCCTAGACAAGTGGTCTGTGCAGTGGGTGGGGAACTGGCTGACAGGTCGCACCCAAAGGGTGGTGGTAAATAGCTCCTTTTCCAAGTGGCAACCTGTCACAAGTGGAGTCCCCCAGGGATCAATATTGGGGCCAATGTTATTCAACATCTTTATAAGTGATCTGGATAACGGCATCAAGTGTAGCCTGATGAAGTTTGCTGATCACACCAAGTTGAGTGGGGAAGTAGACACTCCAGAAGGGAGAGCTGCTCTGCAGGAAGATCTGGATAGGCTGGAAGAGTGGGCCAGCAAGAACATTATGAAGTTCAACAAGGACAAGTGTAAGGTCTTGCACCTGGGGAAACATAATCCAGGAGTGCAGTGCAGACTGGGATCCACCTGGCTGGAGAGCAGCTCTGTGGAAAGGGACCTGGGGGTCCTGGTGGACAGAAAGCTCAACATGAGCGAACAGTGTGCTGCTGCAGCCAAGAAGGCCAACAGGGTGCTGGGTTGCATCAACAAGGGCATCACCAGCAGAGATAAAGCCGTCACCATCCCGCTCTACTCAGCGCTTGTCGGGGTCCAGCAGCATCAGTTGGCAGGTGGTGAGCGGTTGTATCGCTTGTGTTTTCTGTTTTTTTCCCTTTTTCCCTTTTCCTTTTTATTATATTATCATTATTGTTATTACTATAATAATAATCATTATCATTATTATCTTATTTTAATTATTAAACTGTTCTTATCTCAACCCACAAGCTGTGGGTTTTTTTGCTTTTGCTCTTCCGATTCTCTCCCCCATCCCAGAGGGGTGGGGGAGTGAGCGAGTGGCTGCATGGTGTTTAGTTGCCAACTGGGGCTGAACCACGACACCCCCCTTTCTCCTTCTTCCCCCAGTTTCATATTCTGACCATGACATCATATGGTATGGAATATCCCTTTGGTCAGTTGGGGTCAGCTGTCCCAGCTGTGTCCCTTCCCAACTTCTTGTGCACCCCCAGCCTACTGACTGCTGGGGTGGTGCGAGAAGCAGAAAAGGCCTTGACTCTGTGTAAGCACTGCTCAGCAATAACTAAAAGAACCCTGTATTATCAACACTGTTTGCAGCACAAATCCAAAACATACCCCCATGCTAACTACTATGAAGAAAATTGACTCTATCCTAGCTAAAACCAGCACACATACACAACCATTTCCTAGTAAGTGCTAATTTTCTGTAAGAAATATCTAAGTCGTAGTCATATAATCAAGGTGATAGATCAGGTATCTATAAAGTTTAGTAATATGATAAATTATAAACAGATTCAAGTATTTAAAGGTTTCAGCAGCTCTAGAAGTTGCTTATTATCTAACTAGACAAATGGTCTATATGATATTAAATGAAGTTTACAACAACTTTTACATTACATTACATAAGAATATTAAAAGTGGTGTAAAGTTTTATGTTAATGAGGCTTCAGTAGAGTATAAAACAGTCTGGATCTAAGCCCTCTTCCCCCCCATCCCCATGAATTAAGTATGTGGTGGTAAGAAATTAAAAACCTTTCTCATATGGTTAAAAAATAAATATTGGAGAGTCATATATTCAGTTGCAAATTATATGCATTTTGCCATGTTTCCTCTATGATTTGATAACTCTTACTGTAGCTGTCCTTGTAAATATGACAATAAATTTTTAAATCTCCAGGCAACTGGTAAATACAGGCAGATGCACTTTGCTTGTGAGCAACAGAAGTCAGTCTGCATGGAACTGTGGCACTAATGTAGCTCTTGATTAATCTCTAATTGCACTTTTGTCATCTTAGCAGGGAGACAAAACTACAGCAGTTCCTAAATAGGCAGGCAGCATTTGGGCACCTAGCAACCAACAGTTCTTTCATATTAGCTGCAGTGGACTCTGTGCTGTTACATGGATGGTGGTTATGGATCACTGCTCTATTATTTATAGAGCAGCATTTACGGATGCCTTCACAACAGTATATAAATTAGCAGCTTAATAGCTTAATAGACCATTGCTAACTAAAAACATTGTATGAGCTGAAGCATCAATTATGATAGTAAAATGTGGCTTGGAGATAATAATGTTTGTAACACATGTAGAAAGGAATGTCAATTTATTTCCCTGTTAACTGTTTCACAGGCAGATTATAGCATGGTCTTTAAGCATTACCATATGGATGTGTGTATGCCTATCTCTGATTTCTCATATGCACATAATGTATATGTATGTGAATATATAGACATACATATTTATATTTAATAAATCTTTTATTATCTTTTCTCATATAGCTTTTTTAAAGATTAGTATAAAAGCTTGTCTATATTTTTTTTCACAGTAGACTAATATAGCACAGAGGTGGATGAGCTAGGAGAGCGGTTCTAGAAGGGATATGCTAATTGGACAGCAGGCTGCAACAACACTCCAAGTGTCCTCGTGAAAGGGCCTTATTAGTTATCAATCAATCAGACAAATAACGCTAACTTTGTTCTGCCTCCTGTTCTTTGGTAACTTGTCAGTGAGAAGACCCACTCCAAAGGAAGACCCCACACCTCTGGTGTCATTCAGAGTGAATAAGATTCAAAAGTGATTAAATATAGTGTAGCAGGTTCTCAGGATTCCTATGCACAAAGTTCACCCAACACACGATATTTAAAAAGAACAACAGTATTTATTGCTCTATTATAGCCTTGCATAAGCAGTTACTAGTGTATTGTTTTCCCTTTATGAGAGTCTTACCAACCCAACTACGCCTGAGACACCGCTGAGCAGGAGGGTGACCATTAGTGGGGTCAGCACGGAGAAGGGGGGTAGGCGCGGCACCTTCAGAGCATCCCCTGTGGTTCCTAGAGTGAGCTCTGTGCCCTCTCTCCCTCTCCGCTTTGAGCCGTGCTTTTTTATACCCTCAGAAGATTCAGTGGAAAAATACTGACTAGACGTTGCCGCACATGTAGCCAGCGCATGCAACAAGGCCTGCCAGGTGCATGCTCTGCTAGCTAACAGTGGCTCCCAGATTGCAACAACATATTGTACAATAACAGTCCTCCCAGTTCCCTTCTTCAAGGTCACGTTCTCATAGCTGTGTTCAGCTTGTAATTTTTCTGTCATGGCCCTACACAGACCATCATCTAAAATCCCTCACACATACAGTAAATGACTGCTGGCAAGCTGCAGCTTGACTTTTTTATTTAATCAACTAAAGAAAGGCATAAATTAATGCTTAACTATTATGGATTCTGGAATAAGAGAATAGGATTATTAAGAATGGGAAAACATAAGCAGAGAAACTGCAAAAACATAAAGCTTTCGTTTGCAGTGCTGCTTTAATTAAAACAACGCTTGTCAATGAAAGGCAGTTCTGACCTATACCACAGTGGCACCTGAAGCTTCTGCTGGACTGGATCCCATTTTGCTTCCCCCTTCTCAAACTTATCATCAAAGTTCCTGTATAGCATAATAGAGCTTACAGCCTAGACAGACATAACAGATGATGGAGAGGAAGGAACTTAGCTGCATTCATCTCCCATGTTCACACATCTGACTGGTGAAAGAGACAGAAAAGGGAAGCTGCATCAGATACTTCCATCCACTGAAATCAATAGCAAAATAGGTGTTATCCTCAATGGAAGAGGAAATTATCTTCAGTTTTGTATTAAAGACCCCATTGCTAGATGTGCTTTACCATGCCACCTTTCCTGACTATGCTCTTGATTACAGGATATTTCTAGAGATTTTTTAAGAGACTTAGAAGTTAAATATGGTATATCTTACTTTATATAGGTAATGGTATTTTATTTTATGTTTCTAGCTTAGAAAGTCATTCCTCCCTCAAGGTTAGCATATAGATGACGCACTCTGTGCATGTAGAGATTATCCAGCAATGTGTTTTGAGATTATAAAATAAAGGGTCAGTGAAGGGTCACACCATATACTCATAGCATAAATAAAAATTACTGAAGTTTGGAGTTCAAAAATTTTCAGAACATCCCAAAGTACTGTGCCATAATGTTTTTCCCAGCTGGCCTGGTTGCCTGTTTCTACAGCGCTGTACAGAGACAGCCTTATGCAATGATGAGCACAGAACCGAAAACCAGGGGCTTAGTCCAAAATGTTTGGGGACTCCTTCAAAATAATGCTTTCTGTAGTGATCTGTGTCCTGTTTTATGCTTGACAAAAGAATAGCCAAAAGGAGAGTAGATAATTCGTTCCCTCATTCACTGTGGTTTGCTTTCACCTAAGCAACTTTGTGAAGGATACTGCTAATGATGGTTCCTCCACTGGGGATGGCCAACACTGTAGCTGTGTCCCCTGCAACCACTGTGTGAGGTGATGGAGCCTTATGTGGGACTTAGCAGAGGATAAAATACTATTTGGGCTGTTTAATAGCAGAATAGTAACTCAGAGACCTGAGCAGGTGCTAACGCGGAAGTCATGGACACCACACACGACCAATATGATCAAGCAAATGCTAGTTTATTACAGACACAGCACGGTTAATATAGCTCTGCAACCACCTTATCACACACAAGCCTCTATTGTTTATTATATACAAGCCTATTATTAGTTGGTCAGCACAGCCTTGGGCTTTATCCCAAGGATAGCTACTAGCAGCATCGGCAATTCCCACCTTGTTTTGCTACGCTGTAACGAGACACTCCCACCAGTGGTATGGGATGCGGCCCCTGTTGACAGAGTAGCACCTGTGGCCAATCTTGGAATGCAATTTATCAGGAAGACGTAATGCCATCCCACACGTTCCCACAGTAAGCTCGTACCATGCCGCTTCGTAAGCCTTGGGAAATACAAAATCACAGCTGTTATTAATAGCTACATACATTGGTTTTAACTCACAACATCCTTGAGGCCTTCTTGTTCCCAGGCCGATTAAGTCCACGCAGACCGAGCCTGGATTGTTCACTACATGTCCTTTGCTTTCCAGATATCCCACAAGCAGGTGACTTCTGAGAGATTTTTTTTGCTTGCTATCTCCTAGACTTTCATGGGTGAAAGTGCACAAGAGTAGTTTCTCTTTTTTTGTATACAAATAACTGGCAAATAAGATAAAGCAAGAACATTAGGCTGGAGAAAACAATTCCTTACAAAATCTCCTATCTCTAATCAAAAAAAGCAGTAATCATCAAACTATTCTCATCATAATGCTACAAGATGACTTAATTAGCTAGTTGGTTTCTATGACAATGTGTGTGCTCAGAGAGATGGGGTCTGAGATGCATTTGAAACAGGAATTGTCACTTGATATGACACCAAGAGGCTGATGAATTGTTCTCACTGGTTAGTGTTGTGGCTACAAATGTTTCAACAGAAAAAGTTAACCTGATTGAAAAGCATGGATCCTGCAACTGGATCTGTGTGGGGTCATATTTGCAAGTAAGCCAAACCCCATTTGAGAGAGCTCTGCTTAGATGCAGATTTCCCCCAACTTTGATCTAACTGTGGGGCTTGTTTTGTGTTATTGCTAATTCCAGCTATTGGGAAGGAAATTACTTTTATCAGTGGAGATATAACCAAGTTTCAGTAATAGCAACTAGGTCATAGCTTTCCAGCAGCACAGCGGCTTCCAGCTCATCCTGTTTGTTGCCCATGCTGCGTGCATTGATGTAGAGGCACTTCAGCTGGGCTGTTGCCCATGTCACCCTTTTAGAGGAACACCCCTCAATTTCTTTGAGGTGTTTCCCTGGTGTTTCCCTGTTGGCTCCTATTACTTTAGGAGCCCCTGGCTCCTCTCTGTAAGACTTCAGGTGTGCTCCAGTGTACCCAGCAGGTCTCAGAGCAACAGGCTGAGGGCCCTTGCTAGCACCCTGTCCCTCTAACCTTGGTGTGCCATCCCACAGCTTGTCATGGGCAAGCCTGATATTATCCCCCTCCCCCTTCAAGTCTAGTTTAAAGCTCTGTCAATGAGGTCCACTAGCTTGTGAGCAAAGACCCTCTACCCGCTTTGAGAAAGGTGAACCCTATCCGATGCCAGCATGCCTGGTGCCGTGTAGACCATCCCATTACTGAAAAACCTGAAATTCTGGTGGTGACACCAGCCACAGAGCCAAATATTAATAGACCGGGTCCATCTCTTTCTTCCAGTATTGCTGCCTGCAACTGGAAGGAGAGAGGAAATAAGTTACCTGTGTTCACAAATGCTGAAAATCTTAATGTACTTAATGTAAACTCTCAAAAGAAATTTAGCTTTTTCTCAAATACATCATAGTCTTTTCTCCTCCCCAATGGAAAATGAATTCTCAAATAGTTTCACAACCTTGGTGATATAAAAATGTCTTATTCTTTCAAACAGTGGAATGAAATGTAGCAGTTTTCTAAAGTTCTTTCATTTACCAAGAAGAGATTAGAACCATGCATTCACTAGAGTGGATTGGAAATCATCTGACAGTTTCCACATTTATTTTGAAAATGTTAATTCAGTAAACTGAAATAGTTCATGGTGATGGGCCACACGTCAGGAAAGTCAGCAGTTTACACCTTCCCATTCATTTAGAAAGGGAAATGGAGTTTGTAAGGCTGATCTCTGAAAGATTTAGGGACCTGCTTTCATTGCACATATCTCTGCTAACATACAGATGGCTATTTGTCTCCCAAGGGTGAATGACTCTTGGGAGGTGACCTGCAGCATGCTGTGAAAGGGCACTGGTTGTAATTCTGGTTCCAGAACTGAGAGCCCCAGGGCTTGATTTCAGTCAGTTTACCTGACTGATTTATTGATCTGTTTTTAAGCTAGCTGTCTACATAAACACTCAGTATTACGAGTGCAAGATTAGGCCAAAGCCACACACAAAAAAAAACCCCACACCAAAAGAACCCTACAAAATTCTGATTCATTTTCTGATTTGAATTTTGTTGTTGCCTTTTGGAAAATAGCAACCTGATTACATGCAGATCAGCAAAATTTTGCCACTGGCCAGTTAGCCTTGTTCTTTCAAAATTTACTGCAAAAAGACTACATATTTAAGAATTTCTATCTCCGCATTATAGCAAATGAAACCTTGATTTACAGCAGCTTTATTTCCTACTATTTCTGCAAATACAGACTACTGGAAACATGCTTAAGGAAAATATAATAAGCAAGATGAAGAGAAGTAATAATATGAATAGTAATATAGCTATTCATAGATCCTCTCATGTGATCCTTTGAGCTAGTAATTTTAAGCATTGTTACCGTGTCAGGTAGGAAGGCTCTGCTTCTTGATCTGTGGATGGAGCTTTTCCTCACACAGAAAATGAATTACATTTTCAGTGTAATTTACCATAATATTTTGGTCTTCAGTTCATGCTGCGGGGAGAGACTGAAATGCTTAAAAATTGTCCAAGCAACTACAGAGACATGTAAAAGCAGCTACCACCTAGGGAGTTTCTCTTTTACTTTGTGTTTCTGATATAGAATCCAGAAGCAACATAGTAAAACTTCTTTACCATTCCCTCAATTCCCCATTCCCTTCTTACAAAAGAAAATTCACTATATTTTTGTCCCTGGCTTCTCTTCAGGAAATGATTTCCATTCCCACTGCTGATTCTTTTGCTCCCACAGTCTTCCTATATCCTGCCCAGCTCTATATTCATACATAGGCCTTCTCCCTGCATCCAGATACAGCCTTAACCTCCTCTTCATACCTTCTAGAGCATACCTTCATACCTCCTTGCCACTGCTTTCTCTACAGGGTCTCAGCGCAAATTGTCCCTGCGGTGGTTTATGCATCCCATTCTCTCTTTCCAGTCCTCTGAAAGGAAACTGCACGTCTGATCCTGTGAAGGTCTGTGGGAATTCTCCAGGGTGCCTATGGAAGGACTGCATGAGCAGCAAATACACCAAGGGAAAGATTAAGTATTATGGGAGCTGTATCCAGACTACAAACTGCATATCTTATCCAAAACAGTGTGCCATAACAAGTAAAGATTAAATTTCTGTTTTCGTTTATTGTAACTGTTTTATTCCTACCACTGAAAAAAAGAGGAATGCTTAATAATTAACTTAGAATCATAATAAATACAGCACACTACATATTTATCCTTGGCACTTTCACATTTGATGTTTGTTCTTACCATCTTAGTGAAGCTTATTTAAGAAACATCCCGGGCCAGCAAAAGTTATATTCTTTAACCAGTCATTGGTTTATCTCTACTAGAAATTCCAATTGACACATCAATTTATGTAGGTTGAGGAGATGAAGTATGTGGGAAAATATATTTTAGAAAACATTAGAGGATATAATATACATTTAGAAGATATCAAGTTATTCTATCATAGAATCATAGAATGTCCTGAGTTGGAAGGGACCCACAAGGATCATCGAGTCCAGCTCCTGTCCCTGCACAGGACAACCCCAAATTTACACCATATCCCTGAGGGTGTTGCCCAAGTGCTTCTTGAATAGTGTCAGGCTTGGTACAGTGACGGCCTCCCTGGGGAGCCTATTCCAGTGCTCCACCACCCTCTGGGTGAAGAACCTTTTGCTAGTATCCAAAATAACCCTCCCCTGGCACATCTTCCTGCCATCCCCTCGGGTCCTATCATTGGCCACCAGAGAAGAGATCAACACCTGCCCCTCCTCCCCTTGTGAGGAAGCTGTAGACCGCAATGAGGTCTCCCCTCAGTCTCCTCTTCTCTAGGCTGAACAAACTAAGTGACTTTAGCCGCTCCTCATACAGATTCCCCTCTAAACCCTTCACCAACTTCGTGGCCCTTCTCTGGATGCTCCTAGTAGCTTTATATCCTTGATGTACTGCAGTGCCCAAAACTGCACACAGTACTCAAGGTGAGGCTGCACCAGCGCAGAGTAGAACGGGACAATCACCTCCCTCGACCGCCTAGCAATACAGTGCTCGATGCACCCCAGGACTCGGTTGGCCCTCTTGGCTGCCAAGGCACACTGTTAGCTCATGTTCAACTTGCCATCAACCAGAACCCCCTGGTCCCTCTCTGCAGAGCTGCTCTCCAGCCTCTCGTTCCCCAGCCTGTATGTACAGCCAGGGTTGCCGTGCCCCAGGTGTGAAATCCGGCACTTGCCCTTGTAAGACTTCATACGGTTGGTGATTGCCCAGCTCTCCAGTCTGTCCAGATCCCTCTGCAGGGCCTCTCTGCCCTCGAGAGCGTCAACAGCTCCTCCCATTTTTGTGTCATCAGCAAACTTAATTAGTACTCTTTCAAGTCCTGGATCTAAGTCATTAACAAAGAGATTAAAGAGTACCAGCCCTAAGATGGATCCCTGCAGAACCCCGCTAGTGACTGGCCACCAGCCTGATGTAACCCCATTTACTATAACCCTTTGAGCTTGACCTGTCAGCCAATTGCTCACCCATTGCATTATATGTTTATCCAGCTGTATGCTGGATATTGTATCCTGGAGGATACTGCGAGAGACAGTATCGAAAGCTTTAGTGAAATCCAAAAAAGATCACATCGACTGGCTTCCCTTGGTCCACTAGGTGGGTAACCTTGTCATAGAAGGAAAACAAATTTGTTAGGCAGAACTTTCCCCTCATGGACCCATGTTGGCTGGGACCAATGACTGCATTGTCTTTCAGGTGTTTTTCAATAACTTCCAGAATTATCTTCTCCATAATTTTGCCAGGAAAAATTATGCCTGGGTAAATCTAGAAAATGTCCCAAAGAAGGATGACTGGATCATCAGAGGTATGTGGCAGCTTCTAGATGTGGAGACGTTAAACATAAAACTCTTCAAACTGTAAAAAAACAGGAGAGACAATAGCAGAAAGACCTATAGAATCAAGGAAGGTGAACAGAGAATAATTAACTTCTATTTTCCATAACAGGAAAACAGGGACACCTTTTTAAATTGCCAGGCAAACAGGTTTAAAACAAACAGAAAGAGAGTTTTTAATAAACTGAAAATTTTGACCATCCAGTCAAAAGATGCAATTATCCTGCTGTATTCAGCACTGGTGCGGCCTTACCTTGAGTACTGTGTGCAGTTCTGGGCCCCACAATTTAACAAGGATGTTAAGGTCCCTGAATGCATCCAGAGGAGGGCAAGAAAGCTGGTGAAAGGGCTGGAAGGTGTGGGGAACTATAGGATTGAATCAGCATGTGTATTTCAAGATAAGTTGTTTGAGATAGAAAGCGGGCTGGAGGATTATGGGTATGCGATGGAATTAGCTTGACTACAGACCCTCCGCACAGACCCGCTGATGGAAAATTACAGAGAATCTGCAAGTCACTAAAAAGGAGGAAGAAAGGCGAAAGACATTTCTACTTTAAGAGCAAACGATAAAACAAGAACAAGGAACTTCAGAACTAGACTGCTTGCTAAGGAAGAATCGTAACCCGTGACATTAACTAAGCAGTTATTGAAGCTTGTTTACAAGAGCATATAAAAGCGCAGTGACTTAAAAATAAAGTTGAAGCTTGCTCTATCACTCACATTGAGTTGGCTGCTTGCTTTCCTCGCTCGCCGCAAATGGCGCCCGAACAGGGACCTGAAAAGGACTATTTCTGATACGGCAGCGAGAGACGGAGATGCACTGGCAGACGGCAGCCAGGGGGCAAAAAGGAGTCGATTTATGCATCAGTTTTGATACATCCCGACCCTCCAGCCTGGATTCAACCTCGGAATTCAAGAGGGGATCTGCTTTCCGCAATTGAAGCTAACCCAGGAGCGAGAGCCGTACAAAGACGCTGATTTTCCTCACATCAGGCGATGGAGGTCGAGGTAGCTTTCGAATTATTAAAGCGCTTTTTAGAAAAGTGGGGAGTAAGTCAGTTAAAAGACTTGTCAGGATTAGTTGGAGTAGGTAAAGCGAAAGGGTTTTTTAAAGAACCGGAGTCGATTTTTGAGGTAGAGGAGTGGAGAGCCTATGGTGATTGTTTGTGGGATTTGGTGATAGATGACGATAAGACAGCGAAAAAGTTAATGAAACCTTGGCGGGAAGTGATTAACTGTATGAAAAAATATAAAACTGAAAAAAGATTAGCAACAGCCGCTTCTGATCGGCTAGACAACTGTGACCCCAATGCTGGAAAGATTGGAATTGGCTTAGACAATATCTCACCTCCCTTCTCGGGGATCCCAGTTGTACCTCGAAAGCCCCTTACTCCCCCCCACCCTCCCCCCCCACCCTCCCGCCCCTGATAAATCTACATTTGTAGAAACTAGCGGAGGAGGAACTGGCTTGGGGAACGGAGGTGAAGATATTGAAAATTTATGTGATGTAGTCTCTCCGGTGGAGGAAAATAAGCCGAGCACGCCGTCTACTCACCGTTCTGTGCCTGCTGCGCGCGGCCAGGTTGACTGGCAGAAAATCGTGTTAGAGGCATTACAGAACGGGGACCTAGAGACCGCTGATTTTTTAGCTCAGGCTTTCCCTGTCATCTATCAGCTGGACCCTGCTAACAATCAAAATTTATTAGCACACCATAATCCTCTTGATTGGAAAATTTTGAACCAGCTAAGAACTACTGTCAGCGAGTTGGGTATACACAGTGAACCGACCAGACAGATGCTAAATTACATTTGGGGAAGCAACCTGCTTTGTCCCGAGGATATTAAAAACATTATGAAGTTTATATTGAAACAGTCACAGCAGCTTTTATGGCAGGCTCACTGGCATACCCTATGTGATAGATCGGCAAACACCCAGCGCCAGCAAAACGATCCCCTAGCAGGAGTAATAGTAGAACAACTTATGGGAATGGGACCCTTCTCGTCCCTAGACATGCAAATGCAGACGGGTCCTGATATATTAAGAGAATCAATGAAGTTAGCAAGGGACGCCTTACAGCGTGTCAAAACAGCCCCAATCACCCCTTCTTACATGTTGATTAAACAAGGGAGGGAAGAATCTTTTGCCACATTTGTAGATCGACTTACAGATGCGTTAGATCGTGCCGACTTACCTGATTTTATGAAGGGCCCATTGCTGCGTCAATGTGTTATGGAAAACTCCAACCATGCTACTAAAAATATTTTAAATACACTTCCCCTAGACGCAGGCATTGAGGTGATGCTTGAACGCATGAGTCGAGTACCCACCGGCCCCCAAGCTATGTTAGTTGAAGCATTGAGAGAAGTTGGGCAGGGAATGGTACAGGTTCAGCAACAAGTTTGTGCCGCTCTCGCCCCATTGGGTCCAGCTAAAAACTCTTAACAGTAACCAAAGAGGGTCACTGCCGCATGGACTTTCCCAATCCCACTGACATGGCTCACGGAAGAGCCAGTATGGGTCGGGCAGTGGCCGCTCAAACGGGAAAGTCTACAACAAGCCCACATATTAATAAAAGAACAATTAGATCAAGGGCACCTCCGACCATCGACAAGCCCCTGGAACACCCCTATTTTTGTTATCAAGAAAAAGTCAGGGAAATACAGACTCTTACATGATTTACGGGCAGTAAATCAGCAAATGCAAGCGATGGGAGCTTTACAGCCTGGCCTTCCAAATCCAGCCATGCTACCAACTGGTTGGCATTTACTAATTATCGACTTAAAGGACTGCTTTTTTACTATAAAGCTGCATCCTCAGGATACCCGGCGATTTGCATTTACTTTACCAGCAATCAACAGAGAGGGTCCTGACTTACGTTTCGAATGGACAGTATTGCCACAAGGCATGAAGAATAGCCCTACTCTGTGTCAACTTTTTGTAGATGCTGCATTAAAAGAAGTAAGGCAGCAATGGCTGGACACTGTAATTTACCATTACATGGATGACACCTTGTTTGCGCAAGAACAACCTTTCTCAGCACAGCAAGAATTATATTTACAGCAACAGCTCCAGCTACACGGCCTAGTAATAGCAACAGAAAAGGTTCAACGTTCACCAGTATGGAAATACCTCGGCTGGCACATCAGTGACTCTCAAGTAAGTCCACAGAAACTTACATTGCACACAGCAATTAAAACCCTTAATGATGCTCAACGGCTGTTAGGAGACCTGCAATGGCTACGGCCGGTAGCCGGAATCACTAATGATGACTTGGAAGTTCTTCGCCCAATGTTAAAGGGCACTGACCCTGCCACGCCGGTCCGACCGACTGCTGAACAAACCTCTATGATACAACGTCTTAGCTCTGAGATCGTCCAGAGAGCAGTAGACCGGCTGGACCCCGATCTCCCCATCGATCTCACCGTACTCTATGGTTCTACTCACATTTTGGGTGCACTTACTCAGTGCAAAAAGAAAAAGGGGGAGAAGATAAGGGTGTTGGAATGGATATTTACAAGCTTACAGCCGAAGACAACGATTCAAGAAAAGACGGAAGATTTGGCGGAGATAATTAAAAAAGGTCGGTCTCGTATCCTTCAAATAATAGGAGCAGAGCCACATACTATCTACCTGCCAGTAAAGCGAGAGGATCTGGAGTGGTGGCTGAGGAATTCCCCAGCGCTACAATCAAGCTTATTAACAGAAGCAGTAGAAATCAAGCTAGAGTCAATAAAAGCTCCTGTTCTTAAATGGATCAGCAATAACAGCTGGATGGAAAGACCAAAACGCAAAGCAGTACCCATAATAGAAGTAGTGACTGTCTATACGGATGCGGGTAAACGTTCCAGGAGAGCAGCAGCGACATGGCATGAAGATGGTCAATGGAAATATCAGTTAATACATGCCGAGCCATGTGATTCTTTACAGATGTTGGAGCTAGCTGCTGTAGTATGGACATTTTCCCGCTGGATGACGAAAGCGTTGAACGTGGTAACTGACTCTCTTTATGTGGCTGGAATTGTTAACCGTATTGAAGATGCACGTATAAAGGAAGTACAAAACCAACAGTTGTTCGAGCTCCTAAGACAGCTTCAATCTGCCATTAAACAACGAACATTGCCATATTGTATTATTCACATATGAAGCCATCAGCGGACGGAAGGCTTGGGGGAGGGAAATGATCGCGCTGACAAGCTCGTCGCCATTACGGCGCCAGTGAGCGAATTCGCTAAAGCACGAGAATCTCACCAAACCTTTCACCAGAACGCAAGAGGTTTAAAGAAACAATTTCAAGTCACCATGGAAGAAGCCAGGGGAATTGTATGAGCCTGCCCTACTTGCAGCCATCACGGACCAGGCCTAGGGCTAGGAGCTAATCCCAGAGGCCTTCAGGCCAGGGAAATATGGCAAATGGACGTTACGCATGTGCCAGAATTTGGGAGACTAAAATATGTTCATGTCACTATCGATACCTATAGCAAGTTTTTATGGGCAACAGCACAGTCAGGGGAAAGGGCTGTCCATGTTATACGTCATTTAACAGTCTGTTTTGCTGTAATGGGAACTCCAACACAGATTAAGACAGACAAAGGGCCAGCATACTGTAGTCAGAAGGTTAGGAAATTCTTACAGACATGGGGGGTACGCCATCTCACAGGCATTCCACATTCACCCACAGGGCAAGCAATAATTGAGAGGGCACGCCAGACTCTAAAACAATATCTAAACAAATTTCAAGACGTAAAAGATGTACAAGAACGGCTTGCAAAGGTTTTGTTTGTATTAAATCACTTATGCATATTTGCAGAACACAATAACCCTCCTGCGTGGGTGCATGGAAATGACGATAGGAAAGAGTCAGGACAGGCAGTAATGGTGAAGTATCGAGACCCTTCCACTGGTCTATGGCAAGGGCCCGTAGAAATCAAATGTTTTGGTCGAGGTTACATGTGTGTGCTTACCCCCACAGGTCCGAGGTGGATACCCAGTAAGTGGGTAAAGGCTATGCCTAGTGAACAGAAGGACGAAAACTGCGAAGTGACAGGAGATGGTGAAAACGCATGACTACACCGGTAGAGGTAGACAGGATACGGATAGAATGTCCCCAATGCAATAAGTGCCGACCCTGGGTACTAAGAGAGTGTCATAGCTGTCAACAGCGCAGGTGGGTAAAAACCCATCGAGCTAGGAGGTGGTGTGACAGTTGTTACTATCACCAATTACAGACACATAAGGTTTTAATCATCACAGGCCACGAAGTAGAGGGTTCTAGATGATATGAATTGCACACCCTTGACTGGGTCAGACAAGTCAATAGTGCTCCTTTGCTAGTGCTGCGCCAGGAGTGTGCTGTAAAGAACCAGGTACCTGAAATATGGGAAGTAGCCCCGAAGCACTGGGAAAAGACAAAGAAAAAATGTACACGAGAGTACTCCCATTAGTTATCATAAGTATTGTGATAAGAATCACCGAGGGCATATACATACCGCCCCAGCCAAAACAGAATGTATGGGTTTCCCTGGCAAATCTAACAGGCCAAGATTCTATCTGCCTATCATTGTCATCACCAGGAAATCCCCTCTCCACCTGTTTGGTTGGAGTGCCAGTTGATAATTGGACACTAGTGATACCACAAAATACACCACACTTAGGAAGCCTTTGTGATACTCCCCAGAATTGTGTGAATAATTGGGACAGATGGGCAGTCCATCGCCCTCAAACTAACTTTGAGCCACAAGAGCTTGAGCTATTGGGTTCTTTGTCAATGGATGCTTGTTTATACTTCAGTTATACGGGACAAAACCAGTCCCTTTCTTGGTCTGTGAATGCCACCCTAAGTATATATAAAAATGCTACTGCTTGGTGTAACTATACCTCTGTTAATATATCACGCTCTAACAATATGCCTATTGCGTTACCTACAGGTTTGTTTTTAATTTGTGGAGATCGAGCTTGGCCTGGCATCCCGTCACATATAAAGGGAGGGCCTTGCTCTATAGGTTGCCTAACGTTTTTTACCCCTAACACTTCAATGATTTATCAACATTATAGAAAGATGAGAAGCAAAAGGAGCACTCATAAGTTTGAGGATAACTGTGACTCTACAGCTGAATTTTGGAATCCTACAAAAATCGTAGCTGTTTCCTTCTTGGCTCCTGGAGTTGGTGTTGCTCAAAGCCTCACGACATTAAACAAGCTAGGGTGTTGGCTAGCTAAGCAAACAAATGCCACATCAAAGGCATTATCTGGTTTATTACTAGATGTAGGCTCTGTAAGACACGCTACGCTGCAAAATCGCGCAGCCATAGATTTTTTGCTTTTAGCCCAAGGACACGGGTGTGCTGAATTTGAAGGGATGTGTTGCATGAATCTATCAGATCACTCGGAATCAATACATGCAAGTATTGAGAGCTTAAAAAGGAGGGTCTCAGAACTTAAGGAGGATGATCCATGGCATTGGTTTAACAGCTTGTTTAATGGATGGGGCATTGGCAATTGGATCAAGAGTATTTTGCAGATGGGATTAATAATATTTGTAATGTTTATCATTATATTAATGTGTGTTCCTTGTATATCGCAATGTATGCAACAAATGATGGAAAGAAGTATGAATGCCGTGTTCCTTTCCCAAGGAACAAAAGAAAAAGGGGGATATGTGGGGAACTATAGGATTGAATCAGTATGTGTATTTCAAGATAAGTTGTTTGAGATAGAAAGCGGGCTGGAGGATTATGGGTATGCGATGGAATTAGCTTGACTACAGACCCGCCGCACAGACCCGCTGATGGAAAATTACAGAGAATCTGCAAGTCACTAAAAAGGAGGAAGAAAGGCGAAAGACATTTCTACTTTAAGAGCAAACGATAAAACAAGAACAAGGAACTTCAGAACTAGACTGCTTGCTAAGGAAGAATCGTAACCCGTGACATTAACTAAGCAGTTATTGAAGCTTGTTTACAAGAGCATATAAAAGCGCAGTGACTTAAAAATAAAGTTGAAGCTTGCTCTATCACTCACATTGAGTTGGCTGCTTGCTTTCCTCGCTCGCCGCAGGAAGGCATGTCCTATGAGGAGCAGCTAAGGAATTTATCTTTGTCTAGTTTGGAGAAAAGGAGGCTGAGGGGGTGACCTCATTGCTCTCTACAGCTTCCTGAGGAGGGGAAGTGGAGACGGAGGTGCTGAGCTCTTCTCCCTGGGATCCAGTGACAGGATGTGTGGGAATGTTTCAAAGCTGCATCGGGGAGGTTCAGACTTGACATTAGGAAACAATTCTTTGCTGAGAGGGTGGTCAAACACTGGAACAGGCTTCCTAGAGAGGTGGTCGATGCCCCGTGCCTGTCAGTGTTTAAGAGGCATTTGGACAATGCCCTTAATAACGTGCTTTAAGTTTTGATCAGCCCTGAAGTGGTCTGGCAGTTGGACTAGATGATCATTGTAGGTCCCTTCCAACTGAACTATTCTATTCTATTCTATTCTATTCTATTCTATTCTATTCTATTCTATTCTGTTTGAATCAGAACTAATGATGCCTCATTTTCTAAGATTTGTTTCTCATGATTGATTGAAGGATCTGATTAAGGCTTTTCAACTAATTAGGATATTCACAAGGCCCCCCTTGAATGTAGATTATCTTACTTGCTTGGATGGCCAGGAAACACCGGACTAAAAATATATTAAGGAAATAAGTGCCACAGAAATGCCTGAGAAGAATGAACATCATCCTCCCAGCAGAGGCCATGTTCAAATAATATGCTGTGCTGGTTTTGGCTGAGAAGGGGTTAATTCTCTTCACTGTAGTGCCTGTGGTGATCAGGGAACTTTCCAGCTTCCCATGCTCTGCCACATGGCCAGGAAGCTGGGAGGGGCAGGGCCATGGCCGGGGCAGCTGACCCCAACTGGCCAATGGGATGTTCATTCTACACCATGTGATGCCATGACCAGTATATTAATGGGGGCAGTTGGCACGTGGGGGGGCAGTTGTGGCTCAGGGGCTGGCAGCGTGGGATTGGTGGGCGGTGAGCGGCTGCATCATGCGTGGTTTGTTTTGGTGGTTCATTCCCCTTCCCCCGCCTCTCCACCCCAGGTTTCACACCTCTCATTGTTTTCCTTTCCATTGCATTTTTGTTGTTGTTTTTAATTTTAATTATTGAACTGTTCTTATCTCAACCCATGAGCTTTCTCGCTTTTATCCTTCTGATTCTCTCCCCCATCCCACCAGTGGGGGAGTGAGCAAGCGGCTGTGTGGGGCTGAGTTGCTGGCTAAACCACAACAGGCTTTTTTGGCGCCCAACGTGGGACTCAAGGGTTGGAGATAATAACAGCTGCTGGTCACAGCACCATGTTGTCATTTCTGCAGTTTGTGTTAAAGATTGGTGTTGGTTTGTTTAGTCTGCTGTGTTCTGCTGTGATTAGTAATGTTTTGACCAAGAGTTTTGTTATGCAAATACTTGTTTTCAGCTTTATCTGGTATTTGGGGTTTTTGCTGAAACCGTTACTGTACTTCGGATACCACCTTGCTGAGGCAATTAACAATTATACCTCCTCCTCTGAGAGATTTTATATGGAGGAAATACGGAATGGTGTCTTTGCAACTCTTTTCTATGATACCTCTGCCTTTATTACAACAACCTTTCTGTATCTTGAACATCCTTGGGTAGTTAAGATATACTTATTGTTAGTTTTTGGGCATGTTGTTTTGGTTTTGACTAAGCAACTTAAGAATATCACCCAGAAATCTGCCCCAAGGCTTGATAGTTATGAGTGGCAGGGCATGTGGGATAGAACTGGCACCCCCAGTGTTTTGGAGTTTCACCCCCAAACAAGTGCAGAATCCTGAAAAGCTAGTAGAATATCTGGAGGAAGTATGTTGTTATGCTGGGAACTCCAGAGAGACACAGATCACTGCAACGTGCTGGGGCCTGGCTCATGTGTACCAATCCCTGCTCAGCAGTATTCAGTTATCCCAAGGGGAAGAGAAGGTCTCTGGATTGAAAGGCAAAGTGACAGGCACTGTGGCCACTCAAACCCCCAGGAAATGCACTAAGGCTACTCAGACCCCCATGACAAGTACTGAAGCTGACTCAGAGAATCAAGCCGTGCCAGTATCAGTCACCCCTATACACAAGATGAAATATTGGAAGCAGATGTCAACTCATTTAGAATGGGATGATGAAGAAGCAGGGCCATCACAAGGAGGAGGAAGAAGTCATAAATGAAACGGAGACCACCCGATCCCTGTCCTTGAGTGAGTTGAGAGATATGCAGAAAGATTTCAGATGTCATTCAGGTGAGCACATTGTCACCTGGCTGCTCCGATGCTGGGATAACAGGTCCTGTAGCCTGGAATTAGAGGGAAAAGAAGCCAAACAACTGGGATCCCTTTCTGGGGAAGGGGGTGTTGACAAAGCAATTTGAAAAAGAACACAAGCCCTCAGCCTCTGGATGCGAATCCTGTCCGGAGTGAGAGAAAGGTATCCCTTTAAAGGAGATGTAACATATCGCCTAGGAAAATGGACAACTATGGAAAAAGGCATCCAGTATCTAAGGGAATTAGCTGTGCTTGAGGTGATTTATGGTGACCTGGACGATCAACGGTCATCCAAAGATCCAGATGAAGCCCAGTACACACAAAACATGTGGCGGAAATTTGTATGGAGCACATCATCCTCATATGCAAACTCATTTGCAGTAATGTACTGGAGAGGGGATGAGGCACCAACAGTGGTGGAGGTGATTGATACACTCCGGGATTACAAAGCAAGTATCTCTTCCTCGCTCGTCTCTGCTGTGGAGAAACTGTCCTAAGAGGTCCAGCAAATCAAAGAAGATATGTCTTACTCCCCACCTCTACGGAGTAGTGTCCTACCTTTTAGGAATAAGCATCCTTTTGCTCAAAGGAGAGGATACACACCACGGGCCACCCTATGGTTCTGCCTGTGTGACCATGGAGAGGACGTGAGGAGGTGGGATGGCAAGCCTACCTCGACCCTAGAGGCATGAGTGCGTGAACTGCAAGGAAGAACAGTCACTCAGGGAGGTTCTTCCAGGAAAGCTGCTGCTCCAATACCAGTGAGCAGGTCCCCAGACAGAGGAGTAGAAGTGCTGATTTTATTTCTGAGCTTAATAGAGAGACTCTTGATTCACATTTAAAGGAAGTGAGTTGGGAATGTCACGATCGGGAATAGAGGGGCCCTGCCTCCAGCCAGGTGGAGGAAAGGGATAACCGGGCTTAATGGACTATGTGGATCCGATGGCCTGGCACGTCCGACCCACAGGAGTATAAAGCTGTAGTGGACACTGGTGCACAGTGCACTTTAATGCCATCAAACTATATAGGGGCAGAACCCATCAGCATTGCTGGAGTGACAGGGGGATCCCAAGAGCTAACTGTATTGGAGGCCGAAGTGAGCCTCACTGGGAATGAGTGGCAGAAGCACCCCATTGTGACTGGCCCAGAGGCTCCGTGCATCCTTGCCATAGACTACCTCAGGAGAGGGCATTTCAAGGACCCAAAAGGGTACAGGTGGGCTTTTGGTGTAGCTGCCTTGGAGGCGGAGGCAATTAAACAGCTGTCTACCTTGCCTGGCCTCTCGAAGGACCCTTCTGTTGTGGGGTTGCTGAAGGTCAAAGAACAACAGGTGCCAATCACCACCACAACAGTGCACCGGTGGCAATATCGCAACAACAGAGACTCCCTGATTACCATACATGAGCACACCCTTAGACTGGAGAGCCAAGGAGTGATCAGTAAGACCTGCTCCCCCTTTAACAGTCCCATATGGCCAGTGTGGAAACCTAATGGAGAGTTCAGGCTAACAGCAGACTATCGTGGCCTGAATGAAGTCACTCCACCGTTGAGTGCTGCTGTGCCGGACATGCTAGAACTTCAATATGAACTGGAGTCAAAGGCAGCCAAGTGGTATGCCACAACTGATAATGCTAATGCATTCTTCTCAATCCCTCTGGCAGCAGAATGCAGGCCACAGTTTGCTTTTACTTGGAGGGGGGTCCAGTACACCTGGAATCATCTTCCTCAGGGGTGAAAACACAGCCCTGCCATTTGCCATGGACTGATTCAGACTGTACTGGAACAGGGAGAAGCTCCAGAACACCTTCAATACATTGATGACATCATTGTGTGGGGCAACACAGCGGAAGAAGTTTTTGAAAAAGGAGAAAAAACAGTCCAAATCCTTCTGAAAGCTGGTTTTGCCATAAACCAAATTAAGTTCAAGGGACCCACACAAGAGATCCAGTTCTTAGGGATCAAATAGCAAGATGGATGTCGTCAGATCCCCATGGATGTGATCAACAAAATAGCAGCCATGTCTCCACCAACTAGCAAAAAGGAAACACAGGCTTTCTTGGGCGTTGTGGGTTTTTGGAGAATGCATATTCCAAATTACAGTCTGATCGTAAGCCCTCTCTATCAAGTGACCCGGAAGAAGAATGATTTCAAATGGGGCCCTGAGCAACAACAAGCCTTTGAACAGAGTAATCAGGAGATAGTTCATGCAGTCGCCCTTGGGCCAGCCCAGGCAGGACAAGATGTAAAAAATGTGCTCTACACCGCAGCCAGGGAGAATGGCCCTACCTGGAGCCTCTGGCAGAAAGCACACGGGGACACCCGAGGTTGACCTCTAGGGTTTTGGAGTCATGGATACAGAGGGTCTGAAGCCCGCTATAGTCCAACTGAAAAAGAGATATTGGCAGCATATGAAGAGGTTAGAGCTGCTTCAGAAGTGGTTGGTACTGAGGCACAGTTGCTCCTGGCACCCCATCTGCCAGTGCTGGGCTGGATGTTCAAAGGGAGGGTCCCCTCTACACACCATGCAACTGATGCTACATGGAATAAATGGGTTGCAATGATCACCCAGTGGGCTCGATTAGGGGATGCCAGTTACCCAGGTATCTTGGAAGTGATGATGGACTGGCCAGAAAGCAAAGATTTTGGATTATCACCAGAGGAGGAGGTGACACGTGCTGAAAAGTCCCTGCTGTATAACAAACTGCCAGAATATAAGAAGCAATACGCCCTGTTCACTGGTGGGTCCTGTCGCCTTGTGTGAAAGCATCAGAGATGGAAGGCTGCTGTATGGAGTCCTACATGACAAGTAGCAGAAACTGCTGAAGGAGAAGGATAATCAAGCCAGTTAGCCGAGGTAAAGGCCATCCAGCTGGCCTTAGACATTGCTGAACGGGAAAAGTGGCCAGTGCTCTATCTCTATACTGACTCCTGGATGGTGGCAAGTGCCCTGTGGGGGTCCTTGCAGGAATGGAAGCAGAGCAACTGGCAGCATAGAGGTAAACCCATCTGGGCTGCCGCATTGTGGCAAGATATTGCTGCCCAGGTAGAGAACCTGGTTGTGAAAGTATGCCATGTGGATGCTCACGTCCCCAAGAGTCGGGCCACTGAAGAACATCGGAACAAACAGCAGGTGGATCAGGCTGCCAAGATTGAAGTGGCTGAGGTGGATCTGGACTGGCAACATAAGGGTGAACTATTTCTAGCTTGGTCAGCCCATGACACCTCATGCCATCAAGGGAGAGATGCAACATACAGGTGGGCTCGTGATCGAGGGGTGGACTTGACCATGGATATTATTGCACAGGTTATCCACGAATGTGAAATGTGCGCTGCAATGAAGCAAGGGAAGCAGGCAAAGCCTCTGTGGTATGGGGGACGATGGCTGAAATATAAATATGGGGAGACCTGGCAGATTTACTATATCACACTCCCACAAACCCGCCAAGGCAAGCGCCATGTGCTTACAGTGGTAGAAACGACAACTGGCTGGCTGGAAACATATCCTGACCCCCATGCCACTGCCCAGAACACTATCCTGGGTCTCAAAAAACAAGTCCTGTGGCGACATGGCACCCCATAGAGAATTGAGTCAGACAACGGGACTCATTTCCGAAATAACCTCATAGACAGCTGGGCCAAAGTGCATGGTGTTGAGTGGGTCTATCATATCTCCTATCATGCACCACCCTCTGGAAAACTTGAACGGCACAATGGACTGTTAAAAAGTACGCTAAGAGCAATGGGGGGTGGAACATTCAAGCACTGGGATACACATTTAGCAAAAGCCACCTAGTTAGTCAACACGAGGGGATCTGCCAATCGAGCTGGCCCTGCCCAGTCAGAAATCTTACATAATGTGGAAGCGGGTAGAGCCCTTGGGCAAAGGCAAATCCATTCGTGGGATTGCTTTTGCTCGAGGACCTGGGTGCACTGGGTGGGTGATGTGGGAGGATGGAGAAATCCGATGTGTGCCTCAAAGGGATTTGATTTTGGGCAAAAACAGCCAATGAACTGAATGGCATAATGCAAGTTGCTATATAATAGTGTATGTCATCTCTATGTTGTATCAATGATATCATAGTACAAACCTCCCAATCCATGGAAGATGAACTTTGATGAAACAAAGTGCAGCAGTGTTGGAATGATGACTGACTTGATATGCAGCAACCCAACGTCACGGACACAATCTCTCCCACCCTCAAAGACTAATATGACAGATGGATCCCAGAGTCATGGACTGGGTGAACTCATTGGACATTTTTATGGACATTTTACAGGGCAGGTCCATAGACTAAGGGAATGATGTCTGTGTATTATGTCAAAGGATGGGAAGGGGAGGGGTGGTTGTTGGTAAGGTTGTATTGGATGGTGTGGGACCTGGGCATGGTGTAAATGGTATGGAATAAGGGGTGGAGAATGTGCTGGTTTTGGCTGAGAAGGGGTTAATGCTCTTCATTGTAGTGTCTGTAGTAGTCCTTTCCAGCTTCCCATGCTCTGCCGCATGGGCGGATGCAGGGATGAATTTCACAGACTCCTGACAGATGTTCTGCAGAAGACCTTTATTGTCAGCTTTTCACTGCTTATATATCTTTCCGACACATTCCTCATGCGATCACGTGCACAGTTTCTGTTATTCGTCAGCTAGCTCTAAGCACGCGCCTTATGCTACAGTCTAATGGCTGTTCTATTTGCGCTACCTCATTTGTTTTTGCTTACTTAAATCCTTCTTGGCATTCCCACGCTCCTGTCTCTGTTTTTTACTGCTGCGTTGCTTCAGTTCAAGGACATGTCAAACAGTGCTAAGTTACTTGCAAATTCATCCCCCACAGGCGGGAGGCTGGGAGGGGCGGGGCCGGGGCAGCTGACCCCAACTGGCCAATGGCATGTTCATTCCATACCATGTGACGCCATGACCAGTATATTAACGGGGGCAGTTGGTGCATGGGTGGGCGGTTGCGGCTCAGGGGCTGGTGGTGTTGGGTTGGTGCATGGCTGCGTCACGTGTGGTTTGTTTTGGTGGTTCATTCCCCTTCTCCCTCCTCTCTGCCCTGGGTTTCGGGCCTCTCATTGTTTTCCTTTCTGTTGCATATTATTTGTTGTTGTTTTATTTTCATTATTAAACTGTTCTTATCTCAACCCATGAGCGTTACCCTTCTGATTCTCTCCCCTGTCCCACCGGTGGGGGAGTGAGCGAGCAGCTGTGTGGGGCTAAGTTGCCAGCTAAACCGCAGACTTCAGGCAGACACATAGTTACAGTGTGCCCAATTATCTTGTAATGGAGGAAGCTAATAATTTCAAAAAGATAAATCCCTTGGCACCTGGAAATTTTCCTGTATATCTGTTAACTTATGGGCATAGGAGCTCTCCCCCCTCCCCGGCATCAGCTGCTTCTCTGAACCAGGGCTGTGCTGCAGATCTGTGGCTTGCTGCTCCTGGGAACTCTGTTGCTTCGGGAGCAGGGATCCAGAAATGACATTTCAGCACTGGCCAAACCAATTCACTGGCTCTGATGTGTCATTTCCAGAAGCACTACCTCTCACAGACATTTCAGCACAGCAGACCAGTGGGTTGGAGGGTAAAAGCAGGTTACCCAATGGGCATAAGCAGATAATGGACATTTTCTTGCAAACACATCTCTCTCTTTAAAGCTGTTATTCTCGAAGTTTATTCAGGTGACCTTAGTCATTATTTTTATTTTGTAAAATGGAATTACAACACTGTTTATTTCCACAGTTGATTATGCATATGAGCAGTAGTAACAGATTTAACAGATTAACCTCTTAACTGCTGGGCTTCTCTGAATAAAAGGATAATCTCTTTTTTCGCTGCCCTGGTTACAGAAATTAACAGTTAAAGTGGAATGAAAGGTGGTTCATATTTCTGACACATTCAGACAGTGAAAAAAATAAATAATAAGCTGAACATTAAGTTAAACATCTATTAACATCTGTTAGTCTTACTCTGAAGGGCTGTAGAGGTAACAAAGAATTACCTACTCTTGTTAACATGCGTTTTTTCCTAACATATGAATTATCTGCCCAGAACAAATATGGTTGAAAAAAGTAAAGACAAAATAATTTTTGAGATGTTCTTCAAAAGAGAGAATTTATTTCCCTGGTTCAGTAAAGTAACACATGCCATCCTGCCTTTGACTCCCAGCTACTTGGCCGTGTTCCAGGGCTTCAGGCAAGTACTTCATATTTACCTCCAGGCCTCTTTGCCACTCATGGCAATTCACTTCACTTTCTAAAATGCCAGTGTAGATGCTGTCACGATCCACTGTTGGGTTGCACAATTTGGCAGAAGTTGAGCCCCCTTGCTTTATAACCAACCTCAGGTAATTCTGGGTGGCTAGGGGCAGCTGGGCTTAACTTCCGAGTGATGTTCAATTGGATGTGTTATCGTGACCAGGTTTGTTGTATTCCCAGGAACAGAATTAAGACTCAAAACGGAGTCAAGTGCCAAGTCACTTTATTTGGCCGCCAACAAGTATGCAAGAAAAAAGGAGAGAAAGAGGAAAAAAAAGGAAAAAGACAGACAGAGAGTTACAGTAGCTACCACCACGGATCTGTGGCGTCCCGTCAGTCCGATGTATCTTCAGTCCGGTGGGGGAACGTTCCAACTCATCTCCACTGGTTCCGCCTTTTATAACATTGTTCCATTGCATAGTCAATGAGCTGGTTTGCATGGCCACAGCTCCCACTCGGCAGTGGGGCGCATGCGCAGTATCGTCACTAGAGGGTGCTCGATGGTTCCAGAGGGTTCCAGGGGGTCCAAGCCCCCCTCCCATATGTTGTAAGATGACCCTGGGGCCAGGCGCATGTGCAGAGGACTGGGCCTATGTGCTCCAAGACAACAAGATATAGATATATATGTTCCTGCTGGGTAGAACTTCCTCAGTTGCTATCGTGGTGAAGCCTTGGTAGTCAAGCCATTCTGCCGACAATGTTGAGACAAGTTTCTAGTCCCTTACAGATGCCTGTGGTGGTTTAGCCGGCAACTCAGCCCCACACAGCTGCTCGCTCACTCCCCCACCGGTGGGGTGGGGGAGAGAATCAGAAAGATAAAAGCGAGAAAGCTCATGGGTTGAGATAAGAACAGTTTAATAATTAAAATAAAACAATAATAATAACAACATCAATAATGATGCAATGAAAAGGAAAATAACAAACTGCACATGACACAGCCGCTCTCCACCTGCCAACCCAATACTACCAGTCCCCAAGCCACAACCACCTCCCTCACATACCAGCTCCCCCAGTTAATATACTGGTCATGGCATCACATTGTATGGAATATCCCATTGGCCAGTTTGGGTCAGCTCTCTTGGCTGTGGACCTGCCCCTCCCAGCCTCTTGCCCACATGGCAGAGCATGGGAAGCTGGAAAGGTTCTTAACTACTATAGGTGCTACTTATCAACACTTAGCCCCTACTTAACAACAACTAAAGCATCAATGTGCCGTCAGCACTTTACCAGCTACAGTGAATAAAATTAACTCTATCCCAGCCAAAACCAGTACCATGCTGAACTCCTTTGCCCTCTGTCTTCATCCCCCACAGTTCTCACCATAACCAGATGAAGAAAGAACAAGGTTCTTGGAAATGGTTGAACATAGCACTCTTTCAAGGAGGCCTTTCCATTCCCAATTTGTGGTTGAAATGGGACAAGCCAGCAGATTCACGAGTGATCGGGCTTCACTGGAATATTAAATTGTTATGTTTAAGTTGCTCACAGTCAGCCCCATGGCATTTAAGATCCCTCAATAATTATATTTGTATTATTAGCTATGGTCTTTCCTTATACCACAAATTCTGTCCAATTATGCTGTTTTCAATGCTTCTTCCAAAGCCAGACATGGTTATTTTAGAATAAATATAAACATAATATAAATATATTTATGCTATATAAATATAAGCATAAATAGATGTTTATCTTGGAGAGGAGAAAAGCCTTGTAGGTATTCAGTCTAAAATGGATGCGTGTGTCAGATGCTTTTGGAAGCAAGGAATAACAGTGGTCAGAGTATGCCAGCTTGCACTCCCTTTCAGTGCCAGTCACACTGTGATTTCTTATGTTCAAGACATAATTTAATTAAATAATTTCCAATAGCTTAGAAAGTTAGAAAAGTCTTTAAAATGTCAATACTCTTGCCATCAAGTGTTTTGTCCTCTCTCATACTCCTAATAGATGTGTTATGTGGGTTGGCAGAAAATAACTTATTAGACCTCTCCTCATGACTATTTAAATGGGAAGTCAGCTTAATGCAACTGTTGCCAGTGATCCTAACTGCCTGAGAAAACATCACAGTTTTTTTGAATATCCTAATTATTCATTAGCTGAATAAACTTTTTCACGTGGGAATGTTTGGCCAAATTTGACCATATGGCCATTATGTCCCTAATATTCCTACACACAACGGAAGGTAACAGCTCTGCTGTAATACTCCATGGCCCTTATTTTCTCATGCTTCAGTCTGAAACTCAGTCTGAGCAAAACCACAACTGTCACCTACAGTGTCATTTACAGCTTTGTGCAAGGACACATTTCTTACAAGCAAATTTATGGAAAATTAATTCTATCATATTCCCAGTCAGACTCGGGGTGGAAGGAGAATAGATCTCAAGTCCCTTGTTCACTAACAAGAGCAACAGCTTTCTTTTTGAAAGATTGTGAGAAAACAACTTCAGCAATAATATTGCATCTTGCTGCTATGGTGGTTAAATAAATAAAATTATTCGTATGAGTATGCTAATACTCAGACATGTACTTCATTAGCTTGATGAAAAGAGTGCTATCTGCCTAATAAATAAATGTGTTCTTAAACAGTGCTTAGTTGTTATAATGAGTGATAGCCTACTTCACAGGTAACTGTACAGGAAGGGGTTTAGTGCTGTTTTTTAAAAAGATAGACCATTTTGTGCCATGTTAACCTATATATGCATGCTGCTTTCATTTTTTTTGCAGTAATAAGAATTTAATCTTATAAAGGCGTAAGAGGATTTTACTAGTTTTGAGTAAAGAATCCAGCTGAAGGCCAGCTTGTGGTTTATCTATGAGCAATTGGTGAGACCACTTATGTGAATAATTTTTCACTGGTTGTTAGAGTTTGTATTGTGGTCTGATGGTCATGAACAGTGAAAAATATTTACATTCCCAGGCTATTCAAATACAAGAATTAACTTCGTTGTACTATATCGATGTCCTATAAAACAGAATTGTGAATAATCTTTCCAACAAAACAAAAAAAAATGCATTCTATTTAAGACAAATCGAAATTAAGGATAGTTGGTGTATACTGTACCAAAATATCCTATGATTGTCTAATAAACTACAAGCTCTGTCACTCAAATCTGGTTTTTGATAGTTGTCTGCATGTACCTTTCACTTGTGAAAGATCATCTATAGATCATGCCAAATTTACTGCCATTTTTTCATACTCATTCCATGTGTAATACTTGATTCCTGTAGTTCTGCCAGTCTGGAAGCACTAGGGTTTGTGGTATTTTATGGTGATTGTATTTGCCAGCTAAGATTAAAACAATGGGATGAAATATCTCAGATGTGTATGCCCATGACATTAAGAAACAGCTATAGAAATTAACAATTTTAGCTGTTGGGAAGCATTTACTAATAAATTGCTTTGAAAGGTGAATATATTTCAGAACACGTTCTTAGATAAGAAATAGTGTCTTCAGGTTTTAAATAAAGAAAATATGGTAGACAGAGGTATGCTGTCTCAGGAAATTGATGCCAACTAAAAGGTAAAAGTGCGGTTTGGGGTTTTTCAGAGCAGGAAAATAGGTAATTTGAAAGAAATGCCACAGTTTCCTGGAATTTCTTCAATTTCTGCAAGTTTGATGCATGCTGTGTCTACCATATGGGAGTGGAAGGATTTAATCCCCCACTGTGTGAAGGGAAAAATCTGATACCTTTGAGGCTTAAGAATTTAGATGTGTTCATTAACATCATTAACAAAAGACCCACCAGGAGCCCGCAGCTCATGTGAGAGTGGCTGACAACACCTGGGCGGGGCCAGGAGCAATGGTGGCCAAGCCCTCCACACATATAAAATAAGCCCCTAGGGGGCGCTAGCGAATAGGGCAGGCAAACAGGGTGTGGCATGTCAGCAATGGTGTGGTGCGGCAGTTTGCATGGAAGGGTGCGCAGGAAGGGTGCGCAGGGAGGGCATTGTAGCTCTGCCAGCTTGACCAGGGAGCAATGGTATCCACCTGGCAGAAGGCCATGCCCTCTCTAAACTCTGCACCTGCTGTGACTGGCACAGCTTCCCAAACATAGCTCCAATGGGAACATGCTGCCACCCAGGTGTCAGACTGCAGGGTCTGCCCTACTCTTATGCCAGTACTGGATGGCAGTAGTGTGTACACCTGTGGGAGGTGTGCCCAGGTAGAGGAATACCTTTGCTTAGTGACAGAGCTCTGGGAGGAGGTGAGTATATTGAGGAGTATCAGGGAGTGTGAGAGAGAGACTATTGGAATCGTACCCTACCTTCCCTGAGACAGGCCCAACAGGCAGACAGGATGCATGACATGGAGGATCCCCTATCCTCTCTCCACCTGGCAGAACGTAGTGACTTAAGGGATAGGGGGGAATGGCAACAAGTTCCCACCCAGCGCAGCAGGTGCATCTCCTCCATGACTGCCTCACTGTTGGGTTTAACCTGGCAGGCAGTTAAACAACACACAGCCATTTGCTCACCCCTGCCCACCAAGGTGGGATGGGAAAGAGAATGGGGGAAAAAAATGAGTAAAATTTGTGGGTTGGGATAAAGACAGTTTAATAGGACAGAAAAGGAAGGGAAAATAATAATAATGATAAAAGAATACACAAAATAAGTGATGCACAATGCAATTGCTTACCACCCACCGACCAATGCCCAGCCAGTTCCCAAGCAGTGGTCACCACCCACTAGCCAACTCCCCCCAGTTTATATACTGAGCATGCCATCATATGGCATGGACTAGCCCTTTGGCCAGTTTTGGGTCAGCTGTCCTGGCTGTGCCCCCTCCCAGCTTCTCGCTGGCAGGGCACGAGAAGCTGAAAAGTCCTTGACTAGTGCAAGCACTACTTAGCAACAACTAAAACATCAGTGTGTTATCAACGTTTTTCTCATACTAAATCCAAAACACAGCACTATACCAGCCAGTAGGAGGAAAATTAACTCTCTCCTGGCCAAAACCAGGACACTCACTTCCCAGGTGCCCTTGCATAATAGGTACGAGGATCTGCAAATGGAACCGAACAATAACAAGGATGATGGTTCATCTTGGTTCACCAAGGTTAAGTTGGCCTATGCCCTGTGTCAAAACCACTTTCATAAAGAAAAAAAGACGAGTTATTGTCATATTGACATTGTCCCCTTCTGAGGGGAACAGAAGGTCCAATTTGCAGACCAGACTCACTTCTTAGGGAAGTCTGCTGCCTCCCTGGGGACCGGGTTAAAGATGTGAAGAAAAAGCTTCCTACCTTAGTACGGCCCTCGGATTATTATCCATTACTGATTTTTCATGTAGACAGCGACAAAGTTGCAATAAGAAGTCCAAGGGCAATCAAAAGACACTTCAGGGCCTTGGGACGACCGGTTAAGGGATAAGGAGCGCAAGTAGTTTTTTCCTCTGTCCTTCCAATTGCAGGGAGTGATGTTGGAAGAAACAGGAAGAGCCAGCAGATCAATACCTGGCTCCGTGACTGGTGTCACCAGCAGAATTTGGGGTTTTTTGTTCACAGGTCGGTCTACATACCACCAGGCCTGCTGGTGACAGAAGGGGTACACCTATCTCAAAGGGGGAAAAGGATCTTTGTGCAGGATTTATCAGGGCTCACTGAAAGAGCTTTAAACTAGATTTGAAAGGGGAAAAGGAATAAAACCAGGCTCACTAGTCATAAGCTATGGGGTGGCATGCCGATGTTAGAGGGACAGTGTGCTAGAGGGGTCCTTCAGCCTGCTCCACAATGTGCTGAGTACACTGGAGCACATTTGAAATGTCTCTACACTAATGTGCACAGTATCTTAGCCATCTCAGTTGCTGTAGGGGATGGAGATCCACGTGGCAGCAAAGACACAAGGGTTGTTGAAGTGTTATAAACCACGGAAGCACCTGAAAACAGTCAGATAGGAATTAGGGCTTCTCCCCAAAAAAAGGTGGCAGGATCAATAGTCCAACTGAAGTGCATCAACACCAATGCATGCAGCATGGGTGACAAACAGGAGGCATTGAAAGCCATTGTGCAGCTGGAAAACTATAATATAGTTGCAGTCACAGAAACATGCTGGGGTGATTCACACAACTGGAGTGCTGCAATGGGTGGCAATAAAATCTTCAGAAGGGATAGGCAAGGAAGGCGAGGCGGTAGGGTAGCCCTGTAGGTTAGGGAGTGTTTTGACTGTCTAGAACTTGATGATGGTGATGAAAGAGTCAAGTGTTTATGGGTAAGAATTGGCGTAAAGGACAACAAGGCAGATATCATGGTGGGAGTCTGCTATAGACCAGGATGAAGAGGCAGATGAAATATTCTGTAAGCAGCTGGGAGAAGTCTCACAGTCACTAGCCCTTGTTCTCATGGGGGACTTCAACTTACCAGATTTCTGCTGGAAACACAATGCAGAGGAGAGGAAACAGTCTAGGAAGTTCCTGGGAGTGTGTGGAAGATAACTTCCTGACACAGCTGGTCAGTGAGCCAACTAGGGAAGGCGCCCCGCTGGACCTGTTGTTTGCAAACAGAGAAGGACTTGTGGGTGATGTGGTGGTTGAACGCCATCTTGGGCACAGCGATCATGAAATGATCGAGTTTTCCATTCTCAGAGAAGTAAGGAGGGGGCATCAGCAGAACTGCTGCCTTGGACTTCCAGAAGGCAGACTTTGGCCTGTTTAGGGACTTGGTTGATGGTGTCAACCTGATGGGTTGTCATTTGTCCTGAAGGGCAGAGGAGTCCATGAAGGCTGGACATTCTTCAAGAAGGAAATCTTAAAGCTGCAGGAGCAGGCCTTCCCTATGTGCCAAAAGATGAGTTGGTGGGGAAGAAGACTGGCCTGGCTGAAAAGAGAGCTTTGGCTGGAACTCAGGGAAAAAGATCTAAGAGTTTATGACCTTTGGAAGAAGGGACAGGCAAGTCAGGAGGACTACAAGGATGTCATGAAGTTATGCAGGGAGAAAATTAGAAGGGCCAAATCCCAGCTAGAACTTAATCTGGCTACTGCTGTAAAAGACAATAAAAAATGTTTCTATAAATACATTAACAACAAAAGGATGGATAAGGAGAATCTCCAGCCTTTATTAGATGAGGGGGAAACATAGTGACAAAGGATGAGGAAAAGGCTGAGGTACTTAATGCCTTCTTTGCCTCAATCTTTAATAGTAAGACCAGTTGTTCTCGGGGTACCCAGCCCCCTGAGCTGGAAGACAGGGATGGGGAGCAGAATGAAGCCCCCATAATCCAAGGGGAAACGGTTAGTGACCTGCTACACCACTTAGACACACACACAAGTCTATGGGGCCAGATGGGATCCACCCAATGGTACTGAGGGAGCTGGCGGAAGTGCTCACCAAGCCGCTTTCCATCATTTATCAGCAGTCCTGGTCAACCAGGGAGGTCCCAGATGACTGGAGGTTAGCAAATGTGAGGCCCATCTACAAGAAGGGGCGGAAGGAGGATCCAGGGAACTACAGGCCTGTCAGCCTGACCTCAGTGCCAAGGAAGGTTACGGGGCAGATCATCTTGAGTGCCATCACACAGCACATACAGGACAACCAGGGGATCAGGCCCAGCCAGCATGGCTTCATGAAAGTCAGGTCCTGCCTCACTAACCTGATCTCTTTCTATGACAAGGTGACCTGCTTAGTGGATGAGGGAGAGGCTGTGGATGTTGTTTACATAGACTTTAGTAAAACATTTGACACCACTCCCCACAGCATTCTCCTGGAGAAACTGGCTGCTCACGGCTTGGGCAAGTGCATTCTGTGCTGAGTTAAAAACTGGCTGGATGGCCGAGCCCAGAGAGTGGTAGTGAATGGAGTCAAATCCAGTTGGGGGCCAGTCACAAGTGGTGTTCCCCAGGGCTCAGTTTTGGGGCCAGTCTTGTTTAATATCTTTATCAATGATCTGGACAAGGGGATCCCTCAGTAAGTTTGCAGATGACACCAAATTGGGTGGGAGTGTCGATCTGCTTGAGGGTAGGAAGGGTCTGCAGAGGGACCTGGACAGGCTGGATCAATGAGCCGAGGCCAGCTGTATGAGATTCAACAAGGCCAAGTGCTGGGTCCTGCACTTGGGTCATAACAACCCCATGCAACGCTACAGGCTTGGGGAAGAGTGGCTGGAAAGCTGCCCAGTGGAGAAGGACCTGGGGGTGTTGGTCAACACTCAGATGAGTATGAGACAGCAGTGTGCTCATGTGGCCAAGGCGGCCAACAGCATCCTGGCATGTATCAGGAATAGTGTGGCCAGCAGGACCAGGGAAGTGATCGTCCCTTTGTACTCCGCACTGGTGAGGCCACACCTCGAATACTGTGTTCAGATTTGGGCCCCTCACTACAAGAAAGACATTGAGTTGCTGGAGTGTGTGCAAAGAAGAGCAATGAAGCTGCTGAAGGGTCTGGAGAACAAGTCTTATGAAGAGCAACTGAGGGAACTGGGGTTGTTCAGCCTGGAGAAGAGGATGCTGACGGGAGACCTTATCGCTCTCTACAACTACCTGAATGGAGGTTGTATTGAGGTGGGTGTTGGTCTCTTCTCCCAAATTACTAGTGCTAGAACAAGAGGAAATTGCCTCAAGTTGCACCTGGGGAGATTTAGATTGGATATGCGGAAAAATTTCGTCACCGAAAGGGGTGTCAAGCATTGGAACTGGTTGCCCAGGGAAATGGTTAAGTCTCCATCCCTGGAGGTATTTAAAAGACGTGTATATGTGATGCTTAGGGACATGGTTTATTGGTGGACTTGGCAGTGCTAGGTTAATGGTTGGACTTTATAATCTTAAAGGTCTCTTCCAAACGAAACGATTCTATGATTCTTTTCCATGAAAGATAAACATGTGCTCAGCGGTCAGTCAGCCTGTAAGTGCTTTAGTGAATGAGATTAATTTAAGGAAACATAATATTAAGCGCGTGCCTAAATACTTGGCTGACTAGTGCCTACATTAAAGAGCAACCTTCACAGCAATTTTTCCTGCCATGGCCTGGCCTGACCTGCCCTACAAATTACAGAAGTCTGTGCTCATCCTGGCAGCTTTCTCCTGTCATTATGTCACTGGAGTGGGATAAGCAGGACCCATGGGATAGCACACTATGACAAGATACAAAATATAATGTGTGGAAGACGATCCAAAGCATCTTTTCAGGACATGTTTATCTGGTGCTTGTTTCAAGCCCATCTCTCTGCAAATGCTTTCTCCATTTCCACATTTTTATCAGATCCATTTAAAGTTAAACATTGTGGCCACACATTAGAAATTACTGCAGTGCCAAAGAATGCTAATGAAACTGAAATGGTAAATCATTCAAGAATGTCCTGTCTAAATTCCTACTGTATTTTCATCAAAGAGTAACAGAGAAAACATCCCAGAAAAAACATCCAGGAAGCAAGTGAAGTGAAAATAAATTGTTCATTTATGCTGTGCACCATAAGATAGCTGAGCAAGAAGTTTCTAGATTAGTTTTAAACTCGTTTTCACCTAATTGTTTCTGGAAAGCACTTGCACCTTCAGAAGGCAGTGCTTGCACCTTCAGAAGACATGATACTCCTATATTTTCTTGTGCTCTCACATCAGATGTCTCTGCAGGCCCTACATGAGAGCATTTTAGGCACTAAGGAAAGTAGAGCAGCTGAGCACAGGGGAATGATATAAAAAGAGGTAGTACTTTTGGATATATTTTTTTTAACATAGAATCATTAAGTTTGGAAAAGACCTTAGGATCATCAAGTCCAACCATCAACCCAACATCACCATGCCTCCTAAACCATGCCCTGAAGTGCCACGTATACAACTTTTTTTTTAACACCTCCAGGGATGGTGACTCAAACACCTCCCTGGGCAGCCTGTTCCAATGCTTGACAATACTTTCGGTGAAGAAATTTTTCCCAATATCCAATCTAAACCTCCTCTGACACAGCTTGAGGCCATTTCCTCTCGTCCTGTCGCTAGTAACTTGGGAGAAGTGACCATGTTTGTAACATGTTTGTAAACACCTAGCACAGTAAAGTATGTGAATAATAAAAGCAGGAGCAATAATAACATTTCAAGGAAAGAGTGGGTTATTTGCTAGCTAGGTGCCAGGCAAGGCTAAGACATGCCTTGAAAAAATTCTCACTGGCTGCTTTGAAATACAGCTGTTAGGAGAGGGTGAGACTGCTCTGGGGGGGGGAAAGGCTGAAGTGGGGACAAGATGAAGTGCCAGAGATGAGGGAGGAAACTTTGAGCCCTCCCAGAACATTCTCAGAAGTCTCACTCCTGCTTCACACAATGAAGGAACATAACTATTCCCCCTTTGCTACCCCAGGTGAGACACAAGTGAAACAGAAAAGTAATCATCATATTTTGTACCTGTCAGATACCTCTTTTTGTAGCTAAAAGATAAAGCAAAATTTTAAAGCTTTCATGTTTATTGCAAATATATGAAATCTAAGGTTTATATACAAGACCCTTGCTGAAATTCTGGTACTAATTAAAATTTCTCAACATTATCTATATTCACATATTACTGTAAAACATTAAAATGAAAGATCATGCTCTTAAACATAATAAATCCAGCCAATGAAAATGAGCAAGAAGGAGGTAAAGACCAGCATTATTCCTAACAGAAATTGTAGAAATAGCTTTTCCATGTTGTTCTGGTACTTCTGAATGGAAGTCCAAGATGGAAATCAGCCATAAAAATCTATTTCTTATACAAATACTTATTAAGAAATACCTAGACTATATAATCTATAAATACATATAATCTGCGCTGATTCTGCAATGTCAGTTCTGCAACATCAGTTCTGCAACATCTGGTTTCATTTTCTTTCAAGTAGACATTCAAACCCTACTAGATGTATCATGACTATAAAAGCTGTTATGAATAATTTCTGACTGTGATATACGATCATAATAATAATAATAATCTCATTCTGCATTTGTTTTGAAGGTGTGAGAGGCTGATCCTTGCTAAGAAGCTAACTGTATCCCTTTAAAAATGTTGATAGCTGATTATTATCAGAAACAATAGATATTTAAAAGATGCATTGAGCTTTTGCAGATATCAAAGATGAGTTAAAAAAGGCATTTGAATGTGTCGTGCTTCAGCCTCAGTTGACAAATAAACACCATGCAGCCGCTTGCTCACTCCCCCCGCCCCTGTGGGATGGGGAAGAGAATCAGAAGAGCAAATGAACTTGTGGGTTGAGATAAGCACAGTTTAATAATTACAATAAAATTGTAATTATAATAATGACAATAATGATAATATAATAAAATGGAAAAGGAAAAAAAATATAAACAGAAGCACAAATGATACAGCTGCTCACCACCCGCCGACCGACACTGCCCATCCCCGAGGCACGATTGCTGCCTCTCTCCCCTGGCCAGCTCCTCCCAGTTAACATACTGGGCATGACGTTACAGGATATGGACTATCCCTTTGACCAGTTTGAATCCGCTCTCTTAGCTGTGCCCCCTCCCCTCCTGGCTTCTTGTGCACTCAGCAGAGCATGGGAAGCTAGAAGAGTCCTTGACTAGTACAAGCACTACCTAGCAACAGCCAAAACACTGGTGTGTTATCTCAACATTTTTTTCATGCTAAGTTCAACGCACAGCACTGTGCCAGCTGCAGTGAAGAAAATTAACTCTATCCCAGCTAAAACCATGGCAGAATGCATTACAGTATTTGAAAATATTGAGAAAATTATTTCAAGGTCTCTGCTACTGTGGTGGGTTGACCTTAGCTGGCTGTCAGGTGCCCACCAAGTCGCTGTATCTCTCCTTCTCCTCAAAGGAACAGGAGAAGAAAATGCGATAAAAGGCTCGTGGGTCGAGATAAGGACAGGGAGATCACTCAGTAGTTCCCATCACAGGCAAAACAGACTTTGCTTGGAGAAATAAATTTCATTTATTGCATGTCAAAATCAGAGTAGAATAATGAGAAATAAGAACAAATCTAAAAACACCTTCCCCCACCCCTCCCTTCTTCCCAGGCTCAGCTTCACTCCCAAATTTCTCTACCTCCTTCCCCAATTGGCACATGGGGATGAGGTACGGGGGTTGCAGTCAATTCATCACACTTTGTTTCTGCCTCTCCTTCCTCCTCACACTCTTTCCCTGCTTGAGTGTGGGGTCCTACACACAGGAAACAGTCCTTCACAAACTTCTCCAATATGGGCCCTTCCCATGGGCTGCAGTTCTTCAAACTGCTCCAGCACGGGTCCTTTCCATGGGGTGCAATCCTTCAGGAACAGACTGCTCCAGTGTAGGTCCCCCATGGGACCAAAGATCCTGCCAGGAACCTGCTCCAGTGCAGGCTCTCCACAGAGTCACAGCTTCCTTCAGGGCACACCCACCTGCTCTGGAGTGGGGTCCTCCACAGGCTGCAGGTGGATATCTGCTCCACCATTAACCTCCATGGGCTGCAGCGGGACAACCTGTCTCACCGTGGTCTTCACCACAGGCGGCAGGGGAATCTCTGCTGTGGCATCTGGAGCACCTCCTCCCCCTCCTCCTTCACTGACCTTGGTGTCTGCAGAATTGTTTCCCTTACATATTCTCACTCCTCTCTCCCAGCTGCTGTTGCGTAGCAGTTTTTACCCTTTTTAAATATCTTATCACAGAGGCACTACTGATTGGCTTAGCTTTGGCCAGTGGCGGGTCCATCTTGTTGCTGGCTGTAACTGTCTGCATCCGACATGGGGGCAGTTTCTGGTATCGTGCCACAGAAGGCACCCTGCAGCTACCAAAACCTTGCCACATAAACCCAATACACATTCCCACATATGGTGCCCCAAAATATATTTCCTAAAATTGTAGTAATAATTTGGGGTTTCGGGTTTTTTTGGCTCTATGTTTGCTAAAAGGAAAACATTCCAACACAATGAGAGATTGTTTGGTGTGAGGTAAACAGCATTTGGAGTGAAGATCAAATGAACAGAAAGTCTAGAACATGTTTTCTTTTGCTCAAACTATTTAAAGTTAACTCTAGTTTTTTATCCCTTGATCTCTAATTGAAAATTGATTCAAAATGTAAGGTTGCTGAAAAGCTCTTTAAATCATGCACATATTGCTGTTGACATCAAGTAGCAATATTGGCAGCCATTAATCTTTTAGTAATATATTTATCTTTTTCCTATGATTATTTCTGAAACATAAAATGTGTTGCCACTCTATTGTTCCTACCTATGATTTGGGAAAGGCAGAGCCTTAAAGATCAAAATGATGAGTAATGTATAGTTAAAACAATTGATCCAATGAAACAATATCTCACAGAAACTGCTGCTATCATCATGATGTGACAACCATTTATTGTTAGAAAGCATAAATTCTTGCTTAAAGGACATGGATAATGTTTTCTAAATCACTCCTTGCTTTACTGACTTTAAACTGGGAAACTATAGGCCAGTCAGCCTCACCTCCATCCCCAGAAAGGTGATTGAGCAGTTCATCCTGGAGGTCATCTGCACACATCTAGAGGACAAGAAGGTTATCAGAAACAGTCAAAATGGATTCACCAAGGAAGATCATGCTTGACCAACCTGATAGCCTTCTATGATGGTGTGACTGGCTGGGTCGACAAAGGAAAAGCAGTGGATGATGTCAGTCTTGACTGCAGTAAGGCATAAGATCCTCAGAGGCAAGCTAAGGAAGTGTGGGTTGGATGAGTGGACAGCGAGGTGGATAGAGAACTGGCTCAACAACAGAACTCAGAGGGTTGTGATCAATGGAGCAGAGTCTAGATGGAGGCCTGTCACTAGTAGTATTCCCCAGGGGTCTGTGCTGGGTCCAGTCCAGTGCTGTCACAGGAGGCCACATTCACTTACTCCACAATTCCCCCTTCTTTTTCAGCTATCAATATGGTTTTCAGAGAATTAAATATTAAATGTTGTAAGCATTGTAATAAGCATGGGATACAGATAACAATACACAAAAACATTCCAATGCAAAAGATTACATACTTCACAAGGTTTTTTACCCATCCGCCCAGACCTAACCCACTAAAGAGCTGATCAAGCCAATGCCAATCACTATCCATTTGCAATTTCTGCAGGTTTTGTTCTAGCTGCTGAATACTTTTCTGAATAGATTCAGAATGAGAGAGTCTTGGTTTATGGCTTTTGCCAGTGTTAGCCAAACATTGTTAGACAATGGCAGCTTGGGTAACCCTGGCCAAGAACATACCCTGTTATATGAACAGATTATAAATACAATCAACAAACAGAGCGTCTTTATTTTCCTTTAGCAGATTTTGGTTCTTCCTATGCAGAATTTTCTGTTGAGGGTTGATACCGATACAGCTGGACACAACGGGCTGGGATCCAGTGAGGTCCTGACCCTGTGGAGACACAAGAATAACCTCTCCCCCATGTAATTAGGGGGAAGGGACCCTCCATTATCCCAGATTCTAAATTTCGTACGAGGACCTGCGCCTTTCCTTCAATGCTCTGCTGGTCTGTTTGCAGAGGGAGATAATGTTGGCTAATGGGGGGACTTGTATCGGAAAATTTCAAAAATTTAAGGACATACAGTGCTTTTGCTAAACGCTCTTGTGGAGTTAAGGTTCCAGCTCCCCCGCTTTGCTGTAGCAATATGTATTTTAAGGTGCTATGTGCTTGTTCAACGATGGCTTGCCCTGTGGGGGAGTGAGGAATACCTGTGATGTGTTTCACCCCCCCAATCTTGAAAAAAGGTTAGTAGACAATGTAAAATATAGGCTGGGCCATTATCAGTCTTAATTATGCATGGGATACCTAAGGATGCAAGGCACAGGTAAAGTGTTTGATTACGTCTCGGGCTCTTTCTCCGGTATGACACAAAGCGAAAATTGCTCCCGAGAAGGTATCAACAGAAACGTGAATATATTTCAAGTGACCAAATGTTGGAAAACGAGTAACATCTGTTTGCCATCATTCTAAGGCAGTCAATCCCCTAGGATTAACGCCTGCATGTGATGTTGTGCTACAGAAGAACTGGCAGTCTGGACAAGCACTAATAATGTCACGGGCTTGTACAGACGTCAAAGAAAACATTTTTTGTAATGCTTTCACATTTTGGTGAAAAACCACATGGGAAATCCGGGCTTGTTCCATCATATTGGGAAGTACTTGAACAGGCATGGTCCGAGCATCTGCTCGCCGGTTGCCTTCAACCAAAGGGCCAGGGAGAGTTGTATGCGCTCTAATATGCATAATAAAATAAGGTTCTTCTCTGTCATTCAAAAGGCGGGACAGCTGGAATAGATAGTGGAATAACAGCGGATGAGAAACGTCCCGCAAACATGCATTTTCTAAACGAGACACGAGCCTGGCTACATAAGCTGAGTCTGTTCCAATACTGGGGGGTTATTGCCAAAGTTGAAAAGCTCGGACTACTGCAGCAAGTTCCACAATTTGTGGAGAACCATCAGCATGGCTGATATCTGACAACCAAGTTTGAGTACATGGATCTTTCCACACAATAACTGCCCAGCCGGTTCGACCTGATCCATCAGTAAATAAGGTGAGGGCTGAGAGAGGTATATGGCTTCTGTTTGGGCTTTCATATAATATAAAGTCGTGTTGGGTCAACTTGTGGCTCGGGTTATGATTATCTAGCTGACCAGGAAGGTCTACTAAAGCTGTTTGAAAGTCTAGAGAATTTTGCATCAAATACTGTAACATATGTGACGACACTGGTACAATGATACTGGCAATATCTTGTCCTGCTAATACTCTGAGTCGTTGTCGTCCTTTCATAATTAGCAAGGCGAACCTTTCAGGATGTGTCATGACGGTCTTATGTAACTGATTAGCAAGAAATATCCATTCAATTATCACTAAGGGGTCATTGCGTGTTACAGCCCACTGATAAAGCAGTGCATATGGCTGGGTAGATGGATTCAAGATGACTAGTTGAAAGGGTCATTCAGGACAGATGTGATCTGCTTGACAAGAAACGATAGCGTCAGAAACCTTTGTAAGTGCCACCGTCGCTTCAGGGGTTAAACCGCGAGGTGATAAAAGCTCAGGGTTGCCTTTCAATAGCGAAAATCAAGGGCTTAGACCTAACAGAGGTCAAACCCAAATAATAGTACCTAAGAGTTTCTGTAAATCATGAAGGGTCTTGACATTAGTTTGGATTTTTACATGTTGTGGCCTGATTTTTTGTTCTGTTATTCTCCACCCTAAATACTGTCATGGGCTCACCTGTTGAATCTTCTCTGGTGCAATTTGCAGACCAGCCTGCTTTATTTGGTGGGATGCAAATGCTAAGGTCATTCGCACATATTCATCAGATTCATCAGATTCATCAGATTCTGCGGCTCTAAGGATATCATCCATATAGTGACAGATAAGTGCTTCAGCAAATTGTTCACGTACTGGGGATAAGGCTTTCGCTACAAACCACTGACATATCGTAGGGCTATTTTTCATGCCTTGTGGCAACACTACCCAATGATAGTGTTTGTGGGGCTCACTAATATTAATGGAAGGGACTGAAAATGCAAATTTAGGGGCATCATTAGGATGCAAAGGAATTGTGAAAAAACAGTCTTTTAAATCAATAATAGTAACATGCCAATTGCGGGGGATCACGGCAGTTGACAGCATGCCTGGTTGTAGCACACCCATATCCTCCATTACAGCATTAATTTTCCTTAGGTCATGTAAGAGACGCCATTTACCATTTTTCTTCTGAATGACAAACACAGGTGAATTCCATGGACTAGTGGTAGGTACTATGTGTCCTGCACGTAATTGGTCGTCAACTAATTCGTGTAAATGGCGCAATTTGACAACAGGCAGGGGCCACTGTTCCACCCATACCGGAGTTTGTGTTGTCCATGTCAATTCTAAGGTGGCTTGCGCCATAGTGGCCCTCAGGATAAATTTGACCCAATTTGCACCCCCCACTGACTCATACAGTCCCGTCCCCATAATGTAATTGGTGTTGCTAATACAAACAGGCACATCAACGCTAGATGTTTGTCAGGCCCTTCGATTAATATCCTGTTTTTACTCTGCAAAGGTAAAGCATTCCAGTTAAAGCTTCCCCAAGTTGCACCGGAGGCCAGTCTTTGGGCCACAGTTCTTTAGAGATGACGGTGACATCAGCACCAGTGTCAATAACACCAGCTAATCAGATAGATTTCTTGTCTTTCGCTGTCAGGGTACAGCGCAGCATGGGGGGCGTGGCACTCACTGGGCCCACAATATATGCGGGGCTCCTGTTGATCCAAAGCCTTGACACCCTCGTACTGTGTTAGTGGTTTGTGGGTGATGGGCATTAAAGTAGACTAACTGGGCTATTTGTGAGCCTTGCACAATAGTGCAGGGTGGGGTGGGAGTCCAGGCCATAATTTTGATTTCACCAGAGTAATCTGAATCAATAACGCCGGGTAAAACAAATAGCCCTTGCAGGGTTGTAGACAATCATGGGGCAGCAGGGTAAAAGATTTCATGATTGACCCCAACATGTTCCTTGAATATGGGGATCCCAGTCCATATTCTATCACTCCTCATCGCATTTCCTTAATAATGGAAAAGTTAAGTCCTTCCCATCTCGGTTGTTGATTGGCATCATAGATGACAGGGGCTATGCTCTTCTCGGCCAGCTCATGACCCCCAGCAGCTAATGCCTCTCTACGGATTGCTTGCCATTGATCATGTGGGTCGGGGGGTACAAATCAGGTTCTTTCTCTGGGTCATTGGGTCCATGATCAAATGGGTCATCAGGGTCATCATCACTGTTCGAGAACCCTAGGTAAACTTGAGTCTTACATCAGGTGCCTTTCCTTTTTTCTGGGACCTCGGATTTAGCTGGCATTGGTGGGGCAGTAGGTAGGGCGGTTTCACGGGGAGCGGCAGACTCACACTCTCTGGCATCTCGGTAACTAGCTTCCTGCTTGCGCATAAGCTCTAATATTTGTCTCCAGGGAGTTAAGAGCTCTGCCGCAATTTTATCCGACCTTGTTGCTCTATCCCACAATTTAACTCCTGCTTTGTCCCAAGTTTCAGAGTTAAAAATGTTAACTGCATCGACCCCCTCACAGTTCATCGATACTGTCATGGTTTCAGCTGGGATAGAGTTAATTTTCTTCACTCTAGCTGGTATAGTGCTGTGCTTTGAAATTAGCATGGAAAAAAACCCTGTTGAGATAACACACAGATGTTTAGGCTGTTGCTGGGCAGCGCTGATACTAGTCAAGGACATGTCTAGCTTCCCATGCTCTGCTGGGTGCACAAGAAGCCGGGAGGGGAGGGGGCACAGCTAAGAGAGTGGATTCAAACTGACCAAAGGGATATTCCATATCATGTAACGTCATGCCCAGTATGCTACCTGGGAGGGGCTGGCCGGGGGAGGGAGGGAGCAAGCGCGGCTCGGGGACGGGCAGCGTCGGTCGGTCGGCGGGTGGTGAGCGGTTGTATCGTTCGTGTTTCTGCGTTTTTGTTCCCTGTTTTCCCTTTCCTTCCTTTTCCCTTTTATTATATTAACATTACTGTCATTATTATCATAATCATTTATCATCATCACTCTATTGTAGTTATTAAACTGTGCTTATCTCAACCCACAAGTTCTTTTGCTCGTCCGATTCTCTTCCCCATCCCACAGGGGTGGGGGGGGGAGGTGAGCGAGCGGCTGCGTGGTGTTCAGTTGCCAGCTGAGGCTGAACCACGACAGTCTATTTTTGGCGCCCAACGTGGGGCGAGAAGGGTTTGAGATAATAACAGTTGCTGGTCACAGCATTGATTCATCTGCTCGCAGTATTAGTGTGTCCAGTCTTTACCATGCTGATTGTAAAGTACATGTTAAAACTTGCTGTTGGTTCTGTCAGTTGGCTGTGCTCTGCAGTGATTAGAGATATTTTGCCTAGGAGACTTGTTATTAAAACACTGGCCTTGACTGTTATCAGTTATTTAGGTTTTGCATGGAAGCCGTTACTGTACTACAGCTACCACCTCATGGAGGCAATTAGCAATTATACCTCCTCCTCTGAGGAGTTTTTTATGGAGGAAATACAGAATGGCACCGTAGCTACCATCTCATGTAATGTCTCCTCCCTCATTACAACAACTTTTCAGTATCTTGAACATCCTTGTGTAGTTAAGATACATCTGTTGATATTGCTTTGGCAGGTGGTATCAGATCTGTCTAAGGTTAGTAAGCGAGTTAAGAATATAATCCAGAGATCTGTCCCAAGGCTCGATAGCTATGCGTGGCAGGGTATGTGGGAAAGTATGGGCAAATGCCTAAGGCGGTGGGCACCCCCTGTGGTGTGGGACTTCACCCCTGAACAAGTGCAGAATCCTGAAAAATTAATAGAACATTTGGAGGAAATATGTTGTCACCCTGGCAATTCCAGAGACATACAGATCACTGCCATGTGCTGGGGTCTGGCTTATGCCTATCGAGCCCTATTTAACACTATTCAGTACCCCCAAGGGAAAGAGAAGGGAACTACTCCGAGCCCCGTGACAAGCACTGCGGCCACCCAGACCCTCACGACAGACACTGCAGCTACTCCAACCCCAGCGACAAGCATTGTGGCCACCCAACCCGCCGCGACAGAGACTGCAATTACTCCAACCCCGGTGACAAACACTGCGGCCACCCAACCCGCCGCGACAGAGACGGCAGCTACTCCAACCCCGGTGACAAGCACTGCGGCCACCCAACCCACTGCGACAGAGAATGCAGCTACTCCAACCCCGGTGATGAGCACTGCGGCCACCCAACCCGCCGTGACAGAGAATGCAGCTACTCCAACCCCGGTGACGAGCACGGCGGCCACCCAACCCGCCGTGACAGAGAATGCAGCTACTCCAACCCCGGTGACAAGCACTGCGGCCACCCAACCCGTCGCGACAGATACTGCGGCTGCTCCAACCCCGGTGATGAGCACGGCGGCCACTCAAACCCCCACGACAGGCACTGCAGCTACTCAAACCCCAGTGCCAAGCGGTGCAGCTGAACCAGAGGACCAACCTGTGCCAGTATCAGTCGCCCCTATACGCAAGAAGAAATCATGGAAGAGAAAGTCAACTCGTTTAGAAAGAGATTACGATGAACCAGGGCCATCACGAGAAGAGGAGGAGGAGGAGGAACCATGTGTACAAGAAACGGAAACTACCCGATCTCTATCCTTGAGTGAGTTGCAGGATATACGGAAAGATTTCGGGCGTCATTCAGGTGAGCACGTTATCACCTGGCTGCTCCGATGCTGGGATAATGGGGCCAGTAGTTTGGAATTAGAGGGGAAGGAAGCCAAACAACTGGGATCCCTCTCTAGGGAAGGGGGCATTGATAAAGCAATTGGAAAAGGAACACAAGCCCTCAGCCTCTGGAGGCGGCTCCTGTCCGCAGTGAGAGAGAGGTATCCCTTCAAGGAAGATATTGTATTTCGCCTAGGAAAATGGACGACCATGGAGAAAGGCGTTCAGCATCTAAGGGAATTAGCTGTGCTTGAGGTGGTTTATGGTGACCTGGACGATCAACGGTCCTCCAAAGATCCAGATGAAGCGGAGTGCACACGACCCATGTGGCGGAAGTTTGTACGGAGCGCACCATCCTCGTATGCAAACTCATTGGCAGTGATGTCCTGGACAGATACCCACTTCAAAATTCTCTTTAATGACTGTGGTTCGATATCAGCCTTGTGTTTTCATAGAAGTCCCTCCATTAGGCTCAGTACTGACTTCGGATGATATATTACTCCCCATAGTTTCCCACAGCTCACCTCAGTCAATGAGGGATTGCAGCCGGCTCCTGCTTCCTTTCAGCAGCACTTCAGTCCTGTGGGGCTCACCACCGGTTCACCTTCTTAGGTCGATTCATCGCTCCTCACACAGGGCACCATTTGTGGCGATTCATGACACGGACTCCGTATTCATGCACAAGCAAAGCCAAAGTCATTTATTCACAAAAAAGCAGCCTTAATATAGTCTGCCTCCTGAGCTAGTATTTTTCCCTTCTCTCCACCTCTGGATGTGTTCTATCACACTAGCTCCATATATGGTATAAACATAGATAAGCGTGCTCTCCTGCTTTGGTGCTCCAGCTGTGCCCCGACCTTCTGTCCCGCATATCAAGGCCTCAGTTCTGTGTTTTTGTGGGTTGTTTATCTATCCCATGGCTTGCATCCAATAAGGGCGATGAGGTCTCCAGTGCTGTCACGGGAGGCCACATTTATTTACTCCACACTGACCGGGAATAAGTTTAGACTAAAATTAGAAGCAAGTTTTTGCCAAGAAGTGAGACATTGTTGACCATCCTTTCCTGTAGGACTAATGATATGGAGACATAAACTTTGATCTGTGTATGAAAAGGGACCACGTACTAAGACTGGATGCAGGAGGCATCCAGTCCAACAGTCCAAGAAGATGTTTCTGATCTAACACTGTTCCTAACACTGACCCCAAAATAGCATTCTTGATAAAATTAGACAACAATGAAATATTTTGAGATAGTAATTCAGGATACTTAGGGTTTTCAAATTATGAGGTTTAGAATTTATTTCAGATTTACAATCAACAGAGATTGGCTCCAAATTTAAGAAAAATTCCTAAAAGGTATAATTCAGAAAATACATTTCATAGAGTTATTTCTGACCATGTGATAAAAAATATTATTAGTGTAAATTGTAGAATCCACACCACCAGTATGGTTAAAAATATGCGAATTCAAAGGATACCCTTCAGTCCACAATCTCTTTATAGTCTTCATATTCTCTCACTGTTTAAAGGCACTTCTCCTATTTCTGGAGTGCATTAGATCTTCTGCTGGAACTGCTCATCAGTAACTGCTCTCAGTGTAACATTTGTGTACCAAAGTGATTCAGTACAAAAACTAATTTATAGGGTCTTAAAACTTGCCATATAGGTACTCCTTGATATAAAAGCAGTTATCACCTGGTGTTATCGTGCTTCTCTGTCTCACTAGCATGCCTGGATGGATTCTTTGAGCTGAATTATCAACTTTACAAATTTGGGAAATGTAGGGCTGCTGAAAGTGAACTTGTTGCAGACCTCTGATTCTGTACTTCCTGTACAATCTAGTCCCAGTTTAAGCAATGTCTAGAATGACCTTCCTTTTTGTTCCTGTTGAATTGATTATTACATTTCTTTTGGGTCCAGAAGAAACTCTCCTCCTCTCAAACAATAAGCATATGCTCTGCTAACTACTACATAGAGCGTTAGAGTAAGCACCAGACACATTTGTACTAATCCATTTTCCTTATAGAAGATGGATATTTCCTATGCATGCAAAATGTTTGTCTTGGTTTCGCCCCAGCCGGCAACTAAGCACCACACAGCCGCTCGCTTACCCTCCCCCTCACTCACCCTCCCCATGTCACAGGAGGCCACATTCACTTGTTCCACACCTAGAGACATTCAAAACCCACCTGGATGCATTCCTGTGCCCCTTGCTCTAGGTGTCCCTGCTCAAGGAGGGGGATTGGACAAGATGATCTCCAGAGGTCCCTTCCAACCCCTACCATTCTGTGATTCTGTGATAATAATATTTACAACAATCTAACCTGAACAGATAAAATATCTTTTTATTGCAGCCTAATGAAAGAGAAGCCTTGGTTTAAGGAAAAAATGTCACGTAGGATCTTGCAGTATTGGAGGTGGCAAAGCTAATTGTTTTTCCCCATTTGACTTGCACCTTTCTCCATGCTCTCCTGATAGAAATGCTATTTCAGTAAGGTGCCAGAGTATATAATTCTTGATAGCGTGCCTTTATATGCACAAATAAACTGTATAAGTTTTTTATTTTTGTAGACTTCTTACAAGTGCTAATGGAATCAGAACAAGATACTACCAAAAAAATCTTCTCTTTACTTTTCAGACACAGAGATTCAATCCCATCTTCTGCCATAGGTGTTCAAATTTCTATTAAAGCCATTGGAATAAAATCTGCCTGAGGAAGCAAGGGAGGCATACTCCTTCTGCTGAAGGTGTGTCACTGTGCAAAAGAAATTCAAGATTTATTTGTCCAGAAAGTGCTCACAAGAGTGAGTGTGATACTCTAGCCCAATGATTACGGCACTCATTTGTGAGGTAAGGGACCACAGCTCTGCTCTCAGGACTGCTTCTATATTTTATCCAGTGACAACTTAATGGATGTACATGCCCAAGAGAGCAGGTAAGGAAGCAGATCTGCTCACCAGAGCAAAGGCTGGCTTTTATGTTCTCTATGTAAGGATAATAAAGTGGGTTTTTTTTACCCCTTACATCCCCATGTGGAATGCTCGTAGTCAGGAAAGAATATGGGCAATAATAATTGTACCAAATAAAAGTCTTTTTAGTTTACACTGGTTCAGACTCAAGCATGAATCACATTATAAATAATAGAATCTAATAAAGCAAGACAGCAAAAGAAAAAAGTGCTCCTGTCCTGTGGGAAGATCCTGCAAGCTTGTATCTTAATAATGGCATACTAGTGCCTATACACACACAGCATAAAATGCCTTCCCTGGAAACAGGGCCTCTTGAGGGTAGTTTTATTAAATAGAACCTGAAAGAATGTAAAAAAATACATGCATTTACTGTGAAGCTGATAGTAGATGAGGAGAAATTAATTTAAAAATGACTAGCACATTGCTAGTTGGAACAAAATACTCATGAATGCAATAATTATTTTAGAATTAGTTCAGCAAAAGATTCAGAGCAGGGACACTTCATGCCTCTGTATTGTCTTGTACAGCTATCCAATCTGAATCACAGAGTGGCCCCTTCTCTGTTTTCCCCTGGTACTATGCTGAATGCCTGCCTACCACTCTGAAATGGAGTAGCAGAGAACTAAAGCTAGCCATATGTGCCAAGCAAATGAGCCTAGTCCATCAATGAGGTATGATTCTTGCCTCTCTTTATTCTTTTCTTTCTTATCTGGTCTCTCTTTGTGTTTTAGAGGGTGCATTTATTCATACATAAATGTTCACTAAATCCCGAAGCTGATCTAGCCTGATTGCTGGTGAGCTCCAGTGGGAGAAGCCAGTGCCTGAATATTTCCAATTTATTCCCACACGTGAAAAATAAGTTATAGGAACTTCTCTGCAGGGGCTATCAAAGGATGTTGTCCATAGAATTAGCAGTCCTCTCTCATGAAGGGAACAATCCATCTCACCCAAGGTGTTCCTATGCCACAAGGGGTCAGTACCCCATTCATGCTTTCTCAGGACCATCCCCTGCAGCCCAGAAAGGCGGACATGCTGCATGTCTGCATCACACCTACATCTCTGCTAGCAGATGATTGCTGTTGTGGTCTGCGGTATGTTGGATGAAGAAAGTATCTCGGTACTTGGACCTTGCTGTGCTGTGGGATCCCATTAGTCCTCTTGCTAACTTCTCTTTCTGTCAGATTCTTGCTAATTCATTGTGTATTCTGACTCTTCAAAGAAAATTCTGAGTCTAGACTCAATTCAGTGTAATCTGAATTATAGGTGCATAGGTTATAAAATGAGCAGGCACTCTTTAGTCAGCTTGTCTGAGCCACTAAATAATGTAAGCCACAAGAACTTCCTGTATTAAATTCTTGTTTAAACTGGAATTAGTCCAGTTACTTAGATGGGCAGGTGAGGTCCCATATTCTGAGAAAAGTTAGACAGGATGAGCGCCCCAAAACACAAAATCTCAGGTAGTGATTGACATCAGTATAGGGAACTAAATCAAGCCTGGGAAGATATGGCCCCTTCTTGGAAATCCATAAGAAAATTTCCACATCTAATGGCAAAGGAATATTTTTATATATTGAAAGGAGATGACACCATAAAATTCAAGTCATAAAATGTCAACAGTTGTGAAATGATTATTGTTTTGGATAAAAAATAGCCTGATCACAAACAAGGATGAAGCATAGCCACGCATGAGAAAATTTGTTGCCTGCTTTCTCTAGTTAGAGTGGTGAAATACAAGTAATGAGATTTTAGTAGCAGCCTTTTGTATGGTCTGTTTACAACTAGTTGTAACAAGAATAAATCTATAAAGCAAATTCAGGTCATTAAAAGCAAATTTCCTTCACTGACCTGAAACTGAGATCATTCCTTTAGCCTACACGTTGTCTTCCCGTAATACTACTCAGTATATTGTATCGGTATATACACTTGTGGTGTATTAGCTGCTACCATTTTTAAGTGTTAAAAGCAATATGTATTTCAGACACTTTCATCTGTGCTTGGCCCAGTGGCTCAATGCCGAGTCGGAGCTGATGCACGTGGGGCAAGACTCTGCAACAAACATTAGGAGGAGAGGAGAGGTGAGACCATTCCCTTCAGGAGATGGTCTTTTAGGTCAGCTCTGCCTCCTCACCAGACCCTCACAGCCTGGCAGACCCATGGCTTTGGGAAGCAGAGTTCACCACCGCACACAGCATGCTCCATGAGGAAAAGCTGTGATAACCAGCTCAGTAAAACAGAAAATAACATTTATAGAAACCTTACCTAGCAAGTCACATAGCTAGCATGGACAATTCCTTCTTTGTTGTTTGGGGAGGTATCACAAAATAGGACATAACTTAGCTCCATTCCTTTTCAGATTTAATATTTTAGAAAACCAAATAGTTATTTGTTATTGTCGTGGTTCAGCCTCAGTCGGCAACTAAACACCATGCAGCTGCTTGCTCACTTCCCGCCACCCCTGTGGGATGGGGAAGAGAATCGGAAGAGTAAAAGAACTTGTGGGTTGAGATAAGCACAGTTTAATAATTACATTAAAAACAATAATTATAATAATAATGATTATGATAATAATGACAATATAATAAAATGGAAAAGGAAAAAAAACAGAAACACAAACGATACAACCGCTCATCACGGCCCGACGCCGCCCGTCCCCGAGCCGCGATTGCTTCCCTCCTCCCCCCCAGCCAGCCCCTCCCAGTTAACATACTGGGCATGACGTTACATGATATGGAATATCCCTTTGGCCAGTTTGGATCCGCTCTCTTAGCTGTGCCCCCTCCCCTCCTGGCTTCTTGTGCACCCAGCAGAGCATGGGAAGCTAGAAAAGTCCTTGACTAGTGCAAGCACTACCCAGCAACAACCAAAACATCGGTGTGTTATCAACATTGTTTTCATGCTAAGTTCAAAGCACAGCACTATGCCAGCTACAGTGAAGAAAATTAACTCTGTCCCAGCTAAAACCATGACAGTTATATAAGGCAGTTTTCATTCATCATGAAGCACAAGATGTAAGCAGAGCTGCATTAATATTAATGTACATGTACTTAGAAATTAAAAACATATACTGAATGATTATCAACATTATTAGGCAACCAGCAATTTCCTTATTGAGAAACAATGATAATGAGGTTCTTACTAAATCTCAAACAACACCAGAAAGAATTGTGTTGTGTATCCTTCATATTCACAGAACTGGCAGCCTACCTCAGCCTCCCCTCCCATATGTCAAGGTCAAGGAGAGTTCAAGTCAGTCTCTTAAAAAATCACTCCTGATTTTTACAGTGTCCAGTAATCTGTTCCTGGAAGTTGATTTACCACAGATATGACTTGTTTACTCTAGGTTGTCCTCTTCCAAAATTGTCAAGACTCAGGTTCATTTACAGACATTGGCTATAAGTGTATTTTAGTAAAGCAGGTTCCGTTTTATTAGTGTGAATATAAGCCTCAGCAATAAGACAGGAAGCCTTCCTTTTATTGCTTTAGACTAGAGACTTTATATATATAGTCACTTAATATAGAGTTGGGCACATAGCAAAGACAGCAGTAAATGATAGAAACCTCAGCACAGATAATCTTGGTGGACTTTCATGGGAGACAAAAAATTAAAGGCATCTATATCTTCTCTTCACAAAATACAAATTCTCAGTGATCCAATAGGAGTTTTGTTAGGAAACATTTACAGAGCTAGTGTATTTTTATGAATGTAAAAATTAAAGAGAAGATTTCAATTACTATGTTATTTAAGAGGCAGCTTGTAAATTATGAGTTTCATAAATAAACTGTGTGTATGAGTATGATTAAAATAGAAGCAGTAAGTGTATAAAATATCTTTGTGAAGTAGTTGTACTCATAAGAATTCAGTCCATCAAATAATTTTCTAATACATGGTTTGAATCTATTTTTTATATATATTTACAATAGAGCTGTTAAATATCTATAGTATTATACATGTGCTCAACAACAAAATTATTTCAAATTACATGAGTTTCTATGTAACAAAAACACATCTCACTAAAACTACACTGCGTTTGGTGAATTAATGTTATTTCTAAATGGTAACTTTTTTCCATCTCAAAAAATGGAATATGCAATTGAAATCATTCGATAACAAAACTAAAGTAGAAAGAAATATACCAGACTAATCATCCAGAATCATAATGAGTCAGAAAAAAAAATAAACTGGAAACAAAAACATATTTATTATCCAGTGCTGCTGTCTGTTTACTCAGGAACACTTTGGAAAAGTAAACAAGGAGATTTATGAGAAAAAGCTTCTGTAACAAGAACTTTTATTAAATTATTCCTGCTGATATTTGAAAAGAATGGAATTATGGCTTCATGTAATTAACACAGATAAATTACCTTCATCATTTAATTCACATGATAATTAGAGACTTGAAATTTAAAACAAAGGTTTACATTTCTATCTTTAATAAAAAATCAAGCCAATTCTAAAGCTTGCAAACAGAAATTGCAACTATTTTCAAAGGAATTTCCCCCCCCTCCCCCAATAAAGTTTGCAAAGTCTGTGGGCAAAAAGATGCTATTTCTTCAGAAACTATGTAAAACTATATATAGGTGGCTGATCAAGCAACTTAAGAATTTTGCTTTGAAAATTTGTTTCACAGGATATGATTGCCTTTATAATGTAAAGTGCAATTATTGCAGCTCCAAATGCTAATATCTACCTTTCAAGGGAAACTTGATGTGTTCATCTCAGCTGCATTCATGCCTTTACAACCTTTCTAGTCCATGTTTTATCCAACTTGTCTAGACTGGGCACATCCCATAGCCCTCTAGCATATTCTGTGCAAGAAAGTTGCTTACAAGGTCCCAAAACATCCAAACTGGCCTAGCTGTCTTCTGCTGCCGGCAGATCTCCTCTGGGGCATTTGCACTTTAATCTCCACTCTGTGGACCAAAAGATGCTTCTGTCTGAGAAGCTGGCCTCTTTTTCCTGCCATACCTCTTACTGTCAAAGCCCTGGGTCCCTAGCAAGGCAATGTCAACCATTACAGGACCTAGAGCTGGACCTTTCCAATTGCAGGTGACTAAGGATTGTGTGCTGAGGTAGCTAATGGCCAGGCAGAGGTCTTTGAGCATTTCACAGTGCTCAGGGAAGATAGGCTGAGCTGCACAGGGAAGAACACCAACATTCATTTATACCAACTCCAAAAATGCCAGCCATCAAGCCTGACCCTATTATGGGAAAAACATTACAAGAAGCCAGATACAGCAACATTTTGCCACAGCTTCAAACCCTGTTCCTATCCACAATCTCCTCACCCATTCACCCCTTCTCCCCTCCCTCCCTATTGCTACCTTTAGCTGTCCATCCTCTTCTGCAGTCCTTACTACTGTTTTCCTTAATACCATGCATGAGCTAGCAATGTGCTCAGGCTTGGCCAGCGTGGCCCTCTATTGATCTTTCAATAAAGTAGAATCATAGAATATCTCGAGTTGGAAGGGACCCATAAGGATCATCGAGTCTATCTCCCTGCTCCTTGCAGGACTACCTAAAACTAAACCAAATGACTAAGAGTGTCTTCTAGATGCTCCATGAACTTTGACAGACTTGGTGCCATGACCGCTTCCCTGGCATAATTGGCAGGATCTGTGACAGATTGGCGTAGCTGGCAGGATGGCAAGTAGTATCACTGATTACTTGCAGAAGCATGGAATAAGTATGAGTCCCAAATTCTCAGAAGAATGGGCTCATGACCACTGGCATGACTGGGGTGCTATCAAAGAAAAAATTAAAATTAGCAAGAGGAAATATTAAAAGTAGTAAAGGAAAAGGAATTATCTGTAAGATGTTAGGCACCTGCCTAGAAGACACCTATCAGGATAGGAAAGACCATAATAGAGACAAGGTCTGAGAGAGGAAATAGAAGGCAGGAAGGCTTTACTGTCCCTGCAAACTGAACAGCTACAGAAGCAGTTACAAGAAGAAAAGGAGAAAAAACAAAAATTGGAAGAAAAGACCAAGACGATATTCATGTGGGCCCCACACCCACCTAACCCCATGCAAAATAGAAATTAATAGTGTCCCCAGAGGACTGGGATGGTGATATTTGGGGCGATCCTGATAACTATGATGAGGGAAATGATGACCCCTTTTTCCCCTCAGATTCCTCTGAATATGAGGCTAGACACATCATTAACGCAGAATACATTCTGATTCCAGTTAGTCCTTGACAAAAACTGGTGAAATTTCTAATAGATATGGGAGCACAAATTTCAGTACAAACACAACAGGATGCTGAGAAGCTGGGTATGCGACCTGGACCGCAAAGAGTAAAAGTCACTGGAGTAAACTGAGTAAGTGTTATTTGCCAAACATGAAAGTTAATTTATGGCTCCTGGGCAAGAAGCACATGTCATCTACTGGCTTTGTGATTGAAAAGCACAATGAAAATACTTTGAGTTTTGATGTTTTGACCAGACAAAACCGGTGCTTGCCAGACTGCAGCATGTGGTCCTTCACTAAAAGTACCAACCCCAATCCTGATAGAAATTGGGAGGTTACAGCGTGTGTACTCTGTGCAGCCCCTGCAATCCCTGAGTCAAAAAACACCAATATGTACCACAGTATCTGATTCCTGCTGCAGAAAAAAATGGAAATTCTGAATTAATAGCAGACTTCGAAAATAGCACATTATTTCCAGAACCCACTCCCCATACAATTCACCCATATGGCCAGTCTGAAAGCCGGACAGGAGATGACACCTGACAACTGATTATCAGTGCCTAAACGGCAACACAGCTACATTAACGGCTGCAGTACCGGCACAGCAGCACTCAGTGGCGGAGTGACTTCATTCAGGCCACGATAGTCTACTGTTAGCCTCCACTCTCCATTAGACTTCCGCACTAGCCATATGGGACTGTTAAAGGGTGAGTGGGTCTTACTGATCACTCCTTGGCTCTCCAGTCTAAGAGTGTGCTCATGTATGGGAATCAGGGAGTCTCGGTTGGTGTGATATTGCCACAGGTGCACTGTTGTGGTAGCGATCGGCACCTGTTGTTCTTTGACCTTCAGCAACCCCACAACAGAAGGGTCCTTCGAGAGGCCAGGCAAGGTAGACAGCTGTTTAATTACTACCATCTCCAAGGCAGCTACACCAAAAGCCCAGTTGTACCCTTTTGGGCCCTTGAAATACCCTCTCTTGAGGTAGTCTATGGCAAGGATGCACGGAGCCTCTGGGCCAGTCACAATGGGGTGCTTCTGCCACTCATTCCCGGTTAGGCTCACTTCGGCCTCCAATACAGTTAGCTCTTGGGATCCCCCTGTCACTCCAGCAATGCTAATGGGTTCTGCCCCTATATAGTTTGATGGCATTAAGGTGCACTGTGCTCTGGTTGTCCACTAAAGCTTTATACTCTTGTGGGTCGGATGTGCCAGGCCATCAGATCCACACAGTCCAATAAACCTGGTTCTCCCTTTCCTCCACCTGGCTGGAGGCAGGGCCCCTCTATTCCTGATCATAAAATTTGCCACTCACTTCCTTTAAATATGAATCACAAGTCTCTCTATTAAGCTCAGAAATAAAATCAGCGCTTCTACTCCTCTGTCTGGGGAATTGCTCACTGGAAACTGGAGCAGCAACTTTCCTGGAGAAAGCCCCCTGAGTGATTGTTTTTCCTTGTAACTCATGTACCCATGCCTCTAGGGTTGAGGTAGGTTTTCCATCCCACTTCTTCATGTCCTCTCCATGGTCACACAGGTAAAACTGTAGGGTGCCCCGTCGTGTGTATTCTCTCTCTTGAGGAAAGGGATGCTTTTTCCTAATGGCTGAGATACTGGTCCGTACTGGTGGGGAGTAGGACATACCTTCTTTGAGTTGCTGGACCTCTTGGGATAGTTTCTCCACAGCAGAGATGAGCAAGGAAGAGAGATTTGCTTCGTACTCCTGGAGTTTATCAATCAATTCCACTACCGTTGGTGCCTCGTCATATTTCCAGGACATCACTGCCAATGAGCACCCATGCATTGATGGTGTACTCCATACAAACTTACGCCACATGGGTCGTGTGCACTCAGCTTCATCTGGATCTTTGGATGATGTCTACGTCACTGTAAATCACCTCAAGCATGGCTAGTTCCCTCAGGTACTAGATACCTTTCTCCATGGTCATCCATTTCCCTAGGTGAAATACAGTATCTTCCTTGAAGGGATACCTTCCTTTCACACCTGAAAGGGGTTGCCTCCAGAGGCTGAGGGCTTGTGTCCCTTTTCCAATTGCTTTGTCAATGCCCCCTTCCCTAGAGAGGGATCCCAGTTGTTTGGCATCCTTCCCCTCTAATTCCAGACTGCTGGCCCCATTATCCCAGCATCGGAGCAGCTAGGTGACAATGTCGTTACCTGAACGACAGCCAAAATCTTTTCGCATATCTCGCAACTCACTCAAGGATAGGGATTGGGTAGTTTCTGCTTCTTGTATGAGTTCTTCCTCTTCACCCTCCTCTTCTTGTGATGGCCCTGCTCTTCCATCATCTCTTTCTAAACAAGTTGACTTTCTCTTCCAAGATTTCTTCTTGAGTATAGGGGCAACTGATACTGGCACGGCTTGGTCTTCTAATTCAGCTGCAACGCTTGTCACCGGGGTTGGAGTAGCTGCAGTGTCTGTCGTGGGTGTTTGAGTGGCCGCAGTGCTTGTCGCTTTCCTTGTCTTTGTCTTTTTAGATCCAGAGACCTTCTCTTCCCCTTGGTGGTACTGAATAGTGTTAAACAGGGATCGATAGGCATGGGCCAGGTCCCAGCACATTGCAGTGATTTGTATCTCTCTGGAATTGCCAGGGTGACAACATACTTCCTCCAAATGTTCTACTAATTTTTCAGGATTCTGCACTTGTTCAGGGGTGAAGTCCCACACCACGGGGGGTGCCCACCGTCTTAGGCATTTGCCCATACTATCCCACATACCCTTCCACGCATAGCTATTGAGCCTTGGGGCAGAACTCTGCATGATATTCTTAACTTGCTTATTAACCTTAGACAGAACTGACACCACCTGCCAAAGCAATACCACCAAATGTATCTTAACTACCCAAGGACATTCAAGATACTGAAAAGTTGTTGTAATGAGGGAGGAGGCAATATATAAGATGGTAGCTAAGGTGCCATTCTGTATTTCCTCCATAAAAAACCTCTCCCAGGAGAAGGTATAGTTGCTAATTGTCTCCATGAGGTGGTAGCTGTAGTACAGTAACGGCTTCCATGCAAGACCTAAATAACCAATAATGCTCCAGGCCAGTGTTTTAACAACAAATCTCCTAGGCAAAACATCTCTAATCACTGTAGAGCACAGCAAACTACAAAAACCATCAGCAATATTTAACGCGTACTTCACAATTAGCATGGTACAGACTGAACAAACTAATATTGAGAACATCTGAATCAATGCTGCAACCAGCAACTGTTATTATCTCAAACCCTTCGTGCCCAATGTTGGGCGCCAAAATGGACTTTCATGGTTCAGCCTCAGTTGGCAAGGAAACACCACGCAGCCACTCGCTCACTGCCCCCACCCCTCTGGGATGGGGGAGAGAATCGGAAGAGCAAAAGAAAAAAAACTTGTGGGTTGAGATAAGAACAGGTTAATAAATAAAATGAAATAATAATGATAATGATGTTTATTATAGTAATAACAATAACGATAATATAATAAAAAGGAAAAAGGGAAAAGGGAAAAGGGAAAAAACCAGAAAACACAAATGATACAACCGCTCACCACCCACCGACCAACGCTGCCGGTCCCTGAGCCGCGATTGCTGCTTCCCTCCCCCGGCCAGCTCCTCCCAGTTAACATACTGGGCATGACGTTACAGGATATGGAATATCCCTTTGGCCAGTTTGAATCCGCTCTCTTAGCTGTGCCCCCTCCCCTCCCGGCTTCTTGTGCACCCGGCAGAGCATGGGAAGCTAGAAAAGTCCTTGACTAGTACAAGCACTACCTAGCAACAACCAAAACATCTGTGTGTTATCTCAACAGGTTTTTTTCATACTAAGTCCAAAGCACAGCACTATGCCAGCTGCAGTGAACAAAATTAACTCTATCCCAGCGAAAACCATGACAGTACCCAACACTGCAACTTTAACAGCCTCGCTACAAGCAGATGCACATCCATGGATGGCAGTGCTATATGTGAAAGATATGTTCTTTATGGTTCCCTGCAGAAGGAGGATAAAGAGAATTTTGCTTTTACTTGGGAAGGTATGCAATACACCTTTAACAGACTCCCACAGGGGTATAAAAATTCACCCATGATTGCTCATGCTGCGCTTGCTGAACTTTTATGGACAGTCTCACTCCCTCAAGATGCGAAACTGTACCAATAGCTGTACCAATATATAGATGATATCCATATCAGAGGGACCTCCCCTGAAAAGGCAGGGGAAGCAGCAGCAGCAGTGTGGCAAGCACTATATAAAACAGAAGTTGAAATCCCACCCGAAAAGTGTCAGGGGCCAAGCAGAGAAGTAAAATTTTTTGGTACTTGGTGGATTGTGGGCAGTGCAGCAATTCCACCTGATACCCTAATTAAAATAGAAAAATTGGAGATGCCCCAGTCTAGGAAAAATTACAACAATTTATGGGTACATTAGGGTACTGGAGGAAACATATACCTGGATTTTCTATCATTGCTCACCCACTGAACTCACTTTTATGAATGGGAAAACCATGGAAATGGAACCCAGAACATGAAGAAGCAGTCAAAGCTCTAATACAGGAATTAAAGACATATCAGTTACTGGGGCCAGTACACCCCTGTGATCCTATTATAGCAGAATGGAGTTTTGCAGAACATGGTACTTATTGCAATCTATTCCAGACTGGGCAGAGTGGTCCAAAGAGGCCTTTAATGTTTAATTAGGCTGCATTTAAAGAGACAGAACAAAAAAGGGACTTCTGTCTTTAGTCTGAGCAGTTAAACAAGTTGAGTGGCTAAGGGGTAACCCATCTGGAAAAACCCCGTTGAGACTTGTATTTTTCTTGCTTTCCAGGAATGATACTGGGAATGATACTAGCACACCTCCCCTGGAGATCAGGTTAACCATCAGAACATTGCTTATCCTTCTTGAAGGAGTAATCATCGTCAGCATGAACCAAATTCAGTTCACACATCGACAAGCCTGACCCACAGGGTAGAGACCCTCACTTCTTTTATTTATGCTAATCAATACAGTAACTATAGTACATTCTGCACCATACATGTTTCTCAGTTATGGGCGCAATCTACTGTAACAGCAATTATAAAGGAAGGTGATGAGGGCACCTTGCCCACTGTGATTCAAAAGGTAATTTGGAATAATGTGACTCGATTCTAAAGGTATTTCCAATCTTGGTGACATCTAGTTAATTTCACTTATGGACCCACCATCAGTAAAACCACAGCCTTTGTTTTGACAATATGCAATGCTCCAGTATACACCATATACCTGTCGTGGTTTAGCGGCAGCTCAGCCCCACACAGTCGCTCGCTCACTCCCCACCGGTAGATGGGGGAGAGAATCAGGAGGGTAACGCTCGTGGGTTGGGATAAGAACAGTTTAATAATTAAAATTAAAAGAAAACAACAGTAGAAATGCAATGTAAAGGGGAACAACGAGAATTAAAAGAAAACAACAGTAGAAATGCAATGTAAAGGAGAACAACGAGAGGCGCAAAGCCCCGGGGGGGGGGGTGGGGGGAAGGGAGGGGGGGAACGAACCGCCAGAACAAACTGCCCGCGCCGCAGCCGCGCGCCGCCCGCCGACCCGACGCCGCGCCGCCTCCGTGCTCCCTGCAACTGCCCCCACCTCAATATATTGGTCATGGTGTCACATGGTATGGAATGAACCTGCCATTGGCCAGTCGGGGTCAGCCGCCCCCACCATGGCCCTGCCCCTCCCAGCCCCCCCCGCCACGCGGCAGAGCGCGGGAAGCTGGAAAGGTAGCCGACCCCCACAGTGAGGAGAATTAACCCCTTCTCAGCCAAAACCAGCACATTCTCCACCCCTTATTCCATACCATTTACACCATGCCCAGGTCCCATATGATGCAATACAACCATACCAACCACCACCCCTCCCCTTCCCATCCTTTAACATAATACACAGACATCATTCCCTTAGTTCATGGACCTTCCCTGTACAATGTCCATTAAAAATGTCCATTGAGTTCATCCAGTCCATGACTCTGGGCTCCATCTGTTGTATCAGTCTTTCCGGGTGGGAGAGATGGTGTGTGGCGTTGGGTCGCTGCATACCGAGTCAGTCATCGTTCCATCACTGCTGCACGGCTTGTTTCATAGTTGATCTTCCATAGGTTGGGAGGCTCGTACTCTGATATCATTGGTACAACACAGAGGTGACACACAGTATTATATAGCAGTTCACATTGTGCCATTCAGTTCATTGACTGTTTTCACCCAAAATCAAATCCCCTTGAGGCACACATCGGATTTCTCCATCCTCCCGCATCACCCACCAAGTGCACCCAGGTCCTCGAGCAAAAGCAATCCCACGAATGGGTTTGCCTTTGCCGGAGGCAGGAAGAACCCAGACTGTTTTGCCCAGCATACTTTTTGTGTGCACTACAGGGACTCTATCCCCTTCCACAGTACGTAAGGATTCTGACTGGGCAGGGCCAGCTCGGTTGGCAGATCCCCTCGTGTTGACTAACCACGTGGCTTTTGCTAAATGTGTATCCCAGTGCTTGAATGTTCCACCCCCCATTGCTCTCAGTGTAGTTTTTAACAGTCCATTGTACCGTTCAATTTTCCCAGAGGCTGGTGCGTGATAGGGGATGTGATACACCCACTCAATGCCATGCTCTTTGGCCCAGATGTCTATGAGGCTATTTCGGAAATGAGTCCCGTTGTCTGACTCAATTCTCTCTGGGGTGCCATGTCGCCACAGGACTTGTTTCTCAAGGCCCAGGATAGTGTTCCGGGCAGTGGCGTGGGGGACAGGATATGTTTCCAGCCAGCCAGTCGTTGTTTCTACCATTGTAAGCACATGGCGCTTGCCTTGGCGGGTCTGTGGGAGTGTGATATAGTCAATTTGCCAGGCCTCCCCATATTTATATTTCAGCCATCGTCCCCCATACCACAGAGGCTTTACCCGCTTCGCTTGCTTGATTGCAGCGCATGTGTCACATTCGTGGATAACCTGTGCAATAATATCCATGGTCAAGTCCACCCCTCGATCACGAGCCCACCTGTATGTTGCATCTCTCCCTTGATGACCTGAGGTGTCATGGGCCCACCGAGCTAGAAATAGTTCACCCTTATGCTGCCAGTCCAGATCCACCTCAGCCACTTCAATCTTGGCAGCCTGATCTACCTGCTGGTTGTTCCGATGTTCTTCAGTGGCCCGACTCTTGGGAACGTGAGCATCCACATGACGTACCTTTACAACCAGGTTCTCTACCCGGGCAGCAATATCTTGCCACAGTGCAGCAGCCCAGATGGGTTTGCCTCTGCGCTGCCAGTTGCTTTGCTTCCATTGCTGCAGCCAGCCCCACAAGGCATTTGCCACCATCCAGGAGTCAGTATAGAGATAGAGCACTGGCCACTTTTCCCGTTCAGCGATGTCTAAGGCCAGCTGGATGGCCTTTACCTCTGCAAACTGGCTCGATTCACCTTCTCCTTCAGCAGTTTCTGCTACTTGTCGTGTAGGACTCCATACAGCAGCCTTCCATCTCCGGTGCTTTCCCACAAGGCGACAGGACCCATCAGTGAACAGGGCGTATTGCTTCTCATTTTCTGGCAGTTGGTTATACAGTGGGGCTTCTTCAGCACGTGTCACCTCCTCCTCTGGTGATAATCCAAAATCTTTGCCTTCTGGCCAGTCCATAATCACTTCCAAGATTCCTGGGCGACTGGGGTTTCCTACTCGAGCCCGCTGGGTAATCAGTGCAACCCATTTACTCCATGTAGCATCAGTTGCATGGTGTGTAGAGGGGATGTTTCCTTTGAACATCCAGCCCAGCACTGGCAGTCGGGGTGCCAGGAGCAACTGTGCTTCAGTACCAACCACTTCTGAAGCAGCTCGAACCCCTTCATATGCTGCCAATATCTCTTTTTCAGTTGGAGTATAGCGGGCTTCGTTCCCTCTGTATCCCCGACTCCAAAACCCTAGGGGTCGACCCCGGGTCTCCCCTGGTGCTTTCTGCCAGAGGCTCCAGGTAGGGCCATTCTCCCCGGCTGCAGTGTAGAGCACATTTTTTACATCTTGTCCTGCCCGGACTGGCCCAAGAGCTACTGCATGGACTATTTCTCGTTTAATCTGTTCAAAGGCTTGTCGTTGCTCAGGGCCCCATTTGAAATCATTCTTTTTCCGGGTCACTTGATAGAGAGGGCTTACAATCAGACTGTAATTTGGAATATGCATTCTCCAAAAACCCACAACGCCCAAGAAAGCTTGTGTTTCCTTTTTGCTAGTTGGTGGAGACATGGCTGCTATTTTGTTGATCACATCCATTGGAATATGACGATGACCATCTTGCCATTTGATTCCTAAGAACTGGATTTCTCGTGCAGGTCCCTTCACCTTACTTTGTTTTATGGCAAAACCAGCTTTCAGAAGGATTTGGACTATTTTCTCTCCTTTCTCAAAAACTTCTTCCGCTGTGCTGCCCCACACAATGATGTCATCAATGTACTGAAGGTGTTCTGGAGCTTCTCCCTGTTCCAGTACAGTCTGAATCAGTCCATGGCAAATGGTAGGACTGTGTTTCCACCCCTGGGGCAGTCGATTCCAGGTATACTGGACGCCCCTCCATGTGAAAGCAAACTGTGGCCTGCACTCTGCTGCCAGAGGGATTGAGAAGAATGCATTAGCAATATCAATTGTGGCATACCACTTGGCCGCCTTTGACTCCAGTTCGTATTGAAGTTCTAGCATGTCTGGCACAGCAGCACTCAACGGTGGAGTGACTTCATTCAGGCCACGATAGTCTACTGTTAGTCTCCACTCTCCATTAGACTTCCGGACTGGCCATATGGGACTGTTAAAGGGTGAGTGGGTCTTACTGATGACTCCTTGGCTCCTCAGTTGGTGAATGAGCCCATGGATGGGGATCAGAGAGTCTCTGTTGGTGCGATATTGCCGCCGGTGCACTGTTGTGGTGGCGATTGGCACCTGTTGTTCTTTGACCTTCAGCAACCCCACCACAGAAGGGTCCTTTGAGAGACCGGGCAAGGTAGACAGCTGTTCAGTTTCCTCCGTCTCCAAGGCAGCTACACCAAAAGCCCACTTGTAACCTTTTGGGTCCTTGAAATACCCTTTCCTGAGGTAGTCTATGCCAAGGATGCACGGAGCCTCTGGGCCAGTCACAATGGGGTGCTTCTGCCACTCATTGCCAGTTAGGCTCACTTCGGCCTCCAATACAGTTAGCTCTTGGGATCCCCCTGTCACTCCAGCAATGCTGATGGGTTCTGCCCCTATATAGTTCGATGGCATTAAGGTGCACTGTGCGCCGGTGTCCACTAAAGCTTTATACTCCTGTGGGTCGGACGTGCCAGGCCATCGGATCCACACAGTCCAGTAAGCCCGGTTATCCCTTTCCTCCACCCGGCTGGAGGCAGGGCCCCTCTAGTCCTGATCATGGCAGTCACAACTCACTTCCTGCAAATGTGAATCAGGAGTCCCTCTATTACACTTAGAAATAAAATCTGCGCTTCTACTCCTCTGTCTGGGGACTTGTTCACTGGAAATTGGAGCAGCAGCTTTCCTGGAAGAGCCCCCCTGAGTGACTGTTCTTCCTTGCAGTTCATGCACTCGTGCCTGTAGGGTCGAGGTAGGCTTGCCATCCCACCTCATCATGTCCTCTCCGTGGTCACACAGGTAGAACCATAGGGTGGCCCGTGGTGTGTATCCCCTTCTTTGAGCCAAAGGACGCTTATTCCTAACAGCTGAGACACTGCTCTGTCGAGGTGGGGAGTAGGACAGATCTTCTTTGAGTTGCTGGACCTCTTGGGATAGTTTCTCCACAGCAGAGACAAGCGAGGAAGAGATATTTGTGTCGTAATCTCGGAGTCTATCTATCACCTCTGCCACCGTTGGTGTCTCGTCATCTTTCCAGGACATCACTGCCAATGAGTTTGCATGCGAAGATGGTGCGCTCCGTACAAACTTCCGCCACATGGGTCGTGTGCACTCGGCTTCATCTGGATCTTTGGATGACCGTTGATCATCCAGGTCACCATAAATCACCTCAAACACAGCTAATTCCCTTAGATACTGGATGCCTTTCTCCATAGTTGTCCATTTTCCTGGGCGATATGTAACATCTTCTTTAAAGGGATACCTTTCCTTCACTCCAGACAGGAGTCGCCTCCAGAGGCTGAGGGCTTGTGGCTTTTTTCCTATTGCTTTGTCAACGCCCCCTTCCCCAGAAAGGGATCCCAATTGTTTGGCTTCTTTTCCCTCTAGTTCCAGGCTACTGGCCCCATTATCCCAGCATCGGAGCAGCCAGGTGACAATGTGCTCACCTGAACGACGGCTATAATCTTTTCGCATATCTCGCAACTCGCTTAAGGACAGGGATCGGGTGGTCTCTATTTCATTTATTACTTCTCCCTCCTCTCCCCGCGATGGCCCTGGTTCTTCATCATCCCGTTCTAAACGAGTTGATGTCCGCTTCCAATATTTTGTCTTGTGTATGGGGGCAACTGATACTGGTACGGGTTTATTTTCTGAGCTAGCTCCGGTACTTGTTGTGGGGGTTTGAGTGGCTGCAGTGCCTGTCGTCCGGGCTGGATTGTCTACAGTGCCAGTCACTTTGCATTTCAATCCAGAGACATTCTCTTCCCCCTGGGGGCATTGAATGCTGTTGAGCAGGGCTCGGTATGCATGGGCCAGACCCCAGCATGTTGCAGTTATCTGTGTCTCTCTGGAGTTCCCAGCATAACAACATACTTTCTCCAAATATTCTACTAGTTTTTTAGGATTCTGCACTTGTTCGGGGGTGAAACTCCAAAACACTGGGGGTGCCCACTGCCCTAGGTATTTGCCCATGCTATCCCACATGCCCTGCCACTCGTAACTATCAAGCCTCGGGGCAGATTTCTGGGTGATATTCTTAAGTTGCTTAGTCAAAACCAAAACAACCTGCCCAAAAACTAACAATAAGTGCACCTTAACCACCCAAGGATGTTCAAGATACAAAGACGTTGTTGTAACAAAGGCACAGACATCATAGAACAAAGTTGCAAAGGTATTATTCTGTATTTCCTCCATATAAAATCTCTCAGAGGAGGAGGTATAATTGCTAATTGCCTCAACAAGGTGGTATCCAAAGTACAGTAACGGTTTCAGCAAAAACCCCAAATACCAGATAAAGCTGAAAACGAGTGTTTGTATAACAAATCTTGTAGGCAAAACATTACTAATCACAGCAGAACACAGCAGACTCAACAAACCAACACCAATCTGTAACACCAACTGCAAAAAGGACAACATGGTGCTGTGACCAGCAGCTGTTGTTATCTCCAACCCTTGAGCCCCACGTTGGGCGCCAAAAAGACTGTCGTGGTTTAGCGGCAGCTCAGCCCCACACAGTCGCTCGCTCACTCCCCACTGGTAGATGGGGGAGAGAATCAGGAGGGTAACGCTCGTGGGTTGGGATAAGAACAGTTTAATAATTAAAATTAAAAGAAAACAACAGTAGAAATGCAATGTAAAGGGGAACAACGAGAATTAAAAGAAAACAACAGTAGAAATGCAATGTAAAGGGGAACAACGAGAATTAAAAGAAAACAACAGTAGAAATGCAATGTAAAGGAGAACAACGAGAGGCGCAAAGCCCCGGGGGGGGGGGTGGGGGGAAGGGAGGGGGGGAACGAACCGCCGGAACAAACTGCCCGCGCCGCAGCCGCGCACCGCCCGCCGACCCGACACCGCGCCGCCTCCGTGCTCCGTGCAACTGCCCCCACCTCAATATATTGGTCATGGTGTCACATGGTATGGAATGAACCTGCCATTGGCCAGTCGGGGTCAGCCGCCCCCACCATGGCCCTGCCCCTCCCAGCCCCCCCCGCCACGCGGCAGAGCGCGGGAAGCTGGAAAGGTAGCCGACCCCCACAGTGAGGAGAATTAACCCCTTCTCAGCCAAAACCAGCACAATACCCAATCATTGCACTGGGACTAAATCACCATGGAACTGTACTCTATCCATTAGAACACAGAGTATGGGCCCAACAAAATGAGAACAAATTGCAAACTGTCGATGTTGATCCATGTGTTGTATGGGAACAACAGGGATTTATTTGTGAAAGTAATACCATTACAGCCCAAGACATTTGTCTTGACACTGAACAAAATGTCATCCTGATGAAACCCCTGAAACTGTACTTGTATATGTTGGAAATTGATGTGTTTGTATAAGAACCCTTTGTGATTCTATATTTATAGACAACACCACTGTAGATATATACAATCACTCAAATATCTGTATTTGTAATTTTACCAAAATTATGGGATGCAACTTTAATTTTCCAGCTCCTGACACAACCCACCAATTGCTATAATCTAAGTATACATATCAAGATTTATTGCCTACCCCCATTGGAATGAATCTCACATTGGTAAGAAAACTGTTGCAACATGATGACCTTTATCAATTGCTAAAACAAATTTGGAACAATGAGAAAAGAACCCTGATAACTGTCCATCATGATGCAGAGAGGATACAACGCATCCTAGAAAGACGGAGAACATTACTGGTGGGAAACTCTTTTTGGATGGTCACCAACAACTGGAATTTTGAATTTGATCCTGCATCCAATTGTAGTTTTGTTAGTTTTGACTTTATTATGTTTACTGCTTATAATCATTCTGTATATCAAAGATTGGCAAAAGATGAAACAACTTAAATCAATCCAACATGTAAAACATTTACAATCAAATGATTACATATGTGAAATGGTATATAACTAACATTAATTGTGACCCTTAAATGACTGGCTAGTTCAATCAGTAGAGCATGGGACTCTTAATCAGAGGGTAGTGGGTTCAAGTCCCATGTTGGGCGCCACCAACAGAATAGATGGAGCCCAAAGTCACGGACTCAATGGACATCTGTGGACCCTCTACAGACATTTTACAGGGGTGGTCCATAGACTGAGGAAGCAGGGTAACAAGTCAGATTACAACCTTGAACTTCAAGGGGGCCAACTTTGGCCTCTTCAAAGACATGCTTGGAGGAATCCCATGGGCTAGGGCTCTAGAAGGCAGGGGGGTCCAAGAAAGTTGGTCAGTATTCAAGAACCACTTCCTCCGAGCTCAAGATCAGTGCATCCCTAGGAGGAAGAAGTCAGGCAGAGGAGCCAGGAGACCTGCATGGATGAGCAAAGAGCTTCTAGAGAACCTCAAATGGAAGAGGGAGGTTCACAGTATGTGGAAAAAGGGACTGGCCACTTGGGAGGAATATAGGAATATATGCAGAGATGCGGCGAAGAAGGCCAAGGCCTACTTGGAATTAAATTTGGCAAGGGATGTCAAAGATAAGAAGGGCTTCTTTAAATACATCAGCAGTAAAAAGAAGACTGTGGATACAGTGGGCCCACTGCTGAACAAGGAAGGGGCCTTGGTGATGCAGGATGCAGTGAAGGCGGAGTTACTGAATGCCTTCTTTGCTTCAGTCTTTACTGCTAAGGCTGGCCCTCAGGCATCTCAGCCCCCAGAGGAGAGAGAGAAAATCTGGAGAAAGGAGGACTTCCCCTTGGATGAGGAGGATTGGGTCAGAGATCAAGTAGGCAAACTGGGTCCTCGGAAATCCATGGGCCCCAAGGGGATGCACCCACAAGTGCTGAATGAGCTGGTGCATGATCTTGCTGAGCCACTCTCCATCATCTTTAAAAGGTTGTGGAGGACAAGAGAGATGCCCGAGGACTGGAGGAAAGCAAATGTCACTCCAGTCTTCAAAAAGGGCAAGAAGGAGGACACGGGAAACTATAGGCCAGTCAGCCTCACCTCCATCCCCAGAAAGGTGATTGAGCAGTTCATCCTGGAGGTCATCTCCAGGCATGTAGAGAACAAGAAGGTTAGCAGAAACAGTCAACATGGATTCACCAAGGGAAGATCATGCTTGACCAACCTGATAGCCTTCTATGATGGTGTGACTGGCTGGGTCGATGAACGGAGAGCAGTGGATGTTTTCTATCTTTACTTCAGTAAGGCATTTGACACTGTCTCCCATAACATCCTCACAGGCAAGCTAAGGAAGTGTGGGTTGGATGAGTAGACAGTGAGGTGGACAGAGAACTGGCTCAACACCAGAACTCAGAGGGTCGTGATCAATGGAGCAGAGTCTGGATGGAAGCCTGTCACTAGTGGTGTTCCCCAGGGGTCTGTGCTGTGTCCAGTCCTGTTCAACATATTCATCAATGTCCTGGATGATGGGATAGAGTGTAAACTCAGCAAGTTTGCTGACGATACCAAGCTGCGAGGAGTGGCTGATACGCCAGAAGGCTGTGCTGCCATCCAGCGAGACCTGGACAGGCTGGAGAGCAGGGCCGAGGGGGCCCTCATGAAATTCAACAAGAGCAAGTGCAAGGTCCTGCACCTGGGGAGGAACAACCCCATGGACCGGTACGTGTTGTGGGCTGACCTACTGGAAAGCGGCTCTGTTGAGAAGGACCTGGGAGTGCTGGTGGACAGCAAGTTGACCGTGCGCCAGGATGTGCCCTTGCGGCCAAGAAAGCCAACAATATTCTGCATAAAAAGGAGTGTGGCCAGCAGATCAAGAGAGGTTATCCTCCCGCTCTACTCTGCCCTGGTGAAACCACATCTGGAGTCCTCTATCCAGCTTTGGTTCCCCCAGTTTAAGAAGGACGTAGAACTGCTTGAGCAAGTCCAGCGGAGAGCTACGAAGATGATCAGGGGGCTGGAGCATCTCCCTTATGAGGAAAGGCTGAGAGACTTGGGTTTGTTTCGCCTGAAGAAGAGAAGACTGAGGGGGGATCTCGTCAATACTTATAAATATCTAAAGGGTGGGTGTCAAGAGGATGTGACTGGACTCTTCAGTGGTGCCCAGTGACAGAATAAGGGGCAATGGGCACAAACTGGAACACAGGAAGTTCCAGCTAAACAGGAGGAAAAACTTCTTTCCTGTGAGGGTGACAGAGCAGTGGAACAGGCTGCCCAGGGTGGTTGTGGAGTCTCCTTCCCTGGAGACATTCAAAACCCACCTGGATGCGTTCCTGTGCCCCTTGCTCTAGGTGTCCCTGCTCAAGCAGGGGGGTTGGACAAGATGATCTCCAGAGGTCCCTTCCAATGCATGTGTCATGGTTCAGCCAGACAGCATGCCATGCTGTGATTCTGTGGTTCTTTGGAATTATATCTGTGTATTTTATCAAATGATGGGAAGGGGGAGTGGTGATTAATTAGGTTATATTGGATAGTGTGGGACCTGGGCATGACAGAGATGGTATGGAATAAGGGGTGGATACTGTCTTGGTTTCAGCTGGGATATAGTTAATTTTCTTCATAGTAGCTAGTATGGGGCTATGTTTTGGATTTGTCCTGGAAAGAGTGGTGATAATGCGGAGATGTTTTAGTTGTTGCTAAGTAGTGCTCACACTAGTCAAGGACTTTTTCAGCTTCCCATGCTCTGCCAGGGTCACAAGGAGCCAGCAGGGGACACAGCCAGGGAAGCTGACCCCAACCGTCCAAAGTGGTATTCCATACCATATGATGTCATGCTCAGCATATAAAGCTGGGGGAAGAAGAAGGAAGTGGGGGACGTGATGGAGCCCTGCTTTCCTGGAGATGGCTGAACACCTTCCTGCCCATGGGAAGTAGTGAATTAATTCCTTGTTTTGCTTTGCTTGCATGCACAGCTTTTGCTTTACCTATTAAACTGTCTTTATCTCAACCCACGAGTTTCCTCACTTTTATTCTTCTGATTGTCTCCCCCGTCCCACCAGGGGGGAGTGAGCAAGCAGCTGTGTGGTGCTTAGTTGCCGGCTGATGTTAAACCACGACACCTTGTTTCAGAGGATAGGTTCCTTTCTTTCAGCTTTAGGTGGACTTGAATAGCTAAATATTACCTATCCTCTGGTGCTTAGGTGGCAGTCTGCTTGTCACATGGACTTGAAGGTAATTCAATTCTTTTTTACTTCTGCGCTTTTTTCTCTCTGCTAGACAGTGAACATGGCTTGGAGGTAAAATGTCTGTGAGAGAAAAACTTACAATGAAATGTTAGGTTGACAGGTAAAAATCCTTGGCCTTCATAAATTCAAATTGTATTCTAAGGCCATATTTTTAGACAAAATTTATTCAAATGAATAATCATCAAGCAGTCAAGCCATCTAAGTGTGAAACATGAAGGAACAAACATCTAGTGTTATATAGATAAATAGCTTTTTTCCTTTGTCCAGTCATCATTGTGGATTTTACTTTTTATACAAATCATATACAATTAAGTAAAAATATCTGCAAGCCTACATCTAATTTTTTTACATCTAAGATTTTTACAAGTGCTAGCTCATGGGGTATATTTTTGGCAACTGTATGCTGTCTTTCCAAAATGCTCATTTACTGGTGTTTTAAACCAGCACATATATAGATAAAAATGGCAGCATTAAAGATCCCTTGTGTGTGTGCACAACTCTGTCTCTGTGAGAAAGGAAAAGAGATAGGAAGTGAAAGGAAAGAGTCATACATCTAAGGAGATTAAGTTTGAGAAAATAATTGAGGCAGAGATATTTTCAGGACCATAGTTTATTTTCTTTTAAGTGACACAATACATTTGATCATCAATATTAACACCAGTTCTGGCTTGCAGACATTTACCAACATAAATGTTTCCTTTAATTAAGTCTCTTCACATGGGATTCATGCCAAGGGGTATTCCTAGTACTGGTTATCAGCATGTCTTATGGTATGCTGAAGAAAGGTGAGGCTCTCTTCCTCCACATCACACGCTTATGTTCTTCCTCTCCTAGTGCCTGTGCATGGGTGGAAGCTTTGATATATCAGCTCTGGAGGGACTAAATTATACTTAGAGGAAGAAATACCGAGACCTTGAACTTAATGTTACAACAAAAATGAACAAAATTGCACAAATAAGTATTTGAAAGGTTGGTAGCACTGATTTCTATATGGATTCAAGTATATAACATCTTTGTCTGAAGTAGTAAGTTTTCTGTGTCATTATTACTAGCCGATGTGCTATAGCCAATTATCTGTTAGCTGTCTTGGTCCTGAAGACCTATCTCCATAACAGATAAAAAATTATGAAGCATTGTTCCATGGAAGATCCTGCTTTTACCCCCGGAGGCTGCTTTTGTCTTTGGGCAAGAAGCTACAGGAAAACTCAAAGCTATCAGTGAAGCAGTAATCATTTCTATAAAATGTTAATATTTTTATAAGAAGTGTCCTCATAAGAAAGCCTCCAAATCGCACTTTTAGCTCTATACCCTAGTGGTAAAGGAAATCTAGGTAGCAGCACAATGAATATCTGATATAGCAATAAGGCAGCTATTGATGTTCTCTGGATTATCTGAAGACGGGGAGGTTAGTTTGGTGGCTAGGATATTAAGTGAACAAATCTACATATTTGGAGAGGAATATCCTCTTCCAAAGACCTGTAAGAGAAACTTATGAAATACTAAACCTGCAGCTACCAACTTTTAAAAGCAAGTGAACATATGTTATCATGTTTAACTGTAATCTTGGTGATCAGTTCTACTGAAAATCATTATGAAATGGTTCATGGGACCATTCAGCGCCTTCCAGAATTGCATCATGCAAGTTAGTTAAGTTAATATGCAGTCTAAAATACTTTCAACAGGTTATTGATAACGCATGGCATATATCTCCTTATGGTGTCAGACATCACAAAAATACCTCACTTAAACAACTTTGGGAAAGTAGATGTACAGCCAGCCTGGTGACTAAGATACAGGACACTTGGCTGCAGTAAAAAGCACCTGGGGTTGAAGATCTCTTCACAGTAGACATTCATCATCAGAAGTGTTGGAAAGTTACCATGACTTTGATAACTTACAGTGGATAAAGACAGAAGGGAGTGAGAGAGTTATTAAGCAATAAAGATTAATTTCAAGTTAGTACCAGTGAGGAACTCCAGCAGTGACTCTTTTTATAACAATGCAAACTGAAGAATCTTACATGTCTTCATAATCTCTAGATACACTTGCAGTAAGGTATACATTCTTCAGTGATTATAAAAATTATTTCATGTTTTTATGAAATAATTTTAACACTGTATATTTTGAGAAGATACATTCTGAGACTTGTAAGGAAAGAATAAGCGATTCCAAGTGAAGTACACTTTCATTTTATAAATTATAATTTTATAAAAATACAAACGTATAAATATACACGATATATATTTTAAATTCCATAAGTATATAAATATAGCAAATTAGTGCAATCACTGTTGCATTAGTATAAATTATAATGATTGGCATCATGCTAATCATTATACATATTTGCATGTCTTCTAGGCACAGAGAAAATGTATAGAAGTATAGTATTTATTGTTTATCAGGACATATATGCACATGCCAATTTCTTTACACACACATACTATTTAAATATTGTTGATGTTTACAAATACCAGTGACATTAATGAACATGCAAAGCAGTTGTACTAGTTATTTTGGAGAGGGGTTGTTTTTATAATCTTGTATTTTCTTACAAGCAGGTCTCAGCTGCTTACCCTGAGACAATAAATAATTCAGTATGCTAATTTGACAGATGACTCTCCAGGAGCCTCCTACCATTGCTCACACCATTAGACCATAATATGCATGATGCACATAGACTGTTCACCAAATGTCCTACACTTGTTTACCCATAAAAAGCTGTACTCTGTGCAATTAACTAAAGAAACATTATGGGCTATTTTTTCCCTTCCCTCCTATTTCAATATTGTAGGGGAATAGACAGGGATCGGCGACCGGAAGATTACGGGATGTGACGGAAAGATAGACTCCTCCCCATAGGAGTGGCAGGAGCAGGAAGCGCAAGAGCTATATAAGCGTGTGACGCAGCTAAATAAACGGACATTTTGCATCCATCATATTGATGTCTGTGCATCACTGTCCCCAGGGTGGGTAGAGCCCTGTGTCCCGGAGATATGCGGCCCAAGATAAGTTCTCCCGTAGAAGCGTACAGCTACAAGTGGTGACCCCGACGTGATCGGTGGGGCGGCTTGGCAAGTTCGCCGGGGGGAAAAGATAGCTTGGGGCACGCAGGGGCGGGACGGGGAGCCGCAGGTCGGCGGGCGCGCCATGGATTCAGTCGTAAAGGTACTGAAGGGATTGGGGAAGGAATATGGTACTTCGATATCGAAGACGCCTACCTCAAAGGCCATCCGATGGATGATTACGCAGGGGCTCATACGAAGTCCCGCAGACATATTTAATAAGGATAAGTGGGTGAGAATTAAAGAGGAGTTAGCTGAAAGGGCTATGATGGGAAAACCCCAGTACATACAGCTCTGGGGAAAGATACACCGATTACTATTGAAAGCTCGGGATGATCAGGAGACGTGGCGGCAGGCGCGGCGGTGCCTGCACGGTGCTACAGGCGACAGTAGCCCGGAAAGAGACCCAGGAGGGGCAGTGGGGACGCAGACAGGGGCAAGCATCGCGGGGGATGGGAAAGAAGGGGAGAGTTCGGACGGAGTAGCCTGGCCAGCGACTCAGTCTGAGGCTCCCAAGGAGGTGGATCGGGAAGCGGCGGTGTTCCCTGTTGAGCCAGCAGGACCCTTGGAATGCCCCCCCCGCCCCGCATACTCTTGGGATGATTTGGCACAGGCGCGGGTGCCCGCGCGCGGGGAGGGTGACGTGGCAGCGGACGCAGCGGGAGTGACGGAGCGGAAGGAGAAAGATGACCAGCGCCGGCAGCGGCACCGCCCTCTGCCCGACCCTCGAGACTGGCTCCCGGGGCAACCCTTGAGATGGGAGTCGGACGAGGAGGGGGATTGGGGTGCCTGGAGGGGAGGACAGGGGGAGTATAGAACAACTTCGAGTAGCAGCGAATCAGAAATTGGGGGAGAAACCGATGCCCACATGTGGGAAGAGAGAGCAGCTTGCCTGCGGCGCGCAAAAAAGAGGCACAAAACAGCAGAGACTCGGAGGACCAATCAGAAGGAGGGAGGAGAGGGACTGCCAAAAGGGGAGGTCCGGGGCGCTGCAGCTCCGGAGGGGTCCGCGGAGGACGTGCTGCGGCAGCTGCAGCAGGTTATGCGCGCACTAGGGGAAGTAACTCGGCAGCAGACGGGACTTTTAACGAAGGGTGCACCCCAGCGACAGTCAGTTGAGTTACCTAACTGGCGGCTGATAGCTAGAGATTGTAGCCTCGATGGAGTAAGGATAGAGATGCCCGGGATCTTCCCTGTCCGATTAGCTCCAGGAGGAGGAGTGGAGTGGACGCCGATAGATGCCAAGCTAGTGCACACTTTATGGCGAGAAATTAGAGAAAAGGGGCTGAAAGACGAAGGAGTAGGATTGCTGCTGGACGCTGCGCATGCAGCGCCATTGACCCCCTCTGATGCTAAGCAGTTGGCGAAAGCAATATTGGCTCCCACAATGTACATACTTTGGAAGGAGGCAATGCACAGTGCCTGCCATGCCCTCGTACAGCAAGTGGCGGCAGTTCCGGGCCACCCGCTGAGGGGGACCACCCTTGACCGGCTCACTGGCAGAAGTCAAGGACTGGAAACCCCGCAGTTGCAAGCAGCAGAATTAAGGGGCAGGGAGCTGCAAGCGGTAACGGAGTGTTCCCGCAGAGCGTATAGTGAAGTGGGCAGGTATGAGAAAAAAGCAGAACCTTGGCAAAAGATACAGCAAGGTCTAGCAGAGCCATTTACAACGTTTTGTGATAGGTTGCAAAAGGCTATTATAGAATCAGAATTGCCACCAGCAGCCAAAGAGGCAGTCCTTATGGATTGCCTCCGAAATCAAGCAAATCCGCAAACAAAAGATATCCTCCACACCCTGGCGGTAGGGGCGCCATTGGGTGAAACCATCAGGCATGTCTTGCGCCAGGAAGCATTGAACCAGCATGGCGGTGCGGGAGCGCACGTCTGCCAGAACACTGACTGTGGAAGCGAAGAAAGGGTGATGGTGCAAGCAGCCGGGGTGGGGCCGAGATGTCACTTGTGTGGCCGGCGAGGGCACTTTAAAGCTGGGTGCCCACTAGCAGAAAGGGGAGGACGTAATGGAGGAGGAGTCCGCCCAGTAGGGAGGTGCTGGGTGTGTGGGAAACCAGGATACCTGGCAAGAGATTGTCCAACTACGAGGCCAGGAAACGGCCAAGGGAGGGCAAAGCGAGGGGGATTCGCGCCTCCTGTGAGTCAAATGACCCCCATCACGGTGCCAACGCCAGGAGCTTGGCCCACCGTAGCGAGCCAAGGGGGAGTGAACCGTCACGCAGGGGGCAAGATTTGCAGGTTACAGCCCCCGCGTGGCCTTGGTCATAGGCTGTGACAAGAGACCCATGGCAGCAGTGATGATTACCCCACAAGAACCGAGTTACCCGGCACGGATATGCCTGGGAATGTTAGTGGATACCGGGGCAGATGTCACAATAATGCCACTCGAACGGTGGCCACCAACGTGGCCCCTTGCCATGGGAAAGCGTATAATAGGGGTAGGAGGAGAACAACAGACGAGCACTAGTACTTGCCCTGTGAAACTCGAAGTCATGGACGAGGACGCAGGGAAGCTCCTCACGGCCGTAGTGACCATACTAGTAGCAGATGGGGTAGCAAGCCCCTTGTTAGGGCGAGACGCCCTTGCCCAGATGGGGATCGGGTTGAAAAATTTAGCATAAGGGCCACTGCCTCAGAGGGGCTTCATCAGCACAAGTTAGTGTGGAAAACCGAACAGCCCATCTGGGTGGAGCAGTGGCCCCTGACAACAGAGAAAACAGAGGCTGTAAGAGCTATAGCAAAACGAGAGCACAAAGCAGGGCACCTAGAGCCCTTGATGAGCCCGTGGAACACCCCTATATTTGCTATAAAAAAGAAAGATAAAAACCAATGGAGGATGCTGCATGACCTTAGAGCAGTAAATCAGCAAATGGAGGACATGGGGCCTCTCCAACCTGGCCTACCAGATCTGAGTGCTGTCCCGAAAGGATGGCGAGTCATTGTTTTAGATATCAAAGACTGCTTCTTCAGCATTCCGCTACATCCAGATGATAGAAAGAGATTTGCCTTTACTCTGCCTGCAGTGAACCGCGCAGACCCAGGTAGTAGATGGCAGTGGACAGTACTTCCGCAGGGGATGAAAAACTCTCCAGCGATCTGCCAGAGGTATGTGGCTTCTGCATTGCAGCAAGTAAGGCAGCAGTATCAGGAGAAAATCTACATGATCCACTACATGGATGACGTCCTCATAGCTGCGCCCACCGAGGTGTTATGTGAACAAGTCTTTTCAGACACCCAAAGGGGCCTTGAGGGACAGGGCCTCAAGGTAGCTGAGGCAAAGGTACAGCGAGGACCAGTGTGTGGATTTCTGGGTGCTAGAATACAAGGGGATTCCATACAAGCTCAGCCTATTAAACTTACACCTAAGGTTAAAAATTTACACGATGTACAGAAGCTGGTAGGAGCACTGCAGTGGTTGCGGACGTTCGTGCGCGTCACCGGTGAGGAGATGCAACCTTTCTATGCGTTGCTGAAAGGGACCGACCCATGGGAGCCCAGGAGTTTAGATGCTGAGGCAGTCCAGCAATTGCAGATGATAGAACGTCGAATGCAAAAGGAAGGAGTATGGCGGTGGGACCCCCAGGAGGAATTAATTGCAGGTTGGATTCTGACCGCCAGTGGAGGGTTAGGATTGCTATATCAAATACGAGCAGGGGAAGAAAAACCACTGCGATGGGTATATCAGAAGGTTCCCAAGGATGCATTCTCCACAAAAGTCAAAGTAGCCGGGGGAATGATTTGGCGGCTGCGACGGGACAGCAAGGTAATCTTTGGGAAGGAGCCAGATAAGCTGACAGTGCCGTGGAATGGGGAGAAATGGCAGAAGGTGGTAGAGAGTGAAGAGGATATACAATTGGCAGTATACTCATACCCAGGGAAAATCGTCACAGGCATGGTACAGCAGTAGGCCGAGACAGCCAAAGTGGTGGATTTGAGTGTGGATAGTAGAGTTTTGGATACCCCTCACCCAGGACCAACATATTTCACAGACGCTTCCTCAAAGACAAACAGAGCGGCGGTAGTGTGGGAAGAAGTGAATAATTGGATGCACCAGACGTATGAGGAGCAGGGTAAAAGTGTGCAGTGGCTGGAGGCGAAAGCGCTAGAGATGGCCCTGCGAAAGGATAGAGATCGGCATATAAATGTGTGCACAGATTCCTTATATGTGTATAAATTAGTCATGTCCATGAAACGAGAGGGTGTACCACACACAGAAATTGCCTTGATGCTAGAGATTGCTTTATCACAGCGAGGAGCAACGGTGACAGTAATTCACATTCGCAGTCATCAGACGGGGCCTGGACCACTGATTGAAGGGAATCGCATGGCTGATGAGGCAGCCGCAGGAGTCTGGACCTTGGCGGAGGCAAAGAAACTACATGAACAACTGCACCTGGGTGCTAAAGCCTTGGCAAAGGAGTGTGGCATCTCAATAAGAGCGGCAAGAGAAGTAGTAGCCACCTGTCCTTACTGTCAGCACTCGCCATTGTGGGAGGCAGGAGTCAACCCTCGAGGACTGGGAAAGTGACACGTGCCAAAGAGGCCCCACTGTATAACAAACTGCCAGAAGATGAAAAGATATATGCCCTGTTCACTGATGGGTCCTGTCGCCTTGTGGGAAAGCACCAGAGATGGAAGGCTGCTGTATGGCGTCCTATATGACAAGTAACAGAAACTACTGAAGGAGAAGTTGAATCGAGCCATTTTGCAGAGGTAAAGGCCATCCAGCTGTCCTTAGACATTGCTGAACGGGAAAAGTGGCCAGTGCTCTATCTTTATACTGACTCCTGGATGGTGGCAAATGCCCTGTGGGGGTGGTTACAGCAGTGGAAGCAGAACAACTGGCAGTGTAGAGGCAAACCCGTCTGGGTTGCTGCATTGTGGCAAGATATTGCTGCCTGGGTAGAGAACCTGGTTGTAAAGGTACGTCACGTGGATGCTCACGTCCCCAAGAGTCGGGCCACTGAGGAACATCGGAACAACCTGCAGGTGGATCAGGCTGCCAAGACTGAAGTGGCTGAGGTGGATCTGGACTGGCAACATAAGGGTGAATTATTTCTATCTTGTTGGGCCCATGACACATCAGGACATTTAGGAAGGGATGCAACATACAGATGGGCTTGTTGTCAAGGGGTGGACTTGACTATTGATGCCATTGCACAGGTTACCCATGAATGTAAAATGTGTGCCATAATCAAACAAGCCAAATGGCTAAAGCCTTTTTGGTATGGGGGACAATGGCTGAAATATAAATATGGGCAGGCCTGTCAAATTGACTATATCACACTCCCACAAACCCGCCAAGGCAAGCACCATGTGCTCACAATGGTGGAAGCAACCACTGGCTAGCTGGAAACATACCCTTTGACTCATGCCACTGCCCAGAATACTGTCTGGTGCCTTGAAAAGCAAGTGTTATGGTGAAATGGCACCCCAGAAAGAACTGAGTCAGACAACGGGACTGATTTCCAAAACAATCTCATAAACACCTGGGCCAAGGAGTATGGCACTGAGTGGGTTTATCAGGGAACTCACTATTAATCAGTTAAATCCATGCACTGGTATACGTTTTTAAAAAATCAGTGTTACAGGGCCTCGTCACTAGCAGACTCCACAGACCTGAGTCAAGCAGCTGAAGTCACTAAATGATGATAGAGATGTACCTATGGAAAGAATGTGTAAAAAACAGTGAAGTGAATGATCACTTACCTCAGTTTCTGGGAAGGACTGAGAAGGGATGAGTGTAAGATTCTTTATTCCCCTCCTTTGAGGGCAGAGGAAGCTATCCTCCACCATGACTTTCAGAGCTATGAATACTTTCTGTAAAATGAACATGTCCCTTCCTTTCACAAACCTAGCACTGATCTGCACATTAAAATATTAGACAATGAAGTCTAATATAGCAGGAAGGGAGAGCAAGGTAGTTTTATAGAAGTATATATTTAAATGTCCAAATAGCAATCTCTTTAGATATGGCTCTGTGAAGAACATGTTCAGATAATCAACAAACATTTTGAAGCACTGTTTTAAAAGAAAAATGCATGATTACAGACTGTGGCTTTTCTGGGGATGCTCAATATGGAGGGAAGATGAACTTGTATAATATAAGTGGTAATATTTAGGAGGAAAGGGATGAAATAAAGAAGGAAAAAAAGTAAAATGCATTTCATTAGAATTATCCTAAAAATAAAATTATTAGGTTACAGAACAATTAATCAGAGCAAGTAGCAGTCAACCTGAACTTTAAAAATAAAGCTTTAAATATACCTTTAATATATAAATGTAAATATACATTTAAAAATAATCAGCTGTAAACACTGCCCTTCCATTTTGCAGCCAAAACCGTATTTGGTCATGACTGACATTTCTTTTCAAACTCAGATCTGAGTTTAATTGTGGCCCTATTCTGAAGGTTTGAGCAGCACCAATCTTCACAATCAGTTCACAATCAGTTCACAATCTTTACTTACATAATGGCCCAAACTTAAAGTAATTTTTAAAACCACAGCATATATAAGGCAGAGACATTTAATGCTTTCTTCACCTCGGTCCTCAACAAGAATGGTGGGCTCGGGAACCCCCAGAGCCCTGGGCTAGAGAACCATGACCGTGGGAAAGATAAACTCCTAATAAACCCTGAAACTGTGCAGGACTTGCTGCTCCAGCTATATCCCTATAAGTCGATGGGGCCTGATGAAATTCATCCAAGGGTACTTAAAGAGCTGGTTAATGTCACAGCAAGACCTCTCAATGATTTTTCAGTGCTCTTGGGAATCTGGAGAGGTCCCAGTTGACTGGAAGCTGGAAAATGTTGTCCCAGTCTTCAAGGGCAACAGGGATGACCCCAGTAACTACAGGCCTGTCAGTCTCACTTCTGTGCCTGGCAAAATTATGGAGAAGATAATTCTGGGAGTTATTGAAAAACACCTGAAAGACAATGCAGTCATTGGTCCTAGCCAGCACAGGTTCACGAGGGGAAAGTCCTGCATGAGAAACTTGATTTCCTTCTATGACAAGGTTACCCACCTAGTGGACCAAGGGAAGCCAGTCGATGTGATCTTTTTGGATTTCACTAAAGCTTTCGATACTGTCTCTCAGAGTATCCTCTGGGACAAAATGTCCAGCATACAGCTGGATAAACACATAATGCAATGGGTGAGCAATTAGCTGATAGGTCAAGCTCAAAGGGTTATAGTAAATGGGGTTACATCAGGCTGGCAGTCAGTCACTAGTGGGGTCCCGCAGGGATCCATCTTAGGGCTGGTGCTCTTTAATCTCTTTGTTAATGACTTGGATCCAGGACTGGAAGGAATACTAATTAAGTTTGCTGATGACACAAAATTGGGAGGAGCTGTTGACACTCTCGAGGGCAGAGAGGCCCTGCAGAGGGATCTGGACAGACTGGAGAGCTGGGCAATCACCAACCGTATGAAGTCTTACAAGGGCAAGTGCCAGATTTCACACCTGGGGCACAGCAACCCTGGATGTACATACAGACTGGAGAACGAGAGGCTGGAGAGCAGCTCTGCAGAGAGGGATCTGGGGGTTCTGGTCAACAGCAAGTTGAACATGAGCCAACAGTGTGTCTTGGCAGTGAAGAGGTCCAACCGAGTCCTGGGGTGCATCGAGCACTGTATTGCTAGATAGTCGAGGGAGGTGATTGTCCCATTCTACTCTGCGCTGGTGCAGCCTCACCTCAAGTACTGTGTGCAGTTTTGGGCACCACAAGACATTAAGGATATAAAGCTACTAGAGAGTGTCCAGAGAACGGCCACGAAGTTGGTGAAGGGTTTAGAGGGGAAACTGTACGAGGAGCGGCTAAAGTCACTCACTTGGTTTGTTCAGCCTAGAGAAGAGGAGACTGAGGGGAGACCTCATTGCGGTCTACAGCTTCCTCACAAGAGGAGGAGGATGGGCAAGAAGATATGCCAGAGGTTTAGGTTGAATATTAGGAAAAGGTTGTTCACCCAGAGGGTGGTGGAGCCCTGGAACAGGCTCCCCAGGGAGGCAGTCATGGCACCAATCCTGATGCTATTCAAGAAGCATTTTGACAAAGGCTTCAGACACGTAGTGTGAATTTGGGGTTATCCTGTGCAGGGACAGGAGTTGGACTTGATGATCCTTGTGGGTCCCTTCCAACTCAGGACATTCTATGATTCTATGAATTAAGACATTCCATTATGGTAAGAGATCTTTTTCATTGATTAATTACTAAGAAACAGTAAGTAGTAACAAACAGACAAGGCTGGTGCTTCATTCCCATAGAAAAAATTATTGTTAATTATGTAATAGCACTTAAGGGGGTCCCAGATTGCAGAACTAAGAAATACTATTAGAGCCAAATTGATGAGAACACATAATTTTATTTCTGGGAAAGTGGGGAAAAGAAATAGCATCCCTGTATGGTTATTTTCCTTGCCTTTCTACTCTCTGGAAAGAGCAGCCAGCCAGGCTGTGTTAGTAGCAGCTGAAGCACTCCGTTGTCTGCTGGAATCAAGTTTTAGAGCAGAGAGAAAAAAGCAAGATCACTTCTCAGCCAGATGCATTTATCTGTTTTCTCCCCTTCTCCAGAACTAGCTGCTGCTACATGTACAGCCTTGTCTCTGTCACAGCTGAGATGGGGGGATGACTGGTTGGCAGCTGACCCGTGGGGCCCAACACTGCCCTGAGACAATGCAAGGCTCAGTATTGTTTCTGGACAGTAGATGGGAGAGCTGACAGTGTTTGTTTCCACCCTGGCAGACACTGCACATGTTGTGATATTCATAACAGAACTAATAGCACTGGAAGCTTATGGTTAATTTTTATGGCCCAGCTATAAATATGTGGAAAAATGGTTTGAACATGAATCTCAAGAGATGCGTATGCAAATGCCTCACACAGAAGCAATATAGTAGCTACTAAAAAGAACAAAAACATGAGGTCAGCAATTAACAGGCCAAGAATATGTGCCTACTTAATTGAAATATTTGCTGAATACAAAAGGCTGAATACAAAAGGCTGATCAGTACACACTGATCCAACCAGAGTGCCCATGGACAGAGCTCCACTATTTATCCCACTGATAAATCTAGTCCAGGCTAGGTCAAAATCTGTAAAGCAGTTGATATGGGACAGGCATATGCATAAATCATATGTTACTCCAGCTGTATAAATAGGCAGGATAAATATATATTTCTATATATAGTGGGTTAGTATGGTGATGGGATAAGAATCAAAAAGAATGTGACTTGGAATTAATATACTTTAGCTTTATTATATGGCCTCTGTTGGCTGCTTTTTCAGCTACAGTTATGCATTTCTAGAAATTATGAGTCTACCATTGTTGTGCCATTTAGGTTACACAACACTGCTTCAAACTTTTTATAGGAGTTATATTATTTAATATAAAAATTCAGTGTTATATTACAGGCAAGAAAGCATATTATCCTACTTCATGAATGTATGAAATTATGTACTTAAATGCAAGCTAACAGTTATAACTGTATTCTCTTTATCATTGAGATTTCTGTAGCCTATCAGCCTGTGTTTCTTCAGACACTTGAAATTAGTGCACTTTTACTGGATCTTATAAATGGAGTTAGCTTAGGAAAGAAACTTTCATATTAGGACTTTTTTTAAAGTACATTCAATTGCAATTAGAATTAAAAGTTTAACAGAAAATTTGTCATTTGTAGAGACAGTATTAGTCATCTATTTCTCACACAAATATGTTTTATAGTTTGAAATGTCACTAAAATTAGATCACAAAGCAGAAGCTTGAATAGGAACAGCTTGAACTTCTTATATTTTAACTTTCAAACACAGGGAAGTAAATGAAGTTCAATTTTTTTTTCAGTGCCAGAGACTGAACTCATCCTTGGTTTAGTTTGGAACAAACTTGTCCCTATGTTTTCCACCTTATTTTCAAGAATGATATATTTGAAACTAGGTGTCATAACAAACAGCAGGTTTTTGGACTCTAAGGTGTTATACTGACAATTTTTTTTTAAGCATGGGGAACTACCAAACTGAATGAGAAGGCTAACCCCCTAAGTTACAAGAGGGGACTTTTAGGAAATACTTTTTCTAACTCAGACTTTGATCTTAAGCGAAATGACTAATTCCTCATGTATAAAACTGGAATAACATTTTCTTCTTTTATTTTTTTTCTTCTAGAATACACAGTAAACATGGAATATAGAGAAGGAAAAGTTCATTTGTCTCCCTATGTTCTTTTAATGTTCTCATATATAATTCTCATATAATGTTCTCTTATAACTGCCAGTTTTTCAAAACATAATCTCTTAAGGATTTATAAGCACAACACAAGATAAAAATCTTTTCTTGTTTGAACATCTCAGAATTTGCCCCCTTTGGGTCTCATAATTTCCTTTCAAAATACTGAAACATCTGCCACCCCAACATGGTGACAATTCCCTCATACAGAAACCTACAGGAAATGTAGGAGGAGTGTGGAAAGAATGTACTCTGACTATTCTGCATTTGCTCAAGAAGAAATCTGCAGTACTTACTCAGTTCCTCCAAGTTCGGTTGTTTGTAGGTCATGTATGCTGGGCTCCAGCAAAGACTTCAACACAAGCACAAGAGCACTGCTTCTGCAGGAAGGCCTCAGTTAGTTAGCATGTAGCAGTTAGCATAACAGACTTGCTAAAGGTGACAAGTAATTGATACATACATCAAAGCTGGCATGGTGAACATTTCTGCTCTAGCCAGGAGATGCCTCTGGCCACTGTCTTTATTATAACATCAGTCACGGTACAATCACACCACTGTTTTGGAGGTCATAGGGACTGTGGCAACCTCCATTTCACAGGTCAAAAGGAATGGGATTCATCACTATGACTAACAATGTAGACATAGAACAGGAGTTTGTAAGAAATCTTTTTTGCAGAGGATTTGAAGTTTTGTTTAGCCTGTAAGATATGAAATACTTTATGCATTCTTTGCAGGTGTATTGGGTTTGTGTGGCAAGGTTTTGGTAATGGGGGGGCTACAGGGGTGGCTTCTATGAGAAGATGCTAGAAGCTTCCCCCATGTCTGATAGAGTCAATGCCAGCCAGCTCCAAGACAGACCTGCCACTGGCCACAGCTCAGCCAATCAGTGGCAGTGGTAGCGCCTCTGTGATAACATATTTAAGAAGGTGAAAAAAACCTGCTGCGCAACAGCAGCTGGAAGAGAGGAGTGAGAATATGTGAGAGAAACAATTCTGCAGACACCAAGGTCAGTGAAGAAAGGTGGGGAGGAGGTGCTCCAGGCATCAGAGCAGAGATTCCCCTGCAGCCTGTGGTGAAGACCATGGTGAGGCAGGTTGTCCCCCTGCAGCCAATGGAGGTTAAGAGTGGAGCAGATATCCACCTGCAGCCCATGAAGGACCCCACTCTGGAGCATGTGGATGTGCCTGAAGGAGGCTGTGATCCCATGGGAAACCCACGCTGGAGCAGGTTTTCTGGCAAAAATTGTGACCCTGTGGAAAGGACCCATGCTGGAGCAGTTCATGAAGAGCTGCAGCCCATGGGAAGGACTCACGTTGGAGAAATTTGTGGAGAACTGTCTCCTGTGAGAGCGACCCAATGCTGGAGCAGGGGAAGAGTGTGAGGAGTCCTCCCCCTGAGGAGGAAGGAGCAGCAGAGACAATGTGTAATGAACTGACCACAATCTTCGTTCCCCATCCCCCTGCACTGCTTGAGGGGGGGAGGTAAAGAAAATCAGTAGTGAAGTTAAGCCTGGGAAGAAGGGACTGGTGGGGGAAGTTGTTTGTAAGATTTAGTTTTATTTCTCATTACCCTACTATGATTCAATTGCTAATAATTTAAAGTAATTTCCTCAAGTCAAATCTCTTTCACCCATGACAGTAACTGGTGAGTGATCTCTCCTTGTCCTGATCTCGACCCATGAGCCTTTCATTATATTTCATGTCCAGCTGAGGAGGGAAGGTGATAGAATGGCTTTGGTGGGTACCTAGCGTCCAGCCAGGATCAACTCATCACAGCAGGATATTTTATTTTCAAAAAACTCTCTAGTGTTTGGTTTTATCTTTGAAATTTCATGAGGTGTCATGGTTTAGCCGGCAGCTCAGCCCCACACAGTTGCTCGCTCACTCCCCCACCGGTAGATGGGGGAGAGAATCAGAAGGGTAACACTCGTGGGTTGGGATAAGAACAGTTTAATAATTAAAATTAAAAGAAACAACAACAGAAATGCAATGTAAAGGAGAACAATGAGAGGTGTAAAACCTGGGGGGGGGGGGGAAGGGAGGGGGGAGGGGAATGAACCGCTAAAACAAACCACATGCGACGCAGCCCCTCACCGCCCACCAACCCGACACCATGCCTCCCCCGAGCCGCAAACTGCCCCCCGTTAATATACTGGTCATGGTGTCACATGGTATGGAACGAACGTGCCATCGGCCAGTCGGGGTCAACCACCCCCACTGTGGCCCTGCCCCTCCCAGCCTCCCGCCAAGGTGGCAGAGCACGGAAAGCTGGAAAGGTAGCAGACCCCCGCCACAGGGAGGAGAATTAACCCCAAAACCAGCAAAAAACCAGCACATTCTCCACCCCATACTCCATATCATTTACACCATGCCCAGGTCCCATACCATCCAATACAACCTTACCGACCACCACTCCTCCCCTTCCTATCCTTTGACATAATACACAGACATCATTCCCTTAGTCTATGGGCCTTCCCTGTAAAAAGTCCATTAACATGTCCATTGAGTTCACCCAGTCCATGACTCTGGGCTCCATCTGTTGTATCAGTCTTTCAGGGTGGGAGAGATGGTGTCCGTGACATTGGGTTGCTGCATACCATTTCAGTCATCGTTCCATCACTGCTGCACTTTGCTTGTTTCACAGTCTATCTTCCATGGGTTGGGAGGCTCTTACTCTGATATCATTGATACAACACAGAGGTGACACACAATATTATATAGCAGTTCACATTGTGCCATTCAGTTCATTGACTGTTTTAGCCCAAAATCAAATCCCCTTGAGGCACACACCGGACTTCTCCGTCCTCCCGCATCACCCACCAAGTGCACCCAGGTCCTCGAGCAAAAGCAATCCCACGAATGGGTTTGCCTTTGCCAGAGGGAGGAAGAACCCAGACTGTTTTGCCCAGCATACTTTTTGTGTGCACTACAGGGACTCTATCCCCTTCCACAGTATGTAGGATTTATGACTGGGCAGGGCCAGCTCGGTTGGCAGATCCCCTCGTGTTGACTAACCACATTGCTTTTGCTAAATGTGTATCCCAGTGCTTGAATGTTCCACCCCCCATTGCTCTCAGTGTAGTTTTTAACAGTCCATTGTACCGTTCAGTTTTCCCAGAGACTGGTGCATGATAGGGGATGTGATACACCCACTCAATACCATGGTCTTTGGCCCAAGTGTCTATGAGGCTATTTCGGAAATGAGTCCCGTTGTCTAGATTCAATTCTCTCTGGGGTGCCATGTCACCACAGGACTTGTTTTTCGAGACATAGGATAGTGTTCCGGGCAGTGGCATGGGGCACGGGATATGTTTCCAGTCAGCCAGTGGTTGCTTCCACCATTGTAAGCACATGGCGCTTGCCTTGGCGGGTCTGTGGGAGTGTGATATAGTCAATTTGCCAGGCCTCCCCATATTTATATTTCAGCCATCGTCCCCCATACCACAGAGGCTTTACCTGCTTTCCTTGCTTGATTGCAGTGCACATTTCACATTCATGCATAGCCTATGCAAATAGCGTCCATGGTCAAGTCCACCCCTCGATCACAAGCCCATCTGTATGTTGCATCTCTCCCTTTATGGCCTGAGGTGTCATGGGCCCAGCGAGCTAGAAATAATTCAGCCTTATGATGCCAGACCAGATCCACCTCAGCCACTTCAATCTTGGCAGCCTGATCCACCTGCTGGTTGTTCCGATGTTCTTCAGTGGCCCGACTCTTGGGGACGTGAGCATCCACGTGACGTACTTTCACAACCAGGTTCTCTACCTGGGCAGCAGTATCTTGCCACAATGCAGCAACCCAGACCGGTTTGCCTCTACGCTGCCAGTTGTTCTGCTTCCATTCCTGCAATGACCCCCAGAGGGCATTTGCCACCATCCAGGAGTCAGTATAGAGACAGAGCACTGGCCACTTTTCCCGTTCAGCAATGTCTACGTCCAGCTGGATGGCCTTTACCTCTGCAAACTGGCTCGATTCACCTTCTCCTTCAGCAGTTTCTGCTACTTGTCGTGTAGGACTCCATACAGCAGCCTTCCATCTCCGGTGCTTTCCCACAAGGCGACAGGACCCATCAGTGAACAGGGCGTATTGCTTCTCATTTTCTGGCAGTGTGTTATACAGTGGGGCTTCTTCAGCACGTGTCACCTCCTCCTCTGGTGATAACCCAAAATCTTTGCTTTCGGGCCAGTCCATGATCACTTCCAAGATTCCTGGGCGACTGGGGTTTCCTACTCGAGCCCGCTGGGTGATCAGTGCAACCCATTTACTCCACGTAGCATCAGTTGCATGGTGTGTAGAGGGGACGTTTCCTTTGAACATCCAGCCCAGCACTGGCAGTCCGGGTGCCAGGAGCAACTGTGCCTCAGTACCAACCACTTCTGAAGCAGCTCGAACCCCTTCATATGCCGCCAATATCTCTTTTTCGGTTGGAGTATAGTGGGCTTCAGACCCTCTGTATCCACAACTCCAAAACCCTAGGGGTCGATCATGGGTCTCCCCTGGCACTTTCTGCCAGAGGATCCAGGTAGGGCCATTCTCCCCGGCTGCGGTGTAGAGCACATTTTTTACATCTTGTCCTGCCCAAACTGGTCTCTCTATTAAGCTCAGAAATAAAATCAGCACTTCTACTCCTCTGTCTGGGGACCTGCTCACTGGTATTGGAGCAGCAGCTTTCCTGGAAGAGCCTCCCTGAGTGACTGTTCTTCCTTGCAGTTCACACACTCGTGCCTCTAGGGTCGAGGTAGGCTTGCCATCCCACCTCCTCACGTCCTCTCCATAGTCACACAGGTAGAACCATAGGGTGGCCCGTGGTGTGTATCCTCTCCTTTGAGCAAAAGGACGCTTATTCCTAAAAGGTAGGACACTACTCCGTAGAGGTGGGGAGTAAGACATATCTTCTTTGATTTGCTGGACCTCTTGGGACAGTTTCTCCACAGCAGAGACGAGCGAGGAAGAGAGATTTGCTTTGTAATCCCAGAGTCTATCATTCACCTCCACCACTGTTGGTGCCTCATCCCCTCTCCAGTACATTACTGCAAATGAGTTTGCATATGAGGATGATGTGCTCCGTACAAATTTCCGCCACGTTTCGTGTGTACTGGGCTTCATCTGGATCTTTGGATGACCGTTGATCATCCAGGTCACCATAAATCACCTCAAGCACAGCTAATTCCCTTAGATACTGGATGCCTTTCTCCATGGTTGTCCATTTTCCTAGGCGATATGTAACATCTTTAAAGGGATACCTTTCCTTCACTCCGGACAGGATTCGCATCCAGAGGCTGAGGGCTTGTGTTCTTTTTCAAATTGCTTTGTTAATGCCCCCTTCCCCAGAAAGGGATCCCAGTTGTTTGGCTTCTTTTCCCTCTAATTCCAGGCTACAGGACCTGTTATCCCAGCATCGGAGCAGCCAGGTGACAATGTGCTCACCTGAATGACATCTGAAATCTTTCTGCATATCTCGCAACTCACTCAAGGACAGGGATCGGGTGGTCTCCGTTTCATTTATGACTTCTTCCTCCTCTTCTCCTCATGATGGCCCTGCTTCTTCATCATCCCATTCTAAATGAGTTGACATCTGCTTCCAAGATTTCTTCTTGTGTATAGGGGTGACTGATACTGGCATGGCTTGATTTTCTGAGTCAGCTCCAGTACTTGTCGTTGGGGTTTGAGTGGCCGCAGTGCCTGTCACTTTGCCTTTCAATCCAGAGACCGTCTCTTCCCCCTGGGTGCACTGAATACTGTTGAGCAGGGCTCGGTATGCATGGGCCAGGCCCCAGCACGTTGCAGTGATTTGTGTCTCTCTGCAGTTCTCAGAGGTAACAACATACTTTCTCTTAATATTCTACTAGTTTTTTAGGATTCTGCACTTGTTCGGGGGTGAAACTCCAAAACAGTGGGCATGCCCACTGTCCTAGGTATGTGCCCATGCTATCCCACATGCCCTGCCACTCGTAACTATCAAGCCTTGGGGCAGATTTCTGGGTGATATTCTTAAGTTGCTTAGTCAAAACCAAAACAACATGCCCAAAAACTAACAATAAGTGCACCTTAACCAACCAAGGATGTTCAAGATACAAAAAGGTTGTTGTTATAGAGGTAGAGACATTATAGAACAAAGTTGCAAAGGTACTATTCTGTATTTCCTCCATATAAAATCTCTCAGAGGAGGAGGAATAATTGCTAATTGCCTCAACAAGGTGGTATCCGAAGTACAGTAACAGTTTCAGCAAAAACCCCAAATACCAGATAAAGCTCAAAACATTACTAATCACAGCAGAACACAGCAGACTAAACAAACCAACACCAATCTTTAACACCAACTGCAAAAACGAGAACATGTTGCTGTGACCAGCAGCTGTTATTATCTCCAATCTTTGAGCCCCATGTTGTGCGCCAAAAAGACTGTCATGGTTTAGCTGGCAGCTCAGCCCCACATAGTCACTCACTCACTCCCCCACCAGTGGGATGGGGGAAAGATTCAGAAGGGTAACACTCATCGGTTGGGATAAGAACAGTTTAATAATTAACAGCAACAACAGAAATGCATTGTAAAGGAGAACAACGAGAGGTGCAAAACCCAGGGGGGGGCTGTCAGCTGCCCCCGCCGTGGCCCCGCCTTTCCCAGTCTCAGGCCAAGGTGGCAGAGCACGGAAAGCTGGAAAGGTAGCTGACCCCGGCCACAGGGAGGAGAATTAACCCCTTCTCAGCCAAAACCAGCACAGGAAAGACCATGTTAGGTGTATTCATTTAAAACCAACTTTTCTGCAAAGTAAATTTGTAATTCTCATTTCAGTCTCTAAAGGAGAAATAAAACCACTGAACTTTCCTTTGACTGACATGATCAGCTTTGCTCAGTGGGAGGGAAGGCTAAAATGACAAAACATCTTAATTGCATCGCAGTAGAAGAAAGAGAGCATCCAAGTCAAGAGTAAAAGTTACCTATGGGGAATGATGGTGTATCTATTGATTTTGCATTTACATTCCATCAGTCAGAAAAGAGACAATATTACCATTAGCATGTTTAAATTTTGAAGAATAAATGTTCAGTCCTTGAGAATTTAGGAGGGAAAAAATTAAATTAAGTTCAGCAGGCTTTAGGTAAGACTTCTTTGTTGACTGGGACATGCATATTGAATGACTAGTAGCGCATTTGATCTTTTATGAAGGATGGCTATTTTGGAATAAACAAGCAAGCAAATATTGATCTGCTTCTCTGATCCTCTGACTTTGGCCAGGATTAAAAAGAGAAATCAAGACATTTAGTAGGGACAGCTGAGCTTGTTTGGTTCTTGAAATACCATATTTCCAACTAGTAAAACTAAAATTTCTCAGGAATCTACTTGGAAAGCTTTTAGTGACACATCTAGAGCGCTTCCAAAGAGGGAGAATGAATGAATCTGAGTAGGGAAGTCGGTAGATGTGGTGGTTTTGGATTTTAGCAAAGCTTTTGATACTGTCTTTCACAGTATCCTTCTGGACAAAATGTCCAGCATACAGCTAGACAAGTCCCTAATACAATGGGTGAACAATTGGCTGATGGGTCAGGCTTCAAGGGTTATAGTAAATGGGGTTACATCAGGCTGGCAGACAGTCACCAGTGGGGTTCCTCAGGGCTCAATTTTAGGGCCAGTTTTCTTTAATGTTTTTATAAATTATCTGGACACAGGAATCAAATGTACATTAAGTTTGCCAATGATACTAAACTGGGAGGAGCTGTGGCTTGGTCAGCACAGGACAGTTGCAGAATTTTCCTGACACTTCACAGCTTGCTTTTATAAAAATCTGTAAACAATACAGTGAAAAACCACACTATAATCATCGTAGTTTAGATTTTTACCATATTTCAAAATAACATTTATTTTCTGCTTAATACTGTTGATAAGGTTTCATTTTCAAAACTGAATCAGTAAGCTACATTTTTAATAAGAATAACTTTTTATATATATTTCAGATTACTTTTTTACTCTTTAAAAGTGCTTTGAAAAACCTTTTTTCTACATTTCTATTAATTTTTCCATTTTGAATATCATATTTAACTTAAATGTTTAGAAAAGGGATGAAAGAATTAACCTGTAGTGAAAAAGTTTGGGGTATTTTTAGAAAGTAAAACTCCAGTGCAGAAAGCTTTACAGGAAAGGCTAAAGTCAAACTCAGCACACTTGTAAGAAATCCAATTCAATAAACATCTCTTAACAAAAAAGCTAGTCTATACATAGCAAAGATATATATACTGCATGTTACTATAGTATCCATCTCACAATGTTTAGCACATATTTCTTTACTGCATCTCAACAAGGTAGAGAAATTATATTACCCTTCCTCACAGATGTGTAATAAAGCATGGAGGACCAGATAACAAAGAACCTCTGTAACAGAGGAAGGACTTCTGTCCAAGTCATGTAACTACTGAGCTACTGATCTGACCAATGAATTGTTTTTACCAGGCTATATAAAAGGATAGAAGAAAATTACAGCAATGTTCCAACTCTGGGAGGACTGTGGTACCACGGCATTTCTTCTCCCCCAGAATGTGACACCTGCACCTAGACTGCTCTAGCTGCATTTCTGAGGTGTGCCTATAGACATGGCTAGTCAGCACCCTCAGAGCAAGCTAATTTTGTGCAGGTTGTGTTGGTTACACGTACAACCTGGCCTTCTGTACCTGTTGACACTAAAATTTGAAGATGGAGAAATAAAGGATAGAAAAGTGAATTAGGGTTAAGAGGGAAGAGCAAGCAAACTGAAACTCAAGGAATAATTTACAGACAGATAAAGACTTTTCTTTACAGGGACTTTTGTTTGAGTTCTCCACTCTGGGGGATGAATTTGCAAGTAACTTAGCACTGTTTGACATGTACTTGAACTGAAGCAACACAGCAGTAAAAAACAGAGACAGGAGAATGGGAATGCCAAGAAAGATTTAAGTAAGCCAAAACAAATGAGATAGAGATAATAGAACTGCCTATTAGAATGTAGCATAGGGCACATGCTTAGAGCTAGCTGACAAATAACAGAAATTATTTGTGCACATGATTGTGTGAGGAATGTGTCGAAAAGTTATATAAGCAGTGAACAGCTGACAATAAAGGTCTTCTGTGGAACATCTGTCAGGAGTCCGTGACATTCATCCCTGCAAATGGTGACCACGACGTGGGAGAGCAAACGCTGAGGAGCAGCATCTGCAGGGACCCCAGCTGGACGAATCAAGCTGACAGAGGGACCGCAGCTTTAATCCCTGGACATCACCTTAATATTACAGGTGAGCAGCTGGGGCAGTAACCATGGGAGCTAATCTCTCTGCCGAAGAAGAGGCGATTGTTAAGTTACTGATTCAGTTACTGAGCAAGAGAGGCATTAAATATGATGCTTTTAAAGTAAAGTTATTACTGGAATTCCTGCAACAGCATGGGGCTCCATCAACAGTCTCAGCAGTGTTCGATGTTAAAACATGGGAAGAAGCAGGGACAACAGTATGGGAGGCCACCTCCCAGGGGGATGAGACTGCCAAGGAGGTGATGACCACCTGGCGGCTGGCGTTGGAAACATTCAAGTCCTGGCAAGCGGAGAAAAAGGTGGAAACCATAGCTGTGCAGACGGTGACCGGAGGTGAGGACAAGGGCGGTGAGACTCCCTGTAGGGAGTCCCCGCCAGAAAATGATGTAGTAGATTTTGACGCAGACACAGAGCTGTTGCCGTCGCCCCTGTTAAAGCTGACAGCTCCGCTGTCCATACTGCCCATGACAGCTGTTTTACAGCTGCCAACGTCCTTTGACCCCCGGGACCGATGGAAACAACTGCAATGAGATGCAATAAAGGAGGAAAGGGTGGCAGGACTAGTCTTTCCAGTATTGATCAGAGATGGAGGACCCACTGAGTGGGGCCCTTTTCAATGGGATCTAATAAAAGAATTAAGAAAAACAGTAACTACATACGGGCTTGCAGCTCCATTTTCCCAATCTTTGCTTGAAAATGTGATGACAGGGCAGTTATTGTGTCCCTATGATTTACAAACAATATCGGCTATGATATTAACCCCAACGCAGAAGTTGTTGTGAGAGCAAAAATGGAGGGAATTTGTGAACAAGCTGCCCTTCAAAATTTAGAGCGACGGCAAGGAGACGCTCTTTTATAGTGTAGGGGAATAGACAGGGATCGGCGACCGGAAGATCACGGGATGTGACGGAAAGATAGACTCCTCCCCATAGGAGTGGCAGGAACAGGAAGCGCAAGAGCTATATAAGCGTGTGACGCAGTTAAATAAACGGACATTTTGTATCCATCATATTGATGTCTGTGCATCACTGTCCCCAGGGTGGGTAGAGCCCTGTGTCCCGGAGATATGCGGCCCAAGATAAGTTCTCCCATAGAAGCGTACAGCAACATAGGGGCAGGCATATCACAGTTAATGGGCACGGATCCCATGGTGGACCCGCGCCTACAGGCACAGTTGGATGAGAATATACTCCGACGGTCTGCCACTCTCACTCTTCAATCTGTTTTAAAAATTCCGGAAGCCGGAAAGCCATCTCTATCATTTACTCGAGTCCAACAGCAGCCAAACGAACCCTATATGCAGTTTGTGGATCGCTTGCGGGATGCATTAGACAAGCAGGTAGACAACAGAGAAGCAAAAGAAGCGCTGCTGTTGAAATTAGCGGTAGAAAATGCAAATACTGATTGTAAAAAGATATTACAAATGCTGCCAATCAATATTAACCTAGTGCAAATGATAGAGGCTTGCAACCATGTAGGCTCTATTGCTCATCAAACGGAGACCTTAGCATCAGCCTTTGCAGCAGCTTTAACAATGAATAGGGACACGAAGAAGCGGTGCTACCACTGTGGAAGCCCAGACCACTTAGTTATTGAGAGCCCTCAACAAAGACAATGAGGAGGAACCCCTAGCGCACCCGCCGTGCTGTCCACGCTTTGCCCAAGGTGTGGTAAAGGACGCCATTGGGTGAGCCAGTGCAGATCCAAATATGATGCAGATGGACAGCCCCTGCCAGTGCAGCAGGGAAATAGGAGGTGGAGCGCGGGGCGAGGTCACGCAATGACACAAGCTCCCTCGTCACAAGAGCCAAAGCAGGGGCCCCTGATGGGAACAGTGTCACACGTGATGGTTGCACAATCTCCAACTCCACCTGGAAGGCAACCACCCTGCTTAGCACCGTGGGCGCCCTCTCCGCCAGCACCCGAGGGAGTGCCGGACTGGATGTCGCCACAGTAGAAGACTCAACTCTCTGAGGCACACATGTACATCGCATTCCATTGAATGTGAAGGGGCCAATTGGGGGAGGGTGCAGTGCACTGTTGCTAGGTCATTCCAGCACCACCATGACAGGCCTGTTTGTTCTCCCCGAAGTAACTGATGCTGATTATAGTGGCCAAATACAAGCTATGGTTTGGACACTGGCCCCACCGCTGTCAGTTCCAAAAGGAACCCGGATTGCGCAATTAATACTTTTTCGAGCAATAGTACCAACAGCCAGTGAAACAAGCCGCAGCTCTGCTGGGTTTGGATCGACAGGGCAACCAACTGTTTTTTGGACATCAGATATCACGCAACATCATCCAACCATACATGTAACCCTGTGGAATCCTACCGAGCAGCCACAGATGAGCCAATGCAAGATGCTAGTAGATACAGGCCCAGATGTTACAGTTATTGCGGCCAAAGATTGGCCTTCCACATGGCCTACAACATCCCCAGCTAGCGGATTAGTAGGAGTCAGAGGCCTGTCCAGCACATTTCAACGTTCTACAATCCTCACGATAAAAACCCAAGAGGGAACGACATGTACTGTTCGTTCTTACATCACACCGATTCCCATCAGCCTGTTGGGACGTGATGTGATGGGACAGTGCAGATTTACCATCGCCATCTGAACATTTTCGGTAGCGGCCATTAAGGCGCGACCACCACTCCGCCTCAAATGGACAAGAGAGACACCCGACCTTAGCGGTGAACCCTCGAGGTTTACATTCCCTCCACCTGTGGCAAACAGATGTCACTCACATTCCTGAGTTTGGACGACTTAAATATGTTCATGTATCCATTGATACGTTATCTCATGCAATATGGGCAACGGCCACCACTGGCGAAACTAGCAAACATGTACAGGCCCATTTCCAAGCTGCTTTTGCTGCACTCAGAATCCCAAGTGAAGTTAAAACTGACAATGGCCCAGCCTACAGCAGTAGCTCACTTAAAACCTTTTTTCACAAATGGGGTATTTGCCATGTTACTGGCATTCCCCACTCCCCTACCGGTCAAGCTATAGTAGAACGAACACACCACACAGTCAAACAACTGCTCCAAAAACAAAAAGGGGGAGATAGCCAAGAAACCCCGCACAACCGATTAGCAAAAATATTATACGTGATGAACCATTTGTCACTACTGTTCCAAAACGATGATACCCCACCTATGGTAAAACACTATAAATCCATGAGCAAAGCCCTAACATCTATTGAACATACAGAACAGCCCTTAGTAATGATAAAAATTCTAAACATGGGCCTGTGGGAAGGCCCTCATCTGCTAATAACTTGGGGGAGAGAGTATGCTTGTGTCTCCACAGGTTGCGGTCCCCAATGGATTCCGGCAAAAGGAGTGAAACCATGGCTTGCGGCTTCATCACCTTCCTCACCATCATCAGCCTCTGCCATTTGTGGGTCTCCGTCCAACCACGAAAAAATGTCTGGGTTACCCTCGCAAGCTTAACAGGACAGGAGTCGATATGCCTGTCCTCAGCCAGCACGGATAATCCCTTTACAACATGTCTTGTGGGGACTCATGGTTGACTGGATGGGGAATCACAGGATGGTTCAAGGAAATAGTAAAAACGGCTATAGTATTTCTAATAATGTTCCTAATTTTGCTTTTAATTTTGCCATTCTTTTGTCAGTGCTTGCAGCGATTAATAGAGAGAACAGTAAAAAAAGTCTGGCTAATACAAAATAAAAACGGGGGAGATGTGGGGGATGAATTTGCAAGTAACTTAGCACTGTTTGACACATCCTTGAACTGAAGCAATGCAGCAGTAAAAAACAGAGACAGGAGCGTGGGAATGCCAAGAAAGATTTAAGTAAGCCAAAACAAATGAGATAGCGCAAATAGAACAGCCTATTAGAATGTAGCATAAGGCGCATGCTTAGAGCTAGCTAACGAATAACAGAAACTGTTTGTGCACGTGATTGCGTGAGGAATGTGTCGAAAAGATATATAAGCAGTGAACAGCTGACAATAAAGGTCTCCTGCAGAACATCTGTCAGGAGTCTGTGACGTGCATCCCTGCACTCCACATCTCTTAAGATAGAAGTTCCCCAATAGTACTTGCTTCAGTGGATGACCATATCCATTGTGACTTTTTTCCTAGTACCTGATTGGAAATTCCCTTGCTGCAACTTGAGTCCGTTGCCTTTAATCTGATTGCTGTGCAGTCTGGCTCTACACCCTCCCATACAGTACTTCAAGACAGCAATAAGATCCCCTCATTACATTTTTTTTCTTAAGACTGAACAAACCCAATTCTTTCAGCCTCTCCCAGTAAATCATGTACTCCAGCTCCCCAGCCATCTTGGTGTTGTCTGCTGACCATCTTCCAGTTTGTCAATGTGGTTTTTGCACTGGGGGACCAAAAACTGGGCACAGTACTCCAGGTTCACAATTATGAATGCTGAATGCAAGAGAATAATCACTTCCTTCAACCTGCTTTCTATGCTTTTGCCAATGCAGCCCAGTATGCAGTCAGCCTTCATTGCTGCAAGGACACACTGCTGACCCATATTCAACTTGTCTACTAGGACCCTAGTCTACAGCAAGTATTTCTGTCTACAGAACTTCTGCAAAGCCCCTTTCTAGCTAGTCAGCTCCCACCTGAACTATTTTATGGAGTTAGTCCATCCCAGGAGTACAACTTTGCATTTGCATTTGCCTTTGTTGAATTTCGTGAGGTTCCTGACAGCCCATTTCTTCAGATTATTGAGGTCCCTGTGAATGTCAGCACTGCCCTCCAGTTTATCAGCCACTCCCCACAACCTCGTTTCATTTGTGAACTCGCTGAGGAACTTCATCCTACCACCTGGATTGTTAAAGACATTAAACAGTACTGTCTCAGGATCAACCCCTGAGGAATGCCACTAGTAACTGACCATCAGCTAGACTTCAAATTGTTGATACTATCCTTTGAGCCTGACACTCTAGCTAGTGTTTATCCACCTAGTAGTTCACCCATCTAGTCCATCTAACCAACTTAGCTACAAGGATATTATGAGGGACTAGACCGAAAACCTTGCTAAAGCCAAGGTAAACAATATGTATTGCTCTTAATTCATTGACAGAGCCAGCTAAATCAGTCTGCCCTTGCTAACTACACACTGGCTCTTCCCAGACATATTCTTTTTAAATATGGACTCTTCTGCATTGCTTTGTCTAGATATCTTGGGGACATGCAATAGAGCATGCTGTTTAAAAAACAGGTACCCCAACATCTTCTTCTACCATGCCAACTAAGTTGACCTCATGACAGCTTTGAATGTGCTCCAATAGCTTGACACACTGAGCAGTCAGGAAATATGGTGCAAAGGCATCTGCAAGGATGTGGTAACAGGGTGGTGAAGGTTCAGCTACTGGGATAAGGACCACAAATAGATGTGACAAAGGAGTCCTTACTTTGAAATAGGTAAAAACAGCACTGTGCCAAGTTACTTGGCTTTGCTGATACAAACTGGATTTAGGCTATAAATCTTGAAAGTGGTTATTTGGGTTTTGAATTTAAAACTTCTTTTCAGTGCTGGAAAAACAATATTGTCTCTCCTTTCATTAAAACATATCAATAATTATTTTGACATTCACATCCTGTGCTATTCCACTTGCCACAAATAGTGCATTGTTTTTATGTATTTCGTATCCATGTGGAAGTTCCATAAGGAGAGTGATCTCACATCCTGTAAGTGTTACCTTTTTTTAACCTCCTTGACTGTTGGATGGTTTATTTTCAGTACAGAATTCAGAGGAAGACAGACCATGTAGATGAGAACAATATTTACAAAGCATATAATAATTTTTAGTCTTTCTTAAATGGTACTTGGAACCCAGCCCAATACCTGAAAAATATAGACTTTTTTCCAAGATAAGTTTTCAATGCACAGCTTTTTCTTTCTTAATAATGCTGGCTTTCACATACTTACTCAGAACAGAGTATCTTGCTCTAATACTGTATAATTTTAAACCTGGGTTACCACTGTCCTCAGTTTACTACAGACGTGCTTACAAGCGTCAATGTTGCCCAATTAGATTGTACTGTTAGCATATATATTTCATTTTTTATTAGACTTTATCTAGGTCTCTATCAGAAGAACAAAATACCACATAACAAGATTGATCCTGTGATATGTTTACGATATTTCCAACTTAACTGAAATCACACAGCATGAGGAAAAGAAATCACAGGAGAATCTGATGCAAGTTCCAGATTAATCTCCAGAAGAATAAGGTCCATATTTTTCTGATGCGTTGACCCTGGCCAGCAGCTAAGCACCTACACAGTTGCTTGCTCCCCTCTCCCAGCAGGATGGGGGAGAGAATTGGAAGAGCAAAAGCTGAAAGCTCATGGGTTGAGATAAAGACAGTTTAATAGGTGAAGCAAATAAAGTAAAATAAGGAATTTATTCCTTACTTTCCATAAGCAGGAAGATGTTTAGCCACTTCCTGGGAAGCAGGGCTTCATCATGTGTAGCTGTACGCTTCTACGGGAGAACTTATCTTGGGCCGCATACCTCCGGGACACAGGGCTCTACCCACCCTGGGGACAGTGATGCACAGACATCAATATGATGGATGCAAAATGTCCGTCTATTTAGCTGCGTCACACGCTTATATAGCTCTTGCGCTTCCTGTTCCTGCCACTCCTATGGGGAGGAGTCTATCTTTCCGTCACATCCCGTAATCTTCCGGTCGCCGATCCCTGTCTATTCCCCTACATCTCCCCCTCCCCATGCTACTAAAATTCTACAAAGCTACTTGCGTAAGTGGATACATATTGCGGTCAGGTCTATATTCATGTAATGCTCGCAGGCGCTCTTTGATTTGTCTTATAACACAGCATAACAATGGTAGCCCACAAGTAACCATGATTACTACACACAACAAGATCCCCCCAATTATTACTATCCAGTTCCAGTTTATATCTCTCTTTTGCCGCCCTTTCCAGTGTCGCTCTCGTTGCAATATTGCTTGCGATCTTGTCAAGGAGCTCATTTCTTTTCCCAATGGTACGGCTAGCATGAGGATCCATGTCAGCAGACCCTGCAAAGAGACAACTCAGAAAGGGATTATTCATTGTACATCCTTGCACAGTTCTGCTTTCACACACTTTGCAGGCACCCATTCTATGCGCCCTTCATTCTCAACCGCGGCGTAGCCCCTCCCCAGGCATCTCAGTTTCCATCCTCTCTCCCATTGCTCACTGCCTGGGAACCTTACTCGTACCTGCGGATAGCGCTCGCCTGCTTGAGCTTTGCCAAAGTGCTTCTCCACTGCTGTAACTTGCTCCTGCCTGCGTATAAAATGATTAAGCGAATATAATGCACTCATTAAAATAGTTTGCTGAGCT